>NC_138057.1:32844832-34044832 GCF_964194185.1 Rhinolophus hipposideros | reverse complement strand
ACAGGGTTTGGAGGGAAGAAGGAATTAGGCAGGGTATTGGGGAAAGAGCAGGTGCTCACCAAGCAGATGTGAGAGAGGGGGCATTCCAGACAGAAGGAGTAGAGATAGGATGGGCTTTTGTGGTACAGCAAATACTTTGGTCTTTATCCTATAGATGAGGAGGGGAGAGGGGAATGAGAGATTTTAAAACTGGAGATGATGTAATTTTGTCATCATCATCTCTGATGCTGCAGACACCTCTCTGAAAGCGTTATAAGAGATGAGGAGGATAAAGAATTAAGACAGATAGGATGGGTAAGAAATTCAGATATTAGTCCAGGTAAGACATGAAGCATGAACAAATATAATTATGGAAAACATTATTTTCCCAGCCTTCATTATAGCTGGGGCCTAAGCATGAGACCTGGACTCAACCAATCAACTACTCCCACCACCGACTTGGAATTGAGAATAATGGCCCAAAGAAGCAGGAGCAACTGAGAATCAGTTCATTCATTCATTCATTCATTCATTCATTCATTCATTCATTCAACACATATGTATTGAATGCTTACTCTATGCCAGACACTTTTCAAGAATCTGGACATATAGCAGACAACAAGGCAGACAAAAATCCCTGCCCCCATATACTTACAGTCTTTATGGGGAAGAAAAGAAACAAGTAAATGAGTTATCAGATGCTGATAACTGATGTCAAAAAAGATAAAAGCAAACATCATGGATTAGAATATGCTGGAGGAGGGGCAGATGAGGCAGATAGAATTTTAAATTGTGGGATTGTTGAAGGCTTCACTATAAATGCAGAGACCTGAAGCAGGTGAGAAATACTCTCTGTGGCTATCTGGAGGAAGCATGTTTCGAGCAGAGGAAAATGTAGGTGGTGGTTACAGCAGCAGCATTCAGGGCACCAGCAGCTTTGGTGCCAATGGCCATGTTGTAGCCCAGGGGCAGTAAGGAGAGCTGTGGCACAGGGTGTTCAGTGGCAGTGGTGTCCCCACCAAATGGTTCTCTGATGTGACGTTGGCTGTGGTTCTGGCTCCTACCTGGACTCCATTTTTCCTGCCTGTTTGTGGAACTTGGTTCTCCAGCCTTCCTAGGGACTCGCTGGGTGCCCTAAAATCTTTTCACTGCATTTCTGTTCTTTCTTCAGCCAGGAGTGTTTAATGAAGAACCTTAACTGCTTTAATCAGTGAGTTTCTGATCCTCAGGGAGCTGATGTCTCTGAAGTTAAGAGGAAATCTCTGCCCCATGCTCTTACCTATAGCTCTTGTTCAAAGGAGCATAAGAGATTTTTAACTTGTATGTCATGCTGCCAGCTGCCTTGTCCAGAGGAAATGGAATCGTACGTACATTTCTAAGAATGAGTGGATAGAATCACAGACTTGAGATAAAAAATAGGAGTACAAAAGTCTTCCTTTTGTGTCAGGATCCTTTTGTGTCAGAAAAAGGAAGGACAAAAGAGACCGGGTTAAGAAACCTGGATGAAGTGTCATAGCTCCTGGGTTGAGATAATGGAATTAGAATCAAACTGTTAGGTTGGTGCAAAAGTGATTGCGGTTTCTACAATTATTTTCAACTTTTAACACTGCAATTACTTTTGCACCAACCTAATACCATGACTGTACTGTAAAAAAATAAAAAGAAAAAGAAAAGAAAAGAAAAGAAAAATCCAAGGTGAGGGGGTCAGGGATCTGCATCCATTAGGGAATGTGTGTTTTCTCAGTTCTGAGTTGCATTACTTTCTCACATTTTAATAGCACTGAAATTGGTTTGCATCTTACCACCAATTGTACACTTAATGTAGTGTTGTTCCCCTTTACCTCTGAAAATCTGTTATTAGATTACAGGGCACCCTACAACAGATGGCCCTGGAGAGTCCACAAAATAGGAATAGATGGCATCTTGGACTGGAAGGCTATCATTTCTTTTCTAGTTAGCACATATGCAGCTTACTTTAGAACCTAGTGAAGGGATATGGAAAATGCCAGTAATGACTTGCAGCAAGCTCATTCCTGAACATTTAGCTTCCCTAGGAACGTGGGGGTGGCTCCCTGCTAGCGGAAGGCTACAACCAACAGTGTAAGGGACAACACCGCAGAAACAACTGCTTACTAAATAGACACAACGTTACCTAGACATTGCTTCTTCTGGGATGGAGAGGGTACCTGGTTCAGTGGCACAAAGACAAACTCACTGGAGAAGAAAAGTCATGATATAAACCTTAGGAGGAGCAAACCTGCCACTCTAATGAGCTCCAGGTCAAGTATAGAATTTTAAATGTTGCACCACCACCTCCCAGCCACAGTAGCTCACTACACCCACGACAGCACTGAGCGTATTCTACAAAGCAGAGATGTAGGCCTCACCCTGTCAGAAGTTCAGCCCGAGCAAAACTTCATCTTTCTTCATTTGATATCTCTGATGCAACACTTCCCATTTCTGCCAGGCTTGTTTGTTCTATTTAGAAGGGTCATACACTGAAAATCCAGCAACTGCAAATGGAACTACAAATCCACCATCTGGGTGTTTTTGGACGAGCCATGGCATTTTCGGTTTCTCAATTGTAAAATGTAACCATCACCAGTCATTCTTCCAGACCTAAAGTGCTAGAGTTATTGAGGCGCTCTTATCTGAACTGGAAGGAATGGAGAGGCTGCTTGTTGTGGCTGAAGTTTGCTGGTGCCTTCTGTCTGGTTCCTGGCTTTTGTCAGCTTTCTCCATCTTAGCCACCAACAAAAGGGAGTAGAATTAATGACATTTATTTACTGCCTGTATGTGTTGGCTGCATAGCAGACAACCACAAAGTCTCCGAGGCATATAACATCCAGCATTTACTTAGCTTACATCTGGGGTCAGTGAGTGTTGGTTGATTCTTCCTGGGCTTTGCTGGGGCAGCCCAACTGAAGCGACTCTGCCTCACATGCCTCTCGTCCTCTTCCTGTACCAGAAGGCTCACCTGGGAATGTTCTTCTAGAACTGGCAGAGCACTGGGGAGCAAGCCCAATTGTGCAAGTACTTTTCAGCCTTCAATCACATGCCACCCACTAACATTCAATTGGCCAAAGGAAACCATAAGGGCAACACCAAGGTCAATGTACAGAGAAGCCTACTTTGCCCAGGGAGTGCGGGCCAGTATTCCTAAACAATGACTGGTCCCTCTGTGTGATCACCAGGGGCTGGCCATGTTCTGATGCCCACCTGGTTCTGACCTACTGGACTGCCCTGACCCTGGTTTCTGGTTTCAATCCCGGTCACTAAAATGGATATTTGTTAAGTATTCCTGAGGAGCAGAGAAGGTGAACTCGCATTTTCTGAGCTCTTAGTATGGTCAGACCCTGTGCTGCATACTGTACACTTGTTACCATAGTCAGTCATCTAGATCCAGTCACTCCCACAGGTGAATTCAGTAGTTAGCCTCAGTTTTAGTGAAGAAACATAATCAAAGTGGGTCGTTACCCTCCAGGCGCTCTCTTAGGTATCTTAGGAGGGTACAGAGTTGAACAAACAGACTAGTCTACCCACTCTCACAGAGATTACTGTTCTCTGGGTTACTCGCTGTCCACTGAAAGTAAAATCCCTCATTTTATATATTCTTAATCATCCACGCCTTGGCTACCGGACCCTCTCTCTAATTCTTGTCCACCGTAGGCCTGATATGTCTCTTCAAGGACTAGAAAACAACTGCTATATAGCAGGCTTTCCATTGTAATGACTTAGTTATAATATCTATTCCTTGTCCAAACTGGAAGGAACTAAGAGACTTCTTACCAAGGCTGAAGTATGCTGAAACCTTCTGTTTGCTTCCTGGCTATCTCAACTTTCTTCATCTAAGAAGCGAATATGAGAGAGTGGGATGGGTATCATCTATCTATTGACTATACCGGTTTGTTGCATAACAAATAACCACAAAGTCTCAGAGGGCCACAACAATAAGCATTGAAGTTTATGTTTCTGGGGGGAAACATTGGAACAAGAACTACCTAACTGTGAATATTGGTTGGCCTCAATTTTCTCAAAAATGAAGCTAGTAACACCTATTCTGCTGCACTGGTGTGAAGTTGCTACAATGCACTTAATACAGTAGGTCTGGCACACCAAATGTGTATAGGCTTCCCTCTTTGTTTCCCGAGAAATTTGATCATCAGCAGTTACATCTTCAGCCACCTGTAAGTCCAACATCAGACTTTTCAGGATAAAAGAAATAATGCAACTACGTCACTCATGGAGCTTTGTGGAGCTGTCATTTGAGTAAAAAATACGTATGTGACACCCATACAATGAATGCTTGATTTGTGTGTGGGGGTTAGAAAGGTGGGAGTGCATTGAGGGAAATGGAACAGAGCTAATAAGTTCCCATCTGTGATTTGACCTGCCCTCCGCCTGACTAACTGCATATTCATGTCAATTTCCTCCCAGTTACCCAGGGCAAGAAATGAAGAGGAAAGATCTTTAATCATTTTTTTATTCTAATTGAAACATTTTCCTTGCAAGTGGAGAGAGAACAGGTGCCTAACGAGCCCACATGATGATTCACAAGGTAGTAGATATCGCCACAGATATAATTAAACTGGAAGATCAATGAAAATTTCTTTTTTGGACTACTGCCAGGTCTGCTCAGACTGGGATCCAGCTAACTGTATTTATGCACAGCGATATCCAGAAGTGTGTACTCACACAGGTGTGCCCCACAATATCGTATCATGATAAATTAAACAGCTACAGACTCACACATTGAAGATGACTTATTCAGAGCAACACCGCTATTTCTACGTACAGTTAATGATCCTGGGCTGCAAACATCGTCTGTCAGAAAGGCAGAGAACTACTGCATCTTTTCTAGTCTCACTTTCCCTTTTCCTTTATTATGTTTTTCATTTTGGTCTCTAAAAAAAAAACCAACCACATAAATAAGCACTGGCCAAGAGGATCAAGGCCTGACAGAAAGGGAGGAAGGGGGGAAAAGTGGAAGGAGGAAAGGAAGGCCGTCGCTAGGGGAATGAAGCATTCAAATGTGTGGCCTCGCCTTTGGAGCTCCAGAAAATTGCACTACATATACACCAGGATGTCTAGCCTTTCGAGCCCTCAGAACCTTCAGGCTCTCTCAGCCCATAAATAAGCCCATGCCCATCTTGGGAGTCCAGGGTTCCTCTGGATAATGGAAGCAAAGGAAGGATTTAGGGGAGAAGGTTGGCATTTGAGTTTGGCACCAATGCAAATTTTCAGGCCTGAAAGAATTTTCAGAAAGAACCTTGTATTTTTTTGAAATTCACTTGCAGAAATGAAAGGACAAAACAAAACAATCTTATAGGTCTTTTCATTTGTTTTGTAACAAGGTTATAATTGAAAAAGAATCACTCCTTGAGTTGGATACCATCTTAGTCAGCTCAGGCTTCTAGAACAAATTGCTATAGATGGATAGCTTAAATAACAGATATTTATTTCTCACAATCTGGAGTCTGGCAAGTCTGAGGTCAAGGTCCTGGCAGATTTGTTGTCTGGTGAGAACCCTCTTCCTGGCTTACAGATGGCTGCCTTCTTGCTGTATCCTCACATGACAGAGAAGGGCAGCTCTGCTGTCTCTTCTCTTCCTATAGGACACTAATCCCATCATGGGGCTTAAACCACATGACCCATGACCTCTTCTAAACCTAATTACCTTCCAAAAGCTCCACCTCAAAATACCATCACATTGGAGGTTGGGGCTTCAACCTATTAATTTTGAGGGACACAAACAGTCCCTTTGTGGTCAGATACCAAACACATTTGTGGTCAGTTCCATAAAACAGAGGTGAGTGTGATGCCTAAAGCTCAGAGGAAGATCAGCGCTATGCGTGTATTTTAGTTAAGAGAAGACAATAGAAACTATAGTCCAAATATTGCCCACTCATAGGTTGTAAAAGAAAAGAAGACTGTAGGAGCGTTATGAAAGAATATAAATTCTCACATTAGAAAGATCCTTAAAGACAACTCTAGACAAGCATATCTGTTTTCTTCAAGATAGACTAATTGTATAATAATTTCAGAATCTCAGTGGCTTCACAGAATAAATATTTGTGTTCATTCACATAGGGTTCCTGTCTCTTTCCAGTGTGAAGCTCTCCACCATTTCAGAGACCTTCACAGTCCTTTGGAAGAGGTGGAAGATCATACACGGGCATTTTCTGGAAGAGCTAGAAGTGTCCCAAGTTCCACTGGCCAGAACTCAGTCACACGGTGCCATCTAGGTGACTAGGGGCTGGGGACTGTAGTTTGCCTGTGTATGTGCAGGAGGAACCCAGAGCATTCTTTCCGCAATACCCTCCAATTTCCACATGAGGAAAGTAAGGCTCAGTGAGCTGAGCTGATTTGTTCAGAATGAATCGATGACAGATGCGGAACTAAGGCTCATGTCTCCTCACACCATCTTCTTCCCTTTATTTCTTGTGTCTCCTAGGATTTTTGAAGAAGTACAATAGGACTTAGGATTTCTGAAGGGTAATCCATAACCACAAAGAAGAACCTTCACCTTAGAATCCAATGTCGTTCTTTTGTACACTTATCAGAGGATATGCCTACAGAGACTTTAAAAATCAATTGATTGATTGATATAATCCATTAAGATTTTCTTCAAATTACTTAAATCGTTCTTTGGCTTCTGCGAAAGATCACACATTCACCAAGGATGGGGGCAGCACGATACTTCTCTTTGATCCTTCTTAATATCTAATAGCGTAAGGCATATTGTCATTGCTTGATAAATATTTGTTGCTGGGCATGGTAATACTGAGTCTTAAAAAGGTTTCTATATAAAAGCAATAAGAGAAAAACCAGTAACTTTCTAATAAAAGGGTAGGCAATGATTCCACGTAGTCATCAAACACTTATGAGAACCTGACACATTTCAAGCATAGTACTGGGAGCTCAGGATACAGTGGAGAAAGAAACAGACAGTGTTTGCTGGAATCTCAGTTGATACATATCACCTTAATTCACGGTTCTCTAATGGCTAATTCTGTGTAATAGATAGGCATGTTTACCGGTCCTCTTTTACTCCCTTTTGGTTATCTGTAAAAAGCAGTAGTCTAATACCTCTCTGAACTATTAGGCAAATGGTCATAGAGCAAGTGGAAATCGAAAATGATAGGAAATAAAAGACCCAGAGATAAACTTGAAAGGAGGCAAGTTAATGGGGCATGCATATGGAAGGGAACCCGATTGACTTCAATCGGTCATTACTATTAGTCCTTTCTTCAGAAGGGATTTGGGTCTTTGGATTGCCGCTTCTGGAGCTAAGATGGCAATGACAGAAAATATAGAGCAGCACCAAAGAAAGCATTTAAGAGAGCCATATTCATATGAGATGAGTTCATCACGATATATGTCATTATAATAAACCACTAACAGGATTTATGGCGATGAGATCACTATGAAGGATTCCAAAAAATGCAATTAACTGGCCACTATGACCTCATCGCACACAGTCTTCACACCTCTCCAGTAGAGATGAATGTCTATACTTTTAGGGACAATTAATTGTTTTCCATTGTAAAGAAACACTTTACTTATTTATTTGTATGTGGGAAGCCTCAAGATTCCCCAAGTTTGTCATTCAGAGAATGAAGAACACTCACATGGCTACTTCTCAGGCTACAGAGAAGTGACCATGAACCTGGCTTCTAACTTTCATTCCTTTTGCAAAATGATTGTGTCAGAGACTTAACTCACTAAGGTTCTCAGCTAGTTTCCATTGCAAACACCGGTTTTCCCCTCACATCTCTGTTTGCCCCGGACTGTAGCTTTTGTGTTGTCGGTGTATGTTTTATATCTTTTTAGACAGCAAGCTCCTTAAGAGCAGGAACTGTTTCTTACCGAGCTCTGCATCTCACGTGTGTTCTCCGGAAGCCTCCTCGTAGGACATTCTCAGTGAATGTGTGAGAATGAGTGATCGTGGTTTTCCAGTTCAAGAATAAGAGCAGTTTCTTGGCACATGTACTTTTCTGTGTTCAGCACCATTTGGAAGAAGTGGCACTCATACTCCTGATAGGGGGTCAGCAAACGTTTTCTATAAAGAGCCAAAATAGTGACTATTTTTTGGGTTTGTGAGCCTTGCAGTCTCTGCAGAAACTGCCGCTGTCACACAAAACAGCCACAAGCAACACATTAACTAATGGACATGGCTGTGGTCTAAGAATATTTGCTTTATAGACATTGACATTTGAATTTCACATAATTTTCATATATCAAACAATATTATTCTTCTTTTGAATTTTTTCGACCATTTTAAAATGTACATATCATCCTTGGCTCACAGGACATACAAAATCAGGTGGCAGGTGACATGGCCCAGGGCTCCCAGGGTGTGGACCTCCCGCACTAGATCGTGGGACTGCTGGTGGTTCTGGTGGTAGGATTTACTGATAAGACGAAGCTGATTTCCAGAAACTTCAAATCCATTTTCTTAGCCAATTCACAAATGCTTTAGTTGGTCCAATTCCTAAAAGGGGAATTACTCTTTTATCTGACTTCTATCTTCAAGGACACCCTAATGAATTAAGGTTATGGAATTCTTGGGCAAGATACACCACCTTAGGTCTAGAGAGTTATGATTAAAATATTAAAGTGGAAGAATAAAATATAATTCATGATTTATGGTGAATCATCTTAGATACTTCTAGGAATCAATAACCCATATCATCATTCTCATTTATCCCTGTGACATTCTTTCATTTCACAAAGCAAGAATTTCTGATGATTTGAGATATATGCCAGACCACAGGCACAGGTCAAGCTGAAAATGCATCCAATATACTAGTACTATTGTGAGATATGTATGAAAATCAAGTACATCTGCTTGTATACTTTTAAAGACATGGTTAGATTTTAAATATCTTGTTGGCATTTACAATAAAATACACCACTTCGATGATAATTTTACTCCACAAAAAGAGAGTCAGTTGTTCAATGTAAGCAAATATCAGTAACAATAATATTTAGAAACGAGTTAGAACATAGCATCTTTACTTTCAGGAATTTGGCCCCTAGTTTTCCACACACACGTGTTGGTTGAATATATGAGTAAGAGGGAACCAGACTATCTTTTAGCTACTACCATTTCAGAGAGTATGCCTGTGCAAGAAGGTTGGTTTACAAGTAAAATGCATACCAGTTGTTGTGCAAACCTACTTCCCCTCAACATTTTAGTGCCTAAAAGCCTAGACTTTGGAATCAAACAGTCCTGAGTTCAAATCCTGGCTTTCTCACCTATTAACTGTGTGACCTCCAGCAAGTTACTTAACCTTTCTAGGCTTCCATTTCTTCACTTCAAAAATGGGAATGTTAATAATGACTGTGGGTAGAAGTGAGATGATGCACATAAAGTACATATTGTAGTTCCTGCCCCATGGATAGTAAGCATTCACTAAATAGCACGTATATTATTAACACATTTATCATCAGAAAATATAGTCCTTTGTCCAGTGAGTTAGCAAATTTTATAGAGGCATAATGTAATTTCAAGTATAAAGCACTGTTGAAATTTGAGGAGACGCTTTTCCTTGCCCGGGTTCAGGAGACCGTAATGATATATGTGTCTCTGGGTTGGGTCTACTTACACACTGGAGCCCTCGTTCTTTGGTTTTCCTTGTGGGCTGTTTTTTTGTTGCACTGGGGGCTCTGGGAATGTTCCTTGGATTTTCCACTGCATTTGTGCAACTACTTTTTACCTCATATTTTGAAATTCTATCTTAATTGTATTTTTCTCATTCTTATTCCCCTCTAATTTCTCTTCTGCTTATTTTATGAGTTCATTATAATTCATCTAAATCTTACTTATTCAGAGTCTCTGATTTCAAATTCTTTTTAATCAAGATGTTGCTCATCTACCTAACTTAAGTCAGTGTGCTGAGTAAATCAGTAGATGGACAGGCAGTTTCAAATCTTTGTCCAGTGTTAAGGTATACAAACCCGGGATACCTAAAGGTCATGTCGGGGAGATATGAGGGCTCATTTATGGCCTGGTATGTATGCACTCAAAGCCACAGAGTGTGACAGAAAAGGTATAGATTAGACATCAGAGTACCTGGGCTTGGGGGCCCTCTCAGGAGCACAGGATATAGGCGTCTCAACAAGTCATTCAATTTCTCTAAAATCAGTGTTATTGGTCAATAAAATGGGAATGATTAGAATATTTACCTTGAGTAATTTAACATAAATAACATAATTGATATCATAATCACTTTGTAAGCTATAAGTCACCATGCATACTGCTATGGTTATTATTATAATTTTCCTTATGCACCCTATAGGGGCAGGTGTCCCCCATTTTACCATTTAATGAATAAATAATTTGAGGTGGTAAGAATCAAGTCCTATCTCATGCTATCCAAGTGTGTAACTTTGGCCAAGTCATTCCTTTATTTAAGTATTAATTTCTATATCTGTAGAATAAATTAGATACACATCAATGTCCCCTCCAGACATGAAATGTTGGAATTTCACAAGTACCAGCAAAAAGGCATAGATAAGCAGGCTGACTAGAGTCTTACAAAACAGGAGTGTGGCTATGGGATCCTGATTTCAATGGGGGCACTGTAAGTGTGGAAGCCTAAAGATGGCATGAAGAAAGGGACTCCAAAAGAAATTCACTGGGTAACAGAACACACTAGGCTCAAGGGAATGTGGTTTCACACAGAGCCCCATAGTTCCCAAACAGACAAGACATTGAACTACATACACCCAGAACAACTGAAGGAAACAGAAAGACAGTGTTGCCTATCACCTCCAAAGTATAAGGACTGGCCCAGATGTCTTCCACATAAGTAAGAAGGGAGAGAAGCAGAGAAGGTTCAGAAATTACAGCCTCCTGAATGGGCTTCATGCCTCGTCTCTTTTCTTTCTAGTCCATCCCCCATATTACCACCAGAGGGACCCTAAACTCAAATATGGTCCTCCCCCGTCCAGATTAAACATCTCTTATTTCTCCCATGAAAAGATGCCCAATGTCATTAATCACCAGGGAACTGTAAATCAAAACCACAATGACATATTACCTCACATTTGTTAGGATGGCTATTATTAGAGAGAGAGAGAGAGAGAGAGAGAGAGAGAGAGAGAAACAAGCATTGGTAAGGATGTGGAGAAATTGGAATCTAAGTGCACCATTGATGGGAATGCAAAGTGGTGCTGCCACTATGGAAAATAATGTGAAGCTTCCCATATTCTACAGACTGAAATCTAAACTCCTTTGCTTATAAGGTCATTCACTATATATAGGTTCTGCTCTAATATTTCAGCCTCCTGTGTAAGAGCAAACCACTGAACTCATCATCTTTGTTTTCTTCATAGCTCAGTGCCTTTGCACATGCTGTTCCTCTGCAAGGAATATCCTTATGTAATTCTCTACTTTGAGAATTCTTTTTGTTTCTTTTGGATCCAAATCAAATATTACCTTCATTGCCATGTATCATAGCACTTACTGCAAGTTTTTTTCTTTTTTTAAGAAGGTAGTTATATGTCTGCTTTTCTACTAGCATATTAACTTTTCGAGATAATCCCATGTTTTATTGTCCTAGTGGGTGCTTCATTAATTAATATTTTCTAGAGTGTACTAATGGTTAACTGGAATGATCCAAATGATGGAGTCATCTGGAGAGATCAGATAAAAGAACAGGGCTTTTTAGAATATAAACAGACAAAACCTAAGAAGGGGCAACTTGAGATTCAATAAAATCATGAACAAGGTAGATAAGATGGGTAGCAACATTATCCCCAATTAAATGATTTATTCAGTGAGTATTTAGTAAATGTCTCTTACACACCAGTTGCTAAGGATACAAGAGCAAACAAAGCTGACTTAGCACATTTCATCAGCTGAAATACCAGTATTCCTAAAGTGTGGTTGGTGGGTAAGGGAAAAAGCGGCACAGCAAAAGGTGGAATAGCAGGCAGAGACAAATCAGCCAAGGTCTTGTGCGTTAGGGAGAGACTTTTACCGTAAGTGCCATGGGAAGCCTTTGATTTTAAGGTTTTAATCAGGGGAATGAAACAATATGATTTTGGGGGAAGGCACACTAGCTCTTCTGGAGAGAATAGGCTGTGTATTCATGGGGATACCAGTTAGCAGGCCAGTCAGTGCATTAGACCAAGTAAGAAGTGACATCTGCATAGTGACCAGAATCACCTGGAGGGCTGATAAAACACAGATTTGGGGACTCCGTCCCCAGAGTTTCTGATTCTGCAGGTCTGATGTTGATGGGGGTGGAGGCTGGGTGGAGAATTTGCATTTCTAACGAGTTCCCTGTGATTCTGACCCTGCTATCTGGACTCCACACTCTGAGACCCACTGACCTCTGCTATGGCAATCGAGGGGGTGATGAAGTTGGAACAAAGTAGACTGATTTGAAATAGAATATGGAGATAAGATTAAGAAGACACTCTTATTTACCAATACTAGGAAATGCTGGGACAAAGAGTATTCTTGTGAAACTTCAATGAGAGAAAATACTAGGAAATTGTAGGAGAAGGGATGTTATTGGTCATATGAAATTTGAATGAGGTTGTTTTTTGTTTTGTTTTGTTTTGTTTTGTTTTAAGCAAACAAAAGGAACAGCCTTCACACAACAGGCAATAAATGTGCTGACATCATTTACTGCCGCCCCACTCCCACCCCTTACCCCCCACCCCTCATACACTCGCCAACAAGTCATAGCAAACGGTTTCTCAAAGTGTTTAAATAAATTGCGTATTACAGGACCAAACGCAGCTCCTATAAGATTAGGGTCTTGTTAATGGTTAAGATTAAGAGAAGGTAACTATGCTCTTACATTGTCAAACCCTGGGGGTATCAGATGAAAAAGGGGAACAGGTTGAACAGACCTTGGGGGTGACCCAGGGTAATTCCTTTCAGGGTTCTCAGAAAACTAGCCATGCATCTGCGCAGGTTAGCTCTTCTGCTCGACTGCCCATGATGTGTCTATATCTCTCCGAGAATGGACTCCTCACTCAGCATCTCTTTCCTCACACAGGACCTTCAGAAGTCCAGTTAACAAACAAACAAAACAACTCTCCTTGCCAGTGCCTCAGAGTCTCTGCCTAGGTTCTGTCCGTCTCCTGCTCCATCATGGCATCTCCACTTTCTGCCCTATTAGCTGCTTTACTTCTGCCTCTTTGTCCAGCTCTGCGTGCAAATTGCCGATTATATCCCTCAAAAATTCATATCTCGAAGTTCTAAGCATCCCCAACCCTACATTACTTCAGAATGTGACCTTATTTGAACATAAGGTCATTGCAGATGGAATTAGTTCAATTAAGATGAGGTCATTAGGGTGGGTCCTAATCCTACCTGACCGAGGTCCTGATGCAAAAGGGAAATTTAGACACAGAGACATGTGCACAGGGAGAACATCATGTGATCATGTGAAGACAAAGCAGAGGTTGTGGTGATGCTTCTATACCAGAGATTGCTAGGGGAGAGGCATCATACAGAGTCTTTCTCACATTTCTCAGGAGGAACCCACCCTGCCAAGGCCTTGACTTTGGACTTCTAGCGTCCAGAACTGTAAGGCAATAGATTTCTGTTAGTTAAACCACTCGGTGTGTGGTAGTTTGTTATAGCAGCCCTGATAAAGCTAATACAAACTCCTTATGATGATTGCCTCGGTTGTACTGTCCACTTCTCTCTTCTTTGTTTCTCAGATCTGCCTCTCTTTTGTGCTCTGCAGTCCATGGGCCAACAGTGATCCTTTCCTAGTATGGGCGAGGCCTCCTGGGGCCTCCATCAGTGCATAATGTCACCAATCCCCTCCTTTTCCTGTGTGGGATTCTGGAACTCTTCCCCAATGGGCAACTGCCTCCTTAAGTGTCTTTCTCTGTTTTGTTATTCATCTTTGTGTCCTACCAATGATTATTGTGCCTAAATCATAGTCAATGTGTTTGCTGAATGAATAACAAAATTAATGAAGAAGTCATTCTTTATTTTTCCCTTTGGTAAATGGAAAAACCCAAGGGCTTTTGACCTTCATGCTGGTGTCTTTTCATCAATACAATGAGTGCTTTATTTGGGAAACATCTGTTTTGGGATCACATGACTCAGTAAATGTGTGTTCTTAATGAAGGTGATCAGTGCAGATCAAGCTGACATCAACACGAAAGATATGGAGGATTGCTTTGGTGTGCAAATGGAAATGGTTTGGTGCCGGGGGATAATGAATACATGAGAATTAGGACTGCAATATTAAACGGAGGGGATGAAGCTTGTCATTAGTTCCCACTGCTTCTTGGAGTTATTGTTAATAGCTATTTGAGTGAGGAGACGGGAACATGTGGAGAAGACGATGCGAAGAAACAAATGTGTAGATAACGTCTGCTCCCTGAGATACGTGGTATTTGGAATTGATCATCCTGTAGTTTGCACTGAGAGCCTAGTGATTTTGAACTGATCTGTTTTCCCCAACTCAATCAGAGGTGCAAGCTGCTTGACAACTCGGCAGATTCTTTCAGGTGTGTGCACCAGACTTTAATTTCCAATGAAATGCAAAGTTCACATGCCACATTTGGGTGCCAGATTCCACAGACTGATCTTTGTTTATCCAGGGAGGGGTTGTTCATGGGAAAAATGGTGGTAAAATTATCGTTCAAACTAAAATATTTTTGAGAGACAGAGACACTATTAAGATTTAAGCAAGGAAAACAGGCATAATTTGGGTTAATTCTGGGCAAATGAGACAGCACCATACCATACTGATGGACCACCCAAAGCCTGATTAAAATTCAACCAAACTCCACCTTGAGTTGGTTGAATTAACTTTAAGTGCTCTTTAATCAGTAATCGTTAACTTCTGCCAGGGACTGCTCTCATCTTTCTAGAACTTCATACACAATAACAATTTCTCAGTGATAATTCAACATAATATTAGGGTCTGTGCTATTTTATGAAATGTGCCAAATGTTTCAAGATTACTTTTAATTTTCTTAAATTAAAAAAAAAAATGAAGCTTATACTACCATTCCCCAACCACCATAAATAATTAGAAAAATATGTACAGAGAGTGAAGGCAATAGGCAAGCAGTTAGATAATTTAAACTACTCATTAATGGAAACCCAAAATGCAACTCCAAAAGAGTAGAATGTCACTCGTGATACAAGAAGTTGATGGAAGTGGTAAAGTGATGAAGCACATGGCATTTGGACCAAGACATCTCAGGCTGAATCCAATTTTGGCCTTTTCTAAGTATGTGACAGTGGGAAAGTTATTTTGCGTCTCTGAACCACAGTTTTCCTATCTGTGGAATGGGGCTAATATCTACAGGATTTCTATTGACTAAAATATTGCATATAAAGTACAGACTGTAGAACTTGACACATAGATGCTCAATTAATGTAACTGCTATTATTAAGTCACGTGGTTTTATTATCAACCATTTAGACCAACTGTGATTATTTTGAAAGAATACTCTTATAGAATGGTTCTGGTGCATTCCTGAGCATTTATCTCACCTCTCCCCCACCCCATGCTGGACTTTGTTCATTTGTCTTGCAAAGTTGAAAGATTAAATGAAAAATACTTATCATGAAATGGGCCTTGTTGCCTGTGATATATCTTTTGGCCTGCATATAATAAGACTAATTATCTCTAGACAATATAGTATAGCAAAGACTTGTTGGAATTTATTTCAAAGAAAAATCAGGAAATGAATCTTCCAAATGACCGTTACAGACAGAAAGGTGTTTTATCTCCAAACCATACTATACATGATGGAAACAAAATCCTAAGCTTTTCATTTTTATGACCTGAGGGCTTCATCAAGAGCCTTCACCATGCAGCTCCCTGATGTTCAATAATATTGTGGAAGCCTGCACACTGTTGCCCATGAATGGATAAGTAGGCGTGCCCTCCGTAGGTAAGGTGCAATGTGTAATGGCATAGTAAATGATTTTTTCACAGTGTTATGTATCCAAAGGGGATTCTTCCTCAACTGAGAGTCTAATCAGGAAAAGACTCTCCCCATTACCAGGAGTGGAACATGCATCACACTGTCACTCTATATAAACTATAGATGGAAAAGCCTAGTCAGTTGGTGGCACCAAGAGGTACTGCAGCATGTGACAAGGAGTAAGCTGCCTGAAGACAACAAAGCCCTGAAAGGAGAGTGGAAAGATCCACGTTAAGTGAAGAGGAGGAGAGCTTGAGATCTTCAGAAAGGGGAGAGCGTTTTGGTAGAACCAAAGACAACAGCAGTGAGTGGAAAGGGAGAAGATGGCATGGGGTCGGCCATAGTAGAAATGGCCCATGGTGAGGGATATGACCAGTTATCATGGGGAAAGGGTGAATGGAGAGGACCACTGAGTATTTCCACGAGCGCACAAATGCTACAAAATCACCAGTATCCTTGTAGAAAGACCAACACATCATTAGAGACAAAACAGGAGCTTACAGAAACTTAGAAAATCTGAGTGGACAGCCAGCTAGCCTTTTGTAGATCTCCTTAAAATCCATATTGCAACAGTGGACTCAACCATGTAAATGTAGCGGATATTACTCCACAAAACTCAAAGTAAGTTTTCTTTGTTTTGATTAGATCAAACAAAATCAGGCTCTGGGCCTTACCCACCATGCTTAGCAAACAGTCCAATATCAGCCACTTTTCAGGGGCCCCGGTCAATTCCCTTGGGGCTCTACTGGAGCCCTGAAGCCCACACTGTCTATGTAATTAGGCAGAGTCAGAGGTCCTTAGTCCTGGCAGATGTTCCCCATGTTTATTGTTCAGGCCTGTGTGTTCCTTTTCTGAGTGGTGACCCTACCTATCCCTCAAGGCCGTATGGAACAAGCACAGGAAGAAAGCCACCATCAACTACGAATACCTGCTTTGGACCTTTAGGATATAATAATAAACATCCATTGTGATTGAGCCATAACAAATTCTTAAATTCTTTTGTTGTATTTGTTGCTATAGTGTAGTCTACCCTAACTAACACAAACTTACACAACTTCGTGGTTCAAGTTCTGCCCTATATGACAAATATTTCCAAGAGAAAAAGCGGGGAAACTGGTAATTCATCTGTATTCCATACAGCTAGACAGTAGGAAAAGGTTGTGAAAAATAATTCTAGGTATATTACCAAAGCCGTAAAACACAGACAGTCATTATAACAAAGAACAGAGATTTAGGAGTAAGTGTTCAGGGTAGAGAAACAGCTTCAGAGGCCATCAGATGCACAGAACTCTTTCTAGAATTAGCAAGCAGAGTGGACAGCTAGCCCCTTGGAGAGCTCCTGGATATCCATGAATGAAGATATGATACTTACTGTGAGCTTTGAACATTTGAAGAAGCTAAAACTAAGGATGTTCTGCAAATAGAAATACATAAGGGCTCTACTACAGCTGAACTATCCCACTAGAGTTATAATGTGATGAAATATGAACTATATTTCATTAGCAGAGCCTGAAAGAAGAAACCAGACTGGGCCAGAACAGAGATTATTCCATAAAACACATCAGCAAAAATGCTTTTTGTTGGTTTATTTATTTAAAAAACAAACAAACAAAACAAACAAAAAACATAAACAAAAAACACCTGGAATTTGGATAAGCACTGTATATTTAGGGTGTTTATATAGATTTAAACCTAAATTAATTACATACAGTAAAACAAATATATTCCTCATTCCATAGTTTAACATTGGTCACTTGAAATAAATACTTCTATCATTCCCACAAAGTCCCAACCTCACTTACTCATCCAGGTATTATTGCATATGGATTTCTGGGCTGAGAGAATTCTGACCATTTTAGTGAAGACCCTAGTGCCCCAAGAGGGCAAAACTAAGCATACTCTTCTCCTGATAAAATGTATATTAACTAAATTTATTTCTGTCTGGGCATCCTGAACTTTACAGTGATGTTTAATTATTCATTGAAATGTGAAATTTTAATATTTCAGAATTTGGACCAATAAGATGAACAAAATAGACTCAGTGTAAGCCAAGCTGAGAATTTGGCCTCAGATATCCATTATTATTATTGATATTCAAGGTACACTTGGAATTCATAATCATTTCCCTGTAGCAGCAATCAAGTTATTTTTATTTATTATTTAAAAAGAACTGTGAATGATAGAACTGGGTTTAAGGAGGAACTACGTTCATTTCCATCATTATATTATTCACCAGTGTATCACCAGGGCCTGATTTGTGGTCTGGCACATTGTAAGAATACCGTAATTGTTTGTTGAATAAGTGATGGAATGAAAGAATGAATGGAGCAGGAGGAAAGATTCAGACTGGAAAAGAGTGTAAGTCTTACACTCTTTGTAGCAATCATAGTGAATTCCATTGTATAAACAGCAGAACAAGAGCATGTCAAATGTCTCCAGGGGCTAAATTCGGGGACAGGAGGTCATGCCATTACTCAGACCTTGTATAACCTCTGCCCAGCCTGAGGCAGCTCAGGCTGGCTGGAGTCCTCACTGCCTTTCTTATATTGTTGTGTGTGTGTGTGCTTTTTTTTTTTAATTAAGCAGTTAGGTTAGTTCCTGGGTTAATAATATTAATGACATTCTGAATCTTGATTTTTCTTCATTTTTAATCAGAAATGGAGACATGTCTTTTTCATAGTTTTAATGATTTCTAATTTTAGGAATAGTTATGAAATCAAATAGTCTGCATTTTAAATGGAACGACAAGTATTAAAATTGGGAGATTCTTCTATTTTATAAATACACTAGTTTTCAGTAGAACAGCAAATGTGTGTAAGATTTACATACCCGTATACAATCTCCATTCATTTACCTTCACAAAGATGAGATAGATTGGATGTCTTATTCTATTAACCTTTTACAAGCAGAGTCTGCTTCTTAGCTCTCAGTGGAATTTAAAGTATTGTTAACTCACAAATCAACAGTGATTATAAAGCTTCTTGAAGACAATCACCACACTACATTAAGTAAATAGCAAGATTTCATGGTGTTTCTAGCCTAATGTGGTACAATGCAGATTGCAGTAATTGGTGCTCAGTGAAGAAAATTATTTATCAAATCAATATACTTCCTCTTGTACATTGATAACTGAGCCTGGCTGTTAAAAGTCATCGATTACCTTGAGAACAGCTACTAAAAGAAAGAGGCCAATAAGCTGACAGATATGTTATACTTTAATAAAAAGTAGCTCTGCTAAAGTAAATAGCTGTTTCTAAGCAATACGTCAATATCTGGAAGAGCGCATCAGTCATTTTCCAAAGCAGATCTCCACAGCTATGTTGAGCTCTTCAGCCCAAACGTGTTTCTGCCAATTCCATTTTTCTGGGTTTTCCGGCAAAAGATAGACTAGAGAAAGAAATATTTTGACCTCTTATTGCAATAGTGTCCTAGATTTGGGAGCCTCCACCTCAAACCTACCCACCCACTCTCATCCCCCAATGATAGCCATTGGTCCTTTCGGAGAAGGACGAAGGGAATTGTCATCATTTACACATGCAAGTTGTTGCCACATCCTTTCTCTGAGGGACCCAGTCTCTTCTTCTTCAGAGGATTACCAAGTGAGAAAGCTGACTCAACTCTGAAAACTGGACAATGGATCATGGCCTTTCCTTGAAGCATTTTCCCTCAGCTTTGATCATCCATCCTCTGTTTCTTTTGAATGCTGTAAATTGCTCTAGCTCCAAAAACCCTCTTCTCATTTAGTTCTGTGGGTTGGGTTCCATAGGATGCAAATTCTAAAGTGCAGTTTGGTTATTTACTTAGGAATGCACTGGGGATCAATATCTGTGAAAGGGAGTGGAAGGAAGCAGGAGTGGGACAAGGGAAAATGATGAGGGCAATCGAGGCTTTCAATTCTGCAGAGGACCCTGCAGAATCCCACAGGGGATCCTAAAGCAGAATCTGTAGAAGATTCTAGAGCAAGGGGTTCTATGGGAGTGATGGGGAGAGAAATAGTGTTGAACAAGAGAGAACAAACAGAATTCTTAAGGAAACTGGGTGCAGTAGGAGCTAAGCTAACAAGAGCCTCGAATCTAGTGGTAGGATGAACCCACATGGAAAGAAGGAATTTCTAGGTAGGGCTAATTTGCAAAGCACAACTAGACTCTCCATTCATTGTAACTATCATTTTTAATTAAAATGTAGGTTTTGTTAGACTCAAGATAACCTGCTGATAACTTTAGGTGAACAGATATAGCAATAAACAGAACTCAACTGAAAGTAGCCAAAGTCTTTGTCTTCTCCACAATGTCTGTAAGGCCCAGTTGGACTTTGGACCAAGTGGCAAAGGCTATTCTTAATAAATATTCTCTTTCAAATAATTTTGAAAGCAACTGAAAAGCAACTGAAAGCAACTGAAAAGCAACTGCTTTTTATAATCAGGAACTTCATCAAAGTGATATTTATTTTTGTGTATAGTATAAAAGAAGAATACAATGTTTCTTTTTTCATATATGAGGTATGATCAAAATATACAGTGACTGATTAAATATAAAAAATTTATTACAGTAATCCCCCTCAAAATACACACCCTAACTTCGAACACACTTATCCCATCGTTCTTGCCACTTTCTTGAAACAGTTCTGGAAGTCCTCTTTCATGAGTGTCTTTAATGGTACTCTCATGGCTGCCTCAATGTACTGAATAGATTCAAAACGTTTACCTTCGGGGTCGGCCTGGTGGCTCAGGTAGTTGGAGCTCTGTGCTCCTAACTCCAAAGGCTGCTGGCTCGATTCCCACATGGGCCGGTGGGCTCTCAACCACAGGTTGCCAGTTCAACTCCTCGAGTCCCGCAAGGGATGGTGGGCAGCGCTCCCTGCAACTAAGATTGAACATGGCACCTTGAGCTGAGCTGCCGCTGAGCTCCCAGATGGCTCAGTTGGTTGGAGCACATCCTCTCAACCACAAGGTTGCCGGTTCGACTCCCATCCAAGGGATGGTGGGCTGCACCCCCTGCAACTAGCAACAGCAACTGGATCTGGAGCTGAGCTGCGCCCTCCACAACTAAGATTGAAAGGACAATAACCTGACTTGGAAAACAGTCCTAGAAGTACACACTTTTTCCCACTTGTTCCCCTTCCCCCAAACAAAAGTTTACCTTCCATGGTCATTTTGACTTTGGGGAAAAGCCACAAGTCACATGGTGTCAGATCCAGTGAATAAGGTGGATGAGGACATACCGTAATGTTTTTATTTGACAGAAATTGCTGTACCAGAAGCACTGTGTGACAGAGTCTTTCCATTGTGATAAAAAAAAATAGTGAATGCTGCTGCCCAGTGGCACCCAATCGAAAGGCAGGGATCTTCAATACGGGAAGTGGTGTGTTGAGCCTTAGTAACAGTGTGTGACAAGTTTCAACTTGTTCAGTGCAGTCAGTCAGGTGTGAGTTATGGTTGAGAAAAGGTGTGTTTTAAAGTGTGCGGTAAATCCTCCTCCATCATGACAACACTCCATGTCACACATCGCTTCTGGTATAAGGCAATTTCTGTCAAATAAAAACATTGTGGTGTATCATCCCCCTTATTCACTGGATCTGGCACCGTGTGACTTCTGGCTCTTCCCCAAAGTCAAAATGATTCAGGACATCAAGGCAGCCATGACAGCACAACTAAAGACTCTCACAAAAGAGGACTTCCAGACTGCTTTAGAAAGGGGCAAGAATGATGGGATTAGTATGTTCAAAGGAAAGTATTTTGAGGGGGATCAATGGAAATGTGTCTTTTACTGCAATAAATTTTTTTTTAATTTAAACATTCACTGCATTGGTTGATAACTCTTCGTAGATAGCTAGTTGTCACAGCGCTGTTTATTGAATGGATATTCTTTCCCAATTGATCTCAACCACCACTTTCATTTATTAAGAGTTTACATGTAAGTGAATCTTTTTATGTTCTCTCTATTTTATTACTAATTGACTTTGTAAAATGTATTATTACATGTAAATCCTGCAGAAAAGTGCATATATAGGTATAAATAATAACAGCAAACAGCATACCACTTTATTTCTATACTTGTGTATCTCTCTGTAATCCTAATTGACTATTTACAAAATTGTTTTAACCTCTCCACATTCATTTGAATCATAACATGGTAAGGGTGGAAGCTATTTTGACCCAGCTCCTTGTTGCTCCATCAGTAAGGGAATAGAAATATACAGCAGTTAAAATGAATGACTATTACCTGTGTCAACATGCAAATTTATAAAAACAAGGTAGCGTGAAAAAGGCAAGGGGTAAAGGATATGTAAAGTAAGATATGATTTTTGTTTCCTTTAAATAATACTTGTATCCAATGTTTTATGAATGCTATTCAATATTGATTTTGTATACACACATATATAACAAGGGTATACACGCATGTATTGGAAAAATAGACCCGAATTTCATAATAGTGGAAACTTTGGGGGAGGAAAGGAGGTAAAGAGGGAGTAAGATTTGAGGTGAATGTAGCTTTAATCATTGTAACAGTTATCTAGCTATGTAACAAACCACCTCAGAATTTAGTGGCTTGAAAACAACCACCCTTTACTATTGCTCACAGTTATGTGGATTAACAATTTGGGCTGAAACTGGCTGGGCACTTCTGCTCGTAGTTGGACTCACTCATGTATTTGCGGTTCTCTAGCAGATCAGCTGGAGGCTGGGTGTTGCTGGGGTGATGAGAATGACTGGATCACATGTCTTTCATCACTCGTCAGGTCAGCCCAGTCCAGTTCCCATAGTATCTAACAGGGTTTCTCTTAAGCCTGGGCTCAGAACTGGTATGCATTGACCAAATCAAGTCACAAAATCACATGCTATTGTCTAGGTCAAGTCACAAGTGCAGCCCAGATTCTAGGGATGAAGGAAAAGATTTTATCCTCGATGGAAGGAAATGCGAAGTCCCGTTGGCGGGTGGATGCCTGCAGGGAGGAGTGGAATATTGTATCGTTGTGTATTTTTATAATCAACCAAGGGCACAACTATAGCTTTAGTTTTTAATCATAAGGAAATAATTTGTCAAAATTTTAAAATTCTGAGAGATAGATATATGGACAGCTGTTATTTCAGTACCTTTCTGCATGTTTGAAATAGTTAATAATTGATCATTTTGACATTTAAAACACGATTACATGGTCATCTTTTTGCATCGTACTTAGGTATTTCCTGGAATTCCATCAAATCAATGTAACAACCTACAGTTACACACCTAAGATTCTCACCACTTGAGTTCTTTAACACTATAGATAAAAGTTGCAGTGTGTTGGGGACCTGGCTGAATTTCCATTTAAATAGCAACATTCAGCCTTGTGAGTTGCTCCTGTTGTTCTAATTATTTACCTGGAGAAATTGTTTCCTCATTTTCTACCCTACCCTACCCAGGTCTTTGCTGTGCCCGGTTAGAACCTAGTTAAGGAAACATCTGTAGACGGCATGATAATGATAACAGAAATGATTGCATGGCTCTCTGTGAAGCTTCGTATATGTGTCTGCAGATGTGCCAATTGCTACAAAAGGAATGAAGCACAACATATAATAGGTATGAAAGAGATTGCCGTCACTTTTCCATTATCTACGGAGGGGTTTATCCACAACCAAATTTTAATCTCCGGGTAGAATCCTCAAATATATTTCACAGTTTTCCCCTCCTGCTGTTAGGGTATATGTAAGGTGTACACAGGCTAATTCAAATAGCAGCCTAAGAAAAACATAATTAGAAATGCAAACATAATGCTGACCATACATTCAGACCATACATTCTGAATGCCAAAGCATATTGGGTAATCTGCTATTTTGGATTATTCCTTTGTTTCTATGGGTAACTGAGAGGTTCCTATTTTCACTATTACCTCCCTCATCTATATATAGCTAAGCCATTTGAACTTTTTATTCCACCCAAAATGGAACCTGCTGTACCCAAGGGATACCAAGAATTAGGCTTTTTCCTTGCCACCTTTCCAGACCTCTGGGTCTCCCTATTCAGCCACTTGTGACAATCTGTCCCAGAAAATTGTAAAACCGTTTAATTGGTTCTAAAATGGAGGATTCAGTGCCTGTGCTGAGTCTGAGGAGGAACCTAACATTTTACAAAGCCCAGCCCAGCAGCAGCCGCCCTTTGGGATTTGGGAGGTAGAGCAGCAAGTCACTCCGGAATTTAGAGCTTTATTACAAAGAAGTGCTAACTCTTCTGGTTCTGCTTATAAATGGAATAAAGGGGTAATCTGGCTCACCCATGAGCGCTTTAACCTTGTGCATGTTCAATATCCTTATGCAATGCAATATCTTATGATCCTTTAAATAACAAATGACCTTATTCCCTTTTATGGGGTCATTAAGGCCTCTAACGGTCCAGGTATAAATCCCAGCTAGTACTGCACATCTTAATTTACTATTCATATGTGAATCTCTCTTTGGTTCTCAATTACTATACAACAGCAACTGGCTCATCAAATTATCCCCATCGGAATGTGTCTGTTAAAGACATTGCAGTTTACATCTTAGGGCCCTAATTAAAGTCACAATACTTGATAAACCTTGAAGAAGTACTAATTGGAAACTAACAATTAGTACCAGCCACCTTAGTTGAGTTCAGCTCTACTGCTGGCTACATGACTAAGCGAAAGGAAATTAGTACACCAGAGATGGCCTACATGCCAAATGTGTGCTCACGTCCACTCCTGGGTTTCAGCCAAAGCAATGAAAAGAACTTGGCATTAAAACATTATTAGCTAAAAGTCTTTATACAGATACCTATGCCGTGGAATAGATCAGTCTGATATCCCTGTGGCTTTTCAGCTTTTATCATGCTCATTACTGTTTTCATCATCCTATCGCCGGGTATCTGTGGAAATGGTACTATAAGACCATCCCTTTGAGTTTCTTTTCTTCTCAAAAACCTACAGATTGCTTTCTTTTTTAACAAAGCACAGGTCACATTATCCTACTGTATTCTGCATACATCCCCCACACATACTTTTGTGCCCCTTATTGTCTATATCTTCAGAATATCTGAGACTCAAGGAATGGCAGGAAGCACACAGATTGATTTGGTGAATCTAAGAGAAGCTTGAAGGACTAAAGGCACTGTGCCATGTCTCCCAATTAGCTACCATGCTATTTTGAGACCGTACATTTCAGAGGGCAACTGGGGAGAGTATTTTCCAGTTCCCTGTCCTGGAGACTTGCTGATGGGCCTTTTTCAACTGGAATTGTGTTAATAGTGGCACTTTGCAATGGGCTGTAGGAGAAGAAATCTTCGAATGACCTTCTGTTTTGTTGGTCAGCATCGCATCCCCACTCTCTTATTCCCATTCCATTGAATAGCTAATGGAATGGGATATTGCTCGAAGGAGCCTTAGCAGACTTGATGAAGCATCCCAAATGCCTTTTCTTTAATTTGCTTACCTTGTGATTTCCAGGAGTTCTTGGCAAAGGAAGAAGTGTGATGTTTCAGCAATCTTCCTGAACACTGTTTCAGTTACCATAGTAGATACAATTTGGGACAGTTTTGTAAGCTTTATCATCCTTTTTTTCAGCATTTGCAAGAGGGCCCACATGGTCATTCCAAGGTATTCCAAGAAACTGATCACAGGAATGAGTGATGGGTAGGTTAAATCTGGCACTTTTGTTAGCAACTTGTGTTCTTTTACAAAATGAGCAAATATGTTTTTAAAAGTTTTGGAGTTTTATCACAAAATAAATACATATTCTCAACACTTTTAGTGCTCTACAAACTTGACCAAATAGGTTTTTACAAAAGCAGTTGGATCTAGACTCATTCCATGGCAGGCTCTGGGATCCACTTTAAGGCAGTCCTTATGTAGCTCTTGGATTTATACCAAATAAGTTTCCTACTTTACCTTGCCATGGTGAAGCAAACGCAGAAGAGATTTGAGTCAAATATCGAATGTCAAGTTACTGCAAGCCAAAGATAATATGTTCTCTTTGTATAGAATAGATTCTTACTCCCTGGACTATCCTCAAGATTGAACAATTTCAAAAGCCATGATTGGTGTACACGGACTAGAACACTGTAGTTGGTTTTATGTAGTGTGTTCATATCATGAATCTAATCAGTGCTCCTTTGAACTATTTAAAACTAGTTCCAAACTCAGAATTAAAATATTGTGAAATTTCCTGTCAAACAAAAGTTTAATGCTATAAATAGATATTGGCCAATATACAATAGTTCAAGAAAGCCAATGGCTCTTATATTGGCACTTTCATTGGCCAGGAACAATCCTCATCAAAATCATCAAATGGGTATATGGAAATCTCTCTCCTCTGTATTTCAAAGTGTTTTGCCTTCCTCCTAGACTCTCCCTTTTCCAGAACTTATTCTATGAAATTAATAAAGAAAAGGCGCTCAGCTAGTTGGAAACCAATCCACGTTAAGAAGATTAATGATATCTGTACATATTACCTGTCACTCTATGGAGTATTCCTCAGGACTCAGAAGCTATCGAGAGAGAAAAGAATGAAACTCTGATCATGCAGGTAGTATAACAAGGAAAGAAGACAGCTTACAAACAAAATAAACATCAATAACAAGAAGGAGATAGAGAGATAAATAGGAACCTACCCTTTGTCCGTAAAGAAAAAATTATGTATCTTATCAAATGGAGCTTATAGAAGACTGTCATTCAACTCATGGAATCTCTGAGGCTTGGGTTCATAGAACTTTTTTCTAACATCTTAGCGCTTCTTGGATAATCATTTATCCTCTGCTTGAATACCTAAGGGGACAAGGGATCCACTCCTTGAAGTTGTGGCACATCCTGTTGTTGAACAGTTCTGATTGCTTATGTCAAATCACAGTTGGCTTCTCAGTACCTTTCTCCCACTGGTCTTGGGTTTTCTCTCTAGAGACATTCAGAAAATTCCTTCTCACTCATAGGTAGTTTACTCTTCATTTCAGCCTGATTCCTAACCTCCTATCACTCTCATTGTAACAATTTTGTGTTCCTTTTTAAAAATAAAGAGAAAAATATCATCAGTCAACTACAACTAGACAGAAGCAGTGTGTTAAAATTTTAGTATGTATCTTCCAGTTTGTATACCTTCATGTACATATTCCTTACAGAAAAATTAAGATTATAGTGTACATATTGATTCAAACCAGCTATTTTTCAGATATTAAGTTATTAAAAACATACTTTTGTATCATATAAGTTTTCTTCTCCAGCATTACTTTTAATGACTGCATCATATCCTTTTGTATTGTTAGACCATATTTTACTTACTCCATTCCTGCTGCTAAGCATTTAGATGTCTTCTGGTATCAAAACACTACAATTCATATTTATTAATATATATGTGAATATCTATTCTATGCTAGCAATTGTACAAGGTGCTAGGTAAAAGAGAGTAAAACAATTTCAGAATGATCTCTGTTCTCAAGGAGCTTACATTCTGTAGCTTAAGTTCTAGTCATCTTATTGCTTTAGGTAATAGGTCATTTTACTTCCCTAGAAATAAATAGCTGGACAGGGGAACTGCACATTATACGGTGGATCAGTCTTTGGCTATGAAGTAGCCATCTAGGAACATATCCTCCGTGTTTCCGAGCCTGTTTCCTCACACCCTGACCAACACTGAATTTTTATCATTTGGTTAAGTCTTCCAAATTGGATGGGTTGGCTATAAAATCACATTGTGGTTTAAACTGGAATTTCTTTCAGTTCTAGTGATTTTTCTGTTCAAACAAGCCACATTCAGGAATATTTATCATAAAACACTCTTACGAGGATAAAAGAAAAAACAAAGTGTCCTTTCAAAAGCTAACAAAATTTAAATAAAAAATAAAAAAAACCTATGACCTCATTTCATCTCTTCCTTGAACTAAGTCGAATTGTTTCCTAGCTTCTTCAAATTACTAGTTTACTTTTCAGGAAGTGTTTCAAGGTGCTAAAAACTGAGTATTTTCTTTTCCACCTAATTTCTTCCACTGAAAAGCCTTTGACCCTGTGAAAACAGGTATCAGTAGGGTTAATTTAGTTATGCAGCTTGTCACAGTGACTTCACTCCCAATTATCTGGAGGTGGTGCGTGTTTGTCTCAACCTACACATTATTTTAGTGTAGCTGTGTTTGATAGCATGTGAAGAGAGTAACTGTGTTTGGTTTTGTTTAACAGAGTAGCACAGACACCATCATGAAACAGAGAAGAGTGAGTTGGTTTCAGAGCATGAGAACAGAGAATCCAAAACAGGAGTTCAGGCCTTAATTATACTGGCAGATTTCTTCTGTGAGTCTTGCGGTGACCATTCGCAGATCTGCCCTTGCTGAAATGGAGTCACGGAGAGGTAGCTAGACATTGCTTCATTGTTCTGCCTCATGAGTGTGTGACCTTCCAACAAACCCACAAAAACTTGCCTGGTGGCTCTCAGATAAAGTAGATGCCCCCAAACTGAGAGCAGGACCCAGACTAAAGAAGACCCAAGCACCCTACTGCAGTGGTGGTTTCTCCTTAGTCTGTAAGGAATTAGACTCAGCTGCTGGAGGTTTCTTCCTCCATTCCCCTGGCCTACTTGCTCTTACCTCTCTGCCACACTGCTCTCTTTGTCTCTGACATGGTTGGGAAGCTCCATGCAGGTAAACTAATGACACATTCAGTCCATTTTAGATGCCACTTTTCATGAAGCTTCTTTTGGTCCTTTCTAATGGCCCTGAAGCTCTGAAGTAATAATAATAGTAAACACATCTATAGTGTTTATTATGCTAGGCACTCTTCCTCTAACTAACTCATTTAATCCCCATAACAATCCTATGAGAGTAATATCATTATCTCCATTTTGAGAATGAAAAGCCTGAGAATGAAGGGGTTAGGTAACTTGCCCAAGGTTACGCAACTGACACATAGGAAGGCCAGATTTCCAGCCCAGGCAATCTGGCCCTACAATCCACTATGCAGTAGTTTTTACCTCTCCTTTAACAGCTATATTCAAACACCAACTTTTTGTCTCGCACAATAGGATAATTTCAGTTCTCTGGTTTCGTGATAAGGAAAACATGCCCAGACTGATTTGCCCAAAGTCACACTGTCAGTGAGAGGCAAAAGTGGAATTACAGCAAGATGTCCTGTTTCCTCCTCCCTTATGTCGCTCAAAGAGTACATCAGGCATCATAGTTACAATAATAACGTTGCATCATACGTTTCATGCTTTTCCTCACCACCTTACTGTTTTTAACTACAGCGTGGTATAATACATTGCTTATAAATGCTAATCTTTTTATATTTCACCTTTCCTATCTGTACTATTATTATATTAATATTTCATTTAATTTTTACCTGATTTGGTCTCATTCTAAAAAATAATATCACTGAAACTATGGCTTTCTGGTGCTGATATTATTTGTTTTTCTAGGATATGCTAAAAATTAATACATGGTTGTTTTTTTTTTTTTTTTGGTTTTGCTTACATGCTTACTAAAGTCTGGGGCCCACCACCAGAAGAAATAGCACCACAGTCAGAAAACACTGATTTCATGGAAAAAATAGAAGACACAGATTGGGGTCAAGTGCTAGCTCTGTCACTTACCACCTTTGGGGCTAATCACCAGAGCTCCATTCACTCTTTTGTAAAAAGAGTGAAAATATCCTTGTCCTGTGTGCCTTCCTGGCTGGCTGTGAGGCTCAGATGAGAAAAGCGATGGTTCTTTATGAGCATAATCATCACCATCATCACCGTCATCATCATGCACCTTTGTATTCTCTAACATCAGTCTGAGCACCCATTTAGAAGGTGTCACCTTCTAACTGGGAGGCAGTTGGAGCACTGCGTCCCAACTCAATTCTGATCCTCTTCAAAGCTCCTATTCCTTCAGTGATTCCCGTAAGAAATCCAATTCCTCTCAGCATTTCTGGAGTTGGTAACTTTACTGAAGGATTGAAAGATTTATGGAATGGTATCCCAATCCACATAGCTTCTGTCAAATCCCTGGTTTTCATTTTCATTCATATTCTCTCTATATATCTATAACGTATAAATATAGATGTAGATTTTTTTTTTCCTCTGGCCCTTTCTCCATCCTTCTAGAAGATCTGGCGCTGGTCTTCTCACCCCCTCTTACCCTTGGAAAGCACAAACAGTTATTACTTCAATATTCTGACTAACTATAACAATAATAACAGCAGCAGTGTCCTCCAGCCACACACATTCATCCTTCGTTCCTACCACAATCCTGTAAGACAGACAAGGCAAGTCTCCATTTGACAGGTGAGGGGACAGAGGCTCTAACACGTCCCAAGTCAGTTAAAATATTTTCAGAAGATGCGCCATTTGAACTCTGGTCTCCTCGTTCTGAGCCCAGTGTTCCACGTTGACAAGAAGTTCTCAGGTCATCTCCTCTATCAAGTCAGGTTATTTATAACAATTGGAGGAAACGAGATCACCTAAGGAAAACGTTTAGCTGTATAAGAAAAGGAGAGGGTTAAAAATGACGTCCTGAGGAATGCTGGCATTTAGAAATCAGCTCTAGGAAGAGAAGCTACAATTTATTCTGAGGTAGAGTGGCCTGAAAAGGAGGAAAACCAGAAGAGGGTGTTGTCATAGGAACCAAAAGAAGAGAATGTTCCAAAATAAGAAGTATGACCAACTGGATTTAATCATTATGAAAAATCCATTAGGAAGAAATCAGAGCAGAATCCATGGGACACAGCAAAATGGAGGGTATGGATGATTTCGGAAGGACAGTTTTCACTGGGGTGACTAAGGCAGAAGCCATCTAGAGATTGCTTGAAAGCTGAATGGAAGGTGAAGATTTGAGACTATCACCTATAGACAACTTGGGAGAAGGGAAACAAGGTAGTAGCTGGAGGGCGTGCTAGTTCCAGAATGGGGATTTTCTTTGAGATCAGATTTGCTAGAGCAAGTTTGAGTGCTGCTGATATTAATATGGTAGAGAAGGAGATGGAATACGCAGGGGAGGTTAATTGAAGTTTTTTTCATTTATCTTCAGTGCCTTTTTACTAATCTTTCTGTCTCTGTCTCTCTCTCGCTCTTTCTCTATCATCTATCTATCTAACACACACACACACACACACACCCCTCAAATTCCCAGGGCCTCAGTACTTGTGTGCTGTCTCCTTGAAGGCCCTAGCATGTAAGATTGCAATCCATTATAGCCAGCCTACCTACTCTAAGTTCAAAATTTATCCCCTCTCTCACACCTCACCCTTGTGGAATTAGAATGTTCCCTTTCTCTCAGAACATTTTTGCGCCTTCAGATCACAAAGTCCTTTAGGCCAAGAAATTTAGGCCAAAATATGAGTGATAATCTGTGCCATTTCTCAAAAGGTATTAACATTTTAAAAGAGATAAAGTGGGAATGGTAATCACCCTGTGTGTTCGTTCTCTATGGTTTCACAAATTATCACAAATTTAGCATCTTAAAACAACACCTGTTCAGTGTCTCACAGTTTCTGCAGGTCGGGAGTCCAGCACAGCTCAGCTGGATTCTCTGCTTAAAGTGTCATAAGGCCAACATCAAGGTGTTGGCCAGCTGGGCTCTCATCTGGAGGCTCTGGGAAGGAATATGTTCCAAACTCATTTAGTTCTTGTACTTTTAGAATGGAGGTCTCCATATCCTTGCTGGCTGGCACCCAGGGACTGCTCTCAGCTTATCGAGGCCACAGACATTGCTTGGCACAAGGGGCCTTTCTGTCTTGAAAGCCAGGGATGCATGTCAAGTCTCCTCATGCTTTGACTCTTTTTGTTACCAGCTAGAGAAAACACTGCTTAGGTCAGGCCCACCCACATAAGCTCCATATCTTAAGGTTAACTGATTTAGGACTTTAGTTCCATCTGCAAAATCCCTTCGCAGCAGTATCTTAGACTTGTGTTTGAGTGACCAGAAGACAGAAATCTTGGGGCTATCTACCATACCCTGCAATTAAAGAATTTTCTGAATTCTTCAAGAAATCCCTCTGCTACATCTAAAGTCACTTATAATGGACACTGCTCCACCTCCAGCTCCCCAGGCAGTAAAGTTTTATACCATGTGACACTGGGTCATCACCGTACCACAGCTTATTGGAGTAAGGGTGACCTCTGACCTTTGGAGTGGACTTAGACCATTATAATTTCCAGTTTCTGGTCCTGGTCCCTTAAGAAACCCACTTATATATCCTGCCCTGGAGTTCAGTGAAATGTTAGTTTCCTTCTTGTTGAGGCCAATTTAAGCAGATGCTTGTTACTTGCAACCAAAAGAGATATGATTAAGAGACTAGGGCAGTTGCTAATGACACCCTCACTTCCAACCATTCATTTTAAGGACAGTTAGCATCTTTTTCATCCAAGGAACCCTCCTAAGCAAGCACTAGAATAGAAGGGAACAGTGTCTTCATTTGGGGAGATGGGGAAGCCAGCACTCTTAAGTTGCAAAGTATCATTGTGTTTTGGAGAGTGTGGAAGATTGATTGACATGATACGCTCAGAATGTCCTTCCTGTATCCATGCCCTGAGGCTCTGTTATTTCTGTGGAGTCAGAGAGGCCACCTTTGTCTGACCTTTGGCTCAATCATGTGACTTTCCCTGGCCAATAGGATGCTAGCAAACTTGACATAAGCAGAAGCTTGAAAAAGCAGCAGCACGTTTTTGCTTCCTCTCCTAGACCCTGCATCCAGAATGAGAACAAACCCAGGCAGCCTAGAGGAGGATGAGAAGACATGTGGGGCAGAGCAGCGCCTATCTAGCCTCGCCCATTCTGGATCGGCCAGCCCCCAGCCAACCTAACAAGTCAACCCAAGGAGATGCAAGAACAAGGCCCGCCTAAAATCACCCATTCCATCCATAGATTTGTGGAACATAATAAATGGTTGCTGTTTTCAGGGGCTGTTTTGGGGTGTTTTGTTATGCAGTGATAGAGAAGTGATTCAGAGAGACCCCTGAGCTTCCGAACTATAGGTCAGATATTGTCTAATATATTAAAATTACTTGAAGAGAGCAGAAAATATGTTGCCCCAGATTTATGACTTCATTCATTTGAGAGACTTCAAGGGTAAGGAGGCCTTGACTACTTTAAGTACAGCTCAGCTTTCCCTCCATTCAGATTTTAACAAACCTGCCAGCTTTTTTTGGCATCAACATCAGGTCTTTTAATTAAGTAATAGAAAGGTAATTAAGACAGAAACATGATTATGTGGGTTATTCTTATGCACCCACAGAGGAAGAAAAGCAGAGTGCCAGCTGCAAACATCTGCATAAAAGAAGTCTCAGGACAAAAAGCAGTTTCTGATCTGGCCTCCTCCCCCTCTTTCAGAAAACACCAGTCTTTCAGGGCAATAAATCAGTAGTGAGTTACTAGCTGTATAATATGTGCTGTCTATATCGTGAGATATTAAACCGAGGTCCCTTTTACTCACATTCTGTGCCTGTCACCAAGTGTCCAATAAAAATCCTATTCTCTGAGGGCATGTCAAGAAAGAACAGGGCAGAACTTGCCTAGACCTCTCTCACCAGCCCAGGAGAGCCCCCCAGGCAAGGCTGTCTCCATGGCCTGCCCCCAAGACTGAGTCATCAGAGGCCCTCAGCTGCAAATCCCTCCCGACCTATGGCCACTGGCAATCACATCGAGTTTGGAGAAATGCGCGTAAAAGTAAGGGAGCGTGTGACACACTCTAATTACTTCCATCGCCAAGGTGGTCTGGGATAGACCTCACCTCCATAGTAGAGGAGAACAGGTATGACCCAGAAGTCAGGACACCTGGATTTAAATCTTCCTTTTGTCATTTACTCAACGTGTGTCTCTGAACAAAATTCCTAACTTCCCTGACAGATCTTTTGTGTTATCTTCCATAAAATAGGAATAACCATGGCTGTGTCAGTGTCACAATTCAACTTGATTTTCTACATTGGGTAATGTATGGGAAAGGGGGTTTGCAATGGTAAGAAACACTCTTCAACTAGACGTTCATTCTTCAGTAATGTGATGTGAGAGCATGGGCATAGGGTCAGACTACCTGGGTTCAAATCTCTGACTGCTTGACCTTGAGCAGGTTACTTAACTTCCCTCATCTGTAAAATGGGGTTAACAATACTACTTATAAGTTTTGAGGATTAAATAGGTAGTGCATAAAGCCATCAGAAAAAAATACAGGGAACATAGTGGCACCCAGTTAATGTTCATGCATTATTATTATTTTCTTGTTATTTTAAGTACTGTTAATCTTTACTTGTTATCGATGGCATTTGTATCTATTCATCATTTACGAGATTACTCAGAGGAAAATAGACAAGTATTTGGATTTATTAATATATTCCAGGACCTCAGCTTTTGAATCCTATAGCTTGGAAAACTATTTAACTTACCTGTGTTTCTCTACCAGCCCAATGATGGTATCAAGAGGATTAAGTGACATAATCCATGTAAAGTGCTGAAATACTATCAGTACTATTCAATATTAGTAACCCCCCGCCTCTTTTTTACTGTGGGAAAAAAATATGTGACATAAAATATATCATCTTAACCAATTTTAACTATACAGTTCAGTAGTGTTAAATATATTCTTATTGTTATAAATAGACTTCCAAAGTTCTTCATCTGGCATATCTGAAACTCTCCCCATGAAACAGCTCTCACTTTTCCCCATCCCCCAGCCCCTGTCAACTGTCATTCTTCTTCCTGTTTCTAGGAATTAGACTACTGTAGCTACTGCATATAAGTAAAATCATACAGTATTTGTCATTTTGTGACTGGCTTATTTTATTCAGCATAATGCCCTCAAGGTTCATCCATGTTGTAGCATTTGACAGGAGTCCCTCCTTTTATAGTCTGAATAATGTGCCCTGCGCCATTCATCGTCTTGGGACATGTAGTTTGCTTCCACCTCTTGGCTATTGCTGTGAATGTTGGTGTGTAGTTGCTTTCCTTTCACCTCCCGTGCTGATGCAAATAATCCAATAACAGGCATATATGCTTCCTTTTCATTTTTGTCTCTTCAGAGTCAAGGTAAATTATAACTGAATAAAAATAGCATTACGGGTGTTATGTTTTTAAGTTTATTTCTTAAGGTAGACATGAAGGTGAAATTAAAAAAGAAATAAAATGAGAAAAAAAAACACTCATTCTGCATTGATGTATTAACTCAGAGTCATATTTGATTCCTACTATGTGTTTGGTATCGAAGGAAGGAAAAACAGACTTTCTTTAAATAAGATGTAATCTATACTCCGCTCTTCATTGTTACCAGAAACGAATAACTGTCAACACCCATCCTATCAGAAATAGCCTAGTTCTGATTTATTATTATGTCTCTTTACTCCCCCATAAGGCCCCTGCCCCTTGCACAGTGTCTAGTACTAATAGGCACTTACCAAATACTGTTAATAAACCCTGAGTAAATGAAATTTTCATAAGGAAGCAAATCACTCCAACAGGGAACCATTAAATCTCACGGTGGAAAAGAGAAATGTTTTATATTGGAAAATTAGGAAGAAAAAAGTATTACTTTTTTAAGGAAAAATGCAGAGCCCTGAAGGGCTAGTTCAACAGAGTTCAGCTAGTTCAGTTTACCCATGTCAAAGATGATAAAATCGTTCTTAAAAATCGTTCTTGAGTTAAGTACTTTGCCATCAAAACCTAAATGTACATGAGGGATTTAATTTTTTTTTAAATTCATGTGACTTATGCAGTCAATACATATTCTATAAGTAACCAAGCTTTAATATTTAATAGTACAAGTTTCTTCATTGTTTTACTATGGCTTCTTGTCGGAAAGTTTCTACACCAATAACTAATTTAGCTCCATATTACCTGGTTGAGATCATAGACGAGAAACAGGAACTCCTTTGGAAAACTCAGTGCAATAAATAGTCATAGTCGATTAGCTGAAATCCATTCTGAGGCCTATTGCCTTATTAGTGTACCTTGGGCTGTCAAAAAGGTAGAAAAGACCAGCAAAAGCAAATTGCAGAAGGAAATCTCTACCATCATTCTCCCTGCTCTATCCTGTCTTGAATACAACAGATGGGGCTATAGAAAGTGGACTTCCTTCCACTTTCTGTAGTGGAAAGGTGGAGTCAACCTTCCCCAGGCAGTGAATCTCCCCTAAAATGGGCATAAAAAGAATCATAACTGAACTGTAGTTATATTACATTGCCACAGGGTAAATGCAGACAGAGTCCAGATCCACATCTCATTGTAGATATATATGTTATGTTGGATAAAATGCGATAACCTCTACAGCCTTCCAGCTCCCTATAATGTAAACCTGCAATTAAAAACTTTGTGTAAGGTTAAAGAAAATATCCAGGTGACATCACCAAGACTCAAGCTCAAGTGCAAGTCCCCTGATCCCAAATGTAAGACTTTTAGATATATAATAGGCTGATAGATGGATGGATTCATACATACATACATATATACATGCATACATACATACATGCCTACGTACTGCTGAAACTTATGAAGAAAAAAAGGAGCCAGATCCCTGATCACATTTTACCAAGCAAATATACTATCATACTTTTTAAGAAGTCTGACTCCTCTTCCCCAATTATTTTTCTTTTTAAGGACTACATGCCAGATTGATAACCCAACTGCCCAATCTGACAAGCTTAAACATTATGTGCTCTTCCATCAGCCATATGCAGGCTGCCCAGCTTCTGACTGGTCCATCGCACACTCTTGCCTTTTTTCATTCTAAGGTCATTGAAATGTGGTGTGTAACGAGGCATCCAGCCCCCAGCCTGACAACATCATCCTGTGCCTCCATGAAGGAGAAAAAGAAGCTGTCCAACCAACCCCCTAGAAAGGCGTTTGCTAGCTGCCCACTAGCAATTGCTGAGTGGTAACACATGCAGTTCTCCACATGTTTACGCAGAGTCTCAGATTTATCTGACAGTTTTACACCCTTAGGCATGATACACAGTAATTAAAATTAAAAATGTTTTGACAGCCTAAACAAATGGCTATATAAATTAGAAAGCTGTAAAAAGCCACGGTAGCAAAAAATAAAGATATATAGATAAATCATAAGATTATAAACAAGGAGAATGTTTTAATACAGGCATGTTCATACCCAGACACTTAAAAATACAGGCTAACTTTTGCCTGAAGGAAGATGGCGGTGAAAAGAAATTGTGGAAAGTAGTAAAACCATTATCTCGTGCTTAGCAATTCTTTTCTCTACCCTTCTCTGGTAACTAAAGAAAGGAAGAAATTTGTTGAGGCTTTCCAACTTCCTCAAAATCTGTAATCAACTGTAGAATCTCCAAGTTTTAAAAAGCACCTAAATCAGTTGCCTAGAATCTTTACTCTTAACCTTCGCAAATGTGTAAAATGTTGTGGGCTATATAAAACTTGGCTTGATTTCACATTTCTCGAATGCATGGCATAAAACGTGTGTTTATGAAATGAGCCAAATATATAATCTGCATGTGAATATAATTTCTTTCAACTAGATGTGCACAAATGTTAAAGTGTAGTCTTTCACTTAAATCTATCAGGTTGATGTCAGAAGAAATCATCGTATCACCTGGCCTCAATATTTTTGCATTTATCACAAGTAAGCCTGTTCGCCACTGCCCTACTGTCTTGAAGTACAAGAGCATTTCAAAAGAGGGGGGGAAATAATTGGAAGTAATCAGTGGGATCTGTTGTACTCAGAAGGGCTGTATTGCCAGAAACCAGCCATATCATGTGGATTGGCTTTGTGATACATTTTCAAAGCAGTCCTTTATTTGGCAGAGTTCCTAAAAATCCATTGCCACATCAGTATCATGTGTCATATATCTATGGATTAAGAAAAGAGAACTGTGTAAACACCAAAGCTTTTTGTGGTAATCATCCTAGATCCTTCCCGCTTTGTCCTAACCTCTTGTTTTCAATCCTTTGTCTTGCCTCCATTTCATATTCTTGATCCCACTGCTTCCTTCCTTGACTTGGCATTGCTGTTTGGTCTTCCCAGTTGAAGGTTCTGTTCCACCCCTTCCCCCTAAACAAAGGACCTGGTGCAGCTCTGCTCTCATGAATCATCACACTGTGAATCACTTTTCTGGGAGGTACAATGGGATCTGCTTCTTGGACTAAACCCCCATTTCACACTGATACCTCGACAGTTCTGTCCCACCTCCGGAAGAGGAAGAGAGAATTTGAACCCCTCTTTTAAAATATAAACATATGATCATAAAATAACCATGTTTTCAATAATCCATGACTGGAAATCTTTACATCTTAGAGTTTTCAAGATGCGTCTGATGAGCAGACAGATTTGGGAATGTGTGAGTTTTTTTGTTGTTTTGTTTTAGCAGCAAAACTCTTTCAGTGAAATCTTAAATAAATAAACAAATAAATAAATAAATAAATAAATAAAAACAATAACAAAACACTCAATATATATATTTTTAAAAGTTCCTGCTAAAAGAAGACGTTGTAAGACGAATGAAGTCATTGTTGACAGATTGGAGCCTGGGCCAAGAGTAACAAACTTGAATGCCCACCAGTATTCAAAGATTGGAATAGATCAAGTGTAATGCAACAGAGTTATGAGGACAGGGCGGTGTTACAAGATCTTTTTATTTATTTTTTTTAAAGTCAAAAAATGAGATTTAAAAAAAAATCTCCCAAATGTAAATATTGACAATTAATGGAATTCTTAAAACCATTATTTGTCCCTCTTCCACAAAACAAAACCATGTAAGTAGGCCAGAAATGGCCCCAAACTCTCAATGTAGAACCTATAGTTTGGTTTTTGTATCGTTATTTATTGCTATGAAAAAATTACCCCCCAAATTTGTCAGCTTAAAACAATGTTTATCTAATGCAATTTCTGGAGGTCAGAAATGCAGACATGGCTTAGCTGGATTGTTCTGGATTAAGGTCTCTCACAGATTGCAGTCAAGCAGTTGGTTCGGGCTACAGTCACATCAAAGCTTGACTGGCGTTTACTCACTCATCTGGCTGTTGGCTGGAGGCCTCCATTCCTCTCCATATGGGCCTCTCCACTGGCCACCTGAGTGTCCTTGCAACATTGCAACTGGCTTTCCCCAAGTGAGTGATCTACATTAGCGATCAAGGCAGACGCCACAATGTCTTCTATGGCTTGGTGCCATGTCATATATCATCACCTCTGCCTAATTCTGTTGGTCATACAGGCCAGCCCTGGTGTAGTGGGGGAGTGGACTACACAAAGGTGTCATATCATGAGGCGGAGATGACGGGGGACATCTCGGAGACTGGTTATTTCAGCTTTAGAAACATCGAAATGAGCCAAATGTTGGCTATTCAGGTTTGACTCAGGAATTTATACCATAAAACCAGCACCCTTTTTTACCAGCTTACCTTCATCATTTATTTTTCTTTTCCATCCTCCCTTATCAACAACCTGACTCACAGAAAAACACCTGCTGTCCTGCTCAATATTCTCTTCAGACTGGGATTCATCCACTAGCTCCTGCACTTCTGATCCTCCAATCTTGATGAAGTTAACTGCTTAAGTGTTTAACTTTTGGCTCCAGCTGGCAATTTGTACTACCATATGTCAGGGGTCTGGGAGGCAAAGAGTAGAAATTAGAATTAGGAGTCTGCAAGTAGCTATGACTCAGATTCCAAGATTCTGTTCATCAAACATTTACAGAGAACAGAATATGTGCCACATTCTGTGCTGGTATTCAGGGATTTAGAGAAAAATCTGATAGAGCAGAGAAATCAGCGATCTAGGTGGTTACATAGAGAGCTGTGGGATCAGCTAGGAAGTGTAGTGATACACAAGAAAGCATCGAAAGGGTCTCAGAGATGCCTGGTGAATATGTTTACAGAGCGGCAGAGACAAGAATGTAGGAATTGGAGATAATTGGGCATAGCACAATTACTAAATAATATGTTGCAGAGGTCCAATATTTGCTTTATCTGGGAGTTTGTGTCAAGATATGAGTGTCCCTAGATCCAAGTATGAAGGGGGCTAAGATAGGAGCTGCCTGAGGGAAAAGCCACTGTGACTACAGTTGAGTTTAGATGATGGTTGACAACTGGACTCAGTTCCCTCATTTGTAAAATAGAAATAATAGCAATATTAAATATTACTATTTAATATCAAATCAGATAAATATAAACATATACATAAACCAATAAATATAGAGAAAAATTTAAATACAAGGTCTCCCAGGTTATGAAAATTAGTTCAATTCATTTAATATCTACAAGGCATTTAGAGCCGTCTCTGGTACATACTAAGTACTATGTAAGTGTTAGCTATCATTATTCAGTAACCAGGGCCCTATTTCCTAATTCCAGGGGGAAAATGTTTACAAACCTAGCTAGCATAGATCAAGTGTTTACTCTAGAGAATTGATAAGAAAACACGGGAACAGTGTACTGAGAGGAAACAAAAGACAAAGTCAGGCAGAACACTGGATAACACCAACAGCTAAGAGACTGAATGAGAAAAATTATATATTTACTGAATTTTAAACATTTGATGGGGAAAAGACTCTCATAAATAGATCTCGCATCTCTCTAGTTTCTTAAAGTATTGTCAATATAGTATACATTTTCTTGATTTTTATAGGTATCATTATGATTATTAACTTTTATACTAGAGCATGATACCACAATACCTTTGGGGGCTTTTGTTATGTGAAATGCTGGATCCTATACTAAATGATCCCAGACTTCTAAACTTTTAAAGTTCTTATATTTACTGTTACATAAAGGAGTCAGTAAAGCTACCCTGATAATAGTTTTTTGTTTGTTTGTGTTATCTATTGATGCTATCAGCATCCCAAATTCATATGGCCTCTCCCTTTCCAATTTGCTGCTTCTGTTCGTTCCTTGGGAATTGATGACCAAGCTTATCAGGATTATCTGCAAAAAGAGAGAAAGAAAGTCTAAATAAAAACCTGAGAAGTGTTCCTATGAATAAAATGTATTTGAGCTTTATTCTTCTATTTAGGTTGATTAGGGATCTTCCCTTGCTTCTAAGTGGTTGATATATCCTGATGAGTGACTATAACACTCTGTGGACTTCAAATACAAAGAGATTTATTATAGGCAATTAGAGGCTTACACAATGACAGGAATTGTGGTAGGAATGGCTGCGGGACGTGCAAGACAGCAAGATCTATTTGCAGGGAATAGGGAAGCATAAGAATCACAGGGAAGCTGCCAGCAATGATCCCAGCACTTTGCGTGATTCCCATGACTTTGGGGCCCAACAGAAGCCAGTTCTAGTGATTTCAGTTGTCTGCAGCACTTCAGGGATGATTGTCAGAAGACTCACTGGAATCCAGGGAAGCCCCATAAATTCCTGATTTCATGGGAATCGCAAAAGCCAAGGAAATCTGTTGCAGACCATCTCAGCTGTCTACCTATAGCAGCTGCCAGAATAATGACTTCTCTTCCACTTTTGAGTCTTTCACAGTGCTTTTATCCCAGGTAGTATCTCAGAACCATGTAATGAAAAGGATTCTGGGAAATGCAGATCCAGACTTCATCCTTTCAATGCAAAGGAGAATATAGTAGGACTGAGGGTGATGTTTAGTTGACAATAAAGAGTTTGACACAGCCCACCCCTTATCAATTTAGAAATTATACATACCTCTATACCCATATTTAAAATTTCAAATAACAGCATCATGCATAACCAAAGATGCACTAACTTTGTCCTCCAAAATGGAAAACAAAAATTTTATAAATTACTCTATATTTTTTCTGAGTAATTCTCATTTTTTTCCTCAGTGAGTCCTCTTTTGATATTCTGCAGCAAAATATGTGTATCTACTGCATTCTCATTTCTGAATCTGGTTATTTTTCTTCTTCCATTGTTTAGTCTATATTCTACTTATTTCAACTAGAATAACAGCTATTCTGACCCAAACCTTTTCTGGAGTCATTAATGGGCCTCCCATTATTGCATTGCTGTAGTCTCCCAGTAACATTTGCTCTGTACATGTAAGTTCTAAGAGTCTCACAAGAGAATACCCTACTTTCAGACATACTCCTTCATGTCACACTGTATAATATGAAACTGCTCCCATTTCTCCTTGACAACTAAGCAAGACTGATACCTCTATCCAGTACCATGATGCTTCTTTGCCTGAAGTATTAGGCAATATGTCATTATGGCTAGTGGCAAAAGAAGCTCAAAGTACCAGACATTAGCCTCAACTTCCAGATAGTTTCAATCATTGGTGTGCCCGCAGTGGAAGCACTCCTCCCTTGAGAATTAATATCTTTAAGCCAGAAACTCCAAAGTTGCAAAAACAGGACACAAAATGTTTTGGAGAGGTTACTAAGGCATAATAGAGAAAGAAGCCAATTTTATCCCTTCATTCCCCAAATTGTATAGTCTAGCTATAGGAAAAACAACCCCAATTACTGGATTCTGGTCTACAAAATATATAGAGCCGTGTTGCTTTTCCCCAGATCCATAACTTCTAGTATCATAACTGGGTCCTCAGTAGGTTGTTCCACTATTCTATCAGCCCAGTTACTTTGGGGTTATAAAATAGATAAGACCAGTGGATATTGTGGTCGTGCGTCTATTCTTTGGTTGTAAAGTGAGTTTCTTTGTCAGAAGCAATGGCAAGTGTGATGCCTTGATAGTGAAAATGATATTTAATAAATCCAGAGATGATATCGCAGATAGAGTCATTGCAGAATACAGGGGGAGTAAGCAAATTATATATAGAATAAGAGTCAATTCTGGTGAGTAAAAATGTATGACTTCATGATGGGGTGTTCCAAGGTGATCACTTGCCACTAAGTTTGACCAGTCTTCCCAGGAAATGGTGCCATATTGGGCACTCAGTGTTGTCTCTGCCGTTGGTATATTGGCACTCGACAGTGACTGTTATCCACGTTGTGAGATCCATATATATAATTTTAACTTACGTCCTTCCTACAAAGGCCACTATGTTCATAAACCCATGACTAGAGAAAGAGGCTGATTGACATCCACTGAGCAGATCATCTTGTGCACCTGACTAATAAGAGACTCCTTTACAAGGAAACCTTCCTGTGAACATTCACATGAATGCAAATATTGTCATGGCCTGTGCCCATTCTGAGATAATTCCAGCCATGTGCTTCTTTCTCAACATTCCTTGTCATTTGCTCCTCAGATTTACTTCCCTTGACCATCTGGCCGAACCATTAGCTGTTACCCATAGATTGACATAAACTTTACCTCTGCACATGTACCCTTGCAGATAAAGGTAACATCTACCGTGCTTTCCCCAAAATAAGACCTAGCCGGACAATCGGCGCCAATGCATCTTTTGGAGCAAAAATAAATGTAAGACCGGTATTATATTTATATTGTATTGTATATTGGATTGGATTGGATTGGATTGGATTGGATTGGATTGGATTGGATAACACCTGGTCTTATAGAATGGTAAAATAAGACTGGGTCTTATATTAATTTTTGCTCTAAAAGACACATTAGAGCTGATTGTCAGGCTAGGTCTTATTTTCGGGAAAACACAGTAGATGTATCCCTGAAAGTTATGCTGGGAGTATTCCCTTCCCAACTGTCTTTCAGAGTCACTTCAGGATATCCCTATAAAGCTACACTGGTCCAGTTTGGAGTTGTGACAACATTCCATGTAGAATCTTTAAAATAGGCCTAAATAAATTCTTTCTCATAATTAGTAGCATGAACTTCTCCATGGGATTCAGGGAGAAGCCGGTGTGCATCAGTAGTAGTTACTATGAGAGCCAACTGCACATGAATTTATTTGGTCCTTAACAACCTGCTAAAGTCCAATCTAATACATAACACTTCCATTTTGTGATGAAATACTGTCACACGTGAAGAAATTTATGCCCTGATGGAGCACACAATACCTTCTTCCTGAGCTGTAACTTAAGTGGCATGGTCACTTGGTGTTCAGTGGTCAGTTGTTCAGTCTCCACTACAGCCCAGTAATAAGCCAGGCACTGTGTTTGCAAAACGAGATATTTCTCTACAAAACAGGCCTGTCTTTCTATCCAAATTCTAGAGTTACACTCTGTGATTCTCTTACTAGGATTGCCAAAGGTACCATGTCAAAACCATATGAATTACAGATAATTAGAATACAATTGCATCTGGTAAATCATATGGTTAAAATGGGAAATCAGCTTGCCTTGCAGCCTGGACTTGCTGCAAAATATCTTCTTGCTCTGGGCTCTAGTCATAAATGGCACCATTCGTAACCTAGGGAAATACTCAGTAAACGGGTGAGATAGCAAAACCATCTGACTTCCCAAATGCAAACATCTTCACCAGTCATTGTGACTCTGTCTTAGTAGTGGAGGGTATAAGGTACATCAACTTGACTTTCTCTTTAAGTAGGATATCTCAACATTTCCCAGATTGCTGGTCTCCTAGAAATCTCACTGGGGTAGCAGCCCCCTGACTTTTGATAGGGTTTGTTTCTCATTCTCTAACATACATGTCTTTCACAGATTCACCTTGAGTATTTTCTACTTCCAGGTCCAATCAGCATTGTCGCCAATGCTGTGGACCAGTGTGATGCCCTATGAGATGATGACATGATCAAGGTCCCTTTAGACAAGATCACTTTTCAAACTCTCATTGTGCTCCAAATCACTAGGGATTTTGTTAAAACGCAGATTTTGATTCAGGTCTGAAGTAGGACCTGAGTTTCTGCCTTTCTATCTCCCAGGTGATGGTAATCACACTTTGCATAGAAAAAGACTAGTTTCTGTGGGAGAGCCAGAAAGTTGACATTCGCACCCCCCCCACCCAGGAAAGTCCCTGATGGTATAATGCTGTGTCTTCCAAGGGAAAGTAAACTGCCTCCGGCGATCCTCTCAATTGGCATAGAGAAAAAAGATGTCAGATCAATATCTGCATATCAGTTTGCAAGATTTATGTTGGGTGTGCCCCCAATTTATATTGAAATAGTAAATGTAGTTGTGATCACCATCTAATTAAGTTTGTGATTATACGCTTTCATTCTCCAAGAGCAATCTATATTTTGCACAAATTAAATGAGATAAAAGAGAATTAATAGACATCAGCACTTTGCATCCGTCAAATCCTTTGATAGTGGAACTAATCTGTGCATTTCCCCCATGAAAGCATTATTTTAAATGTACTATTTTGGGAGAAAATGTATTCCAGGTGGTTCCACTTGGCCCTTCGTACTATAACAATCCTCACTGCATGGATAAAGGAGGAACCAGAGTATCCAAAGTGTGTACTGTGTCAGTTACCAAATATATCTGCTCCTTTTATGCATCTAAGAACTAAAGAAATAATTAGAGTGGGGTTGTAGACTAATTTTTCTTATTACAAATGGACTCAGTCTTAAACATTATTTATCAACTGAACTTCTTCAGCCTCTACTCTGACTAATATATCAGACCCACAAAGATTAGTGTTTGCATGACTTGCTAAGTGGTATACTGTAATCTCTGAAAAGTCTGGGTATTTTTGTTTATCCAATATACAATCACTCTGATAAATAGCCACTTTGGGGAAATGCTTGGAGGAAGATATATAGTTTATACTTGTGGCACTCTTATAGGTTCCTTCTTCAAGGAACCCGTGCTTACCCTTCATTCAAGGAACTCTGTCTGTATGGTTTGATTGCTGAAAGAAGAGTCATGACTTTCTCCATTGTTGGCTGAAGTCAGATCTTCATTCCACAGGACGAGAGGGTGTTTCCCCCCCACTTATATGGATGTAGTACATCTTTATAGGAGTATTCATCTATTTTAGTCATAAGGACTTCATGACCATTGCTGAAGATTTGCACAGGCTAAATTAAACCATTCTGAATTGGGTTGTAGACCTGATCCCTATTACAATAATAACATCAATCTTATCACAGGCACTTAAGCCCTGCCACTTTGTCATCTCTCGCTCCCGGACGCCATCAGCCTCCAATGAAATCAAGGGTCTCTTTCGGTGGCTCCATCTCTCACCATCATTCCTGGCTTGCAGAGGAAAGCCACTACAAAGCTTTTCAAGGATGCTGGTGCTATCCTTATTAGGTCATTTCTCAATAACTTAGAGAAAAGTGTGCCTTCTTAGCCTTCCTGGGAGCATAGTGTGGGTGGGGCTGTGTGCAGGAATTGATACAATAAATCAACTTTATCATTCTTATCTTTGTAAATCTTTGAATTTCTTTCTCTATCAAGGAGTTCTATTCTAACAATTCAAATATCACAGGAAGTAAGTTAGTGTTGAGTCTTGCTGTCATCTAAATAGCCAAGTAAATCATTAAATGCTAGTTTATTGAGATGCCATATTTATTGCAAAATTTGTGCTCAGTGCACCCATACTGGTACATTTTATATTTCTTTTCCCCTTGTTTTACGCTATTAAAAACCATTCCTCTATACATTCTCTAGGGATGGAATATTCTACCAATATTAATAGGCAAAGACTTCTTTCATTGTTACATCTTCCAGTGGCAGGCTTTATAACCATCTTTTGGAATCTGTAGGGATTTGTCTCAGATTATGAATCTGGAAGCAACAAAAGGTGGTAGAGGTGAGTCTTAATAAGAATCGATATTCCCTTGCAAGATAACTATTTCAGATGACGTCCCTCAAAGGTGTTTAGGTAAGGGAAGGCTAGCTTTCCTTAATATTTTAAAGGATACCAGTAGACAGTGAGGCCAAAAACCACAAATGTATTCACGGAAAGAGAGGTGGTCCATTTAATCAGTACCATTTATCTTGTGGCCTTAGGCAGACACACCTTAGTTTTATACAAAACTAAGAGTTTGCCTGTGGTATGTCTAAAATGTATACACTTTGGGGAAAAAAATTAATATTTATATGCTCTAAACCATTTACTACAAAGCATTGCTAACTCTTGCCATTGTTTTCTCTATTAATGTTATAATTATCTAATAACTGTATAACCTAAAGCAAAGAGAAAACTGTACTAATTGTTTAGATTTCTTTCACTTATAGATTACTCTGCAATTTGTATTTAAATGGTATATATTATACTTACTGAAAAATAACTTTAAAAATTATATAATGACTTCTTTCCCACTCTGCTAATAGTCCAGACTCTGATTTAATGGTCTTCATCTTAAAACTAGTGGAAAAATCTGGTCTTTTCCTAGATTTACATAGCAGAGCTCAAACTTGCTAATGCTTTGATGATTAGAGAAGAAGTGCTTTATTTATTGTGAATTATTCCAATAATGTATTTTAAACTATTAATTAAAAAATAGAAATCATGTAATCATGCTTGAATATATATATAAACACATGTGGTCATACTAAGGACCAGGATTCTTTCTGGGGAGATGCAATAAATCATCAGTTAAGCTACCATTTAAATTATTTTAAGATTAACTTCCACACAAAACAGCATTAAAATGCATAATTCTCACCTGCATAATACTGCTAGAAATCACTGTCTCCATTTAAAAACTGCTTCTATTTAACAAAGACAAAAAAATGTGCCAGTGTTTAATTCTCTAGACAGGCACCATCGAATGTATGCCCATGTCGCAAATAAGGAGGCAACTTCACTGAAGCCAGTTTTCAGTTAGTGTGAAGTTTATAATGGAATGCTAATATCTTGACATTAATGCATGTTTATTTATAAGCAACCAAAAATGATTGAAAATAAAAATCGTTGAGTAATAAGTTATGTGAAATAGACATATTGAAAAAGTGAAATGATATAAAACCACATACAAAGAATAATCAGGGCTTTTTTTTCCTAAATGGATGCCTGATTGCTTTTATATTCCCCTTGAAGGTTTTCCTTCAGCCTTGAAAGATAAATTACACAAAAAGGACAAGTTTTCATTAATCTTCAGACTGACTTTTTTTATAATAAAAAGAGTAAAATGTTTAAACACTATTAAGTGTTGGTCAGAATGGCAAAAACCCGGAGAATAGAAAGGGAAAGTTGGTGTGTTATCCTTAATTTGTGTAGACAAATTTCTGAGATCAGGAAATTTAAAACTGAAAAGTATATTTTGGTAGTGAACAGTTTCTTATAAAAATAATCAGCTTTTCGTAATGAATTTAGTCTTTCTTAATATCATATGCATTGAGTTGATTAGTTAACTGCTTGATTTATTGATAACCCCTATGCATGAACTTCAACCTGGGATTCAGAAATTTGGCAAAGGGTATTAGCCTGTGTGCAGAAGTTACTCTTTGTAGACATCAGTTATATTTTAATGGCTAGAAGAATCAATGCCTAAATCATCAAGAGTGTGAAAATGCATATATAATGCTGATCAGGTAGCTGAAACATAGCTTGTAACCATAACTTGTAGCTACTTAAGAAAGTACAAGCGATCAGTATACACTGTTCACATGCTCTAACCACCTCCCCTACCTTCTATCTGTGTCTGCATCTGTATTACCTGCCTCCTGTGAGTAAGGATAAACTGTGCACATACCAACCTGAGACCCACCCCTCCACTCATGGGCTGTGTTCCCTTTCCTCTCCCCAATTCAAAGACATTGCTCCAGCAATTGTCCCTTCTCTCCCGCATCTTTATTTCACCTTCATTATGACATCATTTGTATGACTATAAAACATTCTGTAACACCTGCATTTTCCCAAGATGTTCCCTTCTGTCTTCAAGCTTCTGCCATTTCTCTGCTCCCCTTTAAAACAAAACTTCTCAGAAGAATTGATGGTACTCAGTGTCTTTACTTCCTCATGTACCATTTTCTATTGAAATCATCCCACCAAAACTTTGTTTTCCTGACATCAGACAAACAATAATTCTTGTCAAGACAACCCAAGGCCTCTTTGCTGCCAACTCCAATAGAAAGGTCTTGGGCCTTATCATACACAGTCTCTCCAGTGCCATATACTCAGTTACTCTCTCCTACAAGATGCCGTTTCTTTAGTTAACTGCCAAGGCAACATTTTCACTGGTTCCTCTCTTGTCTGACTGGTCTCTCCTCAGACTTCTTTGATGGTTCCTTCTCACCTCCCCAACCTCCAATTTGGAATACCCTAAGGCTCACTCCTGAGGCTTCTTCTGTATCTATACTCACTTCTCTGGTGATAGCATTTTATTGTCATGACTGCTGAATATACCCAACACTCTAACCCAGGCCTCTCCTCTGAACTCTGGCCTGGTATTTCCATTGCCTGGTTGACATCTCCACTTGGATATCCAACTGTTATTCCAAACTCAATATGTCCAAAACCAATCTCCTGACTTCTCTCCTGAAACCTAGGCCTCTGGCAGCCTTCCCATCCCAACATGTGCAACTCTGTCCTTCTAGGTTCTTAGGCTGAAAGCTTTCCTATCTTCCTTGATTTCTTTCTTTCTCTCACACCCCCATCTCCCCAATGTCATCAAATTTTGTCAACTCTGCCTTCAAAACATTTTAGACTCCAATCACTTCTCACCTACTAGCCTGGTCCAAGTCACCGTCATTTCTTGGTCTATTACAAAAGCCTATTATTGGGTCATCCAAGTCCCACCGTTATTTCCTCTCCTTGGTTCTCCACTCAGTAACCGGTATGATTTTAGTAAACAGTAATCAGATCATAGCACTCATTTGCTAGGAACTCTTCAATGGCCGCTATCTTAGAAGCAGAACTTGAGATGAGGATTGATTTTTTTTTTTAATTTATTGGGGTGAACTGGTCAACAAAACTACATAGGTTTTAAGTGTACAATTCTGTAATATATCAGCTATATATTGCATTGTGTGCTTACCACCCAGAGTCAGTTCTCCTTCCATCACCATATATTTGATCCCTTTTACCCTCTTCTACTATCTCCTCCCCCCTTACCTTCTGGTGACCGCTAAACTGTTGTCTGTGTCTGTGAGTTTTTATTTCTTTATTTGCTAGTTTTATTCCTTTTTTGCCTTCAATTTTATACCCCACATATGAGTGAAATCATACGGATCGTGACTTTATCTGTCTGACTTATTTCACTTAGCATAATGATCTCAAAATCCATCCATGTTGTTGCAAATGGCAGTATTTCATTTTTTCTTATGGCAGAGTAGTATTCCATTGTGTATACATATTACTACATCTTCTTCATCCATTCATCTATTGAAGGACACTTTGGTTGTTTCCATGTCTTGGCCACCGTAAATAATGCTGCAATGAACACAGGCGTACATATATCTTTACGGGTAAATGTTTTCAGATTTTTGGGATAGCTACCCAGGAGAGGAATTGCTGGGTCATATGGTAATTCTTTTCTTAATTTGTTAAAGAACCTCCATACTGTTTTATATTGTGGCTGTTCCAATTTACATTCCCACCAGCAGTGTATGAAGGTTCCTTTTTCTCCACAGCCTCTCAGACACTTGTTATTATTTGTCTTGTTGATGATAGCCATTCAAATGTGTGTGAGGTGATATCTCATTGTGGTTTTGATTTGCATTTCCCTAATAGCTAGTGAAGTTGAGCGTTTTTTCATGTATCTGTTAGCTGTTTATGTGTCTTCTTGGCAAAAGTTTCTGTTCATGTCCTCTGGCCATTTTTTAATTTGATTTTTTGTCTTTTTGTTGTGGAGTTGTATGAGTTCCTTATATATTTTGGATATTAGCCCATTATTGAAGGCATTGTTTGCAAATATCTTCTCCCGTTCTGTTGGTTGCCTTTTTATTTTGTTGGTGGTTTCTTTTGCTGTGCAGAAGCTTTTTAGTTTGATGTAGTCCCATTCATTTATTTTAGCTTTTACTTTTCTTGCCTTCGAGGTAAAATTCATAAAATGCTCTTTGAACCCAATGTCCATAAGTTTAGTACCTATGCTTTCTTCTATGCAGTTTATTGTTTCAGGTCTTATGTTTAGGTCTTTGCTCCATTTTGAGTTAATTTTGGTACATCGTAACAGATAGCAGTCTTTTGCACATGGCAAGAAAGATAAGGATTCTTGATCAAATAACTTTTAAAGAAGCGTTCTGAGAGGAGACCATGAAGGGAGCAGGAAGAGTAGGGCATGGAAGTGGAGAAAGCCAACCAAAGATGTGATTTCAGGCATGTCCTACCCTCAGCCTAATCCCTCAGGGGACATGTGGAGTACAAATATTACCTGAGTTTGTCTTCTACAAAACAAGGAAGCTGAAACTTCATACTCCACCTGGCAGATATTTGCTTTAGGCCACTCTTCCTGCTACTCTTCAAGCAAGCCAAGCTCCTTCCCAATTTCACTATCACTCTACCTGAGATGTTTGTAGCCAGATATCGCCATGTCTGCTCTCTCACTGCCCACTGGTCTCTGCTCTAACGTACACTATCACAGAGGCCTCCCTGGCCATTCTGTCTAAAAGAACAACCCCATCCCCCACTCTGGCTCTTTTTATGCTCTTTAATTTCTTTTATATTTTCCTTAACACTTAGTGTCTCTTAATATAGATCATGTTGGCCTCTCCTACTGCAGACAGGGGTTCTGTGTTATTCACTAAAATGCCTCTGAGTCTAGGACAGAACTGGGCACATAGCAAGCCCTCAAAAATATTTGTTGAATGCATGAGGACACATGAAGACATCACACAGCATCACGGGAAAGATTAATCTTGGGACAACCTGGACCTTCTCTTCCTTGTGACAGGAAGGAGGATTTAATTGCTTTGCTAACATCAAGACCTCTGTCTAAAATATTAGGAAGCAGTTTTTTTTTCGACCCAAGTCATTAAAAAGAAACACACAGTGCAGTGCCTGCACCACTGTTATTTCTAGCTTACTCTAGAGGTTGATGAATATTTCCCCTGGGCCTTTTGCAGTTGGGAGTGTGAGCCTCTTTCAATATTATAGTACACACACAGTTCTTCTGCTGACTAGAGATCCCACCACTGTAGGGAACAAAGAAACTTGTATGGACATCAAAACTTGTATGGACAAGATGCTCTTGGCACCAATGATGAGCTGCCTCCAGGTCTGACATCTGTCCCATTCTTGCTCTTAAAACCCCCAAGATTCTGAAACCAATTATTAGAGACTGAGATGAGACAAGAGTGAAACTTTCTTCTCAATAAACTAAAAGTAGCTTCCCACTTCCACTTACCATGACTCTTCCCGGAGCCTTTTCACTTAGGCATTTCCAGATGTTAAAGAAGAGCTCATAGCAGAGAGTAAAATTATTATTTTTTATAGATAAATAAGAAAGTAGAGTATGGAGTTGGAGTAATGCTAAAACAAACTGTACCAAAACTTTTCTCTGAATAATTGACATTCATGAGTTATCATTGAAAGTCAAAGGGAGGACAAAGGGACCACATGTCCACAAAGCAAGGATCGCCTTCCCACAGGGATTCTGCAACCTCAAGCTGCATGGTCACCTGTGCACCAAAATCCAAATACATGCAATCTGAAGCATATTCATGTAGCCTTTGGGGAAAACTTCATTATGCTTTCATATTTTCATATATTTAAATATTGAATGCGTATTCCCACGTATGATAGCCCCTATAAATTAGTTCCTGTCTTCCTAGAAGTATTCAATTCCCTAACATGACATAATAGAGGACACTGAAACTACTGATTGCAATGCCAGAGCCAAAGCATGACATCACCATTCTTCTGGTATTTGGTTTGCATAACCACAATACTAGTATTTCATTAAAAAGGACGAGATGATGGTTATCTTTTGCACTCTCTGTGTGTGGTGACCCTCGGGACAGAAGCCTCGGTACCTGTCTGATGTCCCTCTATCCTTTGGGCTTGAGTCTCTCCAGGTGGGAGGACTATGGAAAAAGGTCCTGGTTAAAATAAACTAAAGGAGGTTGCTAAAAACAAACAAACAAAAAAATGGATTGGTCTTGTGAGGGAAAAAGGAGGGGTCTATGGAGCAAGCCTAGCCCTGGGATAAAATATGTATTAGTTTCCTAGGGCTGCTGTCACAAAGTACCACAAATGGGTGGCTTATATAACAAAGATCTGTTTTCTCACAGTTCTGGAGGCTGGACATCCAAAATCAAGGTGTCAGCAGGGTTGGTTCTCTCTGAAGCTGTGAGGGAGAAACTGTTCCATGCTGCCTTTCTAGCTTCTAGTGGTTTCGTGGAAATCTTTGGAGTTCATTGACTTGTGGCAACAAAACTCCAATCTTCATGTGGTGTTCACTCTGTGTTTTTGGCTCTGTGTCCCAAGTTCCTTTTTATTTTATAAGGAAATTATCTTATTCAATTATGATGCAACCTAATAACTGAGTTACTTTACCATCTGTGAAGTCCTTATTTCCAAATAAGTTCACATTCGTAGATACTGGGAGTTAGGACTTCCCAGTATCTTTTGAGAAGACATAATTCAATCCATGATAAAGAGGGCATCAAGCTCCATGGGAAGGAGTGGAAATTAGACCCGAGGGACATCCTTACCCTGTTCCCCTCTTCCCTAATCCCTTTATGACATCCTCATCCAGGTACTTGTAAAATTATGGGAGGTAAAGGCAGAAGTTTTGTTCCATTCAAAGACTCCTTCAAGAGGCTCTGCAATTATACTGAGGTCCTAACTGATTCTGGAAGAAATGCAAATGACTAATAAACATAATATACTCAATCCCACAGGAAACCTAGGAAATGGGAATTGAAACAGTAAGATATACTGAAAGGACAATAAATAGGGGAGAGACATAGCCTAACTGCTTATTAAAGGAAAGCATAGTTATTTTCACATTTTAATGTCAAATGTCACTATAGACATATATCAAGATTTAAATAGTTCAGATTTAATTTTTTTATAATACAAAAGAATTGATTACACTCACAAAATGATCGGTATGTAAAAACAACTTGGAATTCCCAAACACTGAGACTCCAGCAATCTTCATTGCGATTACTTGGGAATAACAAGACAAAAACCCATCCCAGCAATTTCCAGGGACACCTTATATGCAGTCAAAATAAGTGAATTTTTAGAATTAAGCCCTTTGAAAAGAGGTTAGATTTAAAAATCAAAACAGTTTCAATAATTCCTTCTAAAAGAAATTATCTGACTCACCTCGCTTATACCAATGAGGAGGTGAAGTCTGTAACTACCCAGTGGTTAACTATCCAGTCTGGCCTGTGAAGGTTTTTGGATGAAGGCAGGCAGGAGGTTAGTTATTAGTACCTGACTTTTAGAGATAAACAGATTTAAATCCTTATCTCAGCCCCACTCTCTCCTAGCTCTGAACCTTGGCCAGGCCATCTCACCTCTCTGAGCCTCAGTTTGCTCATGTCTAAAATGAACCAATGGATGTACAGCTTCTGGAGTTCTGACAAGGTTGGCATGGGACGATGAATGTACAGCTATAAAGCAGCTGTAGGACCTTGCACCAAATATTGTGAGAGCTTTATAAACAGTAAATATCAGTATAAAAAGCCCAGGAGAGTGGCTCCTTCAGCGTCTTCAATTCCATGCAAGAAAAACTTTGTGATGTATTAACTTCTAAATCGACATATCGTTGTACATTGCCTTCTGTGCCACTAATGAAAGGATATGCATTTTTTCAAATGCCAAAAGTCCCACAAAGGAAACAACTGAAAATCACATACTCACATCACCTCAGCACCCCCAGCCCCACAAAAGAGAGAACAGCTTTTCATTTATAACCACTGGACATCTTAATCCAAGAAGAATTCTCATCATTATCTCATTATAGAATGATGTTGTCCGAACAAAGCTTATTACAAATCAATACCACAGTACATCTTCCCTTGTTGTCCTAAATTTCAAAGGGCTAGATTACCCTGCTGTGTATTTCTTTTTCTAGTTCAAAGCTTACAAGAAGCTAAAAGAGAAACTGGCCCATATAGTGCAGTTGACTTTAGTGAGAAACAGCACGTTAGCTGGGTAAATATAAAAATGAGAGTCTCAAGGCCCAGGATTTCCATGCCAGTTGACTTGTCAGAAAATATATACCAAAATAAAGATTTTTTTAACTCTTCACAACAGCCATAGGGAATGGTAATATCCAATATTAAGGAGGTACAGAGAGCAAAAAATTTTAAATGAATGTTAGAAAGCAGACATCAGTATTTTGATATATGCATTTAAAGCAAATGTGCTGTCTCTCTTTTATCTTGCATCTGCTCTGAGTCTTCAGTTTGGTTTAAATATATAATTATACTCTGACTCCTACTAGTTCATTTATTTTTTGACAGAAGGTTTTTAAGTCAAAACTCTGCATTAGGCTAGTTTAGTTTATATTATAATGCAACACATTTCTTCACCTCAAAGATGGATTGGTTTATTGTCTCATTAGTAAGAATATGCTTTTTGAGGTAGCATGGGATTGACTGAATTACCGGATGGGTTTGGGCTCCCAAAGGCTCACAGAATAGAGTTTTCTTTGCCTGAGCAATCCATCAATACTAATATGTTCCAGGTACTGTGGGTAATTCAAAGGCAAAGAGACTCAATCCTTGCTCTCGGGAACCAACAATTTAAGTAGAATGGAATATTCAGAGACCACAAAGACAAAAGGTAGTGCAGGGTAAGACAAAAGGTAGTAGCACTGTACCTGTGCTGTATTCGAACATCCTGTGTGTTCACAGAAGAGGGAGGAGGTACTTTGTGTGATGAGTCCAGCTTCAGAGCTGGAGAAGCAGTGAAGAGTGTTAAATGTATAGGATTGAGGAAGAGTAAATGTCCTGAGCAAAGCTGCCCAGACGGATATGAACTAGATAATGGTTGGAAGGAGATGACTAGCCTGCTTTACACCGTGGACATTCTGCCCTGTATGTCCTTGGCCCGCCTAAGCTCACCCACACCTGTGGGACATAGTTTCTTACACCCGATTTTCCACTTCAAGTTCTTGTTCTCTCGGCTTCTCTGCCTGAGAAGGGAGGGTGTTAGGTAGAAAGGAGGCACCAGGCAGCAGGTTTAATCAAAAAATGTGAGTGTGTGTGAGTGTGTGAGTGTGAGTGTGTGTGTGTGGGCGGGTGTGTGTGTGTGTGTGTGTAGGCTGAACACCCCCAGAATAAACCTCAACGCATGGGAGACAGGAGTTGGGGAAGAAATGCCCAGCCCTTGTTCTCCAGTGTAGTGACACTGAAGTATGTTCCACTCTGCTTTCCCAGAAGAGTCCAGTGGGATTGAGCCAGGGGACCCCTGCATAACCCACTCATGAACTCAGCCTTTCTTGACTTCTCTGCCTCCTCTCCTTCGTGCTTTGTAAACTACCTGCACGCACGCCCTTGTCTCAGGGTCTATTTGGGAGATACTGAAACAAAGGCAAATGAGATAAAGAATAAGATTCCAGGATATGAAACTTGAGGCATTGCCACAAAAATCTTCTTCTTCTTCTCAGTATCATCAGTAGTTCAGCCATACCCAAGTGGTTGTAGCTCCCCAAATGTGCCCGCTTGCTCCTACCACAGACCCTTTGCTGCACTCTGCCCACTGGGAGGGCTAGTCGCCATGCCCACGGCACCTCCGTCTTCTTATAGAAGTATTAGTGATCACTCAAGATTCAGTCCAGGCATAATCCTCTATGAAAACCCTCCTCCACCCCACTTTGCCAGTCCCTTGCAGAGTGGAATGTGCCTTTGTCTTCATGCCCATGCCTCTGGCACAGCATTTATCACATGATTTGGAAACAGCTGGTCTACCTGGCTGTGACTTAACTGGGAGCTCCTTAACGGTTGGCTGGGACTTCCTCCTTGTCTCTGAATTCCTAGGACCTAACCATGGGTCTAGTAAATAAACAAATGGTAAACACATGTTGTTGTTTTTTTTGGGGGGGGGTATTTTGGGAATAACAGTGCTTTCAGGATGGCACCCCGGTAACTCCTGGTTTTGTAGTTTCCTAGTGAGAATTTGTGCAACTGGACTTTATTTTCAGAGGCTTTTGTTTGCCCTTATTTTCAACCTAAACGTTTTAGGACTGGGACATACAGAATTTGGTTCACTTCTTACACAGGAGAGAAATCTGCTAATCTACTGAGGCCTAGCTTAATATTTTTATTCCCCCACTCAACTATAGCAGAAATGCAGGGGGGGAAAAGCCTACTTGTGTATTTTCATGTTCGTTGTGATAGTAGATCTTCTGGGAACTGCATTTTCCTTTTTACAACACATTTTGTCGTGATAGCCTCACTCTCAGAATTTCCAGCTGCTTTCGTCTGTACTTTAATGCTATTCACTTCTTTTTCTCATCTCATCAATTCAATTCTTGTAGATTTCTCCTCATCTTGCCGATCTCCAGAGTCAGAGCTTTTGTTTGATACAAGTCCCTTGAATTTATTTCCCACTTGCTCCCTAACTAAACCAAAAGCTCCACCAAAGGATGAGGACTCAAAGGATAAATTCTAAAACCCGTCCTCTAGCCTTTGGCTGGTTTAAATAAGGTGCGCCCCCTTGTTTTTGATGACTTGTCCTAGTTTCCCACCTTTATTTTGGAATCTTTCTTTTGCTTTCCCTTCTCCTTTCCTCTCTCTTTTTTTCCTCTCCCCTCCTACGTAGAAGCCCCAATGTCCCATCCTCAGGCTCTGCTTTTCTCTGCACTGTCTCAGCAGCAGCTGCACCGATTAAGTTTTTTCACTACCCGTGCCACGCAGATGACTCCCTTTTGACTCTCCGACCCTGGGATTCCTAACAGAGTTTGAGTTGTGCCCTGCCAGCTTCCTGTTCAGTATGTGCACTTTGTGTTCTGTGGATGATTCAAACTCACGCTAAGAATGAAATTCATCTTCTTTTTTTCTAGTTTCTACTTTCCCTGGGATTCTTGATCACAGCCATCTTACTCATCTATGATTCTTTCCCTTCTGCTTCCCCTCCTGATCAATCAGATACAAAGTCATTAAGAATTTACCTCCAAAAGATCTACAGCATCCGTATCGACTGCTTTATACTAACTTCTACTGACATCTTTAAGTCCCTTCTTGCCTGTATTTGGAACCACTGCTGTAATCGGTTTTCCACTTGACTCTCTCCTTCCTCAATATGCTCTTTCATGCCACTGGGTGAATGTATGAGTGTTATTATTCAGCATTATATATCAGGGAGAACCCTTGAATGGAAGTCTAGAAATCTTAACACTAACCAACTGAATAATAACCATTTTTACCCTCAAGATCTCACTGCACTATCTGTAAAATGAAAAAAGGACTATGGATTTCTAGCTCTCCGTCCAGCTCTAGTTTTTTTTTGAATACTTTTATTAAGATATAACTTACATACTTCATAAAGTTTACCTGTCTAAAGTCTACAATTCAGTATCTTTAGTACATTCACTGAATTGTGCAATCATCATCATCTAATTTTAGAATATTTTTATCACCCCTAAAAGAGACTCTTTGGCAATCACTCCCTATTTCCTCCAACCCCACCCTCCAGCCCTAGGCAACAGCTAATCTACTTTCTGTCTCTATAGATTTGCCTGTGTGGGGCATTTTCCCTAAATGAGATCAAACAATATGTGATCTCTTGTGTCTGGCTCCTTTCACTTCACATGATTTCAAAGTTTAGCCATGCTGTTGCATGTATTAGTATTTTATTTTTATCACTGAATAATATTCCATTTATGGATCTACCACATTTTGTTTATCCACCATCAGTTAATGGACATTTGTACTTCCACTTTTTGGCTGTTATGAATAATGCTGCTATGACAGCTCTAAAGTTTTAGTGATTATTCTTATCATCATACCAAGAAAGAAGCAGAGCAATATTCCATTTTTCATTATTCTTTACTGTAAAACCTTTTTTAAGCTGATAAGATAAGCTGTAAAACTTTTCAAATGAAAAGTCTACTGATAAAAGTCTAAGGAGGTGTCTCACAACCCACCCACCCCCGCCAAAACTCCAAAACTTGAAGAAGTTTCTGTTACTGCTTTCAACTGTGTAGCCATGTCTATTAAAAGCCACTTGTAAATAGCTAACTTCAGCGCTGGCATGCCATAGATTAGGCATATTTGTTTTCCAGGGAAGATTATAAATAGAGGGGGGAGGGGGGAGGGAAACAGAATGTATTTTGCAAATGAGCCCAGATGGAAAACTAACAGATGGCCATGCACTGTATTTTGTGTGTTCAGACCTACATTTAAATTAAAAATTTTCATAATTATGATTAACGTCTGTAGCAACACTAGTTTTCCTGTGGTGGCATCATATAGCATGTATTGGAGGTATTGAATAGAATATTTTCATGAAAAGGTTTCAGACTTTATACAAATTTTGGTACTTGCCTGCTCTACACTTAAGCAGGAAACCAAACAAAACCAGCAACGATGGAGAGTGCTGAGAAAACTTCAGTGCAAGTGGACTTTCTATAATAAGCCCGTCTGCCGCCATCTGGCTTTTCCTCCCATGTTAAAACTCAAAGCCAGTCATTCTGTGCAGAGGGGGAAATAATGGGCTCTTATTTGCATGGCTATATATATATTTTTAGATTCTGATGTGAAGAGTTTTCTTTTGGATCACACGTTTTTGGTTGTTTTTTTTCCCTCATCAATACAAGCGATACATTTATTTTTTAATGGTAGATGTTTCGTCTTATATGTTATCTAGCCCACTTTGCTTTCCCCCTTTTTCCCTTTCCCTGGGTGATTTTGTGTCTTATGATTTTCCTAGTCTTCTCAGAAGTAGGCTGTGTTGAGGAGAATCCATGAAGTGTCTGTCCATGACTTTGGAGTCCACACAGTGAGAGTATAAAGTCCAATGAGTTCTTTCTAGGACCTTTGGTCAATGGGGTGGACATGATGCAGCGGACATTGCTTCCTCGTGCCAGCTCAGGTTCTAGATGTGTGGAATGGGGGAATCTCACTACTCTTCAGAAGGTGTCTAATCTATTCTACCTCTTCTTGCCATGGTGCTCTGCTCAGGGACGTATCCAGTGTGTCTCCCATTTAGGAGGTCCCTTATCCTTGCCACCTGCTCCACTCACATACTCTCCCTCTCATTTTAAATTGTTGCTTCCATCAAAACATCACAGCTGTGCCCATTTATGACTTACCACTCAGCCTCAATGTTGCATTTTGCCTTGAGCAGGATTCTTTGCCCCCCCCCCCGCAAACATATGTTTTCTTTCTGGGTATGAGAAATATCAGACACAGTTCTACTATTTGGATCTAGCACAACATGTTTCTTGAGGTGACCCCTCCTAGGCCCTCTCATGGACAGGGTCCCCTCTAGTGAAAAGACCTTAGTACAGAGCTCCAGATGGACAGACCGACTAATGCATCATCCTAGGGTATTACTGACCATGGTGGGTCTGCACTTACTGGGGGGGTTTTACTTTATTGATATTGTCCAGCTGCTGCATTTTGATCAAGACTGCAAATTAGATTGACAGACATTCTGAATTTATGTGAGATTCAAGGTTTACTGTTGGGACAACAGCATATCCATATTAACAATATCCACTGAGTCTGGAAAGTGGAGTTGAAGAAAATTTCTTTTAGATAATTTCAGCTTTTCAAGAAGTTGTGCATGGGGGTAGAGGTGATAAAACCAAACTCTGGTGTTCTAGCTCTTTAATACATGCTTTCTGATTTTGTATTGGAAATTATACCTTCTAAATATGCTAGAAAGAAGAGGATATAAGGTAGAAATGAGAGCGTGGAGAAAATAAACAAATACTTTAGGATTTAACTTACAATTTAGAAAAGTTAGGTTAGAGTTTTGACAGAAAACTCCATCTCCTTTCAGGTTCCTAGATATGAGAACCTGAAAAGGAAAAATGAGAGGGATAAAACAGCAGCACCCCATTTTATAAGTTCAGCTATGTTCTATGAGTACTTTAAAATATCAAATGCGCCTATACATTGGAGAATGACCACATTGGATGCTAAAAAAAGAAGTCTTGGAAGATCTGGTGTATACTTAACATCACTAATTATTTATGTAACGTTTGTGAAACAGTCAAAAGCAGATTTGTTTTTTCTAGTAAACATGTTTTTACTCATTTGTCCACCCTACAAATTAACCAGTGGAGATGCATATATTTGCACTTGCACATGTTTGCGTTGCTCAGGCATAAACCAATCCTCCCTCCCTTAAAAGGTTCATTTCAGAGTTATTAGCTAATTCATAAGCCCAGCAAAAGCAAGGGCCTGCAAGCATATGCTTTGCATGGAAACACCAGCTTGGTAATCAAACGAGGAGCAATCTGATATGAACTTTCAAGGCAGGTGAATTTGACTGTAAATCATGCTTCTGCACATAGGTTTGTATTTTCTATTCTTAATTACATCTGTGCAAATCTCCATTTGTTTATGGTTGCCTAATATATCGAGTGAGCTATTTGCTTTCCCAGAGGCACATTTCCATGGTGTGCACTTCTCCGAGAAGAAAAAAACAACAACAACAAACAACTGCTTCGGCCATTAATTCGAATAGCAAGTACACAGAGATACAGAAGTGAATGCTCTTCAATTCAGCAATGCTTATGGAGCGCCTGTGCAAAGTGCTGAGAGGATGCAGAGGGAAAGCACTCCATTTAAACTCACCGAAGCTCGATGTCCTCATCTATAAAATGGGAGTAATAGAAAAAGAAAAGAAGTGTCCATTTAAAGTGATATAACTATAAGTAAGAAGTAGTAGTGGTGGTAGTAAATTGCAATGCAATCCTTTTTTTTTTTTTTTTTGCCAGCACCACTTAATTACAGATAATTTTCTATGAAAGACTTTGTCAGTACAACAGGAACAAAAACAGAAGGCAATTGCTTTCACATTCAAGTTTCCTTTTTTTCTTTTTAACTTTGGTCAATCTTATATTATCTAAGAAAGGATTTATGATAGCCAATATCAGTCAAAAGTGTGTGTGATGAACAAGCAATATAAACTTGGGGCGTGCCTTTTATTTGGGAAACACTACCTGTTCTCTGTTAACAAAAAGAAAGCAGGAGACGGGCTAGCTCTAGGTAAATTGAGGAAAATAAAAATAAAGAAGACCTCAGATTACTTCTAGGTGACTGAGTGGATTTCCTCAGACAGATATGAAAGCAAAGAATACCAATAGATGACTCATCTAGTGTTGAAAATAATATGTCTAACTGAGCCTCCCTGGAACTGCATCTGTCTGTAAGATGGAAAGCTACGTGTCCAAGTTACCACACCGTGTGCTTCTGAGATCCAAACCCATAACTTCTGTGAAAGCTCTTTATAAATACCAAACAGCCAGGTCTTCATTATTTTCCTCTTAATCCGAGTTCAAGGAATAAGAAACAAAGTGTTGAAGAACCTCAATAGATAGTCTTCCTCAAAGAAATAGGAGTAAATAAGTAAGCCAAGCCACACCTTGGGCTCCACCTCACGTTGACATTTGCATTCTAATTGTCCACAGTGTTGTTTCCCCAGGATCCCCTGAGGAGTGAGGGTTGTGTATAGTGACGAGACTGAAGGTGGATCCAGCCTGTCAGCAACAGAATGATGAAGCGAAAGTCAGTTTCCGAGCCACCTTCACAATTCAGACCCCCGGTTCCTTCTCTGTAACAGGAAGACGCCAGGTCAGAATGTCTCTGAAATTCCTTCTGACTGGTATTTCCTACGTCAGAGAACATATTTGTTCTCATATATGTCTCTGGCAGTGAGTAATGACATTGCAGACTTTCTCTTCATTATCATGAAGAGTGAACATCAGAAGTTTCTCCTAACGCAAGGCAATCTGAAGCTGTGCTTTATGGCCTGAGGGTGGCCTTATCAAGTGGCCCCTAAGGGCCAGAGAGGCTTGTTCTGAAAAGCCAAATCTTCTGCAGGTCCAGCTGATTGGCTAAGAACCTGCCATTCATTAGTCCTTTAACAGTTTCATACTTTCCTTCACATGCACTGTAAAGGTGTGATTTCCCCAGGTAACCCCAGCCACCGCAGTGACAGAGAATCATATTTGCAATGGCCTTTCAAGAGTGTTTCAGATTAGAAGTGACCACAATTTATGGCCTCAGAAGCCACAGGCAATTCACATTCTGCATTTAAGAACCTCACTTGAGAAGAGCCAGTAAATGCTTTTTTATACTCTTTCTCCTGTGTTTTCTCTCATCTGTCCATATCCTTCTCTCTTTTACTTATCCAATCGTTAACTTATTAAGTAATTGCTTCACCAATGTTCTTTCTAAAGAGCTGGTTGCCGTGTAAACAGCAGTCAGTTCAGTAATTGCTGATTGGCTGGAGATTTGTGTCATTTTTGGAACACCCCCCCTTTCAAAGTGGCTTTCTCTTGCCAGGGTATACAGTCGTAATTAGAAGAAATATGAGTTCTGAATCAAGAGGAAGATGTGGGTCCAAAAACTATTATTTTAAAGAACCAAGAGGTTAAGTCATTCTCCCAGGGTTCCAATAAGTGACAGGGCTAGAATATCGAACCCCAGCCTTGCTGACGGCAAAGCCTATATTTTCTCTAGGGTCCCCACACCATTGCTAAGGACAAAAATCCCGAGAAGCAGCCACTCATGAAAAACTTCCTTCCTGCCTACAGGGTTCCCCAAAGTACCACAATTTCATGTTTCCAGTCATGTGACGCTCTCCGTGGCCAAAGCAGTGTAGCAGTAACTGAGTCTGAGGTCCTAAACCCCTGGCCTCTGCATCTTTAAGTGCCAGCATTTACAGTCATCCCATCACATGACCCTGATTTAACATTTTTCTATATTTTACACTCAAGATAAGTTAATTGCCTGGAAAATCATAAAGAGGCTTCATGACAATATAGTGAGTCGGTGCACTTAGCGCTTGGGGGAGTTGTAGCATTGGGTGTGCATGTCCCAAGGGCTTTCCACTCTATTGTCTGATGGACTCACTTCTTGGGCGGTGTTGGCAATGGCAGCAAAAGTTTTCATAGAGCACAGAAAATCCTTCCATTAGTATCAAATAGCAGAGCTGGAGATGCTTGCCAGCAGCCATGTGTGTAATCAGAGCTGTGGGCTGTGCAGAGAAACTTCTGTTTCTTGAGAAATGGATGATCAGGTGTCCTTTGCTGCCTAGCAGTCACTAAAACAGGTTCTATGAGACAGGGCATTTAATTGATCTCAGGCATTCGGGCGTTGCTCTGTTCCATTTTATTTTGTCAGAGGTTGCTTTGTGTAGAGAGTATAAATCCCAGGTAACTAACACAAGTGTGTGAAAACTATCTTATCTCTTTATATTCGAGGAACTAAATGATCTATTTTAGCCCTCCTGTGCTGGGCTTGTGAGAAACTTAATTTCAGTTAGCATCAGGTCAAGATTTTGGAGGGGCATGTATTTTCAAAGCTTTGCAGAAAAGAAGTTTATCATGTCCTTGGTTTTCCCTGGTTATGGTTGAACCATACAAACTAGATCCATGTGTCCCCTTCAGGATGACAGTTCTCTGTGGCTTCCTGGCTGTACTCACACAGAGGTCCCTTGTGTTGGCATCTCATCGGCTTCATTCTCTGCTGGGCTTTGCTCCCTGGGGACTTGCTGTCTCCATGCTAGACCTGCCAAGAAACAGGGCCGTGATAGTTAATCTTAAGTATCAACTTGACTGGGCAACAGGGTGCCTAGATATCTGATCAGGCATTATTCTGGGTGTAGGAGGGTGTTTCTAAATGAGATTCATATATAAATAGGCAGACTCAGTCTTTAGCAGATTGTTCTCCCTAATGTGGGTGAACCCTACCTAATCAGGTGAAGCCCTGAATAGACCAAAAAGGCTGACCCTCTGAGGAGTAAGAGGGCTCTTCCTACCTGACTGTCTTCAAGCTGGGTCACTGGGTTTTTTCCTGCCACTAAAGTTCAGCTGAAACATTGGCTCTTCCTAGGTCACAAGTCTGCCAGCATTTGGCCTGAAACTATACCATTGGCTCCCCTGGGTCTCCAGCTTGTTGACTAGAGATCTAAAGACTTGTAAACCTCCATAACTGCATGAGCTGATTCCTTGTAACAAATCTATCTATCTATCTATCTATCTATCTATCTATCTATCTACCTACCTACCTACCTACCTACCTACCTACCTATCTACCTACCTACCTACCGTGTTTCCCCGAAAAAACCTAGCCGGACCTTCAGCTCTAATGCGTCTTTTGGAGCAAAAATTAATATAAGACCGGTCTTACTTTAATACAATATAAGACCGGTCTCACATATAATATAAGCATGAGTTAATATAATATAATATAACATAATATAATACAATATATATGATATAATACAATTTTTGCTTCAAAAGACGCATTAGAGCTGATGGTCCAGCTAGGTCTTATTTTGGGAAAAACATGGTATCCATCCATCTATCTATCAAACTGGTTCCATTTCTCTTGAAAACCCTAACTAATACAAGAGTACAGCTCTCTCTGCTATTAGAATTCACAGATTTGTCTCTGTCCTCATTCACCTCTTCTTTTGCCCAGCCTTCTATGCATACATCTGTCCATCTTCTGGCTAAGATGACTGTGTATGAGTGTCTCCTTGGTTTAGTTTGGGAGGGCTGCTGTAACAAAGTACCACACAATGGGTGCCTCAAAACAACAGAAATTCATTCCCTCACAGTTATGAAAGCTAGACATCAGCATGGCCAGGATCTCTCTGAAGGTTCTAGGGAAACATCCTTCCTTGCCACTTACAGAGAGCTTCCGGTGGGTGCTGGCAACCTTTGGTGTTCCTTGGCTTGCAGCTGTCTTTGTCTTCACGTGTCTATCTTCCCTCTCTATGTGTCATTCTGCCTCTAATTTCTCTTTTTATAAGAACAGCAGTCTTTGGATTAGGGATCACCTGAATCCGGCATGATCTCATCTTAATTAATTACATCTGTTAAGCCTCTTCTAGACTGTTTCTATTTCCTATGATAATTGTCTCTTATCCATGTGTGCGTGCACGCACGCGCGCACACACGGCCTTCCCTTGAGATAGTGTCACAGAGCCAGTGATACTTGCTTGAACACAGAGTAGGATGAGGATAGAATAAAGACAAATGATAAATGGTAATGTCTCGAAACATTTTTCTGATTCACTTGTAAGAAATGCCTCCTATTAGAAAGCATTGCTCAGTATAACGTTTATTTTGACATGCTCAGAAATGACTCCAGCCTCAGCTAGATCCCCTCGTGTGGAAAGGAGTCATATAAGGCTCCCTTTCATCCTGGAGGTATATATCAAAGTTCCAGAGCAAGGTGAGGATAGTATGCAAAGTTGCCTCATTCGCTGTGTGATCAGCCTTGGCCTGGCCATATCTGGTTGCTTCTAGCCCCTCCTGGAGTCTCCCATTCAGTCAACATGGTAGCAGGATTCGTTTTACTAACCAAGAATGCTAGGTAAGAAAAATCAACATTCCACAGAAGGTACCAAGTACTTTGCTGCCAGTTAAGGCTTTTTGGAGGCTCTGTTCAGCCTGCTCATTCATTTTCTATTCAGAACTCACAGTTTGTGTTCTCAAGTCCAGAAGTGCAGTTCAGCGCAATTTTTAGAGTTATCTGGATGTATTTTGTAGGGGTGGAGGGTGATACTGTCAAGATGAGTTCACCTTTCATGTAGGTCTATAAGTGAAGATGATTGAGAGAACCACTCCTCATTTCCAAATTTCTCCCAGAATCCTTTTGGGATTGAGCCCTCATAAGAAACAAATATAAATCTAAACATAACCCAAATAATCCAGTTTTGAGCAGCCTGAAAATACAAATAATATCATTTTAACAATAGCACTCCAAGTTTCAGTGTCATTCTCATTGGCTTGCTCATTTTAGTTCATTCTTCAAAGACCCCTCTCTCCCAAGAATTTCTGGGAAATCCATAAAGAGCAATCAGACATCGTAGCAAACACCTCTTATGACCACCTCATATCCTCTGGACAATATTTTACTCTAGTCATTACTGTAAGAGCCGCCTTTACAGGTGTAACCTGAGAGACGTACCCTCAGCTGCACCAGGGATGTCCTTTTTTCTGTCACGTACCTCTTTGATTCTGAGTAGAATACCTAAGGGAAGGCTCTCTCACCCATGTAAAGCCTGGGCCAATGGGGGATGAGAGTCATGCATAATTGTTTCCATCTTACATGATCCTTCAAATGCATAATTCTGAGGATAATTCTACATGGCTTTTCAGAGGGTCCCAGGAGGATGGCGCCTCAATGCCCAACTGGTGACCAACTCAATAATGTATTTTTGTATTGGAGTTTTCTCCCTCCCTACATAATCTTTCCAGCCCCTCACTCCTGTTCCTTAGGATTACGTTCCAGAATAAATGAACTACATATGAGCCTTTGATTTTAGCTCTATTGTCTAATTGCATGGAGGAAACCCATGCAATTACATAAATGTTAAAGACATTGCCTCGGTGCTACAAATACAGAGTCACATCTGCCGTATTCTTTCTCTTTAGCTCTGCTCTCTCTTTAGCTTTAGCTCTAGTCAAAATATGCTACTCATGAACCTACTTGAAATAATCTCATCATTGCCCCTGCTGGTAGTGTTCTACATAAGGCTGATGTGTTAAGGGTACTTTCTCAAAATGCTCCAAATCAGCAGAATCTAATTCTGTGGAGAAATCAGGAGAATGGCCCACATCCCGTCTCTGAGCTGCACTTTGTCACCTGGATCCTAAAGCAGGGCAACTTGGCCAAGAATGTTAAAAAATATTTTATGAAAATAGCTTCTTCATTTTTTGTGTAATTTCTATCTAAACAGGGAAACCAGCCCAGATCAAGAGGACAGGTGGAGAAGGGCTACATGATGTTGGAGTCTTCTGGATGTTTCTTCCATTCTGTCGTCATCCTCCCTCTCACCACTTCCTCTTACAAATCCTTCATTTCTCCTTTAATCAAAGCAAAATTTCACCAATTCATACACAGAATTATGGGTTGGATTTGGAGAGTGGTGGGGAAGAGGGACATTTGTGATTCCATCCTAAATCAGCCAAATTCTGACTCCCAGTGTAGTATTTGAATAAATTTTGCTTTCTATGTTTATCAAAATTTTATTTGTATACAGTGTAAAATTCAATTCTTCTTCAAGTTTGTTACCAAAAGTAGCAGTTCCAACCCTCCAAATGGAACTTCCCTAAAGGCAAACTTCAAATTTTTGATTTGTTTAGCTGTTTCTTTCACAGCTTCCCTCCATATGTCTAAAACACATGTTTATTTCAATAATTATTGATTTTTAAAAGTTTTTTTCCCTTCTGATTTAGCAATATGAAGATTTAACTTCAGCTCTGCCACACTTACACTCTCTTCCCTTGTCCTCCCAATAAAGTTACATCACAACTTATTTGCTTCAATGTTTAGTGTTTCCTTTACTATGACTGTACAAATGTTAGTCACAGCTGAGAAACTATGATAGGTTTATTTGTTTTGTTTTGTTTTGTTTTGTTATTTTCCTGCACAACTTTTTCTTTTCCCTGGAGTTAATAATTCCTTTTTTTTCTTTTTTCATTTCAAATATACATAAATGGAGTATATTTATCACCATTTACCAACTTTCTACCAACTGTCCAAATATGTTCTCAACCCATTTGCACATGAGGCATTCTATCAGTTTCATCTTCCTGGAGAATTCTCTCCTGGAGCCTTCTGACATGCCCCAGTTGGACTAGCTTCCCATTAACTACTTGACAGCTCTTGTACTGAGAGCTTCTTTTACCATTATCAGAATACTCTCTCCACCTTTCTCCTGTGTGAGCACTTCTGTTTCCTTTACCCCATGCTTTTTGCTGCTCGATTTATGCTCTTATTTTGGTGGAGGCCATCTTCTAGGAGTTTCTTGAGTTATAACACATGGGAAATAAGTTATTTAAGACTGTGCCTGTCTGAAATTTTTTTTAAATGATACTTGTTAATGTTCAACTGGGTATAGAATTCTAGGTTGGAAATAATTTTTCTTTAGAATTTTGAAGGCATTTTCTATTTTCTTCTACTTTCCTGTACTATTCTTATAAAATCCAAAGCCATATTGATTACTCATCTTTTATGTAAAACCTAATTTTTTTCTTACCTGGAAGATTTTCAGACCTGTTCTTTGTCTCCAGTGTTTTTAAGTTTCACTATTACTTTGGTATAAGTCTATTTTTATTCATTATGCTAGACTACCTGTGAGTCCCTTGAATCTGGAAATTGATGTTTTAATTCTGGAAATTTTGCTCACGTAGTATCGTTGGTTATATCCTTACCTCTGTGCTTTCTATTCTGTCTTCTGGAATAATAACTCACTAAACTTCGTGGTCTGGTCCTCTAATATTTTTATACTTTCGCTACTATGTCATTTTATCTTATTATCTTTCCAGGCTTTCAATTGAGTTTTTTATTTCTGCTATAATTTTTTGATGCTTGTTAAAAACTAGTTTTGTTCTATGAATATTTCTCTTTTTTACAGTATTCTCCTTTTATGGTTGCAGTATTTTCTATTTCTGAGGTTATTAAGGAGAGGGAAATTTAAGTTTTCTTCTCACTTCAGAGTATGTTTATTCCAAGTTGCCTTTTGTATTTGTTTGGTTGATGTCTACCTTTCATGCTAGAGTCTTTCCTTTGAATTTTTTGTGATCTTTGTCTTCTTACATAAGAGTGAGAGATTAAAAACTTACGGGATTGCAGAAGCTTAGGTGGGATTTGTGGACTGTGAGTTTCACCAAAGGTGATCTGACTGGGCCATTATATTAGGGAATCATTACTGTTCACATCACTCCTTTTGTATCCTTTTCAGATTTTCCAGAGAAAACACTTTCAGATCCTTCCTGGAGGATATAAGTTTTGGTCCAAGAATTCTGGCATCCAGGTAGGGGATGATGGCTGAGAGTCTCAGCATCTAGTATCTATATATTCACTTAATTTCCTATTTTCAGCACGAAACTAGTATTGTTAAGGATGTGGAAAATCAAACTTTTATACATTGCTTTTGGGAGTATAGTTACCAAGACTAAGATGTCCTTCATCAGTAAATGGATAAATAAATTGGGGTACATCCATTCAATGGAATATTATTCAGCAATAAAAACAAATGAGCTACAAATTCATGAAAAAAATGATAAATCTAAAATGCATATTACTAATTGAAAGAAGCCAGTTTGAAAAGCTGCATATTTCATGATTTCAATTATATGACATTATGTACATGGAAAAACTATAAAGATAGCAAAAAGATTAGTGTTGCTGAAGGAAGTGTTGAATAGGTGAATCAAAGGAGAATTTCAGGGTGGTAAGCCTATTTTGACTATTATAATGACAGATATTTGACATTATGCATTTGTAAAATCCATAGAACTATACAGCACAAAGAAAACTTTAATCTTTGCAACTTTAAAAAACTCATTTAGGAAGTCAGGGAACATAGGAAGGAATGCAAACTGTGACAAGAGAATCTAGCACATGTATAAAACCACCACAGAGAAGGAAAAAGGAGGAAGTTGCTAACCCAAGTAACTTTGAAAATAGAGGAGTCTGTAAAACCAAAGGCAAAAGGAACTGTATATAAGAACCAAACTCTAGTTAATAATGTTGTTTCCCATGGGAGAATGGCTTAACAATTCTGATATTGCCACAAATACATCCTGGAGTTGAAAAATTAAGTAAAATATGGCAGATGGTGGGAGCCTGTTTTCTCACTATCAGAGTGGGAATCTATAGTTAAACAAAGGAGGAGACTGGAATGATCCATGTGGTAATAGATTGGAGTTGGAGAAATTAGTATATGCTCATGTTTAACTTAATATAGATACTGATTGTTACATATGAAAATATTTATAGTCATGAGCTTAAACGTGTTAGTATACAGACATTTAGTCCTTGCTCTGTCAGCTGAGAGACCTTAGAAGCAACAATACCCTAGTAGCAACAAGTACACCTAGAACTCACATCTTTGTTTCTGATACAATTCTGCAATAAAAGGAATCAGAGCTCCTTAGAGAAATGGTTGTTTCTGGGACTACAGTGAAAAATATATAAGGTGAGCCCAAAATACCTTATAGTGATAGTAAGTAAGGAAGTGCTAGAGAGAGAGGGAGAAAGAGAGAGAGAGAGAGAGAGAGAGAGAGAGAGAGAGAGAGAGAGAGAGAGAGAGAGAGAGAGAGAGAGAGAGAAAGAAAGAAAGAAAGAAAGAAAGAAAGAAAGAAAGAAAGAAAGAAAGAAAGAAAGAAAGAAAGAAAGAAAGAAAGAAAGAAAGAAAAAAAAAACGAAAGGAAGGAAGGGGAAAAAACCTACATTGATAGATCCTCGCTACAGGGACACAGGACAACTCAGTCCAGTAAAAGAGCTCCTAAAGGCCAAAGCTGGCATAATATGAGTAACAAAAAAAGTAGTATTGGTCTATAGCTCAAAACATAAAATAAATATTTTTAGTCCATACTAATATAAATAAATAATTGAATAAATAAATAAGCCAGAAAAAAGAGACAAATATCCCATGCAGCAGAATTTCAAAGTAATGTAGGTAGATATTCCATTCTTTAAAAAAAAGGTAGCATAACTCTACACTCCTTAAGTGTAAGTAGCGTACTCTTCTAATGAGTACAGTATAGAAAGAGGGGAGACAGAGTGACTTTCCAGCGGAGAAACCTGTTATATGTTACCTCAGACAGGTGATTAAGGTCAATATCAACATTGATAAATCTGATTGATAATATATGTACCCTTGTTATAATATGATGAAAATATCACTTCATATCTGTTATCTTTTCCTCAAAACACATAACTCCAGTCTAGTCATGAAACAAACATCAAACTTCAGTAGAGGGACATCCTACAAAATACTTAATCATTACTCCTCAAAACTGTCAAGTTAATACAAAAAATAAGGGAAGTCTGAGAAACTGTCACAGCTGAAAGAAGCCTAAGGAGACATGAGGACTAAATGTAATGTGGTAATCTGGATGAGATGCTGGAATAGAAAAAGGTAAAAAGTAAGGAAATCTGGATCAACTATGGACTTTAGTTAACAATAGTATTTCAGTGTTAGCTCATTAATTGTAACAAATATACAATACCAATGTGTTAATATCAGGGGAAACTTCCTAAAGGAGTATATGGGAACTCTCGGTTCTATCTTCTCAAACTTTCTGCAAATGCATAACTATTTTAAAAGATAGTCTATTTTAATAAAATTTAAACATGGACAGAAATAGCTTATCTCAGTTACCCCCTCCCCAAATATTTCAAAAAGTAGTTTGTCTTCCACATCTCCAAAATAATTTGTTCATATGGCTTAATTATTAATACATATGACATTGTAGTCTTTCCCTTCCTTATTCATTTAATCCATTGCAATGATTGATTGTGTTGCAATTATATATTACCTTAATACACTCTCAAAACCAATAGCAAAAATCTTTACAAAGTTATCTCTATAAACCAAACCCAATGCATCTGTGCTTCTTCTGATTAAAATGAAAACTCTATAATACAGTGAAGAGAGAAGCTAAATATTTTATGTAAATATCAGTTCCAGGTTATAGTGATGTAAGTACCTAGATACTTTTTAAAGTTCTGAGGAATTATATCAAAAATAATTAAAAAGCCTTTCATTAGAATCTTAGGACTATTTTTTTTTTCTTTAAAGGGTCCTTTCCAAATGAGAATACAATAGAAAAACAAAGTCAGATTTCATCTTGCTGGGGGTAAGTAATCAAATAATCCTCTCTCTAATTAAAATTATAGCAATAATACTTTAAGTTACTAACAAAAAATATTTACTGAGTGAAAATCATGTATAAAGTGTATAATTTTCTAGTAGGCAACTAACTGACATGTGTTTCATTTTTCCCTTTTTCATATATCAATTGGGTACTTATTCTTTAAACATCATGTGAGAGTCTGCAGCTCAGAAGAAAGGCCAGGCTAGAGGTACTTAGATTTAGTGATCTTCTCCCTCCAGACGACAATTATAGCAATGGGAGTGGAAGATCTCTTCCACCAAATGTCCCTAGAAAAGAACAGGGAAGGAGTGAGAAGGAACAGGAAGCTTTAACAATAATGCTGCATGACAAATTATCCCCAAACTCAATGGCATAGAATATTTATTCTCATGCTCATGGGTCTTCAGGTTGATTGAAAGTTGACACATATAGACTTTGTTCTGAGGCCCAGGCTAAAGGGACAGAAGCTACTCAGAAGAACCTCTTCTCAAGGTAATTACAGAAGTATTATAAGGCAAGCCTAACTCTGCAAACACATTGAACTTCTGTTTGGGGTAAGCGTGGTTAAGCTCAAGGTCAAGGTGAATAGAGGTATACTCTGCCTCTAGTGCGAGTGACTACAAAGTCACAATATAGTGGAGGTAGACATGGGGAGAAATGTAGAATTGGGAATAGAAAATGAATGGTGAAAGACAAAAGACAGAATATTGAGAAATGTCTATATTTAACAAATAGGTAGACTAAATCCAGTGAAGGAAGCTGAAAGTTTACTAGTATAAATCAGAACAAATTCACATCAACAGCTATGTTCTAGACTCCTCCATCGCAAAGGGCATCTACCAAGTGATCTACAAGAGACTTGTTAGTTTCAAAAAGAAAAAAAAAAATCAAGACAACAATTTGATCCACATATTTTTCACAAATTTGAAACATAAGATTCATTATAATGTTTTCCATAACATCCTATGTGCTTTTAAATTTCATTAGTTTCTCACCAGGTGGCATTCATCTTGGCTAGAGTTATTCTTTTTTCCTGTCCATTTTTTTCTTTTTTAACAAACTTTATTAAAATATGATTTACATAAAATAAAATCTACTAATTTTAAATGTGAAGTTTTATTAGTTCTGACAAATGTGTATAGTTATATAACCACCAACACTATAAAGATGTAGAACATTTGCATCACCCCAAAATTGTTCCCTTGTACTCCTTTGCAGTCAATTTATTCCTTGCTCTCCCAGGCTCTGACAACTACTGATCAAATCTCTATAACTATAGCTTTGCCTTTTCTAGAATTTCATATAAATGGAGTCATATCATCTTTTGGGTCTGGCTTCTTTTATTTAGTATAATTATTTTGTGATTCATCCATAGGTATAGGCATCAATAATTTGTTGCTCTTCATCACTGACTATTATTCCATTGAATGGATGTACCATAGTATGTCTATTTATTTACCAGTTTCTAGACATTAAGATAATTTTAAGTTACCTTAAAATTATTAATAAAGTTGCCATAAACATTCATGTACAAATATTTGTGTGGGCATATATTTTTATTTCTCATTGGTAAATATCTGGGAGTGTTATTGCTGGGCTATATGAGTAGATCTTTACTTTATAAGAAAATGCCCATCTGTTTTCCAAAGAAGCTCTATTATTTTGCATTTCCACCAGCAATGAGTGTCTCTGTTGTTCCATACACTTGCCAATATATTGTATTGTCTGTCATTTTAATTTTAGCCATATTAGCAGGTGTGTAGAGCTATCTCATTATGATTTTTATTTGCATTCCTCTAATGACTAAAAAAGTTCAACATCATTTAATATGTTTATTTACCACTTGAATATCTTCTTTGATGAAGTTTCTGTTAAAATATATTGCCCATTGTTTAATTGGTTGTTTTCTCTTCTTGTTATTGAGCCTTAAGTATTCTTTATATAGTTTGGATACAAGATTTCATCAGACATATGTGTTGTATATGTTTTCTCGCAGTCTGTGGCTTGCTTTTTAATTTTCTTAACAGTATCTCTCAAAGAATAAAAGTTTTTGATTTTTTATAAAGTCCAATTTATCAATTAAAAAAAAAGTTTTATGAGTTTTATGCCTTACTTAAAAATTCTCTGTTTAACTTATGATCTCAAAGATTTTCTTGTTTTTATCTAGATGTTTTACAGTTTTATCTCTTACATTTAGGTATTATCTGTTAAAGTTAATGTTTATATATGTTGTGATGTAAGGTTTCATTTTTTGTTTTTTTTTAATGTGGGCATTAAATTACAGGGCTATTTGTTGAAAAGACTGTTGTTTTACCTTGATAGCTTGGTTTTAAAATAAATTAACCTTATGTGGGTGAGTCCATTTCTAGACTCTCTATTCTGTTACGTTGTTTTATATATCTATCTTTATGTCTCTCCTACACTGCCTTGATTATTGTAGCTTTATAATAAGTCTTAAACTTAGGTACTTTAACTCCTCCAGCTTGGTTAGTTTTCTAATTTGTTTTGTCTATTTTAGATCCTTTCCATTTGTATAAATTTTAGAATCAGCTTGTCACTTACTACAAAAAGAATTCTACTGAGATTTTGATTGGAATTGCATTAAATGTATAGCTCATTTTAGGGAGAATTAAAATCTTAGCAATATTAGTCTCCCAGTTGATAAAAATGGTATATCTGTCCATTTATTTAGGTATCCTTTAAATTCTCTAAGCAATGTTTTGTAGTTTTCAATGCACATATTTTGTTACACTGATTACTAATTCATTTAAAATACATAATTATGTAAGCGTATTTTATTAATTTCCAGTGTTCATTTTGGTATACATAAATACAATTGAATTTCCTATGTTGACCTCGTAGTACATGTGAACCATAAGTTACAAAATTTACTTAGTTCTAGTAACTTTACTATAGAATTCTTCAAGTTTTCTAGACCGGCATTCATGCTGTCTTTGAGTTAACAGTTTCACTTCTTCTTTTCCAAATTGTATACCTTTGTTTTTCTTGCCTTGTTGAACTAGCTGGTATCTCCAATACAATGCTGAATAGAAGTGATGAAAGCAGATATTCTTACCTTGTTCCTGTCTTAGGGAGATGGTATTTTGGTTCCTTACCATTAAGTATAATGTTAGCTTATACGTTTTGTATATTCCTTTTATCAGTTGATAAAATTACCTTGTATTCCTAGTTTTTATCATGCTTGATATTGAATTTTGGTAAATGCATTTTCTGGATCTATTAAAATGATCATATGGGTCTTTACTACTATGATGTATTACATTGGTTTTTTAACTGTTAAAATCAAAATTTCATTTCTGAGATAAAGGCCACTTGCTCATGGTATAATATTCTTTTTATATGTTGCTCAATTCGATTTGTTAGATTTTTATTGAGAATTTGTTAAAATTTTGTTAAGGATTTTGCATCTGATTGTTAAAGGATATTGGCCTTTAGTTTTATTTTCTTGTAGTGTCTTTGTAATTTTGGTATCAGAATAATTATGGCATTATAAAATGAGTTAGGAAGTTTTTTCCCCTTTTCTATGTTCTGGGAATAAAAAAGTGTAGAATTCTACTATTTCTTTATCAAACATTTGGTATAATGAATCACTGAAATCATCTGCTCCTGGAGTTTAAGTGGGGTAATTTTTACAAACAAATTCAATTTATTTACTAGACTCAGCATTAATCAAGTTTTTATGTCTTCTTATGTATATTTTGGTAGTTCTAGTCTTTCAAAGAACTTTTTGATTTCACCATGTTGTTGAACTTATTGCTTAAAGTTGTCCATGATTTTCCCCTTTCATCCTTTTAATATTGGTAGGTTTGGTAGTGGTGATAGCTCCTCTTTTTTTCATGAGATGGATAATTTGTGTCTCCATTTTTTAGCAGTCTGACAACAGATTTTTAATTTTATTGATATTTTCAACAACTGTTGGCAGACAAATATGCATTTTTTGTTTTTTTACTTACTTATATGAAATTGCAAATTTGTGTTGCTGTCATGTTAATTTACATCCTGTATCACACAGTGCCCCAATAGCTTGAAAGTAGTTTAGATAGTCTTAAAAATATTGCTGGAGACTGAGGAGAAAAAAATGGCGGCGTGAGGTGAGCCTCTGTAACGCTCCCCTGGAATTTACAACGAATCGGACAACAATAACTCCACAAAGGACTCCTTGCACAGCAGACAGGCAAGACAAAGAGGCCGACTACTGAATTCACCTCCAGGTGGGTGAATCGCGCGAGCGGGGGAGGAGGGAGAGGAGAAGTGGGGAGACGGAGCCGCGCGGGCGCAGGACACAGACCTAGCTCAGTGCTCGGAGCCCGCTGCTCCCGGAACTACCACCGTTGCGGGAGAGGGAAGGACTCGGACTGCTGGGGCTCCGCTTACGGCCCACACGGCTGAGGGGGCAGCATACAAAACCGCTGAACCCAACGCTCGCTCACGGCAGACCTCGGAGCAAAGACTGAGGGAAGAGGGCTGAAATCGGTGGTTTAAGCCCTCACTGCCGAGCGGAGAACGGAAGCCCTAGGCACGGAGACTAGCCGCCCCCTCCCTACCCTCCCAGAGCTCGCCCCGCCCCCACCTGCCCAGTGCTAGAAGCGATAAAGTAGCAGTGTCGGATCAAAGGACAGAATATTTGCTGCTCTGAGAACTGTGGACCGCAGACACAGATTCGCAGCTCAACTAGTTCCGGCAAAGGGGAGGGAGCTGTGGAAGCAGGACTGGCTGTGGTGGTGGTCGCCGCCATTGCTCTGGGCCACCTCTCACAACTCACCCCGCCCCTGGCCCCACCTATCTGGGCGGATCCCTGCAGGAGTAAACAGAACTGCTGAAACAAAAGGGCTCTGAATCTGGTGCAGAAAGAGCTTTGGAACTCCAAAAGCTCTTCGCATACCTATCAACCTGTTGCAGAAGACACTCCTGTAGATGTCTAGAAAGAGAAATAGTAAATCAGTGATTGCCATGAATAACCAAGGCAACAAGATAGCTCAGAAAGAAAGTGAAAAGTCTCCAGAAAAGGAACTTAGAGATATGGACCTTTGTGATTTAAATGACAGAGAATTCAAGATCGCAATTCTGAAAAAACTGAACGAGATGCAAGAAAACACAGAAAGGCAGTTTAATGAACTCAGAAACACAATCAAAGAACACCATGAGCATTTTACAAAAGAGATTGAAATCTTGAAAAAGAACCAAATAGAATTTCTGGAGATTAAGAACTCAATAGAAGAAATTAACAATAAAATATCCAGCTTAGGTAGTAGAGTTGACCAGATGGAGGAAAGAATCAGTGACATCGAAGATAGGAACCTGGAATTTACACAGAGGGAAGAAGAAAGAGACTTGAGACTTAAAAGAAATGAAAGAACTCTACAAGAACTTTCTGACTCCATCAGAAAGAGCAATATAAGAATAATGGGTATACCAGAAGGAGAAGAAAGAGGGAAGGGAACAGAGAATATATTCAAACAAATCGTCGATGAGAACTTCCCAAACTTGTGGACAGAACTGGATCCTCGAATCCAAGAAGCAAATAGAACACCTAATTACCTCAATCCCAACAGGCCTTCACCAAGGCACATTGTATTGAAGCTGTCTAAAATCAATGATAAAGAAAGAATCCTCAAGGCAGCCAGGGAAAAGAAGACGGTAACTTACAAAGGAAAGCCCATTAGATTATCATCAGATTTTTCAGCAGAAACTCTACAAGCTAGGAGGGAATGGAACCAAATATTCAAACTATTGAAAGAGAGAAATCATGAGCCAAGAATAATATATCCAGCAAAGATCTCCTTTAGATATGAAGGAGGAATAAAGACCTTTCCAGACATCCAGAAGCTGAGGGAATTTTCTAATACACGACCTGCACTACAAGAAATACTAAAGGAGGCTATTAGACCACCATCAACAGGGACAACTTGTGGCAACCGAAACATAAAAAGGGGGAGCGTAAAGGCCTGAACTGGAATATGGGAATAGAGAAAGTAAGCGTACTGAAGAAACTGGAATACTCTAAATATCAAACTTTCTTTTACATAAACTCAAGGGTAACCACTCAAAAAACATCCAAATCTGAAATATATACTGTAATAAAAGAAGAAACAGAGGGAAACATCATAGAATACTACCACACAGAAACAACAGACAACAACAAAAAGGCAAAGAAACAATGGAGACACAGCCTTACCAGAAAACTAAAGACAGAATGACAGGAAATCCTCACATATCAATAATCACCCTAAATGTAAATGGACTGAACTCACCAATAAAGAGACACAGAGTAGCAGATTGGATCAAAAAACTAAACCCAACCATATGCTGCCTACAAGAGACACATCTCAGCTACAAGGACAAGCATAGACTCAAAGTGAAAGGGTGGAAATTGACACTCCAAGCAAATGGTACCCAGAAAAAATCAGGTGTAGCCATAATGATTTCCGATGAAACAGACTTCAGGGTGAAAAAGATAACAAGAGACAAAGATGGACATTTCATAATGGTAAAGGGGACTATACAACAAGAAGACATAACAGTCATCAATATTTATGCCCCCAATCAGGGAGCACCGAAATATACCAAGCAACTACTAACAGAACTAAAGGGAGAAATTGACCAAAACACAATTATACTAGGGGACTTAAATACATCATTGACAGCTATGGATAGATCATCCAAACAGAAGATAAATAACGAAATCGCAGCCCTAAATGACACATTAGATGAATTGGACATAATTGACATATATAGAGCACTTCATCCTAAAACATCAGACTATACATTCTTTTCTAGTGTACATGGAACATTCTCAAGGATAGACCATATATTGGGACATAAAATCAGCCTCAGCAAATTTAAGAAGATTGAAATCATACCAAGCATATTCTCTGATCACAAAGCTTTGAAAGTGGATATCAACTGCAAAAAGAAAGCAGGAAAAAACACAAATACATGGAGATTAAACAACATACTTTTAAAGAACGACTGGGTCAAAGAAGAAATTAGAGGAGAGCTCAAAAGATACATAGAAACAAATGACAATGAAAATACATCCTACCAAAATTTTTGGGATGCCGCGAAAGCAGTTTTAAGAGGGAAATTTATATCATTACAGGCCTATCTCAAGAAACAAGAAAAATCCCAAATAAATAACCTCATGTTACACCTTAAAGAACTAGAAAAAGAAGAACAAGCGAAACCCAAGGTCAGCAGAAGAAAGAAAATAACAAAAATCAGAGCAGAACTAAATGAAATAGAGAACAAAAAGACAATAGAAAAAATTAATGTGACAAAAAGCTGGTTCTTTGAAAAGATTAACAAAATCGACAAACCCTTGGCTAGACTCACTAAGATAAAAAGAGAGAAGACACTAATTAACAAAATCAGAAATGAAAAAGGGGAAGTTATCACGGACACCACAGAAATACAAAGGATTATCCAAGAATACTATGAAGGACTATATGCCACCAAATTTAATAACTTAGAAGAAATGGACAAGTTCTTAGAAACATATAGCCTTCCAAGGCTGAATCATGAAGAACTGGAAAATCTTAACAGGCCGATCACCAGTAAGGAAATTGAATCAGTCATCAAAAACCTTCCCAAAATCAAAAGTCCTGGACCAGATGGCTTCACCAGTGAATTCTACCAAACCTTCAAACAGGATCTAATACCAATCCTGCTCAAACTCTTCCAAAAAATTGAAGAAGAGTCAGTACTCCCTAACTCATTTTATGAGGCCAACATTACCCTGATACCAAAACCTGGTAAGGACAACACAAAAAAAGAAAACTACAGACCTATATCTCTGATGAATACAGATGCTAAAATCCTAAACAAAATTCTAGCAAATCGAATACAACAATGCATTAAAAAGATTATTCATCACGACCAAGTGGGGTTCATCCCCGGGGCACAAGGATGGTTCAACATTCGCAAATCCATCAATGTGATACATCACATAAACAAAATAAAGGACAAAAATCATATGATTCTATCAATTGATGCAGAAAAAGCATTTGATAAGATACAACATCCATTTATGATTAAAACACTTACTAAAATTGGTATAGAAGGAAAATACCTCAACATAATAAAGGCCATATACGACAAGCCCTCAGCTAACCTCATAATTAATGGTGAAAAGCTGAAGCCCTTTGCTCTACGTTCAGGAACACGACAAGGTTGTCCCCTATCACCTCTGCTTTTCAACATAGTGTTGGAAGTCCTCGCCAGAGCTATCAGGCAAGAGAAAGAAATAAAAGGCATCCAAATTGGGAATGAAGAAATTAAATTGTCACTCTTTGCAGATGACATGATGCTATACATAGAAAACCCTAAAGACTCCACCAAAAAGCTATTAGAAACAATCAATGAATATAGTAAAGTTGCTGGCTACAAAATCAACGTACAAAAGTCCATTGCTTTCCTATATACCAACAATGAAATCTCAGAAAAAGAGATAGAAAAAACAATTCCTTTTGCAATTGCAGCAAAAAGAATAAAATACCTAGGAATAAACTTAACCAAGGATGTGAAGGATTTATATGCTGAAAACTATAAGACATTTTTGAAAGAAATTGAAGAAGACACAAAGAAATGGAAAGACATTCCGTGCTCATGGATTGGAAGAATCAACATAGTTAAAATGGCCATATTACCCAAAGCCATATACAGATTTAATGCAATCCCCATTAAAATCCCAATGGCATTTTTTAAAGAAATAGAACAAAAAATCATCAGATTTGTTTGGAACCACAAAAGATCCCGAATAGCCAAAGCAATATTAAAAAAAAAGAACAATACTGGAGGTATCACACTTCCTGATTTTTGCTTGTACTACAGGGCTACAATAATCAAAACAGCTTGGTATTGGCGGAAAAACAGACACATAGACCAATGGAATAGAATTGAGAACCCAGAAATAAAACCACATAAATATGGACAGATAATTTTTGACAAAGAAGCTAAAAACATACAATGGAGGAAAGACAGCCTCTTCAATAAATGGTGCTGGCAGAATTGGATAGCTACGTGCAAAAGAATGAAACTGGACTGCTATCTGTCACCATGTACCAAAATTAATTCAAAATGGATCAAAGACTTAAGCATAAGACCTGACACAATAAACTGCATTGAAGAAAACATAGGTACTAAACTTATGGACCTTGGGTTCAAAGAGCATTTTATGAATTTGACTCCAAAGGCAATGGAAGTAAAAACTAAAATAAACAAATGGGATTATATGAAACTGAAAAGCTTCTGCACAGCAAAAGAAACTATTGACAAAATAATGAGGCAACCAAATGAATGGGAGAAGATTTTCGCAAACAGTTCCTCTGATAAGGGGCTAATATCCAAAATATACAAGGAACTCATGAAACTCAACAACAAAAAAACAAACAACCCAATTGAAAAATGGACAGAGGACCTGAGGAGACATTTCTCCAAAGAGGATATACAAATGGCAAATAGACATATGAAAAAATGCTCAACATCGCTAATCATCAGAGAAATGCAAATGAAAACCACAATGAGATATCACCTCACCCCAGTCAGAATGGCTTTCATCAACAAAACAAATAGTAACAAGTGTTGGAGAGGCTGTGGAGAAAAAGGAACTCTCATACACTGTTGGTGGGAATGCAGACTGGTGCAGCCGCTATGGAAGGCAGTGTGGAGGTTCCTCAAGAAATTACGAATAGAATTACCATATGACCCAGCCATCGCTCTCCTGGGTATCTACCCCAAAAATATAAAAGCATTTCTCTATAGAGACACGTGTACACCAATGTTCATTGCAGCTTTGTTTACGGTGGCAAAGACATGGAAACAACCAACATGTCCTTCGATAGATGAATGGATAAAGAAGTTGTGGTACATATACACAATGGAATACTATTCGGCGTTAAGGAAAGATGATATAGGAACATTTGTGACAACATGGATGGATCTCGAGAGAATAATGCTAAGTGAAACAAGTCAGACAGAAAAAGCAGAGAACCCTATGATTTCACTGATATGTGGTATATAAACCAAAAAGAACAAGACAAAAAAATGAGAAACAAAAACTCATAGACACGGACAATAATTTAGTGGTTACCAGAGGGTAAGGGGGTGGGGGGTGGGTGATGAGGGTAAAGGGGATCAAATATATGGTGATGGAAGGAGAACTGACTCTGGGTGGTGAACACACAATGGGATTTATAGACGATATAATACAGAATTGTACACCTGAAATCTATGTAAATTTACTAACAATTGTCACTCCAATAAAATTAATTAAAAAAAAAAATGATAAATATAAAAAAAAAAAAAAAATATTGCTGGAAATTTTAATGTAAACACTACCATTGAGGACAAATATTATAAAGTAGTTAATAGAGTGTCTGTATAAACATAGAGGATGAATTTGAAAGCATTACAGAGAGTGAATCTGTAAGTATCATGATTTTTGTAAAAAAGAGTTAAAAATGAAGTGCAAATAGTAAACAATGATTTTTATTAAAAAAAAATGATTTTCAGTAGACTGGAAATCCATTTTTCTCGTGGTCTTTAATTCACTGTTAAATTTTTTTTCTGATAGTCATGAAACAATCAGAATTTAATCAGAGCCCAGTGATTATGCTAATAAACTAATTGAATTTTTCTAGTACAAATGCAAATTTATATCTTCCCAGTTAGAAATGATGAATTTTGGTACGAACAGAAGAGATGAAATAAAACATATTCCGAGTTGCACCAAGTGAAAACGAGTATAATTCAAGTTATTTCAGAGCAAATATAGTTAACGATGAATAGTGTGTGCATAGGGAAACAAAGCATATTCGTTATCTACTGCCGTATAATATATTAACACAAAACCTAGATGCTTAAAACATCTTGTATTTATTATCTCATAATTTCTGTGGGTCAGGAATTTAGAAACAGCTTCTCTGGATGGTTCTGACTCAAGGTCTTTAACATTGTAGTGAAGATGTCAGCCAGAGATATAGTCATTGAAAGGCTTGCCTGGGGCTGAAGGACCTGCTTCCAAGATGGCTCACTCATACAACTGTTGGCAGGAAACCTCACTGCTTTTGTGGTTGTCCAAGGAACTCAGTTCCTTGACACACGGACCTCTCCATGGGGCTGTTACGTATTCTCACAAAATGGCAGCTAAATTCCATTAGAGTGAGTGATCCCAGAAAGAGCAAGGAGGAAGCCACCGTGCTGTATATAACTTAGTCTCAGAAGACTCACACGATTTCTGCCATATTCTATTTGTGAGAAGTAAGCTACTAAGTCCAGTTTTCACCCAGGGAGGGGAATTAGCATTGGTCTTTTGAAGGGAGGAGTGTCAAAAAATTTGTGGACATCTTTTAAAACCATAACACAAAGCAAGTCATTGGTAAAATTCATCTATACTATAACATTTTGGGATTTCAGTGTCATGCTACATAAAAAGCAATTAATATCATGTGCTGTTAGCTGACATTTTCATTGAAATGTGACCAAATCATGTTTGGCACACAAGCAATACATATATAAGAAATAATTTTTAAAAACAAAAAGAAATAATTGCTGGGTAACTTTTCATTTGTTCATCAGTGAAAATTTGTGTGACAAAAGATTTTTTTGTTTGTTTATTTTATGCACCAAGGTATAGTCTTGAAATAAGCACTGGATGTTATATTTATAGAAAGGAAGGGCATCACTAGACAAAGAAAAAAGCTTGCCCCTGATCACAATAATACAGGAGATGATCAACCACATTACTTGTAATATTCTTTTAGTTTTGAGGGAAATAGTGACATTTTTAAATACAACCAAATTGCAGTTGTTGAGTGTAGGTCTTCTCAGATTTTTTAGCACAGAAAATGGCAGCTATGTAAAATGTTGCTTTTCCAATATATAAGAACACGTGCTATTAGAGGAAGTAGTGATTGTGTGAATTTTTATTAAACGATGAATGATATTAAAGCATTTTAATGAAGTTAATATTTCTGGGCACCATTGTTTCTCTAAGTTGCTTTCTTAAAGGGTGTAATCCAGAATGAAAGCATAGTGGTTACGATTTAAGGTTCTAGATTCAGATTTCCTGCATTCAAAACCCATTCGGACCACTCACAAGCTATATGATTTTAGACAAGTCACTTAATCCCTCTATGACATAATTTCATTATCAGTGAATAAAGTTAATAATAGTACCTACGTCAAAGAACTGTCCTAAGAATTATGTGGGATAATCCCTATAAAATTCTTATGCTGCCTGGAATATAGTTATCATGCAGTAAATATTAGACATTTTAACAATTACTGTTGTGTCTTGAACATATAATTTAAGGGATGAGATGTCATAAATTTTAATCTAATACAACGTTTCTGACAAAATCATAATTATGGTGAAAATAGCTTAGTCATTATAATTTTGACCTTTTCCCTACATTTAATGATTTTCTTTAATCATCTACAAAAAATCTATAAGCTATTGTTGAATATATTTTAAACCCACATACACAAGCTTCCACAGAATATGAAGAAATACTTAAAACCAAGCCAAATGCAACCAAACATTGGATAAGGAATCCTTTATTCCTCTCTCCAATATAAATCACTGAACTTTCCAGATTTGTAGTAGATGTGCTTATCAGCATAAAGTAAAAAGTAGTGCTATAATAAGTCTTTAGTGAGGAATCCATCCCTGACTTTTGGTCTCTGCTCCAGTCTGATGTCCATAAATATCTATGAAAACCATAAACTGTGAACTAGAGTTTTGAACTTTAGCAGTAATAGAGAATAAGAGAAAAAAGTAACTGGATGAGGAAACTGACCTATATATTGAGCTATTTGTCATTTAGCCGGCTATAGATATTTTGATGACATATTTCAACATTTTCTCTTTCTCAGGTATGAAATAACCATTGTTTTTAATTTTAAAAATATTAGGCTTTTAAATTAAATAGCGATAAATACATATTTTTTTTAATTCTAAAATTAGTGCTTTCTTTGGTTGTGAAACATCCTAATGGGCATTCATCTACAAAAGACAAAAGTTTGAGTACTCTTGCTACAGTTGCAGAGATACTAAAGATACAATGTACACACAAGAGCCATAAGACAAAACAGACAATATAAGAAATAAAAATTTGGTGGAGAGAGAGAATGCTTGAAGAGGAAGTAGTCAGTCACAAAGAGATTTACAAAGGAAGTGGGATCTGGACAGGATCTTGAAGGAGGAGTGGAAGTTTTAGAAATGTAACTGGGAGAACAACTTTTCAAGCAAGGAAAACAGTGTATATGGTAGACAGGAAGGCTTAGGGCATGTTCAAGGGACAGCGACCAAAATAGTTTGACTAGAACAAAGGGGTAAGGGATAAAAGAAACCTTGCTTAGATACACACTATGAAGTCCATCAAATGCTTGGCACCAATTCAGCTCAACTCTCATGTTAAGGCATCCACTTAAAAACTATATTTAGAAAGAATATGAAAAAGTATGAGAGTGGGAGAGAGAAAGTAATCATAAAAAAAAAACATTAAAAGGGAGCAGTCTTATTTCTTTGCCTGATTTCTACATTTCAGTTTAATGTTCTATATCACCAAGACATACATTTCTGCCCTTCTGAAAAAGTATCTATGAAGGATGTCTTTCTGTGTCAAAAAGAGAAAACTTTCCTTGTATAATAAAACTGGTGTGAGGGAATCATTAGTTAAATTGTCATGGTGTTGTTTTTGTATGAAATGGCAGATTTACTGGCCTTCACTCTTTGTATTTATGACTGTGATGGGGGAGACAATCAAAGCGGATATATATCTCCATGACTTTGAGTAAAATTCAAAAGTCATTCCAGCAGTTTGAGTTAACAGAATGCAATGCTATTCAAGAAATATAAAAAAGGCTTTATTCAGTTACTTTCTCTATTAAAAGTTTCATCTGTTACTTAATTTTAGGGATACGGAGAATACTTATTCCTATTTGAAAAACTATTCCTCTAGCAGGTCTCTCTCTGTTTCCTTTTTCGTTCATTGGCCCAACTACCTGGCATTATTTCTCTAAATAAAAATACTTGACCTTACTGTTTTATTGTTCCAGGGAAATCCATTCTTTCATTTTTAATAGGTTAACAGCCATTAAAAATAGTAATGAACAGCCTTCCTTACTCCATATCCCCCCAAACACAAAATTTAGACAATGCTGCAATTGCTTAAATTCTCCATCCCTCCTGTTCTCAGAAGAAAACAAAAATATTTTTGAGAAAAATAGACTCGGATGAAAATCATTACTCTCCAGCCATGTGGGGTAGAAGGATGTGACGTATCAGAGGACACATGTGGTACCTGTATGTAGTCGTGTGGAAGAGAGGAGTTAGGTGGTTAAGATGTTAGTCCAGGGCAGTTTGCATGAGAAACAGACAGTATTTCAGATTAGTCTTGAGGATACCTTAACAATTTCAGGATGCTGACAGTAGGAGAGGACAGGGGTTTTAATCAGAGTTGCTGTGACCGCCATATAATGATGGCCTACTCTACTGACTCATTTGCCTCCCCTCTCTCCTGGCACCCCACGTAAATTATAAGGATGGATTTCCTTTTCAGATAAACCCATAGACTAGATAAACCTTATTCAAGGGACCATCATCTGATAACATATTTAAACGAATTTCTCAAATACAAAAAGCAAATGGAAAAATGATCATGACTGAAAGAAATAGAGAAAGTTCAACCTGAGAGTGGTGCAAAGGGAAAAATATAGGAGCTAACTTTTCTTCTCAGAAGAATCTCTATGAAAATACAGACCTGGCAATAGCTGATATGGCAAAGTTGGAGAAAGAAGAAGTTGGACAATGGGCTCATATAAGGGTCTGAAGATAAAACATGGCCTCTCCCTCCCCATAGCCCGAGCCAACAGCTAACAATTTGGCCCTGAATAACAAAACAACAAAACCCTAGAAGTCCCCTTTCTGAACAAATTGAACAGACTGTAAACCATTTAGTGAAAAATTAGGGAAGGTACTGTAGTTGCTGGAATTCTAAATAAAGACTTCTTTTTGGATTTTGGGACACCCCCCCCCTCCTTACCCCTTTCCAAGATTAATAGCTGGCTCCCTGTTCTTCATACTATAGCAGGGCTGTCAGTCTCCAAGCCCCACTCCTGCATCCATAGAACTTGCTGTCAGCATTCTTTCATTCATAATATAAACTGACAACAAAGGACTCCCAGATATTTCATCAAACTGTTCAGCATGAAGGAAAGGACCAAATTAAACAAAAAAAGAACTGAGAGGAAACAGAAATAATATAAAGAACAACAACAACAACAACAAAACTTAATTTTCCTGAGAGATTTGAGAAAATATTATATCCATAAACCAAGAACAGGAGGCTATGGAAAAAAGGAACAAGCAGAGAACAAGTAATAGCTCTCAGAAATTAAAAAAAAATGTAATTACCAAAAAAACAGATTCAAAGGAGAGAGTGGAAGATAAAGGCAAGAGACTCCCCCAGATCATACTGTAGAGACAGAAAGAGAATTAAAGAGGAGATGCACAATCTGATTAAAGGTATTTCCCAAAAGAAAGAGCACTAAGAAAATGAAGGGGAGCACATTTACAAATGTTCAGTAAGATACAAATGTTCAGACCTTAAGAGAGACACACATGAATCTTCCAACTGAAATGGCTACCTTAGATGCATTTATTCTCTCTCTCCACCCTCTTTGTTTGTTTATCTCTCTCCCTTCCACTCTCTCTTTCTCTCTTCCCACTAAATAGATGATGTAAGTGAAATCCTCACTTACCATAAGAAGAAGTTCACAAAATGTCTAAAGTGAAAAAGTAATAGAATTATAAACAGTGAGATTTACTCTTGGAAAAAGGATTTTGACTGGGTAGAGGTAGGATGGTAGACAAGTGTTGTCAGTTTTTGGTTTTTTTTTTCCCTGTGGTAAGCTATATATGTTATTTCATTTTTTTAAATTGAGCATAAGTTTTACTTTGATTTTTAAAGCATAAATATTTAAATAAGAATTGTAGACAATGCACCTGCTAAGACACATACTTGATTAAAATTGTAAAGTGGGTAAAGAAAAACCCAATAATCCCCAACCCTTTGTTCTCTAACACTTTCCCTAAGGTGGTCACTTGTTTTCCTTCTCCATTCATGTTCCCAGGGTCTCCCTGTCTGCAGTCTAATCTCAAGACAAAGTTCAAAGTTTAGTTACCAAATTTTAGTCTTTGAGCAGTGATCTGTGCCTTAAATTCAAATTCTTAGGTATGGAACGAATAAGTTCTTCTGCTGAAGTCTTTACCATCACGTTGGAGCTCTATGTTAAGATCAGACCTGACTGTGTGTGTATTTAGTTCAGAGCAGAGAATCAAGCAGGGAGATGGCAATTAACATTATGATCACGTGTTTGTGTTTGGTGACAGAGGTTCCCATTCTGCTGATCCACTTTTATGCTCAGGAGGTCCATGAATTTCCTCAGATTAAGCCCCAATTAATTAATTCATTTTCTCATCTATATGAGTTTTCCCCTTCCCCAGGAGAAATTCCATAGCTTTTATGAAAATCTTGAAGGATTCCTTGACTCCAAAAATATACAAGCATTATTGACATACATGCCCCCATTTAATTCTCTTCACACCTTTAAGGCAGTAAGAAAAATAACATATATTGAGCATATATTATGCTTACATATTTATAAATTAGTTTTTCCAACAACTCCTTGAGGTCAATGTTATTATTTCCATTTTAACAAGGCCAAAATAGTAAGGGATTCAAACTTAGGATTCCAACACCCAAGCTCTTTGTAGTGTATCATGATGCCTCCTTGTCTGTTTATTTAGTTAGATAATTTTTTTTCCATTGAGGGAAAAAAGGGAGTAAGTTTTGTGAGGAAGTACTAGGTTTTGCCATAATAATTTGCATAGCAAGAAAAGTGGCCATTATATTGTCCCCAGCACTCCATGAATTAAAGTACAGTGATGTGAAAACTCAAAAATCTCCAGCATGAACAAGCAGCTGGGAGAGTGGTAGAACAATGGTTCATGAGCTACTGGCACGATTTGCTGTCTGTGTATAATAACAAATGTTCACACTCTATAAAACTAGAGAAAGAAATGAGAGGAAAAAGTTGTGACACACTGAAGAGACATTTCGTTTATTTAAAAAATCTAGAAAATCAGGGCTCAAGTCTTCTATTTTCAGCATTAAACACAATTAAAATGGAAGTGCCAAAACCAGAAATGAAGTTGCCAAATGGGCCTAAAAACTCAGTGGTGCCTACTTAGCAAACACAGCATCAACTGCCCCAAATACATTGCTAGCCATCTGCTTTGTATTCAAGGTAGCTAGTCTCTCAACTGTACTATCTTAGCTAGTTTTTCTTACCACTCTTGTTCTTTAAGAAATACTGAAAGTAATTAGTTTGATGACCTAGAAAATCACTCTTAAAACCTCCACAACATTTGGTAAAAAGAGCACAAGAAACCCTTTTCAACTGATAAATTCTTAATTTGCAACTACTAACGCCATGTGTTCCTCCTTTCCTTGGCGAAGTAAATGAATTTATAGTCATAGTAGGAATATTTTAAATATATACATTAAATGTTGAGTAAGTTTATTTTGTAGGTTCTCAAGCTTTTAGACAATTTGGGTGAGAATATGGAAATTCAGCTGGCTGTTAGTTTGTACATCAACTTACAGGTAAACTTAGGTTACTGAAAAACTTGATAGTTGCCGTCTAACTTATTGTGCCAAGGAGGCATCTTTTCTACAATTTTTTTATAGGTTATGCTTCTTTTAATGCTTCCTAGGAAGTTCATCACCCTATAATTATTTGTAAAAGAGATCTTCTTGTAATTATTTGTAGGTTGAGAATGAAGGCTATGTTATGCTGGGAAGCAGGTGTATCTGAGCATGTCTTTCAGAGCTTGGTAGAGAACCCCAGTAGAAATCTACTCACATGAGAGTCTTTTGCGGAAAAGTCATCCAAAGAGAAGAAAGTAGAGGTATGCAAATTTGCTCCAAGATTAGTGAAGTAAACAAACCTTGTGATGCCTGCCCATTCAATGTCTCTTTCTCCTAGAAATGTTCTTCACAGGATATGCTGTTCATACGACTTCTTAGAAATTCTATTTCCATATCTGCTAATAAGGCAATGAACCATATGATATATGGCCACCACTGATTGGATCAGGGGTGGACACCAGACCCAAAATGGGCCAAATAGATAGATTCTCTTTCCTGGGAAATTTTAGGCAGCACCCACAGACTCTGGTTATTTTTTGTTGAATACTCAGAAAGTTATTGTCAACTGGGGCAGCTATTCTCCACACTGTATACAGAGAAGCAATGAAAGCTGGTCTCAAAGATGCATGGAACAAGCTATTAAGAAAAAAATCTGTGGCTCCAGAGAGTTTCTGCCTTGGCTCCTGATACTGTTGCAGTTACTGGTTATAATCCCCGATAAGACTTGAATATCTCCTCTTGAAATACCCCTGCATCTGTACAATAAGTTTCTCATTTTTCTCCTTAAGCTCACTAGAGTTAGATTTTGGTTATTTGCTTACTTACTGGAGAGATGGGCTGCAGAGTAAGGTAAAGGAAGGAAGAAAGGAAAGAAGGGAGGGAAGAAGGGAGAGAGGGAGGGAAGGAAGGAAAGATATCTATAAAATACTGAGAGCACAAGTCTGTGTCACAGAGTGGCATAAATTGACTGTGAACCTTCCCTAATTGAAGTAATTGTTAAATTACATTTAGTCTCAAGTGGACTCAGCAGGCTGAGCAGCAAGAGAAACTCTACTCATTGGAAATCAGGAAGTTGCTGAAGAAGACATAACTCTGTCGTAGAGACTTCTCAGTGGGTTGTGCTTTGGCTGATGAGGCCACAGTGGTGACTTTGTTTACATTAGCAATAGTCAGCCAAAGACAGAAAATGATAGATATGTTACGGAAGCTTACAAAGTAAGTGCTCAATCTCAAAGACACATGTAATTCCTCCTGGAGACTCCCGGAAACATTTGGGGAAGGGAGGCTTGGCGTCCCCACACATCAGGTGGGGGCATATTTATAGAAATACTATTTTGTTAGTTACTGAGAGCCATTTTTAACCTTTAGGCTGGAGTAGTCTGGGGTAACTTGGGGTATATATACATAAGTTCAGTTACTGAGAAGTACCTCCTGGCCTCAAACTTACACTCTTTTGTTCATTCTGTATAACTCCAGAGGTTGGTCAGTCAATAACCCTTCAAACATTTGAAGACAATTATGACGACTTCCCTAAATCTGAGATTCCACAATCTCTACTTACCTTTCATCTCAGTAATTTCACCGCTTCCTTATCTGGGTCCCCTACATCAGACATACCCGACATATCAGAATCACTCAGGGCACTTGCTGAAGGCACAAAATACATGTTATTTGTCTCATCTTCCAAGATTCTAAGACTAGAGTAGGGGTCATAAATATCTATTTTTAAACAGATAATTCTTACATTGCTGGTCAGGTCCTGGCATTGGTGTTGACAGTTTTTACCTGTTTGGCCCCTACTTTGACACTATGCAATTAGTCAATTACATGGTATTTCAAAAGGAAAACTGTACCCCGTATATAGACCCACCAGTTACAGTCCAACAGAACTGCTTATCATTTCTTTACCCAGAGTCTATCAATGAAGCCTTGAATTGCATTAGCTTTTATCAGTCTCTATTGATTCATTATGACTTTATAATCATTACGATTTTGTAATAAATTAAAATTCACATGTTGTTTTTGCATGAACAACTTTTCATTCTGCACTTGTACAATTTATATTTTGAAACTGAAGGGGAAAGTTTACATCCAAATTATGGATATATGCTTTCTATGACTTCATATAAATTGTTAATAGGAATTTGTGTAGGTTAGGACCAAGAGCACAGAATTTTGGAACTTTATTAGAGAAATGCTCATACAAAGGCATGGTGTTAGTTTCTTATTGCAGCTGTAACAAACTACCACAAATTTAGTAGCTTACTATGAAACAAATTTATTATCTTATAATTCTGGGGATCGAAATTCCAAAATGAGTCTCACTAAGGCTAAAACCAAGGTGTTGGCAGGGCTGCATTCTTTCTGGAGGCTCTAGAGAAAATCTGTTTTCTTGCTTTTCCCAGCATCTGAAAGCTGCCCGCATTCCTTGGCTCGTGGCCCCTGCATTCCTGGGGTTTTGCTTCAAAGCCAGCAATGGCAGATCAAATCATGATGCTGTCTCTTTGGTTCTGACTCTTCTGCCTCCTTCTTCCCCATGTAAAGAACCTTGTGATTACATGGGATCCTCAATAATCCAGGATAATCTTCTTTAAAGTCAGTTGATTAGCAACCTCAATTCCATCTGTAACCTTAATTCCCCCTTGCTATGCCACAGAACATATCCACAGGTTCTGGGGATTAGGTCGAGGACATCTTTGGTAGTCTGCCCACCACTGGCATCAATAATAAGTTTCCTGAAGGTGTTAGTCTTTTCTGATTGCAAAGCCTGTTCCTATATATTGACTTGTTTGATGCTCACTTGTTCCTGTGTACTACAAAAGGCAGCTGTAATGAGATCTATTTTACAGAAGAAGAGTCTGAAGATCAGAGAATATGAAAGCTCTCTTAGGGTAAAATTTACTAAGTGATGGAGTTGAAACCAGAGTGTGGGCATTTTATTCCTGGCCTACTGATCTTTACACTGTTCTTTTCCCTTTCTTTTATTTATTTTTTTTCAATTGGAGAATATTGGGGAACAGTGTGTTTCTCCATCAGCTCCATCAGTGTGTTTCTCCAACTAGATTGAAGTAATTGTCCTTCAATCTAGTTGTGGAGGGCGCAGCTCAGTTCCAAGTCCTGTTGCCATTTTCAATTTTTTGTTGCAGGGGGTGCAGCCCACCATCCCATGTGAGAGTTTAACCGGCAACTTTGTTGTTGAGAACTTATGCTCTAACCAACTGAGCCATCCGGCCACCCTCCAGAAGCTCAGTGGCAGCTCATTGTCTTTAATCTAGTTGTGGAGGGCACAGCTCACGGCCCATGTGGGAATCGAACCAGCAACTCTGTTGCTAAGAGCTCGCACTCTAACCAACTGAGCTATTTGGGCACCCCCATAATGTTTTAACAAGCTGTGACTCACCTAATGTCTTATCATCTAACTTTCCCCATGTTGGTCACAAGAACATCATGACAGACATTGTCAGATACACATTTCTCTTTGCGCTTTAATCAATAGTCCACATTACTTATCAGAAAAGGAAATATAGTTTAATGTTTCAACATGTACTGAAGCAGCTCATGCTACCTCCTCATGATAGTTGCTTTTCTTTTCCTTTTATTTATTGATAATTTTCAAAGAATATGAAGATGACAAAAAGGCCAGTCTCAGATGTTATTAGAGCTTGATGACCATCTTACAGGCCTGTAAATTCTGCAATGTACCTTTTAGGCATCTGGGTGATGTTATTTTCAGAATTCCTTAAACCTACTAGAAGCCGAATCTTCCTTCCCATTGTCTTGTAAAACCAAGATGTAATATTTCAGGAGGCTTAAAATCATAAAGGTTCCAATCTATTGTCTATCTCTAGAAGTGCTGTCTTTCTCTCCTGTTTCATCTTTATGTCACTGTTTTTCACTTGCCAACTTGTTAATACCAATTTTAATTTCCTTCTGCCTTAAAAAAAAAAAAAAAGACTTCCCTTTTCTTGGCTTCCTTTCTGTATTGTTTCTTCCAACCTATCCCAGAAACCTTCAGCCTATTTAATAAGCTCCTCCATGGAAACACATACTTAAAGTGCTTTTCTTTTCTCATCAAGCAAAGAGGCCAGATTGCATTCGCAGCGAGCAACATTGTGTGCTCAAGAGCCCAAGAGGAAGACACAAACGAATGCAGCAGCCACAGCAATGTTATTGTTCTTGCATATTGTGGACACAGGGCTAGGTAAGCTGTATCATCCCCATTTTGCATCATTTTCCATTGTGGCCACCCTTCTCTAAATTCCTTCATCTCCATCACAAGTCTGGTTGAGATTCTCCCCCTTGCAATCTGCATTTTATAAGGGGATTTTTGTTTCTTTCTTTTCTTTGCTGCCCCTCCAGCTGAGCATCTCCCAGATCCTACCCTCTTTTCTGTAATTTTTTTTTTATTTTGTCCCTTTCTGGGAGCCCATCTCTTCGCATAATGTCTCCTTCCATCTAGTCCTGAATATCTGACTTCTGAAACTTCCCACTCTTGACTTACCTTAATATACCTGAGATGGAAAACTTCACCAGCCCTAGATGGTTCGTTCTTCTGAATTCAGCCTCTTACAATTTCATCAGAGCTACCCATTTAACATCTTTGTTTCCACCCCTCTCTCCTCCTTACCGATAATTTATCCCCAAATATTACAGCTATTATATCTTCCTCTACCTCCATAGTGTCTGTCAATCATTTCCCCTGGTATCATCCTAGCTCAAAAACTGATTATATGCTGCATGATTGCAATAATCTAACTCAGTGATTCTCAATCCTGGTTGCACATTAGAATCACCTGGGGGAACTTTAAAAAATTCTTATGCCTGGTGCCAACCTCGTAGATTCTGGGCTAGGATGGGGCCCCAACATTGGCATTTTTCAAAAATTTCCCCAGGTGATTCTGATATGTAGTTGAATTGAGAACCACCAGCTAACCTTCTATTTTTCTCCATCTTTAATCTATTTTGCATATTAAATATTGATTCTAAAGGGTTCCTTCTTCATATATACACCCACTCCAAAGCTTTAATTCAATAAGACCTATGTAATATGTTCAAACTCTTTAGCTCAACTTCTGCTGCCCCATAATCTGACTCTAGTTCATGCTGTTAGCATGAATCCATGACCCACTAATGCTTCCTCCTTGAATCTGCCCTGTAATATCCTGCCTTTGAACATGGTTGATACGCTGTCCCTTTACTCATTTTTTTTTCTTTACCACTCCCTTATCTCTCTAGGGAAATATTATCTTACAGTCTTTTTCAGTCTTTTCTATTTTTTCTTTTCCCTCAGTACAAATAACTCCATTTGTTGAGTTTGTTGTGTCCCTTCCAAGCTTACCCTGTGTTGTGACTGTCTCCTGCACAGGTGGTTTCACTGCCAAGTCAGCCCTGGGCCCGTGGGTTCTTGGCTTTAATCCATACCTTGTTCTGGCCTCAGCAGTGGATTAGCTTCCACCCTGAGCCTACCACTGGTTACCCCTTTCTTGTACCCATTTCTACCTACTGAGAATGTGTTCAACATTTCTATATTTCTAGCCCAAAGCTTTTCTCTACTTGGCCACTGGGTCACATTTTTCCCTAAATTCCAAAGCATTTTCAATTTATTCCAGACTTCCGGCACTCTTCACCAGATCCTAGTGGTCAGGCTTTTACAATAGGCAGAAGAGGTTCAAATCCTAGTTTCTCTGCTCCTTGCAATGTGTCTTTGGGGTGTCATGGGCTCTCCATGAGTTTTGTTTCTACATCTGTTAAATGAGAGTACCCATCTCTTATAGTTGTTTGGGTCTAGTGAAATAATGTATGGAAATTCTCATACAAAAGAAGTGCTAGATAAGTATTAGCTATTTATTATTTTTATTATGATGATCACTGTTTGTCTACATGTGCAATCATCCCAAAAAGATTATGAGACGGAGTAAAAGACGGAGTCTTACAAAACCTCTTTACTCACAGTGTCTAGCAGTATTTCTTAAACGTAGTGTTTAACACGCTTGTTTAATAAGTAATTTTATAAATCTAAATATATCAAATGCAATTTAAATGACCATGACCTTTTTCCTGGCTATAATGCCCTTTGGGGGTAGATGGGCTGTATGTAAAATTCTGATTCAAAGCTTATCTTTTTATAGCATAAGTTTTAAAAAAGTTATGCCACCTCAAAGCATTTTAAAATGTTTGCAGCTCCCTTGGTATAGTTCTAATGTCACTCATTCAGGGTCCCTAAATATGCTAACGGACATTCTGCTAAATATATTTGGTCCATTCTCACAAAAACAAATGTTTATATCAGCCTAACAAAAATGGACCAGCAGCATGAAGTGGAATTAATTCTTTTGAAGCCAATTTCCTGATTTTTATTTATTCCTTATCCAGGACAGCACTGGCAAGTCATGCATTTCTGGTTTGAATACATCTACGATTAAACTCTGTGCAAGCACATTTCCAATGGGATTACATACAGAATACTCGGGGTTTGGCCACTCAGGGACCAGCATACCAACTTCTCACTGTATGAGCTCGTAAGTCACAGGGAGTCTGGTTTAACATATTTCTCTTTTTCATCTTATTCTTTTAGAATTTTGTCTCCTTTTCTTATGCTGTTTTCTTCTAATCCCTATCAGAAGAGCTAACATTGAAAGGCTAATCTGGAATCAATTTGCCTTTTAAGAAAATAAACATTATTACAATTGACAGGAAAATTCTGCCCAAATGCCAAGAGCAATAAAACCTAAAACCACAGACATACACATTCTCTCTCACACACACACACAAACACACAGAGTTATGGACTGAATTGCGTACCCCCTATAATGCATATGTTGAAACCCTAACCCCTCCCAATATAACTATATTTAGAAATAGGGCCTTAAAAGAGATGACTAAGGTTAAATAAAGGTGGGGCCTTAATTTGGTAGGATGAAAAGAGGAAGAGGCCCCAGATATGGCTTTCACATGCACAGAGAAAAGGCATGTGGAGAACACGGCAAGTAAGTGGCCATCCAGAAGTCAGGAAGAGAGAGCTCATTAGAAACCAACCCTAACAGCATCTTGTTCTTAAACTTCCAGCCTCCAGAACTGTGAGAAAATTAATTTCTGTAGTTTAAACCACCCAGTCTGTGGAATTTTTTATGGCATCTTAGGCAGACAAATACACACATTTTCACACTCACACTGATACACACTCACAGCAAATGCAAAAATTTCAAAACCTGATTTTCTAGAAGGAAGATACTGGTTTTCTTCTGCCCTCCCCTCCTCTGCTAGGCAGTCACTACTACTGGCCTCCTTGACGCTCTCCCTTTAACAATCCCATATATAAATTTTCCTGTTAAACCTAGAGTGCAACGAGGACATGGCCATCCACAACCCTGGGGAAAGGACTTCTGAATTTCTGTGTTTTTCCAAGTGACTCATTGCTAACTCTATGAACTCTGGCTCCAGGCCATTCTTTGAGGGATTTTTTAATTTTAAAATCTTTCTGGATATTCCATCTTAATCATTAGATGAAACGTATTTTCACCTCTCATTTTACTCATTAGGGTTTTTATTGTGAAATGCTGCTAATGAAGCTATAGATACATACAGAGGTAAATGTGGTGGTTTAATAACAAATCCTCACTTATTATATGTCAGTGACTGCTTTAATATAAATACATATATGATAGATAGATATATATAAAATATAAAGTCATTTTATCTTCAATAGCACAGGTCTAAAAGAAGTGCTCCTACTGTCTTCATTGTACAGACAGGGAGACTGAAGCACAGAAAGATCCTTAGGGGCCATAAGGGGAGAAGCTGGGCTTTGAAATGAAGTTGCCATAGCTCTCAAGCCCACACACTTAACCATGATAACTTTTACTGACTGAGATGTGAAACTCAGTAGGAGACAAACACTCACCATAGCTCTAGAGCCTACTTTCTGACAAATTTTTTGATGTCAGCTGATGTTTAGGTTGTTAATTCCTTTTTGTAAATGTCACACAAATCTTATACAGGTACAGCAACTTCTGGGCAGCTCAATTTCTGCAAAAGACATGAGTGACTCAAAAGCTGGAGTACCCCTTCTCCCCAGCAGAGTTCACAGTATCTAGAATATCATTATCTTTAAGTTTTTATATGGATCCTTTGACCTGTCAGGACAATTCCAATCATTAGCTATAATTGCAGCATCCCTGACATGCCAGGTCATAGGGATAGGTGTGCTGTAGAGTGGACAGCTCAGAACTTTCAAAAGTCACACTGCTTGGTTTCTAATACGATTCTCCAGGGTTCTTTGGATAAGTGACTGAATCTAAAATTGGGGCAGTAAATGTATAGGATGAGCCTGATGCATCTTGTAATGCCAGAAAATAAGAAGTTCTCGAAAACAAACAAACAAACAAAAAAAAAAACCAATAATAGAGGACTGTCACAGAGATACAGGAGCCAACTAAAAGAGCTCCCAATGGGCAAAACTGAAAGATTTTGAGCAACAAAATAAAGTATTAAATTATAACCCGAAGTACGAGTATACAGTAAATATCCATGTGTCCATACTGATGTAAATAAATGATTGAACAAATATATAAATGGGGGAAAGATACAATTTTCCTACACAGAAGAATTCCAAATAAATTATGCAGATAGTTCATCCTGAAAGAAATGGGATGTAACTTCCTACTCCCTAGGTGTGGATTGTATATAGCGACATCCTTCCAAAGAGCATAGTATTGAAAGAATAACTTCACCATGGAGAAACCAGACAAACACCACCTAAGCCACGTGATCATAGCCAACATCAACAGTGAGACGTCATAATGATACTGTGGATATGATGTGATGAAATTGGCCCCTTCCTGCCCAAAACACTTACTCTATAACCTCATTCTAGTCATGAGAAAATCATCAGAAAAATCCCAGTTGAGGGACAGTCTACTAAGTACTTACCCAATTACTCCTCAAAACTATCAAAGTCATCAGAAGAAAAGAAAGAAAGAAAGAAAGAAAGAAAGGAAGGAAGGAAGGAAGGGAGGGAAGGGAGGGAAGGGAGGGAAGGGAGGGAAGGGAGGGAAGGGAGGGAAGGGAGGGAAGGGAGGGAAGGGAGGGAAGGGAGGGAAGGGAGGGAAGGGAGGGAAGGGAGGGAAGGGAAGGAAGGAAGGAAGGAAGGAAGGAAGGAAGGAAGGAAGGAAGGAAGGAAGGAAGGAAGGAAGGAAGGAAAGAAAGAAAGAAAGAAAGAAAGAAAGAAAGAAAGAAAGAAAGAAAGAAAGAAAGAAAGAAAGAAAGAAAGAAAGAAAGAAAGAAAGTCTGAGAAACGTTCATAGCCATCAGGAGCCTAAGGACCTATGATGACTAATGGTGTTGACAATGTGGTGTTGTGGACGGGATTCTGAAATAGAAAAATGACATATAAAAATGAAGCAAATCTGAATAAAGTGTAGATGTTAGGTAATAATAATGTATAGATATTGGTTCAGTGACAAGTGTACTTCCTAATATAAGATGTTAATAGTAGGGAAGACTAGATGTGAGGTGTATGGGAATTCTCTGTACTATTCTCATAATAGTTTTGTAAATCTAGAACTACAAGTACCCTAAAGTATCTTTTAAGTCACTTTTCAGGATGTCTATGGCTCTGGCAATTTGCCTAGAGATGCAGTCACCCCATCACCCATGCTCCAGCTTACAGCTCCCTGGGTTCAGACGTATCCGGCCTATTTCCATTCCTCTCCTTTACTCTTCTCCCAGTATATCATGACCTGTATGGACCCTGCATTGAAGTTCCTAGGAGCCTGCACTCATGCTTTGTGTCTATCTACATATAATGTCCCCTTCATAATCCCCATAAATGCCTCCCCACGTGATTCTTTCGTTGTAGCTCTGATATCAAAACACCTTCACTTCTATCCAAGATTCAGCTCAAACTGTTTACTGAGAGTCTTATCTAGGTTCCCACTGCCCTGTTTCAGTTTGACTTACCAGGAACAACCTTAAAAAAATTAGATAACTTTTGGCCCTTTGGAAATCTTTGGGTCATGGAAAGCAGTGTCCACATCATGTTTCTTTTTCTCTCTGAGCACCACTCACATAATGAACAGCATTCTAATTCAAAACTAAGAGGTGCTGCCCCCCAGTTTCCCATGACACAGAACACACACACACACACACACACACACACAACACACACACATACACACACACACACACACCCCACGGGGGGAAAATCGACTTCTGACTATTCTCTTTTCTCAGTCTTAATGCCATTCAGGGAAAAGGACTATCTTGATGCTGCACATCTCAGTAGTGTGACACAGAGGGGTCCTCACAGGCTGTGAGGTGAGTCACAGGTAATGTAATTACAAAAATGCTTATGTTTATGATTGACTTTTCACACAGCAAAGTCGTGTAGATTCCAGATCATGCCTGTGTAACCCAGGACTCTGCCCATCGCAGTGAAGGGGAAGCTGAGGACATTACCAAGCAACTTCCCTGGTCACAAGTCACACACACTCTGATAATTCTGAGAATTTTTAAAAAAATTCTTGCCTTTGACTTTGAGTCATATCTTGTAATTTATAGAAAGTCCACAATGCAATGGGTTTCTCCTCGCCCACATATTCAGTAGGCATACATGCTGTTTTCTGAGCATTTTGGGCTTCCCCCCGGGGCTGTGTGTTTCATGATCACTGTAGGAAAAACAACCCTCACCTTTAGGCATATCTCTCTTCTCTTCTGACCAAATCTCCTTAAGGCACTGAGACTTTTGTGTTCTTCCTCTCTCCCCTTTAACCAGCATGGATCATTAGTCAGGTCCTGTACATTTACATTCAATGGGTGTGTGTGTGTGTGTGTGTGTGTGTGTGTGTGTGTGTGTAGAGAGAGAGAGAGACAGAGAGACAGAGAGAGAGAGAGAGAGAGAGAGAGAGAGAGAGAGAGACAGAGAGACAGAGAGACAGAGAGACAGACAGAGAGAGAGAGAGAGACAGACAGACAGCGCACAGTGGAGGCTGGGTAGATAGCTCCTTATGTAGAGTAAACATTCACATGCCCAAGCTGGGCCTCCTCTGTGTTTTGCTTAAACCTAGCCTTGAGTTGCGTTACCAAATGTTGTCTTTTGTTGCTCCTAGCTATGGTCAGTGCTGTCCCCCAGGAGGAGGGGCTCCTTCCTGCCATGTGGAAATGAAAATTACTTCCTTGCATTCTAACAAACTTTTGGAGAAGGGGAGAGGGGAGTGGCAGGGCCCCAGCAATCTTGCCCCATCCCTGATGGACTTCAAGCCCATCAGAACAAGCCTTGTCTGGGAATATCATTCATGGTGTATATCACACAGACAAAAGTTTAAAATTTTATGTTCCAGGTCCCTATACTGAGATGTAAATGTTCTTCCTTTTACACAGAGCAGAGCTAGTCTATGCTTTTTCAAGTCTCCTGTATTGAGATGGAGAGACTTCATTCTTCCTTCTACACCACACAAGTCTTTCATCTTCTCTTTGTCACCGGCTCTTTTCTTCTCCATCCACAGAGAACCTAACACTATGCACTGTCCTTGTCATTGAATGTAATTTCTGGGATGCATCTACCCTACCTAGAGCTGTTAGAGTTGCTGTTGATTTCTCTTGCAGGAGTTCTTCTTCTCTCAGTTTCCCTTTGTCTCATCCCATGTTTTGCACTTCCTGGGCTTCGCAGACTCCCCTTTCCATTCAGTGCTGCTTGCTTCTGCACTGCTAACTGACCCAATGCAGTGCAGTTGGTTCTCTGACTCTTCTAGCTTTGTTTGTTTTCTACTAGGTATTGAAGGGTTTATTCCATTTGCCACCCAAAACATTTTCCTTCAAGCTGCTTCTGTGGCTGAAACAATTCCAAAAGCTTTAGGGTCACATGATTATCTCTTTTTCCAGATCTGGCTTCCTGTCTAAAAATTCAAAAATATTAACTTTTTTAGTCCAGGGACTAAAGGCTGGTCTTATAGCACTGCCTGAGACAGGAACCATTACATTTTTGTTGGCTATTGACATTGTCTTCTAGATGAGAATATTATATAACCTCGACAAATAGCAGGCCACAAAAGGAGTAAAACACAGAACAGGTATGATTTTTAGAGGGAAAGGGATAGTTGTGAGCACTTAAAAATATTAGTAGTTAAATGTACATTGTAAATAGATATGGAAGTGCTTCAGAGTTACATGAAATTGACCAAGAATTATGTTTGTATCAGAACAGTCTGCAGAGTACAAAACAGTCACAGAGCTCCTTTGCAATATCGTGACTGCAAATGCAACTCCAAACACACATAATTGCAAGTACCTTTGGTCGAAGAACAAATCACATTTTAGTACCACCAGCTAATAATCACATACCTTGAAAGCTAAAGAACATTGTAAAAATAAGCAAAGATGAGATTTTAGATTAATCATGTGTTTATATACATAGCTATCTGTCTTTGTGTCTTCCAGCTTTCATTTTTCTTACCCACATGGACTTGAGAAATGACCCCTGAGGTCCCTTCAGATTTTAAGATGTTGTGATTCTAGAAAACATTTTATCAAGGCTCTTCACAAGTTGCAAGGATCATTCTTTACTCATCAACTAGGAGGATGATCTAATCTGAGTTTAACCTCTACTCTCTGCCCCTGATCAGCCTTCAATAGACATGCCAAAGAGTAGTGAATGGACAAAAGGAAGCCATCAGAAGAAAGGGAGAAGAAACAAACCAGACATCCATCAAGAGCAAAATCAGGTCCAACAAAACATTTGCAGGGCTTGGAGGGAAAGTAGAAATAAAACTCCGTAGCTGAACTCCACTTTTCTTTTTATTTCCCCCTACCTTGTTTTGCCGGGCTCTCCCAAAGGCCTTTTGCATGGATATGTGGACACCGTAACCTGTACTTTCCAGCTCTGTCTATCACCGTCCCTCTCCTTGATCATCCCGTATGCCTAGGTTTGTGAATGCCAGTACACTGTCTACCCTAAGTAAGAGAGACCTGATGGAGAGGGCCTAGCAAAAGGCCTTCAAGTGCTAGAATAATCTGGGCAAGGAATTCCAAGGTCCCAGGTCCCAGGAGTATGGTTTAAAAGGATATGCCAGGGCTCCAGTAGGCATTTCCTCTTAGCCTCTGGACTCCTTGCTCCAGGGTTAGCAGTGCAACTGGAGGAGGGCTGGAGAAGGGACCTCCAAAACACAGGGCCCAGGGCAGGAACCCTTCTTTTCCAGGTCTTGCATTGAGTCAGCTACATTCCTAATTGTAATAGGAAAGTGGAAATATAATTGTTCAAATATGATCCAGGCCAGGCCATGTATTAAGGAATATAATGAAGTTGGTAAACATATCAGTAACCCTAGAAACCCTAATGGCAGATAATACAGAAATTTTTTACCCAAAGCTAAAAATCGGTGGGATTGATTAGACAGCATGAATGATTATCACTAAACCAGTATATATTGGTGTGGCGATGTATTTAGGCGACTATATACTGTTACATTTGATTGTAGCTATGTCTGAGTGTAGAATCACCTATTTGAAATTCAATCACAGGACCAAGCAATAAAAATCTTACACTGGAGCAACAGGGCAACAGGCCAAGCCTCCATATTGTGTCCCTCAGCTTAAATTTCTTGTGGCTTCCAGTTCTATTTCTGGGAAAGAACAGGGTGGATGATCTCTAAATTCCTTTCTAATGCTGTGATTCTCAGATTCAAATTCAGCTAGCATTTACGTAGCATTTGCTATTTGTGCCGTGCCAGGTCATTTCACGCATCTTCTGTCAATTTAAACTGTCCTAGGAAATATTGTTAGACCCACTTAAAGGTGAGGAAATTAAGACTCTGGAAAGTAAATGGACTTGGTATACATCTTACAGCTATGCAGACACAGGGGTGATGCTTGAACATGGGTCCCGTACACCGTGCGCATAGATGGATTACCAGTGCCTAGAACAGGCTCTGAAACGTGGTCCGCACTTAGAGAACATTACCAGTTGAGTGAACCAACAACTGTAGCGCTGCTAGGACACACTCACCTTCTGAAGAGAAAGAAGTAATGAAATACTTTGACATAAACACTTTCTTTCTAAGTTTACCTTATTTTCTGCCCCTTTCTGGGCTACAGTCAACACAAATCCTGACTTTGTGGGATGAGTTCTCTCCTCCCTTGAGAATCTGTCTTTTCAGTTAATATTTTTTAAAGGACATTTACTCCCAACGTTCTCCCATCAATATCCATTTGATGCTGTTTTTGCCAATCCTTTTCTGACTTAACAGTATCAGGTATTAATATATCTATCTGGTAGAAAAAAAACAGTTAGTCTAAAAAATTTATAGCTTCTCTGCTATGCCGTACATCCAAATTTTATCAAAACCATCAGCTGCTCTTCTATTTATTTTATACTTACTTTAATTTCTTTCATGGGCTCATAGCTTGGGAAGAATTCTTCAAAATAATGTAGGTCAATACTTTTTCCATATGGGTACATATGGTAATGTGGTATATGAAATTGCTTTAAGGTGGTATATACGTAGAGTATTTTTCCTAATAATTATATTTTCTAATATGCATATTTACTTTTACTATATTTGTAATAATTAATGTTTTTTCTAATAATCATGTCTTCTTTTAATGAGTAATGAAAAAATACATTCATACACACACAGATACTATATACTTAGATATATCGATATATATATAACACACTAAACCTGGAATGTTATCAATATTTTTTAAGTCAAGGTTATAGTGTGCAGTATTCATTTAAGTTTAAAAGATTAATGTATTTAAATAACTAAAACAAAGAAATGTTAACAAGTTCATAATGATATACATGGTTCTTGGATATGGCAAAAATCATGAAGACAATGATTGAAGTTCGAAAAATACGTGGCTAATCAATCAAACCGCATCATTTTATGGCGAAGGCACAGGGAGGTGAAATGACTTGCCCAAGGCCCCAGGGTTAATTAGTGAAATAATGACTAGACTCGAAGTCTCCAGGTTCCAGGTAATTTGTTCACGTCAGTAATGCCCCACTTTAAGATTCTGAGCATCATTAACCTGCTCTTATATGATTCATATTATGAATAAATTTTTGTCCACCACTGCCAAATGCATAAGATTCTAACTTTCATAATTGAAGTTTCAAAGACAGAAAAGCCCTCTGGTTCCCTCAGAGGAAAAAGCACTCTCAGGTATAATTACAATTTGTGTTTATAATGTGCCTTTCATTAGGGGACCTGAATGAACTCTAGAAAATTAATCTGATGGCTGGTATTACCCTTGTTTTATACACTGGGAAATAATGACCTAGACAGGTTAAGTGAATTGTCCAGAGTCAGCCAGGATGTCAATCACTGCGAAAGAGACAGAATTAAGTCTCTGATCCTGACCTTGCCTCTATGGGTTTAGCCTTTCCCGTTCAGCCCCTAGTCACTTGCCAGATTCTGAATTACAAGGATCTCCATCAAATGGAATTCTCATCTAGGGCTCTACCTTGAACCATTCCAAAGTGTGGGTGGCAGGTGTCCAGTCTTGGGGTTTCCTATTTTAATAGCCTTGCTTATTTTTATTAATTGAGCATTAATGGGCTTAAATCTGTTGTTTTTATTTTCTTTGGTTGTTTTAAAATTATTTCTTTTTCTATTAGAGTTCTTTGTCCTGCCTGATCCTACACAGATGGGGCAATAGCGACCACTACCGATTCAGACAAGACACACGCTGAGATGTTTACACTCTACCTGCTTAGAATTCCTAACTCAAATACTTGGCTAGCTACTGGCCAAAAGAAACCAATAAGTAAATTCATTGTTTGAGTCCTTCATTTCCTACTTTGGCACAGTGGGCCGTACTTTGGCTGACCACACAGGAGGTCAGCTCCTATTGATCTGATGTCCTTCAAATGCCCTCTAGTGGTTGAAGGCCTGCATGGGTTCCACTTTCCCTCACCAAAAGCTCTGAGCAAACAGAAGAGCTCCCCTTTGAAACCTTGCCTCTGAAGGATCCCATGTGCATACGAAAGAACTTAGCCTGCTCCTTTGGCCAATTAAGCTATCTCCTCAATAACAAATTCAGAGCATAGTATTCCCTGCTCTGTAGCCTTCAGAATAACGACTTTTGAGCACCCGCCCCAGGCCACACACTGTTATGAGTCCATTGTATACACACTCTCTCTCTGAGTTTCCTAGTTTGTGTAATAAAGTACCACAAACGAAATAGTTTAAAAGCAACAGAAATTTCTTTTCTTACTGGTATGGAGGCTAGAAATCCCAAATCAAGGTGGTGGCAGTGCTGTGCTCTCTCTCAAGCAAGGCTCTAGGAGACTTCCTTACCTCTTCCAGCTTCTGGTGGCCACACGCCTTCCTTGACTTGCAGCAGCATAATGCCAATCTCTGCCTCCATCTTCCCTCTTCCCATCACTGCCTTCCCTCTGTGTCTTTGTCTTCACATGGTGCTCTCCTCTGGGGTAGTGTCTACGTCCCAGGGTCCCTATTCTCTTAAGGACACCAGTCGTATTGGACTAGGGCCCACCCTAATGACCTCGTTGTAACTTGATTACATCTATGCAGACCCTATTTCTAATAAGGCCACGTTCACAGGTACTGGGGCTTAGGACTTCGACACATCTTTGCGGGGCTACAGGTCAACTTGTAACAGTCCTTTGAGATAGGAACTGTTGTCCCCATTTCAGATGAAGAAATCAGGATATGAAAAGGGTAACCCCGTGGAGCAAGGTAAGACACCTCCCAATGGTAGTGCAACCCTGTCGGGTACAAAGTCCAGCTCTACTCCTCTTCCCTTTGCCGCTAGGAAATGAACTTCACTGACAGCTCTCAGGGGCCTGGCGACTGGGGGTGTTGTTCTGACATCTAATGAGGAACCTATACAGGAAATTGCAAGGGCTAGAAAGAACATTCTCGTGATACAGAATCACAGGCGAAATGCTAAGTGCTGTCATTCTTTGAGTCCTCACCAACTGCCAAGCACTGTTCTCAGCCCTTCTCACGTATTAAGTCTTTTAACTTCCATAGTGACACTGACAGAGGCACCCTTATACCCATTTTACAAATGAGGAAACTGAGGCAGAGGTTATGTGAATTGCCCAGGTCACATTGCTGAGTGGCGGAGTCAGGATTCAAACCCAGGAAAACTGATATCCGAGTCTGACTGTCTGTTGTAATGCCTGGATTGGAGTTTCCTGACATTTTATTTTTCCAGACCTCCAAAATAATTGTTTCAGCTGTATTATTTTGTCACCTAAAACATAAACTTAAAGTATAACTTTGTGGAGAGAACTGATACCTTATTCTATCCTGTACAACTTTGGATACAGTGCTGTCATATCTGCACCTTCTGGAGAAAACTGAACTCCTGGAGTACAACCTGGGGATTCTCGCCACACTGTTACAACGGATTAGGCTGAATGCTGAGTGTCCTGGAAAAAGGCCCTTCCCACTTTACAATCTGCCAGTGAAACTTTCTATGCACCTTAGTAACACATGCAAACCCAAGAGTGGAACCAAGTTAAAGAACAGTGCCCCTTTAAGATTTGGTCAGACTTGACACATCTGAACAAATCTGCCACCGGAAGAGCTTTCTCCCCAGGGAAATCGTCTCAAGAGATGTCGAGCTGCTCTGCTCCAAGGTGTGTGTGTCTTGAGAGCAGAGATCAGCCCTTATTTAATACTATTGCTTGCACCTCGCTGAGAATCCTAGATCTATCATTACAACTAACTCTTATAAAGGGCCTGAAACTCATTTGAAAAGAATGCCAAAGAGGTGAGTTGCTGCAGATGTATCCCTTGCATCTTCCCTGCAAAAATTCTAAATCATCTAAGGAGAGAGTCTGCCAGTCCCATTTTGGAGGGCTTAGAAACCTCGCTGTTCGAGTCCTCCACTGGCCGCCTGGGGCCTTGGAAATCAGCCAGCTTTTCTCTAGGCCAGTGTGTGTACCCAACTTCAACCCTGGGTGCCCATGGAAGAAGAGAATGCCCTGCTCAGTGCTATATGTGGATGTGTAAATTACAGCAGATGATGCACTTAGCAATTATGTTCTTTGCATACATAAGCAGGAACAACAGCTCCCAAACTGCCAATATCCTTCTCAATTCTCACAGAATGACTATGTGTCACACGGTCACACAGCAGGGGCCCTGGAAATGAGATGAAGGAATGGCACAGTATGAAGTTTCAATTTTGGAGAAGCACCCCTCCTGCGGTAGTGAACAAGCAAACAAGAAAAGCCTCGGAAAGCATGATGGCCTGGCTGCGCGCCCCCACCCTCCTGAGTGTGGAGATGGTACACGGAGGGACTAGAGGAAAGGAGGAGAGGGCCACTGGCTCACAGGCTCCCGTGCCTGGTGCAGCTGTGTGACTATCTGAAGGAGCCAGAGAATGTTGCTGAACTAGTTGGGAAGTGGGTGGCAGGCTTTAATGAAACAGCTGAAGCTACGTTGCAAATCTCAGATGTCTGGATGGGATAGGCAGATAGCATAAAGGAAGAAAGTGGGTCTGATATGGGCTCCAGGGAACTCTGCGGAATGCATGTGCCCCATCCAAAGGGTAGCTCTACTCCATCACAAGCAATTATTGCTAAGTAGGAAGAGCTAACTCTTTTATTCTTCAGGAAAAGCTGAAAATCCTCATGTGGGAGAGATAGCTGTGGGTGTGAAAACGGTCTCAACTTGGAACCGTTGAAAACAAATTTAAATTATTTTAAAACACTGTCAGGATTTGTATCAGTAATCTATGCTGAGTAATAAGCAACCAAACTAGTAGCTTACAACAACCATTTTATTCTGCTCATGACTTGTGGTTCAGGAATTTGAGAAGGGCTCAGGTAATCACTCGACGGCTGAGTAATTCACTTCCGATCCATGTGGCATCGGCTGAGGCAACTGGGGCTGGTGGATCCACTTCCGCAATGCTGGATTCTTTCCCCTGTATCTAGTGCCTTTATATCTATGCTCCTTGGTTCTCTGTCTTTCTGTGTCTTTCTCTCTTCGAATGGTGTCTCATCCTCTGGGGCTTCTCCATGTGCTTGAACTTCTTACAGTATGGTGGTCCCAAGAAGCTGTACAGTTACATGGCAGCCAACTTATAAGAGGCAGAAAATAGAACCTTCTGGGCCAGTTAAAAACCACACTTGGCTCTTTCGCAGCATCATTGTTATCCCATTCTGTTTGTCAAAGTAATCACAATGCCCACCTAGCCAAATGTAAGCAGAAAAATGGACTCTGTCTCTTGAGGGGAGTTGCAAGGTCACACCACGTAACAGCATGTAGGTTGAGAGATGTGGTTTCATGCATCTTTGGGAAATACATTCTACCTCAAGATCAAACAAAACACATGTTAAGTGACTATCGCCTTCAGCCCACTGGTCTGCAGGCTTTCAGATAAAGGGTGCTTACTGGAGCACTATAGGATACTGGTTAAGAGCATGTGTTCTGGAGCCAGACTGCCTCAGTTCAAATTCTAGCTCTGCCACTTACTTATTTAAGTCATCTCAGGAAACTTACTTAACTTCTCTGGGTCTTAGTTTCTTCTCCTGGGTAATATTGTACTATACTTGTCTGGTGGAGAATTTGTTAGATTGAAGGAGTTAATACTTGTAAAGTGATTCAAACAGAGCCTCACACAGAATAAGTGCTCAATAAATAATAGTATATTTGTTTGTTGGGGCTGCCATAACAAAGTCCCACACACTAGGTTACTCACACAAGGGAATTTTATCATCTCACGATTCTGGAGGACAGAAGTCCAAGATCAAGGTGTCAGCAGGGTGGGCTCCTTCTGAGGACTGTGAGGGAAGGATTCTTTCCAGGCCTCCCCCCTTGGCTTGTACATGGCCATCTTCTCCCTCTGGCTCTTCACACTGTCTTCCTTCTAGGTGTGTCTGTCTCCATGTCCAAATTTCCCCTTTAAACAAGAACATCAGTCATATTGGATTAGGGCCCACCCTAATGACTTCATTTTATATTGGTCACCTCTGTAAATATCCCATCTCCAAATAAGATCACATTCTGAGGTACTAAGGCTCTAACATATCATTTTTTTTGAGGGACATAATTCAACAGGATTTTTGTGATTCATTTATGCAGTAGATATTTCTGGCATGGCTATCAGATATACACAGTATAATCGTATGTGTGTATATGTATATGTGTGTATATATATATGTATATACATACATACATATATATATACACACACACAGAGTGTGCCAAGAAAATGTATACACATTTTAAGAAAGGAAAAAACTGTATTAAAATTATGTTGATGGTAACCAGTTTGAGCACCTCTTGTAATTGCCGAAGTCAAACGTGACTTGTATTCATCTTTTGTCATCAGTATGTATTATTACAATTTTAATACAGTTTTTTCCTTTCTTAAAATGTGTATACATTTTTTGGCACCCTCTGTGTGTGTGTGTGTGTGTGTGTGTGTATTTCTCATGGAGCTTGGAGAGACAACACACAGAAAACATTTACTAGCACTACGAAGGGATAAATCATCAAATGCCATGTCAATGACTGAGTAAGTATACTGGTGAAAACTGGAGGAGAGAGCAATGCCCACCTGGATGAGACCTGGGCACAACTAGGCTTGAAAAGAAAAACAACAAAAGAACAAGACAAACAAATGAGAAACAAAAACTCATAGACACAGACAATAGTTTAGTGGTTACCAGAGGGAAGGGGGGTGGGGGTGGGAGATGAGGGTAAGGGGGATCAAATACATGGTGATGGAAGGAGAACTGACTCTGGGTGGTGAACACACAATGGGATTTATAGATGATGTAATACAGAATTGTACACCTGAAATCTATGTAATTTCACTAACAATTGTCACCCCAATAAATTTTTAAAAAAGAAGAAAAAGAAAAGAATGCTGCTGATGCCTGATCTTCTTGACCACACCTGGCTGCTTGACCGTCTGGCTCTAACATGGGCATCGCTTGACTTGCCCAGAACTCAGGCTCAGCTCCAGGACGGCTCTCAGAGCCTTGTCACAAACCACAGTTACTGGGCCCACAGTCTGACCCAGATACTTCTTCCTGGACCACAGATAAGTCTTTATGCCCAATCACACATCCCCAGATGTGAACCTCGACCGTGTTCTGCCAAGTCCCAGCCATTTTTTAACAGTCTTAGAAATGAAAGTGCTAAGGTAAGGCTGTGCAGATGAGATGAAATCCTAAGCAGGTCCTAAAGGTTGTGTAAGAGTCCCTCACAAACAGAGGATGGGAAAGAGGGCCCCAGTTTGCAGGGGCAGTAACTCAGAGGCAGGGCGTACACATTCAGGGGATGTGGGAAAGTGTGTTTGGCAGACAGGAAGGCTTTGTTTGGAGAGAAAGCAAGGGGTAAATTTAGAAGAGTCCTCCTGACTCTGAGGGGTGAAATCTGATCTTATTCTTTTTGATATCTTTTAAGCTAATTCTCTGCCTTACTGTCCTCCCTCCTCTATATGCTCCTACACCTTAACAATGGTTACTAGAAAGGCATATTTTGCATATGATCGGTCCTTACTAACAAGAACCAGCGCTAAAGACTAAGCAGTTCAAGTTTAGTGATGCCATTCAAGAACACTGCTCTATGCATGACTCACCATGTACTTCTGGGTGACTGGGCAGGGGCTTTCAGAAACATAGGAAGAGTATCTTCTATCCTTCTGTAAGATGTGGTGATGTCTATGTATCAGAATGCCTAGATTAGACTCCCACACCAGTAGGATACACCACCAGTAGGATACAGAGCAGAATGAACGTGAGCTGGACACCCAAGTGCTGCTTCTTTCTAGTTCCATGACTTTGCATTCATATAAGCATCGAGCGTCAGTCTCTAGAGGACACCTGGCCCCATATTGCCTCTGATTGCAAAACAAGAACAGCATGGCAGAGTGTAGAGGGCATAGCAGGTTATGAGCTCAGACCCTCAAACCAGAAGGCCAAATTCTAGGTCTATGTCTTACCAATGTTGGGAACCTTAGTAAGTTACTTAACCTTCTATGTCTCTGTTTCCATAGCTGTAAAAGGGAGATAATGGATTGCATGTACCTGGTGAATTAACGCATAAAAAGCACGGTGTAAATATTATTAGCCCTCCTTAATATTGGCTGCAGGAATGTGCAAACTATATCCAATTTAGTGCAGCTCTGAAAATCCCAAGAATCTGAGAACATTGTAGGAAGAGGAGCCTCTGACTATGTAGGAAATGAGAACTAGGAATCCATGGCAATCAACTTCTCACTTCCTTTTCTCAAAAGAACCCACTTTGGGATACCACAAGATCAAATGGTATCTGCTCTGCTCTGCTCTCCAAGAAAGAACGGAATCTAGGATTTGTCAAGGGGACAGCCACGGTGAAGATCCCAACTTTCAGAACTTTAAGATTCAAGGGGTAAATCAATGAACAGTGAGCTGCTCCAGTCATCACATCTCCTTTTTACTTCCCTCCACCTCGGAGCCCACCCAGACCTCTTCCAAAAAGAAAAAAGAAAACACAGTAAATAGGCTCAAGGAACACAGCTGTGAAAACATTGAGCACATGAGCATTGCCTTCCTACTATCGCCTCTCCATCCTGAGTCAGATACAGCACATAGCTATAGATATAACATATTTGCCTATCTTTGTGTATATTCTGTTTCTACGTACAAGAGTATATTGCCATACAGGCATACACATGTACTATGTTGGATGTGTTTCTTAACACCTTCCTTATTTGTCTAGACTGCATTTCTTGCCCTTCCAAGTGGTGCTTTAAAAAAAAAAAAGCTATAATTAATTCTGCAGAGAGCTAACATAGTCTAGAATAACTGATAACCTAGATCTTAAATTAAGCCCTGGGGAAAAAAAATATTGAGATATTGTACACCATGCTCAAAACAAAACACATAGAAAACCATCAATATAACTTGAGTTTTTAAATCCCAAGAATGGGGGTAGGGATACTTTAGAAACTGTTATCTCAGGAGCACTTGAAATCAGAGTTAGACAGGGCAGCACAGTGGACCAGTACTGCAGGCTTTGAGGAAAGGGGCGTGGTGTTAATCTCCTCTTCCACGTGATTGGTCCTCAGCATCCCGCTTCTCCTCAACACCACTGCACACCCGAGAAAAAGTCTTGGCTTAAGTTGCATGTGAAAATGAATTTGGAGGTCTCAACCCAGCTGTTGTAGCTGAGTGTACCATGATGTGACACACATGGGCCTGGTTGACGCTGAGAAGCAGGCTGCAGTATCTCACAAATCAGGACAGAAAAGGGGCTTGGCACAAGGGCCGCAGAACATGCTGGGGAGCAGTCTGTACTTGACTGAGTTCTCACCACAGATTCAATGGGGCAAGAGTCCAGTGAGTTCCTCTGAGAGGCCTTGGGTTGTCTATCTGTGTAGCCCCATCCATACTTTCTCTAACCCTGTCATGCACCTCCAAAAGCCTAACGATTTTTAGGGTAGATTGAACTTACTGGCAGGCATCCTTGACTCTGAGCTTTCCAAAGTCATTAGCATTGGACAGACATTGCATGCCAACTAGCAGATGCCATTGGGTACCTGTTCCCTAAATTTGGTCATGCATCATCTTTCTCTACCATAACCATGTGTCTCGGAGGTGACCGTATCTCTGACTCAAGGATAAACATTAACTAGTCTGAGCCACTCTTGCTATTACTGTTCACCTGGCCAGCTAATTGTTTGGGAGAGGACATATGACCCAATAATGAGCAGTGGGATGTGCAAGGGAATCTTCAGGAATAACTGGAAACAGATTCACAGGCACAGAGGAGGAATGTCTTATTCCTCTGTTGGATGTTGTCATGTCTATGTAACCTGATGTGAAGATAAAACTACCACTACCTCACTTGTGACCAAAACATTCATAGAATAAAGAGCATGTATGCATTGAAGGTGACTTGAAATGTGGCACTTCCAAAAGATTTTGTGAAAAACCAGCTCTCCAATTCTTGAGCTAAGAGTGTGAAGGGGAGGGAGTATTTTGGAGACAATATTTTTTTAGAAAGATTTGTTACCATGCCGCAGTTTCCCCTCCAGAGGAAACAGGAAGTGGTACCAACTGCTTCACTTCACACCTAGAGAGGCTGACTGGGCTTCCTCTACTCCCCCTGCCTGTGGGAGAAACCATGGCATCAGTCTTGCCTCTCGCCTCTAGAGGGCATATGAAGGGCTAACAGCCAGGAGACAGCTGCCACTTTGAGACTGGCCTGCACTCCCCGCAGTTTGTCAGGGTGAACGATACATGATTCCCTAGTACCAGTCATGGGCCGTGCAGACTAGCCACAACACCACATCATCATACGGCCACATTTAGGGGCAGAAGGACCCCAACAGCAACAACCTGAAGGCAAACCTTGGTCTCACCTTCAGGGAGCAGAGGAAAGATTCATGATTAACCATTCATAAAAAAGATGCCTCCACCCAAGAAAACTGCAGGAGGATGGCCACATTGATGGGAATGTTCTATGAGCCCACAAAATTGTTGCAGGTGAATCAGTTTGAAATAACGCAAAGAAATGAATAAAAGTAATAGATACATAATCAGACAGATGAATAGATGTAAAACCTTTCCTGTGCCCCTACCTCTCCTCTGTAACCTACTTCCCTGTTTAGCAAGTAGGGAAGATGGCAAACACACCCTTTCCCAATAGTGTACCATAAGAGGGGCAGTGGGAGCAGCCCACCACAGGTGGGGCAAATGGGGGTGTATCGTCTTTGGAGAATATTAGAATAATAATCACAGTTAATAAAAGTCAGCCTACTTCCCATTATCACCTTTCACTGGCAGTTCTCAACAATACTAGTGATAAATTGCCTTCTAGTGATACTATGCCTTCCCACAAGGCATAGCACTGCCATCACATTCCCCTTCCTGGTACCCCACTGCCCTTACTCACAAAACTCCTGTTACATGAGACAATACATTTCCTTCATCGTTTAAGCCAGTTGGAGTTGTTTTTCCTGTTACTTGAAGTAAAAGACATTGAGCTAGACCTGGGACAAAGAAAGTTGTTTGCCATCAAGAAGTTTAGAATTGAATTAAGCCAGGTATGGACAGACAGAAGTGTTTTCTGGGGTGACTGTCACACTTATCTCAAGTACTGCTACCAGGCAATTATTTATTGTGCAGACAAGAAAAAAAACATTTGGAGCTAATAACTCTACAAAGTAAAAGCTTGTTAGAGAAGGGTAAAAAAAATAAAAATAAATAAAACAGTTCCTTCCCATTTATAAGGACATCATAGGTTCTTTACCCAGATAGCTCAGTGTAGGAACTCAAACACAAAATTTCCAACTCAGTATAGACTTAATTAGTAAGTCAGTAAACAAGGAAAACGTTGGAGACAGCTAGCCTTCTACCACACAACTGCTTTTTCCTTTCTTCTCCTTGTCCCTCTCCCAATATCTCAGAGCAATCCTGTTTACTGTCAAGTAATTTGACAACCATTCAACAAACTCCTATGGTGAATCTAGTAGACTCCTGACACTGTGCTAAACACTGGGTCAGATATCTAGATAAAATAGTTTGCCAAAACCTCCTGCAGAGGAGGAAATTGAGCTTCAAAGTGGCTAAGTGAGATTCAAAGCAAGTTTGGTGCAACTTGAAAGTTCATGATCTTTCCACTTGGCTACTCAGCTTCTTAGAAGCACAGAAACATAAGACTTGGTCCCTCATTCAATGAGCTCATAGACAACAACCTATACAATGTGGAAAAAATGGGAAAATGAAAGGAATTTATAAGTGATAGGCATTGCTTAGACATGCCAGAAGATAAAGAAACTGGACACCACAAAGAGAAGGCAAGCAGAGAGGATAACAGCAAAACTTATGTTTTGTCCTTGGGCAAATACTTCTGGATTTTAGCTCTTATGGTCTAATTCATTATTAGAGCTTAATTTTAGAACAATAATAACATAAATGTCATTGATTCCTGGGGGTCATTTATAGTAAGCCCTATAGAGAGCTCTCTTAGGGTTCTAATTTTTTTTTCATTCCAATGATATTTTCATTTTGATGGGAATAAATTTTCATGAAATAATTTGTAAGCAGTAGAGAAGATGAGTTCCTTTCAAGCCGGGGCCTTTCCTGGTGTCTCCCAATTTATTCCTAACTGTAACCCACTTATTCCTACGGCTCTTTATCTTAGGAAAGCAGATGTGTTAAAGAATATAGTGGATCATGTAGGTATTTTTATGGAGAGAGTGGATAAGTAAAATAGGAATGTTGTAACTGTTGACATTTATTTTGCACCTACTTTTAGGCTAATTCTCTGAATGTGAACCACCCAGGATTCTTAGCTGTCCTTTTTTTCTTTCCTGAGAGAATTTGTACTAAGGGGAAAACATCACTAGGATTTGAAGTTCCTATCATTTCATTGACTAGGATATAATATAAATAAGGATTTGGTAGGAAGGTAGATGAAGCCATTATCTGTAATCTTAGCTATTCTCTTGTTATTCTTTTTCTAGGTCTCAATCATGTGTGTGTGTGTGTGTGTGTGTGTGTGTGTGTGTGTGTGTGTGTATGTGTATATATACATATGTATACATATATATATGTATATATATATTCAAGAGTTGTTTGTGCTTAGAACAATTTTTATGCATTCTACTCAAAAGACAGATTTGTATGATCTGCATTGACTTCATAGAATCAAAGAATCTCAGAGTTTAGGAAGATCATAGGAAATTTTCCCAGATCGCAAATAAATGCCTAGTTATCTTCTAAAAATATCCCCAACCTTTGGTTGAAAACTTTTAATAATTACGATAGTCTTTTGAGCGGGAAGGCAGAATTAACCTAATAATGAGAACTAGCAAAATGTCTCCTTTTTGTTCACTTTTGTACTTAAGCAATCGGACCTACTCTTCCCCCTTTTCCATGATAGACTTTCAGATACTTAGAGATAAATATCATGTGTTCCTCTAAATCTTCTCTTTCCCAAGATAAACATATTGTGAAAACCATTTTTTTCCCTCTGCCATGATTTTGTTTTGGCCCATAAGAAGGAATTTTCACCCTCCAAAAGTATTAAAAGGGGCTATTTTATTTGTCCCCTCTATCTTTCCTCCCAGGGGCTGAGGGGAACCTTGTCCAACTGGGGAGATTGATACAAGTTCTGAGCATGCGAGGCTGAGCCCCTGATTGGCTGTCTTTTGGGCAGACCTCTAGAGAGATGAGGTGGTAGGAAGACCTGGGTCAGTGCCCAGTGCTGTCTTCTAGAGGCATGGCTGAAGGACCCTCTCTGTCCCTTCTCTCTGTATAAGGTGTAAGGCAGTCCACAGATGCTCACTGACATGGGCTGTGTCAGAGAGTGTTTCATTAGTTCAATCCTTGCAAGCATAGCCCCCAAAATCTAGATAGTGCAGGTCCTACCCATCTACATGAATGTAGTTTTGCCAGCAACAAAGATCATAGTTTGAACCCCCTGTATTTCTCAATTGCTTCCAAACTTGATGGAGAAAGGATGCAATTATCAGTGGCAGAGGGAAAAACGCCAACGTGTTATTTTATATGGTGTATGTCATGGTTTCTTTTGAACATTCTCCAGTTTGTCAAAGTCCTATCAAAGTGTGATTCCCAGAACTGAACAAAATAGTCAACTGTAGACTGACAGTTGTTCCCTGTGTTCTGGGCACGAAAATTTGGTGACTCAACACCTGAGTTACAGAACCTGGGTATCTTAGATAGATGTCATGTGTTACTTGACTAGAGTCTCCCACAGAAAACTGGGAATGTTGTTCGTCTGGAAACCCAGTGGGTTACCACCAACTTCTGTCTACTCTGTCACTCACAGACAGCTCCTCTTTCAATTCCGAAAGCCAGGCATCAGCAAGGCTTCCCTGCTGTAGAGATCTGTACGCAGGAGACCTGTGAATAAGTTCATCCAGGAATGAAAACTCCACAAGGAAGGAGCAGACCATGACATTCTGTCACCTCCATTTCTCAGGGCTGGGCCTGGAATTCTTGCTGATTCCAGATGGTTGAATGACGGAGTTTCTTTTAGTTTTCAAATTGTTTTAGTTTTCAGTGAACTAGGGCTTTCAGAATGTTTTCTAACCTGTAATTTATCAGTCTCATCAGTCTGTTTTCTGGGTTCATGGTACCAAGGGCAGTCATCTATATTCAGGAAGCTGGTTTTTTCAATTCCTCACTTGATAAAACATATTTTGTGGAATCCCTCAGCTTTAGACAACAACAACACAGCAAACAAACAAAAACCAGTGTGGGGTCAAAGGAATGGAATGACTCCCTTTAGTGAAGGAAAACATTCTGATTTCTAAAATCCCCAAGCTCTACATGGGGAACCCTCAAGTGCTGAAGGGATTCTCCCTAGACTTTCCCTGCTCCTGGAAAGTCTTTCACCTTGAACCTCCCTACTACCACCATAGTCAGCTACAGGGGTGCATAAGCCCCCTTTTCAAAGTTGTCCTAGTTTGGATTCCCCCACAAGCAAAGCATGGGGCAAGGACTTGAATGCAGTAGTTCATTTGGGAGCTGAGACCAGAGTGTATGTGAGGGATTGGGAAGTAAAACATGGAAGTAAGAAAAGACGACAAAGGATGTGTTAATGAATGTGTTATTGCTGAGTATTCCTTGGGCTCAATCCTACAGGACTCCCTCTAGAAAACTGTGAACACACCTCCGAATTTACCCACCATGGTCTGAAGAGACTGGCGCATATAACAATGTCTGCCCCTTGAGGAATTAAACCCTTGGTCATCCAGGTTGCATGACCAAGGATTAGTTGGGTGGAGCAAGCTCCCTTGATGTCAGAGAAGGTCCTTAGTGGAGAGAAAGGGAGAAACAGGAAGCTGTCAGTGTGCCAGATGCTGTCTATTCTAGGAGTAGCATGTCCACTCGGGTGGGTCTTCTGGATGTGGGACGGAGATCCACGGTGTCTGCTGTAAAACTCCAGGAGCCTGAGTGTAGGGGAAAAAGACCCTTTCTTCTTCCTCCTCTTCTTCTTCTTCTTCTTCTTCTTCTTCTTCTTCTTCTTCTTCTTCTTCTTCTTCTTCTTCTTCTTCTTCTTCTTCTTCTTCCTCTTCCTCTTCCTCTTCCTCCTCCTCCTCCTCCTCCTCCTCCTCCTCCTCCTCCTCCTCCTCCTCCTCCTCCTCTTCTTCTTCTTCTTCTTCTTCTTCTTCTTCTTCTTCTTCTTCTTCTTCTTCTTCTTCTTCCTTTTCAGCTTCCCATTAACCAAGATAAGAGAGGCTACTATTTAAAAACTTAAAAACAATGTGGGGTCAAAGGAAAAGAATGGCTCCCTTTAGTACAGACAAGAGAGGCAACTATGAAAACCTAATTTTTTCACATATTAAAATTTAATAAGAAAGAAAAACAGATCATACAAAGAAATACAGCGGACCAGGTCTCAAAATCCAGGTTGCTGATGTTCAGTACCTGCACACTGTCTTCAGGGATAGCACTTTTTACAGCCTTGCCAAACTACCTCCTTCCCTCTACACACCAGTGTCTATCCCCCAGGGTAAACAAGCCCTACCTCTTGCCCCACAGGAATGATCTACCAGGTGCTCATCACCTGAATGCTCAAGGTCAAAGGATGAGAGCAGCCTTCTTCCAAGACTGCTTTGCTTGTCTGAGAATAACTTGTGCATATTTTTCCTATAGCAGTTTGTAACAGTTTATAATAGTGTAGTCATCGGCACCACGATCTCCAGTTTGAATCCTGGCTCTTGACATGTTGTGTAACCTTGAGTGAGCTGTTTAATTGCTTTGTGCCCCAGTTTCTTCATCTTTGGAATAGAGATGATAACAGATTCCTACCCATAGGATTGTGAGGATTGAGATAATATAGAGACAATAACTGGCACAGAAAAGCACTATATCAATGTAAGATGTTGTTGTTGTTACTCTTATTATTAGACTAGAGTTTATACGTAGGGAATTATCTCCCGTTTCAGTTTAGCGTCATGAAGTGACCTTCCATTTCAGAGCTACTCTATAATACCACACTACTCAGTCGCCACAGTCTGCCGTAAGAATCAGTACACACACAGTGGTAAGAAGGTCTTTCTAATGGTGAGATCGTTATATAGTCTGGAGTGAGTTGCTAGGGTTCCTTCATCTTCTTTAACATGAATTTCGCCAAGTCCCTCAGAATGTTTACTGGCCTTTTCTAACACCCTTAAATCGAAAGGTAGATAGCTGCCAATTCGGGACTAGAGTTACTCACCACAGGCAGAAATTTTTATCTTTGAGCACAGCTATCTCCTCCTTGGCTCCAGGTAGCCCAAACTAGAGCCTTTCCTTGAAGCTTCTCAAGGAAAGTGCTATAAGATCATTATTATACATTTTTCTGATTTGACCACATCTTTTGCAGTCTATCCATTTTATGGAAGCGGGTGAGCATCTGCATTAGAAAAAAAGATAAGTGTAGTCAACTTTGTTGGTTTAGCTATTTGCTGTAGCAAAAGTCTAAATGTGACAGTTTCTGGATGGCTGAAGAGCTTCATCTCTTTCTGTGCCTGTTACTATAGGTGACTGGATATTTAATTTATCTACAGCCAAGAAGCCATGCTACATCTTCCTTTTTCTCGAGACTTCTATTTCTAAAAAATTATCACAAAGGCACAGGGTGTCAAGGAGTTGCTTCAGAGAACCCAAACTTGGGTCATTCCATGTAGATGCCACCACTGGGGAAGATATTGTAGTAAGACTAGGACTCCTCAAATTTGCATTGACCTAAGTCTAGCCTCCTCTGTCCTACCTCCTCTTAATTACAAAACACAAATCATTGTACCTCCTTTTGTACAGAACAAGTTGACCTCTACTTCCACCCCTCATGGATCATTAGAGTCTACTGGGCAAGTCACTTCTGAAATTGCCACCTGGGCTCTTAAGACTTATTAAAACAAGGGCCACCTCTCACAAGGCTTACATGTTCTAATTCAATGTACTGATTATTTAGAGATGAAAAATAATTTATTCCCAAATGGTGCCTGGTATTTTTTTGCCCACGTTTTTCAAGTTGTTCCTCTGTTATTCGGACGTGGCGTTCTTTATTGCAATTGCCTGGTTACTTGTCTATCTCCCCAAATAGACTGTAAACAGCAGAAACCCAATAATACTAAGTGACTTCCTTGAGGCCACATAATCAGGAGAGAATCCCAAAATGGAAATCAGCCTTCTCTATTCATGGTCCGTAGTGCTGTTCATTAGCAGCAATGGTTCGTGTTCTGAAATTACTCTTCCTCAGAAGAAGCATTGAAATAGCAGCACACCAGGGCTCAGAAGACAGAGATTCTGCTCTCAGCTCAGTCATTCACCTCTCAAAGCCCTAGTGTTTCTCATCTGAACAACAATATCTGTTTTTTCAGGTGATTGCAAAGGTCCTGTCCAACTCTAAATGTCTACGATCCTACTTGAAAAGATTGTCATGCATTAGCAGTTGAGAGAGAGAGAGAGAGAGAGAGAGAGAGAGAGAGAGAGAGAGAGAGAGAGAGAGAGAATGATCGTTCATCCATTCATTTAACAAATATATATTCATTTAAGAAATATTTATTCAGCATCTTCTATGTGCCAGACCGGATGCCAGGTACACAGGTGAACAAAAAATACAAGTCTGCCCACTGACAACTTAGGTCTTGATCAGAGTTGGGCCATTGGCCAACATTTCTCATTGATGATCTTAGAGTGATAGGCCAGTCATCAGCATACTATTTTTTGAAGGATTCTCTAATGATTTTATGTGTGTGTGTGTGTGTGTGTGTGTGTGTGTGTGTGTGTGTGTATCAGGGATAGGCAGGAGAAAGAATGCTGATAAAAACTGCTACACTCAAAATGACTGTGTCTCAAATTCCTGAAACAAACAAAAACAAATCAACAACAATAAGACAGATTGGGTATGTCCAGAACAGGTGTCCCCTTCCTATTAATGTGCAGTTTCTCAAATCAAGCCATTGATGCTCTCTCCTGCCAAAATGCCAACAGGAGAGCCCAATTAGTGCCAATTTGTTTCTTGTAACACGGACAGCTGTCACCAAAGAGCTTGACAAAAATAACCAACTCAGTCACTTCAGATCCAAACTGGGCTCAAACTAATCACCTGAAGGTAGATGGAAGTCTTCGAATCCCATTGCAAATCCTCCAAGGGACTTAGTCCCTCTGCCCACAGACAAATTTATGGTGTATTTCTGACTGATGGCAAGACACCAACTGGCAATTGATTTTTTTTTTTCTTTAAATGCAAGTTATCAGCCTTTCCTCCCAGTCAGCTGCAGGCTTCCCCCTGGCAGTTCAAGACTCATAGTGATAATGGATTATCTTTTCTTTTAATAGCAAACCACCTTCCACTGAGATGGAATGCAAGTTGCACTCGAATGAGAATAGATTTCACCAAGAAGTCCTTTAACTCTCATCAGGAAACACCTCTAGTTCAAGCATTTTTTTTTTTAAATAACCTTTCAAAACTAACCAGGTTTCTGCTGCGTGGTTGAGCCAGCCACGAGGGTTATGCTGGTTACATCTGAATTAGCCCTGTTTGATAATCCCTTTCGTACTGTTCTACTTCATGCCAGCAGTTCTGCTCCCTGGGTGTGCAATCATATGGGGCAGACACCTTCTAAGGAGCTATCAGACCCATATTAAGAACGTAGAATATACGATCAGCAGATGAGCAGGAGACACATTTCTCCAGAATCACCCAGGCAGGAAAATCAGCACATCCTGCTCTTCAATAGAGGGCCCATCCAGCCCACTGCTTTATGGGAAGCAGAAATGTCTGGAATCTAAATCGGCTGCAGTGGGGGGGGGGGGGTTTCTTTGCCTCCTCGCATTGCTGTGAGCTGAATGGCAGATTTCATCACCTCCGTTGTAAGGCACCTCTCATTATGAGAAGCCCAACACAGAACCTAACTCCTAACTGGAGTATTAATAATGAAAATGGATTATGTGTATCCTGTTTGCTGGGCAATTATCCCAAAGCAGGGTTTGAGTCCAGACTTTTTTGCCTCACTGCCTGAGTGGCAGGACATGAATAGACAGACAGGTATTTGCATGTGGTGTCTCTGACCTGGAGAAAATGTCAGGAGCTTGAGAGACTGCAAAGAGCGCTGGAGATGCATATTCTTTTGAAATGTGACTGTGTTTTTCAGTCTATTCTTGGAGAAGGCAGAGGAAGGGGGGAAGAGTTTGGATTTGCTGTCATTGTTTAAAGATATCCTCCTGAGTCAAGGTGAGACCATTTTACTTTGCCCACCTTAAGTTTTTCATTAACTGGAAGTGACTCTGCCTCCTACCATCTCAAGGAGATGAAATTAGTTTCCTATAGTGATGGTGAGTGGTGCTTTCCCTGGATGTTTTATAAAATCTAGATCTGATGTGCTTAACCTAGGCACTTTTTAATGAGAGCAGGCATTTCCCTGATGCCTTGGTTCTGAATGTTCTTTTCCTCCTCTTTCACTTGCTGTGCTCCTGCAAGGTGCCAATTGACTTCCTCTTTCTGATTCCCATGTACTATTTCAGGGCTGCACATCCAGGCTAAAGTGAATCGTGCACTAAATGAGTGCAGTACTTTGTGATCCTTCAGCGCAAACCACTGCCAACAGCTGTGTCACCTCCAGTGTCCCCTCACCCACCATCGTCCTCCATTTGGTATATTTACACATTAAGATGCCAGAGTGAGAGATAGCAATGCAAGTTCATATGAACAAGCTGCATGATTTTCACAGGGCCAGAGAGAATAGTCTTAGAGGACAGACAGGAATAACAAGGGCAGCACAGCCCTGTGGCAGGGTCACTGAACCGCTAATAACAGTTTCACAATAACTTAAAATTGCCTGGGGAATGAATAAACATCTGTGGTACATCCATACAGTAGAATACTACTTGGCAATATAAAGAAATAAACTATGGATACACACAGCACCAGGAATGACGCTCACTCGTTGTTCTAAGTGAAGGACGTCAGACCCATATGATTCCACACTGAAAAAGGTAAAACTATAGGGACTAAATCCAAATCAACAGCTTCCAGAGCTGAGGGTAGAGGGAGAGGTTGATTGAAATGGTTGACCAACACTCCCAGCGTGCTTGAGATGGGCCCAGTTTTAGCCCAGTGAGTCTCCATCCCTGGAAACCCCTCAGTCCCAGGCAAATTAGGACAGTTGGTCACCCTGGAACTTGACAAAGGGATACAAGGGAAATTTTTAGCAGGACGGAACTGTGTTTTTCAGAAGTCCCAGAACTATGCACATTTAAAAGGTAGATTTTACTCTGTGTAAATTATATCTTTAAAAAGACTGGAAAGAATTGCCTAGTCTCTCATCTGTCCCTCCACAGCTCTCTGTGTATGGGGATTTTGTGTTTCTCACACCATTGCCCCTCCTAGCACCTAGCACTGAGCCTGACGTGGCACAATTTGTTAAAAGAATGCATCTTGCTCTTTTTTTCTCAGATGTTACCTGTCATCTCACCACCTACAGTTGCTTTAAACAATCCAGTAGTCTCTGAACATTTTCTCCATAGAACTACTCAGAATTAAGGTTTTTTTCCTATTTCTTTTGGCTGTGAGTTAATAGCCATACTCTCAAGATGAGACAAATGTATTAATCAGTGCTTTCTGAATATACTAAGCATAACAAATTCCTGGAGTGCTTGCTTAAAACACACACACACACACACACACACACACACACACACACACGCACACACGTTACAAGTTTCTGGAACCCAGTCCAGGCCCACCAAATCTGAATTTCCAGGGAAGGGCTTGGGAATCTGTATATTTAACAAGTGTCTTGGAAAATACTTATGATCAAGCATGGAAAGCAGAAAGATGGAAAAACTGGTGCTGGGACACCTCAGCACCAGCTTTTAGGACGACGGGTCATGTCCCGAATCCATGTGTTCAATGTGATCCTTGTACCCGAGTCTCCCTCCCTCTTGATGAATCGTTCACTCATTGATTCCATTTGAGAAATACGTGTTGCGCACCTACTCCGTGCTCTGGCACAGTGAGAACACAACAAATAAATTAATAAAATAAGTTCAATCTCGGATGAGTAATGTGAAGGAAAGACAACAGGGTGATGTGCTAGTCCCTGGGCCAGGGGCTACTTAAATACAACAGTCGGGAAGGACACAGTCTCCGTTGCTTTCCGGCTCTCAGCTGAGGCAGATTTCTCACAGGAAGCATAGTTGGAAAGCCACACATATGCTGCAGTCCCTGAATCGCCATAAACAGCCCCACAGACTAGTCTCCGTGTCCTCATCTGTAAAATGAGGAGGTACACCTAAATGTTCATCTCGAAGGACCCTCCCAGGCCTTACATGTTATGTCTCTAGAGTTTATTATTGTAATCAAATAAAACCAATCTGATACATATTTAATGATATACATAATTGTTTTTGTGCTGCATGATAATTAGCTATCAATGGTAAGCAGTTTTACATAAATGACTGTAATTAGTATTTCTTATACACAGCCAACCCAAGTTGTTGTTTTCTTCTCTCTCCCACTTTTTTCTTCTGTACTTAGCATCAGGGTTGTCTGTTCTTCTATAGTATGTATCATTCCATGATAATCCATATCCTTCTCGCTTCCACATCCAGGTAGGGAAATTGACACTTTAAAATATAAGGGTCCAGTGTATTATCTCCTAAGAAAACATACCAGTCCTTAGACTGTTATATTACTGCGTTCCTTACCACACCACCAAGGGGCCTTTTGGATTCTAGAAGGACCAGAAGGAACCACAAAAAAGTTAGACCATTGGAATTTTCTGGAAGGGATGGGAAATACAACAGGAGAGACTGAGCATGAAGGTGGACCCAATATCTTTGGCTTCTGGGACTCTGGCCGCAGAAGGGATGGTGTATTAGTTTTCTGGGGCTGCCACAGCAAACTACCAGAGACTAAGTGGCTTAAACAACAGAAATTTATTTTCTCACAGTTCTAGAGGCTGAAAGTTCAAGATCAAGGTGTCAGTTGGTTTGGTTTCTTCAGAGGCCTCTCTCCTTGGCTTTCAATGGCCACCTTCCCTGTGTGTCTTCACATGATCATTCAGTCTGTGTGTACATGTTTCTGGAATCACTATGTCCAAATTTCCTCTTCTTATAAGGACACCAGTCAGATCGACTTAAGGCTTACTCTAAGAGAGACCTCATTTTAACTTAATCAACTCTTTAAAGACCTTACCTCCAAAAGTTGTTACATTCTAAGGTATTTTGGGTTAGAACATCAGCATATGAATTTTGAGGGGAATGCAACTTAGCCATAACAGAAGTGAAACTGAGAAAGAACTGATGCTCTAAATCTACAAAAAACCAGGAAGGCAGTCCTTGCCTTCAGGTCTAACAATTTCCAGAACTTCCTTCCTGAAACCCATCAACCACAAGGGTCATTCCCCCAGCTAATGACTAGCACCTAATACACCTCAAACAAACACTCCCTTTTCACAAGCAAGAATGAAAGTATTAAAAGATGCAAATACCTGGGAAAGTGAGCCCTTTGGGTGAGGAAGAATTCTTGGCAACTTGTCAAAGGCCTTCCCTGTTTTGGTAGAAAGAGGACAGGAAGCTGAAGGTGAACTTGGCCGACTTTGAAGTTTGCTGCAGTCTCTGTTGATCTTCTGCTCTGGCCCGTTCATGGCGAAGCAGATAGGATTGTGGTCAGCTGAGTGAGCTGGCATGAAGCAGGCCCCAGTGGGCGCACAGGTTCATGCTTTCTTCTGCACTCTCTGCTCTAGCATCAGGGCCCCTCTGCCTCCCTAAAAGTGAATGGTCATTCTAATGGTGTGGTCTGAAAACAGGGACCCCAGGATAAGAGAAGCTTTCTAGCAAGCACTTAAAACAAGTCAGCAATGAAAGAAAGCCCCCAAACGTCCCAAAACAGTTTTCAAAGGGCCAAGAGTAGCAACCTATACTCGTAACAAACAAAATGGATTTCCCTTATGCTGCCTGGCCCTTTGCACAGCACAATAGGCATGAGAGCACTTTGTCAAGAATGAAAATAGAAATATAAGCAAAGCAGATCCAGGGACAGAATTGGAAAAATCTGAATGCGTAATGCTAGGAAAGGATTTTACCTTAGTTTGGTGTTTTAATACTATAGGCTTTCTTGCTCTTCTTCTCTTTTTGATGCTTCTGATCTAAAAATAGAAGACTTAGATTTCACTCTTCCTCCTCTATTGCTGTGCCTGTGAGGTGCTCATGTAACTTCTCTGGGCATGGTTTCTGCCTCCTTAGCTTACGGGATTAGAAAACACTGTCTCTGAGATGCTACTAAGATATTTTCTTCGCAAATATATGTTGACAAAATAAGGATTAGTACAAATAATTAATAGGGCAAAACTTAGTTACTGTTGTACATTTCTGGTTAGATGTCTCAGCTAATTTATAGCCACTAAAGTCTCATATTCTGTTTTTGATGAAACCCATGATTACTCATCTATAAAATGGGAATAAAATATGTCTCACTGGGTTTTTCTGAGGGTTAAATTAAATAAAGGATGTAAATTAGACAATGGCTACTGCACAGCAGATTCTGAGTAAGTGTTAGTTCTTTTCTTATTAACTTTGGTAACCCCTTTGGTGCCTGGTTTGATTGATGTGCAGTAGATATTTGACAGGTTGTGAAAGTAGCATGGATGTACCACTCTGGTAAGTACCTAATGCAAATACAGACCAAAGGGACTAAAGTGTGCCAAACCAGGTGGTGATGAAGTTGTCTACCCTCTTCCTCACTATAACACAATGCCTAGTACCTACACACACATACCCAGGCATTCTATGAACTTCAATTTCCAGCTGTCATATTTCAATGTATTTTTTAGGACCTTGTTGACCACAATGGAACTGGATGGCCTGGGAAAGGCCAAGACCTGGAAAAGATATTCCAGGTGATTATCAGTAAAATTGGAGGCCAAACTGTGTTCTAAGGGACAGACAGAAAAGTATGATCAGCAGCAGCAGAAGTATAATCATTATTGAGTCCTTGAATACTTTACAAGTCATCTTATTTTATCGTCACAACTCTTCAAAGTGGTGTTGATGTTCCGTCTTTTTGATAAAAGAAATGTAGCTAGAGAGGTTAAGAATCTTGTCCAAGGTCACAGAGCTTGTGAATAGTAGATCCTAGATTTGAATGCAAGACTCCTTTTCTCCGAAGCCATTGTGTGCTGTACTTCAGTGATGCATGATCCAGGAACAGACTGTCTTTAGAACTAGTGACTTGCATTAGAAATATTGATCAGGTGGTACTGGGTGATCAAGGCACTAATCTAGATAAAAATAAAACTCCAAAGTTAGGCAAGGGCCAGGCAACAACAAGGAGGGTCCCCTAACAGATTGCTAAGGCAGGATCTCAGACCCTGAGAGCAAGGTAGGGTACTGGAGCTCAGAACAAGGCCTAGGAAGAATCTAGGGACAAGGCAGGAACATAATCGTAATAAGTAAGGTCAAAGGTCCGAGGTAAATGAGGAGCCCGAATGACTCAATGTGCAACATATTGAGCAGAAGCTCCTCATATTATGACCGAGGTATCTCCTAGAACCTAGCATGCAGTTGAAATCTACAAAAGGATGGGAGCTGTACAAAGACGTAAAGTGTTCCCTACTGGGAAGAGAAATGTTCCAGAACAATCCAGTTCTGGTTCACTGGAAGTCTTGGTGATCAGACAAGATGTATTTCCCAAAGGATTTGAGAGACAAGCTTTGGTGCCATCCATTGTCATCAGTTTTATCCACAGAATGTTTGTGGCAGACAATCCCACGAAATAAGGACTGTGTCTCATTCTTTGTATTACAGAGGCCTTTCTAAAGAGCTTCACAGAACCCTCTGCTTCCTGGTAGAACACATAATCTAAATAGAACACATAATCTAAACTGAGCCTTCTTAATGCCCATCTCAGCATAGCATTCTACAAAAACTAAAATCTGACATTCAAATAAGCATTACAAAGTAATTTAAATATAGTCTGAAACCTCCCAAAGGCATCAAAGAAAGCATATTACATCCTATGACATAGAAACATTCTCAAGATCTCCTTCACTTGTCTGTCTCACCCAAGTCCCATTTATTACTGTTGCTTCTTGTCCCCACGCAAATATTTCTTCCTCCTTCATCCCCAACTGTCTAAAAATTCCCACTCATGACACAAGGCAGAAGGAGAAAAGCTATAAATAATCAGCACTATCTAATATTTTGCCCCTAACACAAACTTTCTGGGTGAATTGTGAACAGAGAGCAAACTAACCTTGGCTATTGTTTATTGCCTGGTTTCGCTCCCCATATTATTCTTCTTTCAAAATTTCTCCCTCCCATTGTCACCAATTAGATACACTCTTTCATTCTATCAACCGAACATCTAGTAAAGTCTTGATTTTGAACAGTGCATAGTGAAGTGAGAGATGTATAAGACACAAGCTCTACTCTTTACAAACTTAGAATTGAGTAGAGATGATAGCACACACACTGAAATTACAACAAGAAAATATTTTAAGTGACTGGTCTGTAAGATGTTGATTAAGATCCAAGATATTCTGGAGGATCCACTGAATATACTGTATACAGTATACTTTCTGCTTACTCCTACCTCTATGCCCGAGATACACGTGCAATCCTTTTGTTCTTTCTTTTTCTATTTACATATCCCAACTTATTTTTCCAGTGAAATCATCTTAAAGGCAAACGAAATCAGATCAAAATATACATAAGTCCAGACTTGAAGGGAAGGAAGCACTCAAAGAGAAAGCAAGGACTGTTTATAGAAAGGAAGAAAAAATTAACTTACAGCCTTGTGAAAAGACCCAAAAACCCTCAAGAATGTTATGTTGTCAGTCGATCTTGCAGATCTAGTCCCTACAGTGACCATCACCAAAATGATTTATAAAAACTAATCTGATTATGTCTTATTTAAAATGTCTCATTACTTTTGAGATTCCCCTTGTCTCCTGATTATGCCCAAATGCCTTAATATTACTCACAAGTTCATTTTTGATTAGACTCCCTCCTGTCTCCCTAGCCACATATCCTACCACTCATCATTGCGTGCACATATTCTGCCTCAATCCTATAATATGTAGTCATTTGCAGGAATGGGTAGCCTCTGCCTTTTGAGCTTACTCCATTCATGTCCTTATCACACTGCACTGTACTTGCGTTTTCTCGAGTTATTCACCCACAAGACAATAAGCCCCACGCAAACCTGGGCGAGGTCTACCATATCCTCCATTGTATCCCTCAGAGCCTATCTCAGTGCCAGGAATGTACTAAATATTTCATGAATGTTACTTGAATGAATAATTAAAAATTTAAGGAAATCATTCCCTAGCTTTAGTTGGGTTCCCTGGAAACATACTTTCAGGTGGAAATGTTCATGCACAAGGTTCATTGGGAAATAAGCAGATAAGGACTCCATAGAGGAATCAATTGAACTGTAATGTGGATCCCATAAGGAGCTTTGAAGCTGAGATAACTCTCCAGAGTTTTCTCTACTAGAAGCACAAGGCCCAGGGCTTTGAAACCCTGGGTCTCCTCGTTATAAATGCTAACTATTTCCAAGGAGGAGGTATATCACCTTGGATGCTTCATCTCCCTTTGGACACGGGCAATTCCTAGAAAAGGAAATGCACCTCCAGCCTGGGATTCAGAATGAGACACGTGGGACAAAGCCACCTCCCAGACGACTAGAGAAATGTCTATCATTGTGTACCACAGTGATTTTTTTAACTGATTATGCAGAAATAGCTGACTGATAAAATACTGACCTATTAGCTGTGTAGCTTTGTAGCCTTAGTTTCTTTATCTTCCCCAAAGAGTACAGAATATCCCCCTCTCTCTGAGTTGTAAGAAAGATTAAGTGAAACAATGTGTGGAAAAATCCTGACACTGTGACTGGTACAATAGGGATGCCTGTACATTAAAAATTAATCAATATCCTCCCCTCCAGACTTGGTGGTCAACAATGACTTTCCCTACTAATATGAGTTCCAAGAGTAATAAGATTTTTGTCAAAAAATGATCACCCTCGCCAAAGAGAAGGGGCAGGTATCCAAGTTGACTTGGCAATTGCCTTCATCATTTCGAATTTTAACACAAGCTACAGAAATGTCATTTCTTAGGTACCCTGACAAACTAGAGCCAGAAAAACCGGCAAATCGAGTTCCATTATTTCTTCATGGGACTACTATCTTTAGAAATATAACCTTCTTTCAGCAGTGCACTTAGGATACCCCACGTCCCTTGAGAAATAACTGGCTTTTGTTTATGACGAGCCAGAATGCATGCACATGTGCTCACACTGAACCGTACACACTGCCCTTCATCAAGCCAGGCTTTTGTTCATCAAAATAATCGTAAAGGGCGGCATGAAGCCATTCTCTGAAAAATAATTCATTACAAACAAAATCATCCAAATGCCAGTTCCTCTGCCCAGAATGACCTCCAGCAGGATAGCTCCTGAAGACTCACCTGCAGCAGTCAGTGGCGGTAACACAACATTAACTCCAACAATGCTTATTGCCTTGCCGGGCTGCCACTGGCTTTGGCTAATCCTTTTTATACCTTTCTATTCTGAAGCTGACCTTTAATCCTTGCAATCAGAATGCCAACAGTTCAACAGCTCAAGTAGCGGTTTCTGAGGCTTTGGTGATGAGCTGGGTAACACCTCCCAAAATATAGCCCCCCCTTTTCAGGAATAATCTGAAGGGAAAGTTTGACCAATGCCTTTGTATAGACCTGGGGTAGCTAGTCCACGGAAAAAATGATGCGACTGTTTAAAAAAAACAAGCTTATTGAAAGTATGAATCCAGGCTACAAAAACAGGATGTGTGTGTGTGATGAACATCTATTTCTTTGTTTTCTTAAATCCACACAGCATGGCAAGAAATTTAGTCCTTGTCATTACTGGAATTCACCCCAGGATTAGACTAAGGTCTTAAAGTCTTACAAAGGCCAAGATGTCAGGAAGGCTTTTCCTGGTATGGGTCCATGCTAGTTACTTCCAGGATACCCATTATCCCAGTCTGCATTCCCTTGAAGACTTTGGTCTCATCTGCCCTACATACATGTCTCAGAATCTTTGCCAAGGGCCGGCCCAGTGCCTGGGGACCAGCCTTCCAAAGGACATTACGTGGCCACCTCCTCAGAAGTCTTATAGCTTGCTCTAAGTTTGGCCACAAAGAGAGCATGAGTCCTGGGCTCCTCCCATGTCACTCCCACTGTTACTTCTGACTCAGTCTGACCTCTGACCTGTCTTTTTAGCATCTCAGCAAAGTTTACTCTCCTTCTTTCCAATTATCTTCAAAGACTATCTTTCTCCTACAGTGCTTATCTCTTCAAACTGTTTTGACTTTGAAAATAAATGACAGAAAATTCCTGCAAGTATCTTCAGTCTTGGTAGAAATTCCTGTGTGTAGGTTTGGGTTGAGAGTGAGGGAAGAAGAAAAAGAACACAAAGCAACATCTCAGAATATTACCACACCACAGGTTGATTACTTTATTATTTCTAAAACACTCGATTCCTTTAAAAAACTATAGAGTGGGTGGATGAGTTGTGGACATATGGGAATGGAAAGGAAAACCGGATACAGAACCTGCCTCTTAAATTAAACATTAGGAATTAAACTAAATTAAGTCTTAGTGGGTGTTGCAGAAAGCAATACCTGAGGCAATGGCTTGTGCAGAAAACTTACTAGGAAATGCACTCCCAGGAAGCTAGTGAGAGACTGGCTAGGCAGGGAAGTGAGACATCCAATAGGAGCCACTGTTGAGCTGGCCACCTCAAAGTGACTGATTGCCCAGTTTCACTGGACCATCTCCTAAGAGGCTGAATAAACTCCATGTCGTCACCATTCATCCTGCGGGGAGAGAAGGGCAAACGCATCCACCACTTTCCATCTCTCACTGATCAAAACTCACGACACAAGGTGTACGTCCTCCCCAGTTGCCCCTGTACCTGCCTGGGTGCCAAGCACAGCGCTGTAGGATCCATGCCTGAGCATCAACAGAGAAGCCCTGGGACTGGAGCCAACAGGCTCTCAGGCGGCACCAGTGGGCAGCTGCTTGGAACCTACAGAACTGTTCACCTCAGAGACGTCTGGAACCTGAAATACATGAGCCAAGAGAGAGTATCCGAAGGATTGAAGACGTGTGTTACATAGTAATGTGTGATGTGCACTAAAAGGAGCATGTTTTTAGCAAAAATACTAGGATAGCTTTGTTTTATATATATATATATATATATATATATATATATATATATATATATATATATGTTTGTGTGTGTACATGTTATATCAATTGTATACACAATATATAATGTATAACTAATATATAACTAATACAACATATAAATACATAAAATAATATGTGTAAAATAAATACAAATATATAATAAATATAACATGTAATATACAAGCGATATAATTATATATATTTTATGTACATATATATTACATTCTAAATCTAAATTAGCATTGTCTCTATCAAAGTTGCCATTCATTTCATTCATTTAATCATACGTTCATAACCATTTGGTGGATTCCTAGTCTAGCAGTGAGCAAAACAGGTGAAGTCTCGGTCCAAGGATGATATTGTTTGAAAAAATATTTGTGAATTTTTAAATTTACAAGGTCAGCCTTGAATTCTTTTTTTCTTTTTTAATGATTTTAATGTCTTTAGTCATCTCAAATTTTTCTCTTTATGGATCCATTCAACTTTTTGGAATTATTAGGAGGAAAAACATTCAGATTGAGAAATAGTGGGAAGTCTACCCAGGTAATAACGTTATGAAGTCAAAGAGAGATATATAAATATAAAAACATGAGACTAGGTTCCTTGTAGGATTTAGGAGTATGCTCTTCTAGAAATTCTGAACAATTATGATATGGAGTATGTACATATTAAAAAGTAGAGTTTATTTATATTTTCTGAGGCTCACCTCTTTTTAATGTGAGAAGCATTACTCTAAAGAGACAGCAAGATAAGTGCTAAGTTACTTTCTTTACAATCTTCCCTCTTCGACTGGATGTCATCAAAATGGCAGTGTGAGGTGAGCCTCTGTAAAGCTCCCCTGGAATTTACAACTAATCGAACAACTGTAACTCCACAAAGGACTCCCTGCACAGCAGACAGGCAAGACGAAGAGGCCCACTACTGAATTCACCTAAAGGTGGGTGAATCACGCGAGCAGGGGAGGAGGGAAGGGAGAAGTGCGGGGACGGAGCTGAGGGACACAGGACGCAGACCTAGCTCAGTGCTCCGAGTTCGCTGCATCCCAGAACTACTGCAGCTGCGGGAGAGGGAAGGACTCGGACTGCTAGGGCTCCCCTTATGGCCCTCAGGGCTGAGGGGGCAGCATATAACACGGCTGAACCCAACGCTCATGGCAGAGACCTCGGAGCAAAGACTGAGGGAAGAAGGCTGAAAATGGTGGTTTAAGCCCTCACTGCCGAGCAGAGATCGGAAGCCTTAGGCACTGAGACTAGCCGCCTCCTCCCTACCCTCCCAGAGCTCGCCCCACCCCCAACTGCCCAGTGCTAGAAGCGGAACAGTAGCAGTGTCAGATCAAAAGAACAGAATATTTGCTGTTCTGAGAACTGTGGACCGCAGACACAGATTCGCAGCCCAACAAGTTCCAGCAAAGGGGAGGAAGCTGTGGAAGCAGGACCAGCTGTGGTGGTGGTTGCCACCATTGCTCTGGGCCACCTCTCACAACTCACCCTGCCCCTGGCCCCACCTATCTGGGCGGATCCCTGCAGGAGTAAACAGAACTGCTGAAACATATGGGCTCTGAATCTGGTGCAGGAAGAGCTTTGGAACTTCAAAAGCTCTCCGCATACCCACAAGGACACTGCGCCCTGTGACCCAGGCAAACTATTAACAGAGGAGAAGCCCGCCTCCCATGGAAGCCCCCCATTGTGTGAGAAACTGGAATAGTGCAGAGAAAACAGCACTATCATGTGAGAGAGAAAAAAAAAAGCTGCAGTCAGAGATAAAATAAAACATTCTACCAACAAGTACTGGAAAACAAAAGAAAGACCTCTTCCTATCAACCTGTTGCAGAAGCCACTCCTGTAGATGTCTAGGAAGAGAAATAATAAATCAGTAATTGCCATGAATAACCAAGGCAACAAGACAGCTCAGAAAAAAAGTGAAAAGTCTCCAGAAAAGGAACTTAAAGATATGGAAATATATGACTTAAATGACAAAGAATTCAAGATTGCAGTTCTGAGAAAACTCAACGAGATGCAAGAAAACACAGAAAGGCAGTTTAATGAACTCAGAAACACAATCAAAGAACAACATGAGCATTTTACAAAAGAGATTGAAATTTTTAAAAAGAACCAAACAGAATTTCTGGAGATTAAGAACTCAATAGAAGAAATCAATGAAATAACTGACTTAGATAGTAGAGTTGACCAGATGGAGGAAACAATCAGTGACATCAAAGATAGAAACCTAGAAATTACACAGATGGAAGAAGAAAGAGACTTGAGACTTAAAAGAAATGAAAGAACTCTACAAGAACTTTCTGACTCCATCAGAAAGAGCAATATAAGAATAATGGGCATACCAGAAGGAGAAGAAAGAGAGAAGGGAACAGAGAATATATTCAAACAAATTGTTAATGAGAACTTCCTAAACTTGTGGACAGAACTGGATCCTCGAATCCAAGAAGCAAATAGAACACCTAATTACCTCAATCCCAACAATCTTCCCTCTTCTTCTATGACATATCAGGAAGCTGTGACAATCCTTAAAATGCTGACATTTTTCTCACTTAAGAATTATGATAGAAATAAAAGAGATTTTTTCTCCTTGCTCAGAAAGTATACAAGAAACTGTATAGTCTCCTTCTAAACTGGAAAATCACTTGTGTTGGAGAATCTAGATGACAGTTTATTATCTTTGCAAAAAAAAAATTTTAACAGATATTCTATTATGACCACCCATACCCTAAAATTTGAAATGAAGTATAATACCAACTTTAAAAATTATATCCAGTGTATTTCATGCTCATCAATCATTCCCTTAGTCTTTTCCACAAATATCAACATGTACTTCAAACAATATATTTGAGGATCTTTAAAATTATATGCCCCCATTATATAAATGAGGAAAACTGAGGCCCAGAGAAAAAGAATCTTAGCTAAATCCTCTTTATTAATTTACTTCTTGGTCCAGGAATTTTTCTTACATAAAACGACTCACAGGAGGCATTTTTTAAAAAAGTAATTGAAACATATTTTCTCATTTCCTCCTTTGTCACATAAGGCACTTTGTCACTCTTTTGTAGAACAATTCCTCTCTGCCTCAAAGTTTGCCTATGCTCATTATTTCATTTCTCAGCCAAACAAAAACCATCCAGTTAACCAGGCTCCTTAGGTAACAACTTACTGATCAGAACTTTTTATTTAAGCATAGCTCTTGGTGCCTGAACTCCAACCTTATACTGCCATCACCCCAACAGATTTCAGAAACACAGAGTATTTATGGGACATATTATATCAAATATGGTTTTCTCCATCTCGTTTCATATTTGGATATATTGATATTTTATATTAGAAATAAGATTTACTTTTCTGCATCTTCATCCACTTATTAAACAAATATTAAGTATTAAGATCCTACGTAAAGTGTCAGACTCTATTCTAATCAAAATATCATCAACATCACTCTAAGTTACAAAATATAATTCTGAAACATTGTTTCAAATGGTTGGTGATATAATAGTGCATGAGATTGCATTATGTAATTTTACCAAGGTGTGTTTAACAAGTTCCCTGTTATTGAAGAGTAACTATTCTGATAGTCTACCACTTTGTGCTGATGAGAAGCTGTAGGAACTTTACTCTTATTTATATCCATTAGCCTATGATAAAATTGGTTTCATTATGTGTTATTTCACTCAAAGTCACAAAACCTGTTGACAATTTTAAGTGAGGACTTACATATACATAGGGTGCCAAAAAATGTATACACATTTTAAGAAAGGAAAACTGTATTAAAATTGTAATACTCAATATATACCGATAACGAAAGATGAATACAAGTCACGTTTGACTTCTCCAATTACAGGAGATGCTCAGAGTGGTTACCACCAGCATCCAGATGCTTCTGATTACAGCCAACTACTGCTTGAGCAACACTGACCAAATTGTCCACTTGTATACATTTTTTGGCACCCCCGCTATATGGAAACTTATGGGGAATTGTGATAGATACTGTGGATATGATAACCTAATATCCCCTTCCTTCTCCCTTAGCTTGTCTCCACAGTAAAATTAAACTCTATAGAGTAAAATTCTGTGGCACAATGATGCACCCCACAATAATACAAAATCACAACTGAAAATTGGCTCCCATACTCTTCCCAGCTCCCATCTGTGAGATGAAGTTCTTCACTTTTTCAGGAGAAGAGATGTGACTAGGAAGTGACTGAGATTTTCTCAGTTCAGTGGATGGTCAGCTACATACCATAAATGCTTCACTATTATTATGTGACAGTACATATAGCCTGAAAAATATTATTTTTAATTTTTTTATTAGTTTCAGGTGTACAAAGCAACATAATAGTTAGACATTTACACCCCTTACAAAGTGATAACCCCTCCACCCCCAAGCTACTACCCCTCTGATATTTTATATAGCTGTTATAATACCATTGACTATATTCCTTATGTTATACTACACCTCCCTTGACGATTAGATATATAGATATAGATAGATATAGATATAGATATAGATATAGATATAGATATAGATATAGATATAGATATAGATTTAGATATAGATATTTTCTTATGGTTGACATACAGTGTTATTCTACTTCAGCTTCAGTTGTACGGCACATTGGTCACGCATCTGCCCCTATGTTTATTGCAGTGCTATTCACAATAGCCAAGATATGGAAACAACTGAAATGCCCATTAATAGATAATTGGTTAAAGAAATTGTGGTACATTTATACAATAAAGTATGACTCAGCTATTAAAAAGAATGAAATCTTACCATTTGCAACAACATGGATGGACCTTGAGAATATTATGCTAAGTGAAATTAGTCAGACTGAGAAAAACAAATACCATATGGTCTCACTTATATATGGAATCTAAACAGCAGAATAAATGAGCAAACAAAACAGAAATGGACTCAGAGATATAGAAAAAAAAACTGTTGGTTGCTAGATGGGAGGGGGTAGGGGATGGGGGAGAAGATGACGGAATTAAAAAGAGCAAATTACTAGTCATGGGGATATGAAATACAGAATGGGGAATATTAATCAAAAATGTTGCAAAGATTATATAAGGTGCCAGATGGACACTGGACTTATCAAGAGGATCACTTCAAAATATTATTTGTCTTAACCACAAAGCAAAGCAGTCCTGAATGTTATGCAGTTACATTTTGGACCTCACTAATCTTATTATAGCCAAGTTTTACTGCACTCGCTTCCTCAGCCTCCCTTGAGCCTAGAGTTTGTCATTTGATATAGTTCTGACCAATCAGACCTAATCATGAACCTGTTGGGAAGGTTTGAGAGAAAGCTTTTGTTCTTCAAAACAGGGGACCTATGCAGCTATTGCCATCTACTCCAGCTCCCTTTACTCCCTACTTCCCTTCTATGAAGCTTTGAAAGAGGATTTGCTGTTGTAGCTATGGTGACCAACTCACCACCAAAGGCAAAATAGATAAGAAAAAAGCAGTCCTGACATAGCCACTGAACTAAAGCCAGCAGCTGCCTACCCCTACAATTCAAATCATGCAAGAATAAACATTTGTATATTTAAGTCACTCTTCGGCAGAGTTTCTGTTACTTGCAACCAAAATTATTACTGATTAAAACAGGGATGGACTGTATTTCCCACTGAAGTAGGTGTGAAAAGTATGAGGATTGCATTTTGGAACTCTGCTTGTGGGGTTCCGAATAGCTGAACATTCAGATCACTAAATATAAAGTCAAACATCTCAACTACTTATAGATGAGCAAACTGAGGCCCAAGGAAGGAAAGTGATTTGCCTGTGGTTCTGTATCTCATAGGGACTAGCCCTGGGTAAAGGATTAATACGTGCACAACATCTTTTTATATCACAACTGAGGCTGAGAATGGTAAATACAGACTTCTCCCAATTCCCAGCTCTATAACTTTGATTGTCTCATTCCCAACTAAGCTTTCAATTCACTAGACTTAGTTTTATCTCAATTTACCTCCCACTTAGCCAAAAGCATATCCCACAACCAAAAGTTATATATCACTTTCATTACTCTTTCCTGTCATGAAGCAATACTGAAAATCCTGGATGAGAACCCTGTGAAACAGCTGTTTCAATTAAGTGCTTGAAACTTGTATTTGGAGAAAATTCTAATGGTTGGTGATGGTTAGATGCTGTGTACAAGATCTGTCTCCCTGTTCTATGCTTTTTTTTCTTTTCTGCTAGAAATACCCTTCGCCCCACACCAATCACACACTATTCTGGAGAGCGTATTCTTAGAAAATAATCTGCTGAGAAAGATGACCAAGAAATGGCACTTGGTAAAAAAAAAAAAAAAATTCTAATCACTAAAGGACTGTATCTGGAGTGCTTGGCTTTGTTAGTGGAAGAAAAAAATGTGTCGTCTCCCTCTCTCTGTATAGACCATAGCTTTATGTTTTTCTAATTAAATTCCCATTGAGTGGTCTCAACAAAGCTGCATTCTGTTGTCTCTTAACTAAATCCCGAAACTACTGGAGAATACTTTATGCTACTAAATTGCCACAGCAAAAGTGATAGAAATCATTAATAGCTCTGATAAAGCAGACATTAAGGTTTGGATTACTGCTTAGAGATATTGTTTCTGATAAAAGTGAACCGATATCTTGGGATGCTTAACCATGGAGCTGGGAGGACTGTAGGTGAAGCTGCCCCCCCCCCCCGTTGACTCTCTAGCCCTGATTTCCTGTTGAATTTTGTGGTAACTTCAGGGGGAGGAATGCTGATAAATAGAATAACCATCTTGGAACCAGCCCATTATTTTCCTTCTTCACATGGGAGCCAGTGGAGCTCTGGGTTGGAGTTGTGTGTTCCCACACTGCAGGGTTGTTTTTGTTTCTTTTTCCTTTCTCCCCGAATAAACCATTTTTTCTTGTGGATTTATCTGGAGAGTTATTTTTGCCAGTGGCCATTTCTAATAAAACAATGCTTTGCTAAATTGCATCCACTCAACATATCACAAAAAACAAGTTTCTACATGTGGACACTTGTTGGTACCTGCACTGGGAGTGGACTTGGCAATGAGTTATCCTTCAGAATTTGCAAGTGATGATATTGCATCAGAGATACAGTACAAAGTCTGCACGAATGGATTAGAATCCATATACGCAAAGACACCTTAAAAATGGAATGCTTCCAGGCCAGTAAGAATAAATTATTAAGAGAATAAAGATATTAACAAATCTTAGAAATGATGTCAATCAGAAGAGCAGATGATCTGAAATGGAATCATAGACCAAAAGAGTAACAATGACAAGTGTTGAATTGCATAACCAGATTTGACCATGGCAGAGAAGTCTTATCCAGTGGGCCTTCGGTATTATGATTTCACTGGAATATTCCTGTGTAGAGATGACCATTATCATGCTAATTTATACTATGCCATTTATGTTAAATCACCTATCTTCCCTTTTTCTGATTTGATCCTCAGCAGCCAACTTCTTAATATGGCTGCCCATGGAGATTTTCAAACTAGGGGGAAATGTGCCAACATAAATATTATAGTGCACAACACAGAAATATTTCCAAATTTTAGTTTTAAATAAGGATTCCATTTTCTGGTTTTATGTATTAATATCTCCTAACGGGTAGGGCATGTCTGCTCCTGAAAGTACCCACTTTCAGTGGATGAAAACCCACTTTTATAGACCTGTGTGGCAGAAGACTGTGGCAAACTCAACACAATAACATCACCGTGTAAGATATCCTCATGTGGCTATGCCTAACCCTTGCCAGATGTCTTTTAAGTCTGTCTTCAACAGATATGGACCAGGGTGAACCAAGTTCATGAGATAGATCTTGGAGCTCTTACATTTCCTGCTAGGATGCTAATAATCTATTAGGTTAGTGCAAAAGTAATTGTGGTTTTTGCAATTATTTTTAACCTTTTAAACCGCAATTACTTTTGCACCAGCCTAATAGCTTCACTAAAGGCATGCTCTCATGTCAGAATGACACCTTTGCAAATGTTATGACTAGGCTAGAGATTGAATGAACATCTATTTCATTCTCTTCCCTTCAGTTAAACCATCAACTTGTCAAATACCCACAGGAAAAGGATGTCCATCAAAACTCCCCTGAAGGTAGCTACCACTTTTTAATTAAATTTATTGAGGTGACATTGGTTAATAACATCATATAACTTACAAGTCTTTAATTCTATAATACATCACATGTGTATTGCATTGTATGCTCACCACCCAAAGTCTAGTCTCTTTTCATCACTAGATATGGGAGATGCCATTTTTACATCTTTATTTAAAGTGACCAAATCAGAAGAGTTCTATAAAAGGAAAAAAGATAGCAGCTTGAGATTCTTTTGCTGAAGCTACCTATTCCAGTGTTAATTTTCAAAAATAGAGAAGGACTTGTCAACATTTGAAAATGGGTCATTTCTTGCTCCATGCCCTGAGGGATGTGAAAGAAAAAGGGAAGAGGCAAGGTATTGTAGAGATAGGACTGTGGTCTAGGAATTATAATGCCTGAGTCTTGAGTTTTGGCTCAGTGGCCCAGGTAGAGTACAACTTCTGCCCCTTCTCTTTACCTCGCGTTTCTTCTTTGTCAGAGCATAACACTGAACTATTTGAGATCTAAAGTCCCATCCAGGGCTAACCTTCTGTTATGCCAGGAGAAAAGGGATAAAAACGCTGCCTAAAGAGAGCCCCTGGGTTTGGCCCTTTCTGCAGCATAATTGCTCAATCTCCCCAGAAAGTTTGCAAATGAGTCCTGAGGTGGTCAAACATCTAATTGGACCCAGCCTCCCTAATTAAAACCCCAGCCGTTCCTTCTTGCCAAGGTAAGGTTTGCACTGGCATGGCAAAATGTGTGGGTAAGAAAGGGGATGACTAATTTGTATCATTTGGGAACTGCAAATCTTGTCCCCTGATACCTGCCTTAAACTGAGGGAGTTTCACCGCTAGCGAAGATGTCTGCAGGGTTGTCATTTTTGGATGTCGCTATTTATGCTGGTCACCCCCTGAGGATGCAGACTTCAAGTGAACATCACAGATCTATCAGTGCTGGTGGCAGCTGAGTAAGAACCTGAGGCAATTGCAGAGGTGCTGTGAAAGGGAAAGAAAATTGAGATGTATGGTGAGGTTAGGATGGACCGAGAAGCCTCAACAGGGATCTCGCGCAGAGATGCCTCACTGACAGAACCTATGGAGTTAAGTACCTACTCCCCGAGTTGCCCCTGCAGGGTTCACCTGCAAAGTTAATAGCAACATCCTCTATCGCAATCTTGTTATAAGAAACACGCCAACTCCAAACAACGGATATGACATCTAAGCTTTGTCGGCAGAGAAATACCTACCTTATACTAATGTATCTTGCTCTACATGGCAAATGAAAAATTAAGCCAAGTCCAAGAGCCAGCTAATCTTTTAGCAGAGAGCCACACGTTAGGAATTCATTTTCTTCTCAGCACTTAGAAAGTAAAGAAGTTATTGAAAAGGAAGCCTTGCCTGAGACATGCACGACCCTGTGGGACAATGAACTTGCCTGAGACAAATGCTGCCCTGAATTTGCAGAACAACATCACGTATATAGATACACAAACATGTGTATATATAATATAAAGAGGATACCATGTGCTTAAAGACAAAGCAATTTTCCCAGCGTGGAGAGAAATAATTTCTCAGCACGAAAAGAAAATAATACTATGGCAAGAATCCTTTTCAGAAACAAAGCTGCTGTACTTATTCTTGTAAGCATAAGATAACAAGTACAATCACCTACCATATTTTAAATGATTAAGATGATTGGAGTTTGGGATAATACAAGGAAGTATTCAATGGACCATCTGGTCAGTGGATGGCTTATGGCCCATGCTGACTTGCACCTAAGTTTATGGGAAATCTTTTTATAGATTTTGCTGCTGTTCTACGTTGTACTGAATAAGGACCCTCGATGGCAAGAGCATAATATTATGGAATGGGACATAATGACGACCTACAGATTGAAAGGGGGTGGCTTTCATTTTGAAGGGATGGTTACTGCCTACCAAATTCAAACTGGATGTGGCAGATGGAAGAAAATGGAATAGGTTCCTCGCCTGCAGGGTTCAATGAATGGACAAAACCGCCTTGCCAATGAGCTGAATGACTCCAGATACCTTGGCAGGCCTCTACCAGAATAATTGCTAAGAGAGCAAGAAAAAAAAATCACAGAGTGCAGATTTTAATTTGGGGGGAAAATTTTATGTCTAACAAATCTGAAAAAAAATCATTATTGGGTTGTGGACATCAGCCCTTTAAAGTATTTTTATATGCACCACTTTTTAACAAAATACACAACTAAATATTATCACTGCTTCCTACACAGGCATTTTCGTGGGGGGGGGGGGCAAGGGGAAATGTTTTCTTCTGTCATCCTGAACTTCAGGAAAGAAAACTCTACTCAGGGTACTTTCTTTTGTTTTACTATGGCCTCATCAATATGTAGACTTGCTCTTTTTAAAATACATACTTGAGCTTTTCCTATCTCTAAGCACATGGTATGAATTATTATGATGCTTATTTAGAGTTTTTCTACTTTACAAATGACAACTCTGGAAGCTAGTACTCTCACAGGTCTACCATAAATATCTGTTGCATTAACTGTATGCCTCTGGTCGTGATTAAAACTCAGTATTTTGAATGGCCATCTCTAAGTGTGATCCTCAGATACATAAAAAGATATAGGAATGTAAAGGCACTTTCAAAAGTCTCTTTGTAGGAGGGGTGCATTTCATTCTGAAAAGATACTCGGTATTTTGCAGCTGAAGTCACCACAAATTATCTAACTGAACTTTTTTATTCTATTATTCTACAGATGAAGATAAAATTTATTTGAGATATATAAATCGGAATGTTATCAGGTTACCATCCTTCCCTGATGCAGTGTTCTTTTTTAAAAAATGTACTTTATCAAAGTAGTACTTGATCATTAAAATAGTATAGAAGAGTATTAGTGAAAAACAATAGAAGCCCAATTCCGCCCCTGCCCAACCTCAATTCTGCTGCCTGGAAGATCATTTCCCTAAATATAACTCTAAATAATATGCTAATAACTTGATTCCTTGAATTTAAAAATTAGTCATTGATTTCCCATTTAAAAAGATAAGGATTTAGCTCACTTCACCCTTTTTCTACTTCAAAATTGTATAGTATTGTATTATTTATAGTAGTACTTTGTAGCATTAAATGATATACTAAGACATCTTATGTCTTATTTCATCAATGTTTTATTGTTTTCTTGATTCTCTACATATAAAATTAGGATGTCCCTAGCTAAATCTCTGTCTTTCCAAACCCCAATTCCTGTCCTTGGATTTTTACATTTGCATTATATTCTATAACCATAATTACATGTAGGCCTTTCATGTTTCTGATGGATCGATTTTTAGAGATGAAATGAATAAACAACGTTATTATCTGCTCACATAGAACCAAGTCTTTCTAGGATTACATTTAATTTCTACGTGAGTCTGAGGAGATGACCACTTTACCACACAAAAAAGGATGATTCGAGAATCTAGGTAAAATGGAATCTCTTATACTTCATCAAAGTCTCAAAATCATCATGATATATGTTGGTTTGCTTCATATTTTCACTATGACCTTCTCATTAGACTTTTGTTTTTCCTGGAGTTAGTAGTCATACTTTCTTTTTCAGAGAAGAAACGCATGGTTTCTTTATCGTATTCCTTAGATTTTTCTTTGTAATGCTTAGAAATCACTCCGTTTTTCTTCTTGAGGATATTCTTAGAGCTTGTTCTTGTATAAAATATCAGTTGCTTTCCAGATCTGTTGAAATGTCTTTTATGATTTCATTTCATTGGACTCTTTCATTCAGTGTCCAGGCCAAAAAACAAAACAAAACAAAAAAGCAGAAACTACTTCAGATAATTCGAGTAGGGAGGAATGAATTACCTCTTAAAGTAATTCATTACTAAAGTGTTGGAAGGACAGACAGAGCAAAAGGAAGAATGTGGTATTACCCAGGGACAGTAACTGCAGTAAGCCAGCACCACCACTGCAGGAACTCCTAGGTCCACACTTCCCTGTGTCACCAAGAAGCTTTCAATGCTCTGGTGCTCCAGGAACACATACTCCATAGACACTGGTGGAAGTTCTACCAGTGTGGCTGGTGCATTTGTGTTAAAGCAACTGAAGTCACCACCAGAATCAGGTCTTTTACCTCCCCCTTGTATTTTAATTCCATTTAAAATCCACCCATTGAATGAAACAAACCAGAACCCAGCTGTCAATGAAATCTCAAAAGGTCGTTTTCAGGTTTCCAGCCTCTGCAGTACAGAGGAGCACACAGAAAATCAGTGTAGGGCTGAGTGTCACCAGACAATATCTGGAACAGACTTTTGGATTAATTCCATCATTTTTTATGGCTTATATCTTCTACTTCTTTTGGTTTAAAAACTTTTAATTCCTCAACTAATTCCTCAGAAAGTAAGCCTGGAAGGTAAATATACTGAGTCTTTGCATTTTGGAAAAGATTTGTATTTTATCATCACATTTGATTGTGAGTTAAGTACAGAATTCTAGGTTCAAAATCATTTTCCCTTAAAATTGGAAGATGCCAATCTGTTGTCTTCTAGAATCCTGTATACCTCTCTTGAGAAGTCTATTAAAAATCTGATTCTCAATCCAGGATTTTCAAAAATTTTTCTCTGGGGAAAAAAAAAAAAGCAATTCCTCAAAACCAATTTTTCCTCAAACTATATCCCAAGTGTATTCAATTCTCTCTTAAGAGAGAGCTCTGCCATCACCATGTAACAGACCCACTAAATCTATCAACTGAATTATTGCTGTTTCCACTCTTGGCCCCTCTCCTAAGATCTTATCACAGAGCAGTCAGTTATCTTTTAAAAATGTAAGTCAGTTAATGTAATCCTCTAATTAGAGCAATTCAGTGGCTTCCTGTATCAATTAGCTTTTGTTGTATAACAAACCAAACCAAAACTCAGTGGCTTGGAATAACAAATATTTGAATTTCTCTTGCAAATTTGTGAGGCAGTGGGAAGTACTCCAATAATCAAAGATGGTGTCACTCACATGTCTGGCCAATTAGTAGACTAGTTGGTCTGAGGGGTAGGAGAGGAACCTAAGTTGAAGTAGCTCATTGATCCATGTGGGGGAGCATCTTTTAATGGGCTAGCTTCCCTCCTTCACATGGCAGCCTCAGGACTCCCTAGCTGTCTAAAGAAAGCAAGCCTCAGTGTAAAAGTGCTCTTCAGGTTTCTTTTGGCATCATACCTACTAATGTCCCATTGCCTGAGGCAAATCACCTTGCCAAAGGTTCACTGGTTAAAGAAATATACAATAATCTGTGTAGATCTCATGTGGAAGTCAAATGCCATAAAACATCATTTTATCAAAGGATAGGTACTTCCTTTCCTAAAGATTTTTCCAAACAACTCTAATGTTTGTTACTTCAGTAATCCATCCCTACATGCCTACTATGTACCAAGAGGTAAAGATATAAATATTGCTAAGACATAATCTCTGGCTTTAGCAAGCAACTAGAGTGAGACATCCACACACAAATAATCTGATTAAGGTAATTGAAGGAACCTACCTGAATGGAAAAAGACAAATGTGCTAACTGAAAGAGCTCACCCAGCTTTTTACTGTCCATTTTCAAAATCACTCTTGAGAAGAAAACCCTCCCTAGGGAAAATATAGTTTCCATAGCACACTTCAAGCTGGTACAGATGTGGAGGCCTGAAAGTTGTTTTAAGCCTCAGTTATTTTTCAGTCCAGGTTTGTGGTTTTGTTGACAATCACTATGTCCTAAAAGATATAGCCTGCTTCTGATATATTTGCTTTTATTTAATTCCATATACCAGTAACCACACCCAAAGTTCTTTCCTAAACGTTATTTTCAGACCTGATTTATTTCTTTGCTTTATCATCCCCCATGCCTCTCTGATCTCAGTGATGACTCTCTTGAAGCTATCCAGAGTTATGATGGGGGTGGGAAGGCCACGCCCTTTACTGATGTTTGCCACAGGGCTGCATTTTGTTGGCCCTTTGTTGCACAAATCCTTTCCTATGCTTAGCTCTTATTATTTGGGGCCTAGAAACAAACAGCTTTTCCAACCTTTGGTGCTCCAAATTTCCAGACTCTCTAATCCCTATTATCTTACTTGCAAACAGATCAATTCCTTCCTGAGGTTATCTCCTTTTTTGTTATTGTAGTAAAATATTCATAACATAAAATTTACCATTTTATCCATATTTAACTGTACCATTCAGTGACATTAAGTACGTTTACATGGTTGTGCAACCATTATCACCATCTATCCACATAACTCTCTGGTCATCTACCCCAACTGAAACTCTATACCTGTTAAACATTACTCCCTCCTCACTGCCCTTGGCAACTACCATTACTTTATGTCTCCATAAATTTAACCACTCTAGGTATCTCCTGCATGTGGAATCAAACAGTATTTGTCCTTTTGTGTCTGGCTTATTTCACATAGCATAATGTCTTCAAGGTTTATCCATGTTGTATCATGTGTTAGAATTTCCTTCCTTTCTAAAGCTGAGTAATATTCCGTTGTATGTACATATCACATTTAGTTTATCTATTCATCCATGATTATCTCTGTTTTGCAATTATTTGCCAAAAGTAGAAAATGAAAGCCAACATACTCCATTACGCTAATTTTTGGCAACCAGTTCCCCTCAAGCTACAGTGTCAGTAACACATAGTCTTTCAGGTCACAAAGGAAAACAGTTTTTCCAAATGTTTTGTCACTACGTGTTTCTTTTTTTTTTCAATCTCCACTGTCAGTTTCCTCACTACCCCTCCCTGACTTCTACACCATGCCACATATTTTAATTGTTATTATACTTCAGCATCCCACTTAATGATATTACTGACTTTATTTCCTAAGATCAGTCTGAGAGTTGTAATAGATAAATCCTGGACATCAATGGCTATCTAAGTTTGGGTTCTCCCTAAACAGAAGCCATCAAGGACATGAGTGTTGGTGATTCGTTTGGAAAGTGACCTCAGGAGGCAAGAATGAAAGAGTAAGCAGAATGAGACAGGGAAGAAGGAAAACACAGTATAAAATGTGTTATTGAGGCTGTTGCTGTGGCCTCAGTTCTGCCTGGATCCCTGAGAAGTCTACTGAATGCCTCCTAGAACGTCTTCCTAGAGGATGCAAACTGGAGCAATTATCTACCTACTCCTGTCCTTGTGTGGTTGAGGGTTGCTCCTAGGAATGTTAATACTCTTGCTTGTCTGTGATGCATTTGCTTGTGTGCAGGCCAAACAGATTCCCTCAGGGACAGAAAAGACCCAAAGGACCAAATGTAGAAAGATACTCAGTGTGCATTTGAAGTGGGATATGGTCAACACAAAATCTCTCCAAGTTATTACAGAACTCTTCACCTCAGTGGCAGCTGAAATTACAGGTGGGCTGAAGAAACATAAGAATGTAACATTCGGTACTAGAAGCGTCTGCCACGGTGGCATAAAAACATACGAGTTTAGTGCTCACTAACATCACAGCCAAGTCATGTGTCCCAGGTAACCCTCCTCTAAACAGCAAGATCCAGGCATCTTCCATCTTGTGGCTCTGCCATCTTCAATACATGATTGCCAAGGTCACTATGTTCTGTTTTGTTTTTCACTCAACCTGGACAAAGGAAAAGAAGCATGGAAGATTGCCCACAGGAAGTTTTTATGGTCTATACGCACAGAACTCAGTCACATGGCTCCCACCCAACTGCAAGGAAGGCTGGGAAATGTAGTCAGGTTTGTGTTCCAGAGAGAAAAGGGTGTAGATTTTGATGCACACATAGAAGTCTCTACCACAGGTGGTAAGACTGTACATTAAAAAGTAATAATAAAATAGTACTAATAAGATCTAAGGCAATATAGTTAAGCATTTAAAACCTAATCACATCCTTTGACCTAAAAGTTTTACTTCTAGAAGTCCTCCGATGGATATTTTCCAGTAGGTTCTCCAGATTCATTGCTCACCCTGTCTTCCCCTGCCTCCTGGACTCCCTAGTATTCTGACTTCTACTTGGATTTGGCGAATGGAAAGCCCAGCAGGCAAACAGAGAATGGGAGGAGTGAAAACTGGGAGTATATAGTTCCCTGCCTCCCCAACCCTAACCCTGAAAGGCCACATTTTAGAAGTGGCTGAATTCTTTTAGTGCAGGCCACAGCTCTTAGAGGGAGGCTGTCCCCTGTAGCTCTAGCCACCTCCACAGCTTCAGTATCACTCCTGTCTCTTAGTTCCAACCTCTGCTTCTTCTCTTTGCCCCTTTGGACCTAGGTACAACAGCTCCCAGTTGTTCACCAGCTCTTACTGATCTCCTTTAATCCTGCCCAGGTCTAAATAGTCCTCAGTTACACTATGTACGTGTCCCTTCTGTTTCCTTTCTGAATCCCAACTAACATACTATGCTAGAGAAATAATCAGAACTGTTAGACATGAACATGTTCAGCACAGCAATATTTAGAAAAGTAAAATCTCTGGAACTCTAAGTATCTAATAATTAGGAACAATTAACAATTAATAATTAGGAACAATCATGTTACAATGAATCTCTGATAGAGGAGTTTTCACTGCCTTTTTCTGTCTCTTACTCCAGTAAACCTGCCTCTATCCCAGGAAAATTCTGGTGAAATCTCTTTCTTGTTTTTCCTGTCTTCCCTCCCCCATCCTCAAATATTTTTCATCAGGATGAATTACTGAGTTATGTGTGGGGATTGGGAATGCTATATCTACAGGAGTGGAGGGAATAGCTTGATTTACATTTTACAAAGGAAGAAGAAAATATATACCAGCTAAGGGAATTTGGGGACCAAAAGGGGGAAAAGATGTGAGATGAATGGACAAAAAAGTTGGCCACATGTGTTTCTTTACATAAACTCATTTCGTCAAGGAAACTTATAATAAATATCTTCATCATTTACAACACTCATTGAAACTTCTGAGATGAGGTTCCCATTTCTTTGGCATTTATTGATTCCTTACTATATACGCTGTGCAAAGCGAGTTACTTGCTTTGTTTCATTCCATGCTCTTTGGGACATCTCCATATTCAGGATTAGGAAACTGAAACACAGAAATGTTGGCCGGGTTGTTTTTTATGCCCCATTGTGTTCAGATTACCCATCCCTATGGTAAAATATTATATAGAAGTTGTGTTTTAAGAATTCGAAAAATCTGAAAACTTGTAGTTTTTTGTCTTTTTAATTATGTTTTATTTTCTGCTGGTAAAACTAAAATTTTTTAAATCTGAAAACTGTGTAGAGAAAGGAAAAGAGAAAGACAGCGAGAGAATAAATAATAAAAGGGAATACAGTGAATAGTCATAGCATTCATTCATAATTTTTTATTGAACTGGGGGATGGGATACAGCAGTAAACAAAACAAAACTCCCTGCATTTATAAAAGCAACATTCTAGTGGAAGAGAGACAGTCAGACAAAAAAATGTCAGGAAATAACATGATATAATGCTATGAAGAGGAGTGAAGCATGGGGGTAGAGGATGAAGGGGGCTGTTTTAGATGGGATATTCAAAGAATGTGTCTCAGTCTATTGAATAACATTTGACTAGAGGCCTGAGAAGACCACTTTTGAGAGATTAATGTGGTGAGGAAGCAGGCCAAAAGTCTCTCAGAGGGAAAAGCATTTTAGCAAAGAAAACAGCAAGTACTTGACCCCAAAGCAAAAGCATACTGGACAAATTATTGCAAATGGCAGGATTTTCTTCTTTTTAAAGGTTAAATAATACTCCATTGTACATATATGTCACATTTTGTTTATCCTTTCATTTGTTGACAAACACTTCTGTTGTTTCCATATTTTAGCTACTGTGAATAACGCTAAAATGAACATGAGAGTGTAGATAGCTCTTCAAGATAGTGATTTTATTTCCTTTGGATACATAACTAGAAGTGGGATTGCTGGATCATATATTAGCTCGATGGCTAATATTTTGAGGTAACTTTATATTGTTTTCCAGAGTTTATATTCCCACCAACAGTGCACAAAGTGTTCCCTTTTTTCCACATCTTCGACAACACTTGTTATCTCCTGCCTTTTTGATGATAACCATTCTAACAGGTGTGAGGTGATAGCTCGTTGTGGTTTTGATTTTATTTCCCTGATGATTAGTGATGCTGAGCATCTTCCTGTGTACCTGTTGGCCACTTGTATGTCTTCTTCAGAAAAAATGTCTATTCAAGTCCTTTGCCCATTTTTCAGTCTGGTTATTTGTTTATTTCCTATTGAGTTGAATAAATTCCTTGTATATGTGGGATATTAACTCCTTATCAGATATTTGTGACAATATGAATGAACCCGTGGGGCATTGTGCTAAATGAAATAAGCCAGACACGCAAAGACAAATATGACATGATTTAACTTATATATGTGGAATCTAAAAATAAAACCAAACTCATTGTAACAGAGAGTAGAATGATGGTTAGCAGAGACTGAGGGGTAAGGGAACAGGGGAGATATTCATCAAAGGGTACAAACTTTCAGTTATAAGATGAATCAGCTCTGGATGAATAAACTCTAATACATGGCATGGTGATTATTGTTATTAACAATGTATGATATATTTGGAATTTGCTAAGAAAATAGATCTTCAGTATTAGCAACGCACACGCACACAATGGTAACTATGGGATATGATGGATATGTTAATTAGTTTAATTATGGTAAACATTTCATAATGTGTATATATATCAAAATATATGTATACCTTAAATATATGCAATTTATTTTGTCAAAAAAAAAATAAAAGCATGCAGAACAGACTTGATAAGGAGAAAGAAGTTACCCTTGCTGGAGCTCAATGAGTGAGAGGAAAGGCAGACATGATTTGGACAGAGGTACAGCAGGGGGGTCACATCAGCCTAGAAGGATACTGTAGGAACTTTGTATTATATTACAAATGTAATGGGATGCATTAAATGGTTTTGAACAAGGGATTGATTGATATATTCACATTTTAAATAGCTTACTCTGTCTACTATGTGTAGAATATTGGTAATCTCTTGGTTATACTTTTTGGAGTGTTTTTTGTTTTCTTTGTTTTTATGTTTTAATAATAAACACATTTTAGTTTTACAAGCAAAAAAAAGCATCATTTATATAGAAAAAAAGGCAATTTTGTTAGTTATTTATTTCTGCATAACAAGTTATCCCAAAACTGAGCTACTAAAAACCACCAATGTTTATTATCTCACAGTTTCTGTGGGTTAGGAATCCCAGAGTAGCTTAATTGAATGCTCAAAGTCACACAAGATGCAGTAATGGTGACAGCCAGGGCTGCAGTCATCTCAAGGCTCCACTGGGGGAAGATCTGCAGAGACTTCAGTTCTTCTCCCAAAGGGCAACTTTGTTTCCCTAGAGTGAGAATATTCAAGAAGAACAGAGAGTCCCTAACACAAAAGCCACAGTCTTTTTATAACCTAATCTCATAAGTGACATCCATCATTTCAGTCACAGTCTACTTATTAGGAGTCACTAGATACAGCCCATGGTCAAGAAAAAGAGTTACCCAAGGTCATGAATATCAGGAGGTAGGGAACATTGGGCGCCACCATCTTTGAGATATTACCACAATAGCCATTTCCTTCAAGCTCCCTATTTTAAAGAAGCAGAAACCCATGTGAATATAAACCTGGACTCTACGACTTGCCTTGAGGCCCTCACAGGATGGTTGTGATGATGCTTCTGAAAGGGCTTTGGAAACTGCCCAGCACAGAAAAATGTAAGGGCTTATTTTGCATTTCTCATTGACTCTTTCCCTTGATGTCCATTCCAGATCTGGTCTGCATTCTTCTTCATCCCCGGTATTAATGATTTTAATGATTTGTCTTTCTTGCATGGGTTATGCTTTTTCTTTTTTCTAGAGTGAAAATCTTTGAGTTTTAATAGGGAAATGACAATAGGAAGGAAGAAAGCAAAACACCAACCTATCCAGGTTCAGGGTAGGCTTTCTATTTAACTGTTTACCTCCCAGTAACAAAAGTTCTGACAACCCACAAAGATCTGCACATTCAGCAGAAATGGGGGCCATAGAATGTGTATATTAGGAGAAGGCCAATAAAGAACAGCATGTTAGATATATTTGCATTTGATGTTTGTCTTATTCCATAGTTATACAAATTTGATTATAAACTCCTTGAAGGTAGAGAACTTACTAATCTCTAAACCCTATATTCAAGTTCCACCATTAAATAATTTCCTGGGGAATATGCTCCTCCACTGAAGACAAATCAGTTTAAGAAAACAGCGGTAACAAAAACAACCTTAAAATTCAACCTTGCCTAAATGATGTCATGTTACTCCATGAAAAAATTCCTCAGAACACATCTTCTATTTCAAGATAGAAAACCTAACTCTGGACAATTTTCCAACAGTTTTGTGCTTGCCTATTTCACCCTGTCTTCCCTTTCTGGTTCTCCTCCCATCTCGAGTGACTTCTTCATTTTCAGCATCCTCTTCAAGTACTACTACTTTACTCTCATGCCTATTTTTCATCTGATTCCTCTGAAATAGAAATTCATTTATACTCAAGTACTACTTTAACCTAGTATTTGCACAGACATCATTTCTCCCCTCACCTAATTATAATATGAAGACTTCTTCACCAGCTAAAGAAATTCTTAGATAGCTAGCAGGTGGCCATAGGGAGTGTGGAAGAAAGGGAGTTCCCCAAATCACAATAGATCTACTTGTTTGAGCCTAAAATTGAGCAAGATTCAGTGTCTTTAAGGTGAATGAATTAAGAAAGTGGTATCAGAATGGACTTCCCATTATGAATCTCTTGTGACAACATTAACATTAATTAATACATACATGAATATGTTTTACATTAATTTGTGTTGTTGAAATATATGTGGGCCCACCATCTGCCTAAGGGCATGCAGGAAGCATTCCCAGAATTCTCTCAGTAGCCATGAACTGAAGAGTTTAGCCTTATAGTCTCTGTCTATGTTTGGACAAGAAATGTTTTAGCTACTCACACAATTAGGCAAAGACTTGTTTTGAGGGAAGAAAGCTAACACAGGAAAGTGATGATGTCAGTAGCTGTTCTATTTAAATAAGAAGTGTGTGATGTATGCTACATGTTTAGTGCATAATCTCAGCCAGGCATTTACAGCCATGACCTTATTTAATGAACCTGGAAGGCAGAAGAAGCTACAGTTTACTGGTTGATTATGTTGTCTCAGACACTTGGCACACATTACCTCCTTTAGTCCTCCACAATGGCCCTAAAGGTGAGTGGGGAAAAGCAAGGCCCAGAGAGCTTAGTATGTCCAAAGTCATAGAAACACGATTTATATTCAGATATGTCTCATTCCAGAAACTCTGTTCTTAGAGAATGCATATCAACTCTTACATGAAGAAACCCTGAGACTGAAAACACCAAGTCCTCAGAAGTCCTTTCCTAGAGTGAGAGAGGGAAACAAAAATCAGCAGAGGCTGGGGGAGAAAGAAAGCAGAGGAGGAGCAAGGAGGAGGCTAGTGGGTAAGCACGGAAACAGAGAAAACAAAGAATATAGAGAGAAAGGAAATGAGCTTCAGAAGGAAGACTAAGGAAAAGAAGTGACAACAAAATAGAGGAAATTCTCTGCTTTTCAAGAGAGAAACAATAAAAATTAATATTTCTTAAGAGTCCTATTCCCGAACAACAAAAAATTCACTTGTTTTTATTTTTTAGCTATGAAGAAGTAATGACCATAGAAGGGAAAAAGGAGGAACTAATATTTGTTAAACGTCTTCTATCAGGGCCTGTGCTAGCCCAGGGGCATGGGGAAAATTATGGAAAAGACACCTCTCTTGGTGGAGGCAGTTCCATAGGAACAGGGCTTGGTGAATTGACTTCAATTCCCTTTTGTTCCCCCATCTGTGGAACAACCTACAGTAAAGTGCAGAATATCTCTACCTGCTGTGTACTGAGGCCTTGACATATATTATCACATTATTGTAATAGAACATTTGCTCCCATATTGTGGATTAGGAATCTGAGGCCCAAAAGGATTAAATCACACACACACACACACACACACACACACACACGCAGACACACACACACCGGTATCCCGAAGTCACACTAAAATACGTATTAATTGCAAATAATTTGAAAACTCAATAAATAAGAAGGTAACTTATTACTGATCTAACTGAAAATTCCTGAAATAGATTAAGTTTCAGGTGAGGATTGATCAAGAGATGGATTGATTTCCCTATAATTCTCTAACATATATCCTCCTCTGTGTTCCAGCTTTATCCTGACTCTTCAGCAGTAGCAAAAGGCACACTACTTAGAACATATCTTCTAGTAGTTCTCAAAGCATACAGAGAAAGCCTCTTTTCCAGGATTTCCTAACAAATTTCTACTTCGGTCTTCTTGGTCCAAATTGGGACACATGTTTATTCTTAACGTGTGTTCACTGTGGCCAGGGGATAGGATTATGCCCTACATACTCAACCTCTAGAACCTGGTAGAGCATCTGTTTCTCCAAAAGGTATAACTGCTAAGGAATTAAGTACCAGAATGAAAATCAAAATTATTACAAAGAAGAAATGAGTACTTGGGAGGGCATTCATATGTCCACAACAGGAAGTGTGGTCGACTTTATGTTATTATTTAATTACTTTTCACCCCTTCCCTATCTCCACAGGCAGAGCATGCTTCTTGACTCCCATTGAATTTAGGCTTAAGCATGTGACTAATCCTTCCCTGTCCTTGACTTTGAGCTTGGTCACGTGATTTACTTTGCCAAATGAGATATCAGCATATGTGACACAAACACAGTTGGATCTATCCTCTTGTACTTCCGCCATCACCATATGAACATAAACCAGGTAGCCCACTTGTCTAAGAGGATGACAGACATGCGCAGTGCAGCAGACTTGGACCTAATCTGCAGCTTGGAGGCAAGCCCAGGGAGGAGGCCCAGCCTGGGTCAGCCAACCCCCAGCTGACTTGGGCCTGTGAGCAAGAATGAATAATTGTTGCATTAAGTTGTTGAATTTCAGAGTGTTTCAGTATGTAGCATTATTGTGGTCAGGGCTGACTGAAAACAATTACGTCAACTCTGGTGTGCCCTATTTTCTTACATGACAGCACAGAGCATAGCTTTGTCCATGTTTTCTCCTCTTGGCTGCAACGTAACCTGGGTCTCAGCTGAAAATGTGGGCTGCGACTTTATCCTTTTTGTGAGATTTTCAATCTCACAAAAAACATCCAACATAGTTGGCAGCTGGTTTTGAAGGTCCTTCTAGAGAGCTAGCTAACTATCACACTATGTTAGTTGGTCAGTTTCATCAGGCAGAACCACACAGCCATCAGTTCCAAATCCTGCCAAGCGAAACCTTGCAATATTGAAATGGCTGCACCTCAAACTGTCATGTGATTTCTGTATCATAGGAATTTGAGAAACAGATGGTGAGCACAGACGACAGTGACGGTTGTACTGTGTGCATGGGGCAAAGGGCAATGAGGGAGCAAGGGGGTGAGAATTGAACAAATCCTGGAGGAGCCCTGGGGAAAAACAATGGAATGGCTGAGAGCTTGTCTTCTGTCTGAAAATGCAACCACAGGTTGTAAGAAGTTAGGAAAGAAAAACACCTGACAGGCTGTCGCAGTGGGGAGGAGAAGAGGCAAAAAAACAAGGTGTTTTGTTTCTAAAGTAAGGAGGATTATATGTTTAAACAATTTTTAAAAATCACACCAGAAAAACAAGCAGCAAAATTAATCAATTCACCTGTGCTTGACCTTTAGGCGGTTGGATTTGTTTCTTGAGGAAATAGGCAGTGTGAGAAGAGTTGAACATTGAGTGCATGTTCAGAAACAGATTCAGATAAAGAACACTGTACACCCCACATTTACCACGCCACCAGCACCCTGCTCCCCAGAAACCCCTTTGCATGTTGAAGGGGGCGGGGACAACTTGTGTGGACGTCTCAGATGGCTGATCTCCTAATTCTATCATGAAATGTATTTCCCCTGGAGCTGGCATTTATCGCTGAATTCTGGCACAGCTCCTGAAATGTTGCATCTGCACCACTAAACCGAGGTTACTTGTAGTTCATTAATATGCAAGAGGGGCTGCGAAATCATTCCTGTTTCTGACAGGAGTTCTTACATGCCTTTCTGGAATGCTTCATTTCTGAAGGAGTCTGGCACCGAGACTTCCCTTGTCTTCTTTTAATCAGCTCCATCTTGTCACGACATAAAGAGTTAAAAATATATATATATATATGCTTACTGAAAATCTCAAGAAAGATGCAGTGCATCTTTCTTTCTCTTTCCTGTCTCATTTTTTTTTGTCATCCCCCACCCCCCTCCACGAACACATCAAAGTAAGAAGTGACATGCAGTGCCCTGGAGCTCTTAGCAACATGCTTTTAGGTTTGGAAAATTTCATTTTCTACCTTATGATGATTACATGAGGAAAGATGAAATGCTCACTTTGAGGTTTATTTGAGAAAGAGATGTAATAAATGCTGTGGCTTCCCACTGAATGGAGCAAATCCATTCTGGCCATGTGGGGGCTATTAAAAATCACATGTGTTGTGCATGTATGCAACCTGTGTGACTTCAGTGGCATTTGTGGCCCTAGATGTTGAGAAAGGAGACCTTGGGTGGCTTCTTTCAGAAAATGCTGAATAAAGTTTTTCATTTCATCCAGCTCTGAATACATTTGATTTCAAAATGAAAATCAGTTCCCACCCTATTCGAGCTACTGCAATCCTCTTTAAACCAGTCCCCCACCCCCACCAACACACGTGCACACACACGCACACACACAAAGGACCGTAAGATTCACATACATTAACATAGCTTACAGATTTCCCCTAGCTGAAACCCACAAGTGTGCCAGCCTGCTGAAGAGTTAATCCAAGTCCCTTATTTCCAGAAAGTTCATTTTTCCAAACACTAGAATAAGGCAGAGGACATTTGTGTTTTGTTCTGGCTGATTTTTATGTCGGTGTGTTTTTGCTTTTGCCTGGGGAACTTCTCTCTTAGCTGGGAGCTGAATAGAAAATGCTCATCTCATCTTGCCCAGGAAACAGAGCCAGCAAGGTAGAGAAATATCCTCATGGTTTCAGCCCAATGTTCCTTAGGAGGAAAAGATGCTAGAAAGATGTCAAATATTCTTTGAGTAACCATCGTCCCCCCTACACACACACACACACACAGAAACACGCAATCTCAGGCTCTATTCAAAGCTCTCACATCACACATGCTGCTCTTTGTTCAGTCTACAGCTGGACCGCACAGGTTGTAAGAAGTAGGATTTGCACAAGATTCACCCATCAGCTCTGCAGGCCACCCTCCATATAAAGTCCATCATCAACCAGCCTCAGGGGCAGTTCTTCAGCCTCTCTTGATCACGTTAATCATTCGGGTTTAGAACAGAACTGTGGAATTTTTGCTTTGGCTGCAGAAAGAGGAGAGACCCTGATCCTTTTTCAAAAATAACCTAGACCCTAGCTATTCGATGAGTAATCTTTGTTTACACTCCTTCTTAAGGAAATAAGAAATCACTTTGATTGAATGCTTACTATGTGCTCTCAGATGGATTCCCTACGTTTATTCTGATCAGCTCTATACTTCAAACAAGATGACAACGTGTAAATGTTTTTAAATATTCAATTTTTAAAAGTTTGCAGTTAAGCTCCACACTCCCTCTGAGGCAGGTACTATTATTATTCCTACTTTACAAAGGAGGAAAATACAACGCGTCCTTTGAGTCTTTACAATTCCCCTAAGGGCACACATGGATGGAGGCTGCTGAGACTGAAATCCTGGGCATCTGACTGCAGAGCCCATGCTGTCAGCACCGTGCTATACTGCCTCCTGCTGGTGGGAGGTTTGCGGGGGTCGTAGGGTCTTCTGTTCCCATCTTCAGCAAAGATACTGCAGTTTCAGTTTACAAATTCATTCCCTCCCTAGGTTGCAAGCCCCTGGAGTTATCTGAAGCATTTGTTCTCTAGTATCTGATACTTCAGAACTGCTCGATAAATGTTTGTTGAGTGAATTAAAAAATAAACTAATAGGACAGAATGTCAGAGCATTTAAAGGCGAGTGAGTGGAGAATAAGATTCCAGGGGAAAGCATTAAGCCTGTAGTATGAAAACAAGAGATGGAAAGAGGCAGGGAGTTAGACTCAACTTAAATGAGGGAAAGGAAAACGATTTGATGCTGATATGACCTTTTCTCGATGCATTATGCCACCATTGTTGGGAAAGTCGCTATTAGGGGGTGGGCAGTGAGGGTGTGTTCACCCAGTTGGAATGCTCATTGATCTTCCTGGTTAAGCAGAAAGGGGCCATGAAATGGGTTATAGTTCAGTGTTTATCTCTCACTAACTGAGCAAGTGAAGAGTAAGCTGGGGCAAGTTATTTACCTTCTTTGATCTTCATTTTCTTAGTTGGTATAGTGAGAAAACTGCATTCAAGGGTCCCTGTAGCATTATAGAAAAGCAGGAGCATATAATTATATAATAAAGTGGTTGCAAGCATTTTACAAATACAGCATATGGATAACTGTTATTATTGTCAATAATTAAAAATAATGCATCATTAAGTGCTTTTTATAAACCAGGATATACATACACATATGCCCATTTTTATGAACACAGAAATAATGGTTCAAAAAAAATTGCACAACATACTCAAGCTTACATTGCTAGTAAGTGGCTGAGCAGGTCCGTTTGTCTCTGAAGTCCACAAGAAGGCATATCAGGGACACTATGCCACTACATTCCTCCTTAGCAAATGTCCCTCAGAGAAACCTGCCATTATTTTGAATCAAAAAATTCTAATGGCTGTCCAGCTCCCATGTGTAATCCTGGCCTGCCCAGTGCTGACAGTCCCTGGAGAGAAGCTCCTTGGGGGTCCCTTTGGACCATTAGAAAACATTCAGCAACGCTGCCTCTGCCACTGCCTCCCCAGCAGCAGCAGTGCCTGCTGTGTTTTAGACCGGTAGCAGACTGAGGCAGAAGGAGCTAACTGTTCCCTAGAAACCAGCCCTTCCAGCTCCTCTTCCTCGTAGACCTCGAAGCCAAATTCTCTCATGAATTTAGGGGAAGTATCATGTGACTCCACTGTCTCCAAGGCTGTCACTTGCCCATTCACTCACTACTTATTGGCAAAAATATTCTTCCGTCTGGATGCCATCAAATCTTTTCTATCAACTCTATCAACTCCTTTCCAAATTCAAATTTTGCTTCCATTATTGTATCAAAGATACCAAGAGAAATTCAATACAGACGTCGGAGCTTGTACATGAATCATCCTTTGGCTTTGATCACTATGTTCTAAATGTCTTTAAATAATCTCTTTAAAGATTACTAATAATCAGAGTCCTTTAAAAATAGTTCAATCTTTTGCATATGTATGTAGATAGACATCTATGTATACATATAAGATTTTATGAATGCCATATGTATGCATGTATATATACCCACATGTTAAGGTAAGTGCCAAGAGTTACATGTAGATACATATCTTAATCACACACACTGAAATGTTTATCTTATTTTTTTCAGAGGTGGAACCTGAGCCAAGCACTTGGTTTTTTTTGCTCTCAGATGAATTTCCCACCCTTATTCTGCCCTGCTATGTTTTTAAAGGGGATAACAACTTGTAAATATTTTTAGATATTTATGTTTTAAGTATTTAAAGTATTGATTTGTGCCACTCTGTTATAGCTGTTGGGCCTAGAACAAAAAACTAGAGGTCTAGTCTTGGGATATGAGGATCAATGGAGCTTAACTACATTTTCTAAACTATCCACAGCCAACCCATTAAATTTACCTTTGGAGTAAAGATTACTTCAGCTTCTACGTACTAGAGACGTTTGAGAAGGGTAACTAATTTGTAGAACAGAATAGAGCCTCTTTTACACAAGGTCCAATCAGGCAAATAGAAAATACACCAGGTCATTCAATAGTGGAGATTTAATATGGTGAATGTTTACCCATAAGATGTTTAAAAAGCCAAAGAAGCAAACAGTGAAGCAATGGGGAATGAGGAACTGTAAGAAGCCGCTCTCATCCCTGAGGCTGGATGGACAACGAGAGGAGCCCATCGAGTGAAGTTTGCTCACAGGCAGCTCAGACCAACAGGGAAGTGGTTGATGGAGTTGGGGAAGGAACACAGCTGTGGCCACTAGAAATAGAGAGAGAGGGGGGAAAATACCTGGCTTCTGCCCTCTTTCCATCCTCCAAACTCTGACTAGACTCTATCATTGAACAAACCTAAATAAAATTAAGGAAGCCAGAGAAACTATTTTGCAAGGATTAGCACTCTGAAATATAGAGCAGGGCTAGAAAGTTGAAGAAATGCAGCCAAGGGCAAATGGAAAATAACTGACTCTGATTTCATCGCTCAGTTAAAATCTTTTTAAATACCTGAGTTATAGATCTAGGTGTAGACACGGGTGTATACATTGCATAAACATACAGACTCTCTCTATACAAGTTACTTCTCTGTATGACTTTCAGTGCCTTCCCTTAGGAAGAAGCATATTGAACTTGGGACTCAGCAAGTGTGTGACTTGCTTTGATCGATGAAATATGAGCACAAGTAATTTGTACTGTGTCTGAGTGGAAGCCATAAGTGCCTTCTCATGACTCCACCATGTTTTCTTTTCCTTTGCCACAAGATCTGCGATGTCCCAGATTAGAAAATGGGACCAAATTATTAATTAAACAAGATGGGACCCTGTATTTATTACACTTTTTTCAAATTCACAATTGAACCCTGACTAGTTGGCCATCAGCTGTTACCCATTAGCCATTAGCCACTGATATAACTGCCATGGCTAAGCTAGCAAGCGCACGGTGCAGTTAGCAAGTGAGGTTGGTTGGCAGAGAAGCAGAGGGCAGACTGCGGAAGGTGTGGCTCCTGCTTCCTGTGTCTCCAACCCAGCCGCCAGCGAGACTATAGTGGTATGACTCCCCTATCTATGGCTCCGTGGGTGTTCCTTTTTGGCCTCACCATATCCTGCGTTCTTATGTGGGGAGCAGGAGTTGAGTCCCTGCATGACAAACCCTATTGTTTTAAATGAAGAGGTGCTTTATCTGGAGTTCGAAGGAAAACACTGTTCAGATGATTTGAAAATATAACTAACATACTGTTTAAACATAAGTTTATCCTGTTTCCCAACTTTTCCAACACCTGATGGTCATAGGCAAATAGAGGGACTGAGTTAACAATGTGTGAAATGCATGCCGGTGAAGGCCCCAAAACAAAGAATTCCCAAATGCACTCAATGAGTCCTAGCTTTGAGATGAGTAAACACTAACGGTACTTGGTAATTTCCCAGAAGTAATCTTAAAAGAAAAAAAATTAAAAAGAACAGTGCTGGTCATGTCACTTCCTTGCCTCTAATCCTCCTCTGGCTCCCTTCTATATCCATGTTTCCCAGAAGATAAAAAACAGACTCCTTTGCTTGGCATAAAGTCTAACCCCAATTTATCTGGCCAGCTCTATTTCTGCACAATGCACTGTATTCTAGAAGCTTAATTTCTCACTATGACTAAGTTGTTTTTGCTGGGTTTTGTGTCTTTTACGTGCTATTCACTGTATCCTAAAGTTTCTGCATCACCCCTACTCCTCCATCCTCTTTTGGGCAAAATCCTACTCATCTTTCAAGTTTGGGTTCAAATGTCCCCTCTCTGTGAAGTCTTCCTAAATGGGCACTGCAGCTCTCACCACACTCAATTGTAATGACTCTGCTCACCTATCTCCTCCATTTGACAATAGTATCCCTAGAAGTACATGGTCTTCATCTTTATATGCCAAATACCTATTATGGATTCTAGTATATTCCAAATCCTCTCTAGATATCTGTTCAGTAAGTGAGTAAACAAAGAATGAAGACTTTCTCTATTTACTTTTACATGCTGCTCAGAAATCATGGGAACCCATGGAATCTACTGAGAATTTCAGATACCCCAGTGTTAAATTCCAGATATTTACCTATGCTAATTATAGGTATAATATTTTATGATGCTGTATATGGTTGAGTTTTGTCTGTTTCATGTAGAGTACTAGAGTCATTTAAATTTAGAACTGTAAAGAATCCGAAATCAGATAATCCCCTTCAGAGAAAGGGGTGTACTGGGCAGAAAGAAGTTAGAAGACATGGAGTTAGAGGTACCACAATCAATCTAGTATTCTTTTTATGCTACTGTACACGACAGTGCTTGGAGAGAAGGTTGATTACGTGAATAGTCACATAAAAGGAAATACAAAGAGAAAATAAAACATGTGGAAAATAATCATACTTGATAATAATCAAATAAATGCAAATTGCTTCATTTGTATCATTTTACACCTGCTAAATTTTAACAAAATGATCCAATCCCAGTCTGCAGTAAAGTTAGATCTTTATATACTTCTAAAAACTTGCAAATTGGTACAACCTTTTTGGAAAGTAATAAGAAAATACAGAACAAGAATCAAAATGTTAACACTGTTTTGACTCTGTATCTGAAGTACCAGGAATTAATTCTATGAAATATTTTAGCACTACTAAAATACTGTTTGTGAAAAAGTATTTATTGCAGCACTGCCTGATGAGAACAATCTCAGTATCCAACAAAATGGGGTGGCTTATTAAGGCACTGGAAAAATTTGCTGTCGTCAAACATAATTATGCAGCCTACATATAAACATGGAAAATATATAATGTGAATTAGGTATAGTAGAAATCAAAATAGTATGTGTATTATGATAGCAATTCTGTAAAACCACTCTTACAGAAAGGCATTGGAAGGCTATTTTTAAGAGTTGTGATAAGGTAGGATTATGGTTTTTCCATAATGTTATAAAAATATTAACATTTTTTAATATTGCTATGACATAATTTCTCTAATAAGAAGAAGGTGGTAAGTAAACACATTCACCAGTGGGAATTGGAAGGGTACAAAGGGACTCAATAAAGCAAGTGACTCCTATGTGGTTTTGCCCTAAGCATCTCTTACCCTGCAGCGGTAGGAATGGAAAGCGAACTCAAGAAGTGTGTTATCTGCAGGAAAACTGTTTAATTTGCAGGAAATAAAGAATGAAGGGAAACTTACTGAAGAAATCTCACCCAATTTTGCTAAAGAGAGAGAATGTGATTTGATTGAAGCTGCCTTCATATCTAAATGAGAGTGCTGCGTATCTCGTCGCTCTGCTCTCTGGTCATCAAGTCAACTATTTCTCAAGACACCACTGAGTGCCAACACCGATCTTTTGAAATGTTTTATATTTATTTCATTGAATCCTTATAACAATTTGGTGATGTGCCTACCATAGAACTTTTTTTTTTTTTAATTTCACAAAGGCAGATTTTGGGGACACAAGGCCTGCTTGCAAAATCCCTTTCTTCTGAGTGATACTATAGTCCAGACTGATACATTGATCTCTTTACCTGAAGACCTCTGGAAAGGAGCACAGCATAGCCCCCATTTTGATTCCAAAGCGCAAATAGCAATGTCCACGGCTAACTTAGCAATATCCAGGCTAAATCTGAAGCGTTGGGAAGCCTCAGTACTTCCCTGGCATTTGGACTTTCTTGCAGTTCTTCTCAAAGGAGGGGCGATGGGCACTTGGGGCAGAACACTTCTTTGTGAAGAACTGTCTGACAGATTGTAAGGCATGCCATCTCCATCCATGGCCCCGGACACCAAGGGCTAGAAAATCACTCCCCAGTATTGTGACAACCAAAAAGGTTCCACACTTCCAAATGCTCTTTGTGGTAGGGGGGTGGCGGAGAATACCACCTCCACTTGAGAAACATTAAGCGATTCATATTCATTTCACCAATAAATGTTTATCAAGTGCTTTCTCCATGCCAGGCACTCTGCTGGCACAAGAGGTGTTTAGTGGGGAAGTATGACATTTAAAGCAGTGCCATAAAATGTGACAAATGCAACAACAGACCAACGTGCTGTGAGCACAGAAAGGAAAATGCATCTAACTGCCTAGAGCATCCAGGCCAACTTACTGACCTGTCACCATGAAGTGACTCCAAGAATTTCAGAGTTGCCATTCAAAGCCCTCCATTCATATGCCCTATCTGAATCTTAATTATTTTTCACTTCAGCCTCCTTGCTAATTCCCACAAAGAATTAATTTCTTCATATGAAAAACGGAGACCATAATAGTATCTGCCCTACCTCCATTGCAGCGTTGATGCAGGAGACAGCACTGTGGTGCGCCACGCATGTTGAGTAATGTAGCAGAGATTCGGGTTTGAGCCTAATTTGTGTTCTCGGCTGGGAACCAGGCATGTCTGGAAATGTCCGATGACTTCGTGGAGCAGGCAGCCTACTGGCATCTGCTTTTAAGAATTTGGTTTCCCTGGATTCTCATCTGAGCCCTGTGGAGAGAGAGGTTGTTTGCAGAGGTTAAGGACACTATTGTCACAAGGTGCTCCGTAAGATGAAAGGACTCAAGCAATGCTACGCCAGTGACCAGGGAACAAAGTGAGTCCTGGAGCTGGAGATGGGGGAGAGGTGAGAGTAGGACAGGAAACCCTCGCTGCATCTCTGCCCTAAACAGTGTGGCTTAGCTCCTTGAGGACCACTAAGTCCCCAGTTCTGCCTTGGCCCTTAGTTCAGATGCCAGGTCCCTTGCTGGCAGCTGTAACAGTGAGGAGATGTCCACTTTTGAAGCTAGTCTCAGGCAAGAAACATCAACCAGGAGGGCCTAGAGCAAAAGCTAAAAGGGTGGTTGATGGGTGAACACAGGTAAGATAACCTACTCTCAGAATACTTCCTGAGATTTGACACTGGGCGAGGGTGTTACTGAAATGTGAGTCACTGCTGTTAATGTTGCTTCAGTTGTACCCACAGGCTAGCAAAACTTGGGGTACTGTTATTTGCTATAGTAATGACATATGTCACTCTGGCAATAGGGGAGACAATGACTGTCCAAAGGCCTTCGCAGGCCCAAGGGTAGCCATGACAGGGAGGCACTGAGATGGAAGCCTGCTGCCATGGAAACGTGGGTTTGGGATTGCCCTTCTTCTCAGAGGACAGGGGACAGGAGAGAGCAATTTTCCCCCAAACCACCTCTTTTTTCAGTAAAAGCAAAAGTATTATGGGATGTTTACTGAAAGTGAGAATTAGCACTTGACTCTATGAGTTTCATAAAGTTTCATGACCCCAGTGACTTCTGGACAGCTCATGATGCTAAGGGGGGTATGGGGGTTGAATTTCATCTCTATGGGCCCTCCCAGGTGTTGTAAGAACTATTATGTTGGTGCAAAAGTAATTGCGGTTTTTGCAATTATTTTTAACCTTTTAAACCGCAATTATGTTTACACCAACCTAATAATACATGGTACACTAGCTCTCCAGCTAATTAGGTGACTGAAAACTTCCCCTTTTCCTACTATGAACTGGCTTTTCCTACTGCAGCAGTCTGTATTTTCCCAAGATGGTGACTACAATAGCTCCCATCCCACATGCTCTTCTTACAGTGTGACCTTCACATTCCTCCCATGGAATGGTGGGGTCCATGTCCTCTTTCCTTGAGTCTGCGTGAAACTTTGTGACTGTTTTAAATATCGAGAACATTAGAAGTAGAGCTACAAGGTGTGATCAAACAATATGGTGAATGTTTAAATAACAAAAAATTTATTACAGTAAAAGACACATTACCATTAATCCCCCGCAAAATACTCCCTTCACTTAAAACACACTTATCCCATTGTTCTTGCCCCTTCCTGAAGCAGTTCTGGAAGTCCTCTTTCAAGAGTGTCTTTAGTTGTGCTGTCGTGGCTGCCTTGAGGTCCTGCATCATTTTGAGTTTGGAGAAGAGCCAGAAGTCGCACGGTGCCAAATCTGATGAATAAGGTGGATAAGGACACACCATAATGTTTTTATTTGACAAAAATTGCCATATACCAGAAGCTATGTGTGACACAGAGCATTGTCATGGCAGAGGATGATTTATGGCACACTTTAAAATACTCTTTCAACCGTAGCTCATACCCAACTGCACCAAACAAGTTTGAAACTTGTCACACACTGAACTAAGTTTCGATGCGCCACTTCCCATATTGAAGATCCCTGCCTTTCCGTCAGATGGCACGCAGCAGCAGCATTCACCGTATGTTTTGATCACACCTCAAATGTGACTTCTGAGGCTAGAGCATTGTCACAAGCGCCTGTGAAGGCAGTCGCCACATTTCAGTCTCTTCCTGAAAGTCAAGGGGACATTAACCCCTCCGCAGGGCCCTAAGTCCCTGTGTGGTACTCATGACGCAAGTGGGGAACAAAGTCCCGGCACGGAAGTTCAGATAAAGTGAGTAACACATCTTTATTTGGGAACCAATGTCCCTCCAGAGGCCAGTGCTCTGGTAAGCACAGAGGGTTATACAGAATAGAATAGAATTTAATAACAAACCAAGTCACAGAGTCAATCGAGGTGGAGAAGGTCCCTGGTCCGGGAGAGACGACTGTGCCCAGGACAGGTCTTAGGCAAACTGGTCTTGCAAGGAGAACTTCAGAGCATCCTGGAGTATCGCGGCTTACACCTCACAAAGGATCATAGCCGGAGCGCCCAGTCGGACCACTCACAACATTGCTCTGGAATTTTGCTTTATCCTCTTTTCCTTGGGCTTGTTTACTTCTTAGGTGATCACCAGAAGTTGTTTTGGTGAACATGTTTACCACTCAATTTTGTTATGCTCAGTGTCACACGTGAACGTAAACATGTTTACCTCTATGTGTATGCTCTACGCATAAACGTGTTTACTTTCACTTTGCTCTTATCAGTCTCACACATGTGCGGCCATAATTCTGTCCCTATTAGTAAACAACTTGTTTTGCAAACCTCAATCCACATGTATAATATGTTTTATATGCCCTATACAAGGATCAAAACGTCATGCACTTCTGCCCAGTGCTCTTGGAATACCAGCTCTTGGAACCTAGCTCCTATGTTTTGAAGAAGCCCAGGCAGCTTGAGGCAAGGTCCTTGTGTAGAAAAAAAGCAGGGCTCCCAGCCCCCAGTCCAGTTTAGCTTCCAGACAATGGCCAGCACTGATTAGCCAGCCATGTGAGTGAGGAAATCCTGAAAGTGGATCCTCCAGATTTTGCTGCAGTCATTTCTTCGTATTGTTAACATACTGTCGTATTGCTATCCTGGCCAGTCATGAGAGGACCACCTTCGTTAAGCATCACTTTGTTTTATTATATAACAGGATAACTTGCTTTCTAAATCCTACTGGTTTTGCTTTGGGATTTGTCTCATCACAAAAGATTTAATTTGGTTAAATAATTCTTACCCTTCTTGAGGGAAAATTGCAGAACTTGAGAAACACAAGACATTACTGTGATGCCCATATTCTGAACATCCTTCTAAAAATTTTCAAAGACCTAAAGAGTTAGGCTTTTCTCTAGAAGTACGACATCCTAGAATTAGAAAATGATCCCTTGTGTTGGCCTGATGTGTTGTAGTGGGGGCGATAGACAGAAGGCGGTGGGAATTTTTATTTATCATCCAAGTTCCCTTCTCGTTCCACCTCATTTAATGTGATCATCAGAAAGATATGTCCTTGTCTTGCACTCATTTAAAACAGCCTCCTCTCAATGGTTTCCCCAATTTTAACTTTGTGAAGTAAGAGGAAAAAAAGTAAGTCTGCTGTTACACTAATTTTACCTATTCTCACCTCATTTTAAACCCATGTTATTCTTCCTGCTGCATTTCCACCAGCCATTTTCCTCTGCAACCTGTAGGTTTCCTGCAGAGAGAGGACAATGGGCAAGTTAAGTGAGAGAGATGATTTTCAAGGCTTTTTTCCTTTTGCTCTAATTTACAAGAAAATTGTCCTTGCATGGGAAGACAAGCTGAAGCCCACATCACTGCAAGAGTCATTGTGATTGGGGGGAAAATGAATAAACAGAATATATTTTATATTAGTAATACCAAATATATTTGATGGTAATACTTCAATTGTGCCTTGGATATTAATAAAAATGCCTTTAAAAAACTGAAAGGATATTTGCTTTTATTTCAGACAGTACTTCCCTTCAATTCTTTTGCAAGTGTTAATTTGTCGTTGCTTCAGCTAGGATTATGTTCTACTGCATAAAATAGGAAACCAAAATGAAAGAAGTTTAAAACCACAAAGATTTGTTATTTCATATAAAAGACATCCAGAAATGAGCAGAGCAGGGCTAGTAGGGCAGCACTACAAAGACATCTGTACTCCAGAATCTTCTATCTCTCTACTTTATCATTCCTAGCACATAAAGCTGGCTGCCAATGCTGCAGCACCTTGTCTGGAATCCTGGCAATCAGAAGAGGAACAGGGAAAGGAAAAACCCCTACAGCACCCAGGTTAAAGGGTGGCTGATCTCCCTGTAAGAGGCATTCCTAGAAATTTTATACAGCAGTCCGCTTATATCTCAATTGCCAGAATATAATCATATGATCATCCCTAGCTGCAAAGGAAGCTGGGAAAACAGTACCAAAGCATACAGAGATCCCTCCCTTCTCCAATTTCCTCCAATGCTTATTGACTACACTATACGATCCAAGACCCAACTATAGCTTTCTTCTGTTGTTCTAGTTCCGAAAGCAAGCAGAGTTCTTTACTAAAATATTGAGCTCCTTGGGGTAATTACCACACCCCTTTCCCTGCACCCTTCACAGTTTCTAATATGAGGCTATAACACATTGCCATACCCCAAATTTATAGAACTTCTATTTCTTCTTAATAGAGAAGAATGAATTTTGGATGGTAACTAGCAATGTGATACAATATCATTAATGTATGATAATTCATTCATCATAATATATTTTATTTAATACAACTGAAAAAATATTTTGGGAATGTCTCCTCTATTCCAGCTCCAAATGAACAACTATGAAAAATGCGATGAAAGTGTATCACATATTAATTGAAACACAGAAAAATAGGAGAGGGCTACCATCAGTCTTATATGAGTATAGTGCAGATAATAATCTTTGGAGGAAACTGAAGAAGGGAGGGACATCTAAGAGATGTGAAGCTAATGTTTTTCTGAAGGAGATAGAACCTGCAATGGGAATTGAAAAATATGATGGACGTGTGTGTTGGTTAATTTTATGTGTCAACTTGACTGGACCACAGGGTACCCAGATATTTGGTTAAACATCATTCTGAGTGTGTCTCTGAGAGTGTTTCTACTCGTTCAGCATTTGAATCAGTGGACTGAGTAAAGCAAATTGCCCTCCCCAAGGTAGGTGGGCCTCATCCAATCTTTTGAATGCCTGAATAGAACAAAAACGCTGAGTAAAAGAGAATCCTTTCTCTCTCTGCCTAACCGTCTTCAAGCTGGGACATTGGTCCTCTTCTGCCTTTGGACTCAGACTCAGATTGGAACTAACACCATTTGCTCTTCTCGTTCTCAGGCCCAAGGACTTGGACTAGAACTGTACCATCAGCTCTCCCGACTCTCCAGCTTGCCGATATAGATCTCAGGACTTCTCAATCACCACAATTGTTTTCTAGGAAGAATCCTGACTACTACAACAGGTATGCATCAAAACTTTTAGCACATTGAGTGTCTTCTGAGCCTCAGGCACAGTGACAAACACAGGAATAAGGAGCTGAAAAAAAATACATCCCCGTTCCCGAAGTAACTTATGGACTGCTACTGGAGAGAAGATCCCCCATGATGATATCATGAAAAAGTGCTGTCATTGAGGGATGCCCAGAGGTCTGAAGGAACCCCTTAGCTCAACTGAAGGGGAGGAGAGTCTTAAGAGGACAGGGAATGGGTGTCTCAGATTTCCCAAAGGGGGGGTGGTGACCATGTGGCATGTGTAGGGTAGACTTGAAGAAGGGTGTTTTCAATTTTGCTTGTTTTGATTTTTTTGAGAGATTTGCATATTTTTAAAGACTGGGAAGTAAATGCCAATAGAGAGGGAGACATAGAAAATCCTGGGAAAAGTGGGTGAAACTGGGAAGAGTTTAGCCCACATTCAGAATGGAAAGTGTTGACAAAGTGCTTGGGCGTAGGGCTCAGAGCTAAAGTTGTCCCCTCCAGGTTCCTCTAGTTTAGGAATCCTAGATTCCCAGCACAGAAAAGGAGACACAGAATCAGGGGGTGGAGGGGTAGAATCTGTCTAGGGAATAAAGACCGTGGATGTGTCATCAGAGTCCCTGTGCCACATTTCACAGGCACCTGATCATGACTGACAGAAACTCTCCCAGTAGCAAGACCCAACGGAGGCCTCAGAAGGACCCACGTTACCTCCTTTTCCTCTGTACTCTTTCCTCTAATGTCTTTCTGTCCACTCTCTGCTCGGTGTCAGACTGTTTCCTCTCCCCTCTCACACACAATTCACTCACTTTGTAGTCTCACAAACCAAATGGGTTTCCCTTTATCATCCAGTTGTGTGGGTCAGTTTGTCAACCGTTTGTCACCACTGACCTGAGTAGTACAATCATTCTAGGCTCCTGGATGCTGAGCCCAGCCACCTGGGGTCTCCAGCTCTCTCCTGCAAGTCCACACATTCTGGCATCTTTGGAAGTCACAAATAGGGTATGGAGGTTCCAAATTTCTCCTAAACCGGTCCCACACAGCTTCTCTGTGTCATTCACTGCCTGTGAGTCCAGAGGCAACTGAGAAGGTAAGAAGGGTCACAAAGGGATTCAAAATATTCAAATGATATACAACCTGATAACACTGTTTCAGGTTGGAGTGATTTGATTTGTGTGATTTGTAATAAATGCAATAAGAGTGCCACTTATTTCCAACTCTCCAGTAAGATTATTAACTTTTTCTTCCAAAGATAAACTTGATTACATTACTTATTTATACTATGTACATTGCATTAGAGGTAAAAATGCATCAGGATAAAAAAAATCATATACAGTTCTTTTTAAAATTAGTGTTTCCTTATCCACTGCTAATAACAGCTTAGATTATTAAAAAGGAGGAATCTTAAATATGCAACTCAGCTTCAGGTTACTTACTGCTTGTTTACTTTAACACATTTTTTAAACTTGACAATCTAGAAATATCATCTCTACTCACTTTCAATTCCTCATTTTATCCCAGTGCTGTGTTTTTGTATTGGGAACTATGACATATCAAGAGAGGCAGCATGATATAGGTGAAAAAACAGGAGCCTTGGAGCTGCATACATTTAAGTTTAAAAGCCAAGTGTGCCTTTTACTAGTTGGGGGTTGGGAGTCCATTAAAGAGCAATTTGAATTTCAGTTTTTAAATTTATAACTACAATGATAAATTTACTGGATGCTGATTATGAACCAGGCACTATGCTAAGTACTATGCTAAGTACTGTTATCACATTAAATCTTGATAACAATCTGATGATGAAATAGATATTAGTATTATTTTCTCCATTTCACAAATGAGCAAGGTGAGACTTAGATTAGCTAAAATGCCCAAGGATATTCAACAAGGAAGCTAGAGTCAAAATGACACAGCTGACTCTAAAGACTACCCCCTCACCATGGTCTGCTCCGTCTAGTATGTAGATCATCTCCAGGCCCGGCAAGAGTGCCTACACAGTAGGTGTCATCTCTAAGTTAAGATGGAGAAATGGAGGTTAGAGAAAAATCTCACATTTTCAGAAGGCAAGGCCATTAAGTTTTATAGACCTTCAACTTTTTCCCTGTCCTGGCCCCATTTCCTTTCTTGTTAGAGGATATTAAACATTGGCCCCACTAGTCCTCTGGAGGATACAGCCCGCTGTTTATGGGCTCATAGGAGGAGCCATGATTCTCAATTTACTTTATGCCTTCCTTGTTCCAAAAGGATTTAAAGTGCACTTATCAATTAATACAGCATATCTCCCTGTTCCTTTACCTTTCACAAAGTGCCAACATACATGATCTCATTCAAACCTCCCAACAAGCCTGATGAAAAGGAGATTCCGAGACTTGAAGCGATAGGCTCAAGGCAATAGGTAGTTATCGAGAGGTAGTACGAGGGAAATTTGATTGCACGCTCACCATGTCGATGTTAGTTAGACTTCTTAGTTATAATGATTTCTCTCTGAATGCTCAAATGAAACATGAACACAATCAGAAATGAGTGCTCAATTATGTGATCATGACATCCCCTAGCTTGGAAGCCTGTTATGGGAGCCCCTCACTCATGAGCTCTCGTATGACATATGTAGGCTTTGCCATCTATCCCCAACATAAATGCTCCAGCTCCATCCTTCATCACTGTCCTAGCCATAGTGCCTCCTCTCAAGCCACCTCAGAGCAGCTGCCATTGCAGAATACAGTGTCACGTCATCCATCCAGGCTTCTCTCATGCCATACCTTCTTCATGGAACCACTCTTGTCCCCTGCCCCATTCTCTACCTAGAAAACATGTACTACTCTTTCAAAGCCCAGCACAGTTATTACCCTCTCTGGAAAGCTGTCGTCAAATTTCCATCCCACCAAAAACGAGGTTGCAATACTTTCTATGCAGACCATACTTCACCATAATTGCTTGCTTACACGTCTTTCTTCCTACTACAATGAGGGTTTCAAGACCAGCCACCTTTCATTCATTTTAATGCCCACCACCTAACTACAGGTGTCTAGTATATAGAGGTACCTACAAATGGGCCTGGTGGGTTTTCTTATTGCTTTTTAGCTAAATGTGTTGAGTCTATTCCAGGCCAGGACATTTATAGAAATATAAATGTCAAATATAGCTTTGCCTATGATAACACATTCAATCCTAAGAATAACTCTATAAAGTGGGTTCTATCATTTTCCTTGCTCTACAGATGAGGAAACTGTAAAACAACTTTGAAAGGTAAAACAGCTTTCCCCAGGTCACCCAGTTAGTAAGTAGCAGAGGCAAAACTCAGACCACGCAGGGGGCTCCAGAGTCCATTCTCTCGGCAACTCTGCTACAGTGACCCCTTGTTTGTTGATTAAAGGAGTTTTAGATGAATGAAAAAGCCACCCAAAGCTCTCACAATGTTTAAAATGTGTTTAATTTGATACTATACCTAAAAGGAAAAACATCAGGGAACCTCAATAGTAAGAGAGCCTGATTTCCCAGTTTCACCAAAAGTTAAAAATGCAGTCATTCTCTTCCGCTACAGAAAGAGCACTGCTGTACCATCACATATCCACCGCCTCTTTACAAAGGACTTTGAAAAAATGTAGTCTGATTGTATCATTTCCACCATAGTTTCTGATGGCAATTGTTTTTCTTTACCTTCCCTTCAAAGGCCATGTGTGAATCTTACAAAACCTATAATTAGTTGTAGAACCCCTCCTTGGTTTTCTTTTCTTTTTCTTTTATTTTTTTCCTGGTTGTCCTGAAGGTAGCATTTAGGGTGGGGAGGAAGGAATTGGAAAACACATCTCCTTAGGGAGGTGGTAAGTAGGGCAACTCAGAGAATTTCCTTGAGGTACCTCCTGATGCAGGCAGAAGGATGGGGACCGTTTTCTCTTTCCTAAAGTTGCACAATCTAGAAGATTATATGTTTGGATTGATCCTCTAACGCAACAGTGTACCACTGCAGAGCAGAACTGTAGAGTGAATGCGAATGAATTCTCCTTCTTCCAAGTCTGGGAAAGCACCTTATTGCATTCTCTGTCCAAGTAATGAGTATTTTGGAGACCCCAGGTTTGGTGGAATTGTCTATAGCAGAAACAAAGTTGGGCCTCCCTAATTGACAGAAGGAACTTCCACCTATTGGAGAGAGTCATCTAATCCACAGACTGTAATAGAATATTTACTTAAATTATGGCTCAAATTGGGATAGAAGTAAAGAGCTAGAATGAGTCATGGGAAGGATAAATTTTCATGAAAAAATGGAAAATATTACACGAATGGGGAGTCCTTTCCCCATTCCATGATTAAAAAGAAAGTGAACTCACTGGTCTCTGATTCTCATAACTTCTTATCAAGCAGTTTAGAGCCTGGCAGAATCACACAGAGGAGTGTAATACTGAAGGAAATAGTAATGTAGAAAGGAGGGCTAGACGGTATAATAATGATAATACAGCATTGCATAAACACCTACAAAAATACCAGATGCATAAGTACATTATTTAATTTAATCCATAGGAATCCTGCAAGGCTAGTGTTATGGCCCATTGTACAATTGAAGAAACTAAGGCTCAGCAATGTTAAGTAATTTACCCAAGTTCGCAAAGCTCCTAATTGACAGAGCCAGGATTGGAAACTAGGCCTATCTTTTATGGCATTTTTTTTTTCTATTTCATCATGCTGCCTTTAAAATATCATATGAAACCAAACAAGTGATTGATGTCATTCTTCCTCAAAGACATGAAAGGAATGTACAAGCAGCACAGTCATTTTCTGTAGCAGAATCTTTTAATTATGACCCGAATCAAAGCCCTGCAGTGATAAGCTGATTGTGAGCTCACCTGAAGTCAAAGCACTTCACAGCAAGTTCAGTGGCAACAATTCAGCTCTTTTTCTATTAGCAAATAGAGAACCCTGGGAAGGTATGTTTTATCCAACTTGGACCAAAATGTTACAGAGTGAGACATTTATAAGGATGCCAGCAGGAGGGGAAAGAAAAGGAAAAGGTAGAGTTTGCAACTTATTATCTTTACAACTTTATTTCAGGATCTGCGGCTATTACCTTTCTAGAATAAAGTGCATCCCTTTTGAGGACTGTTTTGGGGAATATTTGCAGGGAGTGGAAAGGCCCTGGATGAATGAACAGGTTAGCGGGATTGTGTGGCTGGGAGCATTCATCTAACCTGATGGTTAAGAACAGGTTCTGTAGCTAAGGAAAGAGTCTATGTTTCAAGCAATAGTCATGATTCACTAATGGTTGCTTTTCATAAGTAATGAGATAACTCATCTCATTTGTTTCCCAAGGTAGGTGATGATTTCCGTCATTACTTTCAATGATTTATTTACCCTTCATCACTTTTAATCTTTGAACATTGTCGGTATCTATAAAACACTTTGGAATCATCTGGCCCAAAATAGTCTAAGCTTTTCTTCTTTTAAGAGGCTCTGGATCAGACAACAGCTTCGCAGAACTTCCGTTGATTACCTTCTCCTTCTTTTGTATTTCATCAGCTGTATGTATCTGAGATGTATATGTGTGTATGTCTGTAGGAGTGTGTGTATTAAATATATATGATAGGCACACACACGTAAACAAGATAAGAAAATTCTGAAAAAACCCCATTGGAATTGAATGAAAGCATCCCCAGTTCTACCCGCCTTCCTGAGTAGGTAACAGAGGAGAACGTGCTTGAAGATTCCAAGTAAAATCATCTTCCAGCAGTTAAAGAGAAAGACACAAGGATGATTTAAAAAATTGAAAAAGAAGGATGTTCTGGAAGCAACTATACTTCCAGGAGATCCAATAAAAAACACTGTGTTTTAATTAAGTTCAATATTCCTACTAAGTTACTCTTGACAACAATACATCCCATCTTGAATTAATTTCTCTGTAACCAAGTGACAGCCAACCTCATCACATATAAGAACAAGAAAAATTCACCGAGACCATGGAATTCACTGATTCATTTCTTCAACTTTTACTGAGCACCTAGTATGATTACCCTTTGTTCATCATTATACTCCTAGTTCTGAGCAATGAAAATAGAGGAATGAGCAAAGGGTAAAAAAAATTATTCCCCAAGATTTATAGTTAATATATTGATCGTGCCTGTTTGTCACCAGTATGGATACGAGTTCTGACTCTCTCTGGAATAGATAATTTATTTACATAATAAAAAAGTTTTGTAATTGTGCCCTCAGGCCCAAAACAATAAGTATATCCCTTAGGTCTAATAAGAAATAAAAGCATGATAAGTTATTTTCATCAAAATCTTAATATATAACTGTAGGAAATTTGGCTTACCATGTTGTCTCATTAAGGAAAATGGAAGAGATGGTGATTTACCATGACAAAATAAATATCAAAAGATAAATGCTAAAATTTTAATGAAATATATTCAAATTTGCCCCATAGGAAGTTTAGTGGATGTATTCTGAGTATTAGGCTCATACTTTAGAGGCATGTTGATAGCTAATTAACTTTGTTCATCTAAAAAAGGAAGGAGGTAGAGAACAGGGTCCCAGTGACTGATATGTGCAAGTCTGAAAGACATGAGAGAACTACAGATAACTTCATAGTTTTCATGGTGCTTCCTTACACGGCCATAGTTTTATGGCAGCAAAAGACACTCTCAGCCCCAGGGAGTGTGCTATCTGATCCCTCAGTAAAAACAGGGGAGAAACAGCCCTGCTGAGAAGGACTCAGTAGCAGAAGCTCTGATGGAGCTGCAGCCAACTCTACTGTGAAATCTGGGACATGATAAACTCTAAGAGTTTGAGTACGGCTCTCAAATGGAGAGACGGGAATATTTAAGATATTCCTTAAAGCAAGAGGCTATAGCTATTTACCTGTTCGTCCCAGGTTTTCATCTGCAGCTCTGTACCCCTTCAGACCAGAGCTCGAGGACAAGTGGTGAGGGCAAAAGCCAGATCAACCCTGAGCCCCTCTTTCCTATGTAAGGAGACTGCCAAGTTCAAAACATAGCATTTTGAGTTTAGAGGTCAGGTGGGCCATGATTTTTTAGAAAGGTAACCCTGAATGTGAAATAAGGACCACCACAGTTTTTGGGGAGCCACTGGTCTGCACCCCCCTAGTAGCCACAGTTTGGAAAATACTGTGGGTATTTCTATGAAACTGGGGGATAACGCTCATCCTTTTTATAATTACTGTATTCCTCATCTCTATTTCCGTGGGCCAAGCATACAGTGTACAGGGAAGTAACTACCTATATGTGCTTCTATTTACTCAAGTTTACAGCTAATCGTACAATACTGATTAATCCTCCCTTCTCCATGACACTGAGGCAGTAGCATTCTAATGCCATCTTTATTATTGTTAGGCAGAACCCATACTACTGCATACAGAAATAGTGTAAATCATAGAACTAGTGTTTGAGGTCCATAAAATGCAAGGTTATGAATATTTCATTACTACACATTTTATTTCCCTGTCTATTCTGCATCTCCCAAAATGTTGCTTGTTTATTTATTGGCTCACTCACTGTTCACCAGGAATACTTACTTTTTCATATAAGGTATGGACTGGTTGGTCAACCCCAACCTTTTGGCCTGAGCTACATTTGAAAGTACTGATAGATGTTTTTGTTTTTTTACTTTTTTTCAACACATAAATATTTGACTGCCAGGTGACATCATGAACAGGAATTTCAGCTTCTTCCTCATAATTGCATTGATTTGTAAGCCTCTCAGATTGACACCCAAACATTTCTCCTGTGTACTACAGCTACATAGTTAAATTTTTCTCAAGGCCCCATTGTATCCATCTTTGGCTGAAGTAAGCAGTTAGACTTCGGCTGCGGATCTTGGCAGTGAAAGACACACTGTCCAAGCGCAATTAGCTTTTCTCCTGCACTGGTACAAATGATTTGTATGAATCAGCGGGTCCTGCAAAAGATGCCGCCATTATCACCTGCTTCTGAATTTTCCTTTAACGACAAAATTCATATTAGTAAATAGCCAGGGGGATCCAATCCTAGCAAAATCAGAGCCTGCGTGGCCTGCATTAAGGTGCTAACTTCTCTCCTGCCATAGGGTATCATAGATATTAATACAACTCTGGTACAGCCTGCAAAATATACAAAATGTCATAATTATATCTGCAATTCAGCAACGAAACAATTTTCCCCCTTTCTTCACTGTCATCAGCATAATAGCAGCCTATGGGATTTGTATTTTCTGGCTGTGAGCCCTTTTATGGGCTGCAGAAAAAAAATACAAGCAGGTTAGTTTCACAGCTTTGAGAAGGCCTCATGACAGAAATATTGCTTTTAATGTTATTGTCTCTTTCCAGCTTGTAACCGACTCTCTGAGTGGAGAGGCTTCTGTGCTGATGCAGCATTACTTATATCTTTCTGATAAACCTCTATGTTCTCTTTCTTGCTTCTCCCACCCATCTGGGTACGGAACTAGCCAGCTTTCAGGATCATGCCATGTTATCTATAAGCGAGGGGACTAGTCAGAGGGGAATGAAGTCAGAAGGAGGCATGTCTCCAAGGCTTCTCTTGAGGACATAAAAAAACATAAGAAAGATACATTGTGAGTGAATCTTCACATCCCATTTATTTTGCTATTCAAGACAAATATCTCAGCTTATAGCTAACGTTTGAAAAGCAGGGTCAAATAAAATGATGGATTAATAAGTCCAAGGACAGACTAATAGAAGGAAAATATATCGCAGAGAATGATGCCTGTGTCAATCTGAAAGGGGTGGAAAAAGCTGAAGTGGAAATGGAAAAAATAAAGTGTACCATAGCAACCTTAAAAAAAATGAAAAACTCCCCACAGTTATGCTAAATATTAATGAATGTTACCCAAGACCCCTATGGTACTATTACTTCAGAAACAGGTATCTTCAGAGCATTTGGGAGTCTTTTTGTTATAGCCTACACTATGGGCATCGTGGATTGAACACCAGGCTAGATGTTCCCTCCGTAATTATTGGTAATAATATTCTGTGCACATTTATATCCTCCATCATCATCTGTGATGAGGCTAATCCAGTACTTTCTGCATGAACTGTTATAATACCCAAAGCAGCAGGACGGAATACTATTAAGCATGGGTTTACCGATGGAAAACCTAATGTGACGGAGTTCATTTCTAGCAAATAAGCTAGGGATGGAATTTGTTTGAATCAGACAGACACCTGTAACACTCTCTGAGGCAACTCATTCACGTGACCATGTCTCAGATCAGCGTCATGTCAGTCAAAGGAAGCCATCCTGAATAGAGTTCTACAGAACTAAGAAAATATGCTTTAGTCAAGAAGCAGCTCTTCAATGAGAGTTGAGGTGATCTGAATTCTGCTGTCATCTCAGCCACAGACACTGATGTAGTAATGTTCTGTTGGCCATTTTGTGACTCCGTTTCATAAATGGTCAAAGGTGGAATGTTGCCTTTCTATATTAAAGGAAACCCTCTAGGAATAAATGCAATTTTAAAATCTGCAAGTGGCCCAAAGATACCCAGAGACAGATAGTTTATTGCATTTTAAAGCTAAGCAAACAGACCAATAGCTTCCCCAGCAACAAATTATTGTTTAAATAGAATTGTTCAAGATACTCTATAAGAGAAATTAATTGGAAGGAAAGCCTGGAAGTTACTAAAAAGGACTTAATTGTAAAATAGAAAAACTGTCATACGTGTTAGACCCTTCTTGAACTTTAAGTTCATAATGAGGAGACCATAGTCATGCCCACATTTAAGGAAAAAAATGCAGCATATGAAAATTCAAATTTACAAACCAGATCAATTAATGGGTGATTATTCACACTATAAAAGGATTTATCACTTTACAAATGGATTCCCTGCAGGGTTCCATTTTAATAACAGCTCTCTCAGTGTTAGGAGTCACTGCCAATTAAAAGTCAATCAGAAGTGAAGATAAAGCGCCTCTGAAATTAAAATGTATGTCAAAGGGAACTCATTGTAGAATTGCAAATATTCACATTATGTACAACTTTATGGTCACAGAATTTTTTCACGAGCCTTTATTGAGCACCACTACAAATTCGGCTGGTCCTGAAGAGTCACTGCCAAGAAATCTCAAAAAGTAGAATAAATGATGCCTGTCTTTGGAACTTGTACAATGTGATCACAGCAGTGTTGTACAACGGGGATACCATCAACATTTTAAGGGAGTGGGACAATGCTTTCTTGTGGAAATCAGTCCTGCACATTGTCAGTTCTCACTCACTAAATGCCAAGGAAGCTCCCCGGTCATTGTATCATGAACATTCCCTTACACATTCCCAACATCTTCTGTGCCACCCACCCACCCACACACCACTGTTGAGACCCTTGTGATACTCAGAAAGTGTGCTTGAATCTTCAGACATTAGTGCTGGAGGACACCTTAGAGGCCGTGTAGTTCAAAGTTTTCTTTTGGATGAGGAGGAAATTGAGGCAAAAAGAAATAAAGTGGCAAGTCTTCTAATGCCCACTCCATTGATCTTCCTATTAAATAAATCTCTTTGGAGAAAGTAAGAGCATTTGATGTGTGGTCTCTGAACTCAACTTTTGTCTACCTTGAATTTTCTCCACATTTTTCATGTTTTGCCTTTTTTTTATCTCTGCCCTTTTTCCTCATTTTCAGGAAAGGGTATTCTGACTCTTTGTCTGGTTCAGCTTCCATCTGTTCCCTGGAATCTCTCTTCCCAAGAGGTTTGCTTCTTCCAATGGTAGGATTTTAGAACAGAAAGATGGGGGGAGTGGAAATCTAGCCTAATGAGTCTGATGGTTCTGTGGAAGAAGTTCTCCAGCAAACAAACTAAGGAAAGTCCTCCACTGGGAGCTTAAGAAGGGGACAGAGTTTGGAGCCTCTGTGGGGGGCTCGATAGGGTGTAAACAACAAGATGAATGAAGTACATTTTTTTTTATTATACTAGGTTTTGCTAGGGTTCAGCTGATGAGACTGCAGAAAACCATAAATGATCTAATAGGTACTTTTGCATTATTTTCTTCTTCAGCTTTCAGCAGTTGAAGAATGTGAGAAGAAAAAGCCCTCTTGGAAGTCATTCATCAGGGATGAATAGCTGCATGTAAAGAGAATGCAGGATTTGGATATAATAGCAAACACATCATTGCAATGGCTGGCCAAGGGTACTAGAGAAGCAAAGTGACATAACAGGTGGTCTGGATTTCCCAACCCAAAAGCTTCAATAAGCTGGAAGGCATTTGACCTGCTAACTCTGGTGGTGAGAGAATGAAAGACACGGAGATTCCAAGGAGAAGGTCAGAGTTCAGATCTCAAGCACATAACATTTTTTTGTGGTTGTGTTGTCTCTGGTAGGGTCTGCTGATGTGGTTGAGGCCCAGTGGGAAGAAAGTTATTAAGAGAAATGTTAAAGCCCCAAAAAATGCTATGGAAAAAGAGAATAAGGCAGGTGCTGAAGTCATTTTGTAATGTAAATGGAAGAGAATTTGAAAAAAAAGAATGACTCAAATTTCCATTAAAATGCCTCTGGGATAAAAGATTACAAGAAGATATGCAACAATTCTCAGCTGCCTTCATATTAGTATAATGCATTTGGGAAACCTAAGATAAGGCTTCATTTACACACTAAATTTATATTGATGTTATTATTGTTCAATCAGTAGGTAGGTATTTTGGATACAGTGTGCAAATAAACAATGTGGATATCAACTCTGTGTCAGACCTGTACTGAGCACTGTTTTGCAACTGGGAATCAACAGGTACCTTCCCTTACGGTGTTTACAGCCCAGTGAAGGAGGAAAAAGATTCAACCTCAGCAGACTCACGTTACTAATGTAGGTCTAGGCTCATAGAAGGAATGCCTGACCCAGTCTCTGGAATCTAGGAAGTCTTCCTGGATGAGGCAATATCTAAGCTGGGACTTCCAGGATAATATGAGTTAAAGAAGTCAGAGGAGATAAGTGATAGGTGTTGGCAAGGGAAAGATCAGGAGCAAAGGCTCAGAAGCAGAAAGGAGCCGTACACACATAAGGAATTAAAGGTATAGAGGTGACAGGAAGTTAGATTGGGAGGAAGGAAATGGTAGGAGCTATATGGCAAGAACCTCTTGAATCACTCTAAGGAGTGGTTGTTTTATCCTGAGAGCATAGGAAGCAATTAAGAGGTTTTTACACTGGAGGAATGACAGGATCTGCATGTTAGAAAGCTTATTCTCTTTGCCATGGAAAAAGTGCATTAGTTTGAAGAGGGCAGGCCTGGGTATATGAAGTCCAGTTCTACTGAGTTGTTATATCAGTGAGGGAGAGGGAAGACCGGGACTTAATCCTCAGGACTTCTGGCTTATGTAAACAGAAAGGCAGGGGGACAAATCTCAGACATTTGAGCAGTTCGTTTGGAGGAGCAGAGTAGGAAAGCCGATGGTCCTGTTTTAGGCATGTTGAGTTTGAGGTGCCAATGGGATATGGAAGTGAGTATGGTCAGGTGGCAGATGTGAACTCAGATCAGGTGAGGGGTCTGGGCTGGAGCTGGGGACATAGGTGTCCTCCATATAACTGAAGCCTTGGGAAAGGAGGAGATCCACCTGAGAAAATGAGAAGAGGGTACGGAAGGAATCCTGAGTAACTCCGTGCATAGTAACCATGGTAGTAATTCAGGCAAAAGATGATACTGGTCTAGCAATCTAAAAGATCATAGCAGTGAGTGTGAATGGATATGTGTGGGTTTGGGGAATGTTATAGAGATGATTCCAAACTCTCCATTTGTGAAGCCCCAGGATGTCTTTAATTACAAAAAAATGCTTGGTTGACCCAGTGCTTCAGAAATTAATCTTGTTGTGTTTTCTATTTAGGGGATGATGAAGCCAGTTTAGGTTTCCCCAAACAGAAGTCACTGCTAATTACTAGTAAAATTCACTGCTGCCATTATACAAGGGAATTTTCTGCAACATACAGTCATTTAGACACTGAGGCTAAACTCTTTGTAGTATATGCACATTTTGAAGATGCAAGCTATAATCTGATGGATAATGTTACAGAAAAGTTAAATATTCATTGACACCCCTCCCCAAAATATACCTTAGTCTAATTTGGGAATTGGCTCTTCCCCATTCTTCTGTATTTGGCCAAAAATCTGGTTCTCTCGATCTTCTCGATGGCGGTAGAGGAGAGCCTATTTATTCTGGAAAACCAGGCTATACCCTCTCCATTTTTGAGCAAGGCACCGTCCACCTAGCTTTCTAAAATTCAGGTTGCTGAATCTCTCTTCTCTGGGTTCCATCCAGTACTTCTTTAGCAATTCTCTTTTTTCTGAATTCTTTTCTCAGGCTGGGGAAATAGTGGTTTTCTATTCTCAAAGCACTCCTATCTGGCCTGACTCTGCTCAGTAATGTATCTGTGATTTCCTGTCCCTGCTTGACCTAACTCACCTTGACCTTCTTCTGCCCCCTGGCCCTTTACAACTAGCTTTCTTTACTTCTGACCCTGCCTCCACTCTCAGCTCTCACTCAAAGCTCCCCACAAAAAAAGCCTATCAATTTAAAAAGTCAGCATTTTAAAACTTTACTTCTTCATTTGACAGTAACTTGGGTTAGGAGAGTTCTCAGTTTTGTCATACCTGCTAATGACAGTACCTCGCACGTGGCTCAGTAAATCTTAGCTATCATTCTTATCATTACTGGAGGTGAAGTCCCAGCTCCCATATTCTCCAGTTGTGTCATAAAAGGTAGAGCACCTTCTCTCTGAGCCTCAGTGTTCTCATTTGAAAAATGGGGATTATGATGCCTGCCTGTCTCCTAGACTTAAGAGACTCCAATGGGAAATAATAAACAAAAAGACCTTGCATGTCACAGAAATTTATGGAAATCTTACTTTTTTGAAGTTTTCTTTGAAAACCTTGACCCGGGGTACCACCAGAAAACCAACAATGATTGCACGGAATGCTAGGTGGACCATAGAAAATAGAAGAAACAGAAAATTTGACTTGTAATTTTGTCACACAGCTGCCTTTGAGAACTGATATTTGAAGGATAATTAAAGATTCTCTAACTTTTATTTCAGATTAATTTCTCAAAAAGCTACACACCTAAACCATGAATACTTAGCTTCCAGGAAAATGTCTTCTCTGAATTATTTAGTTAAAAAAGGCTATTACAGACAAGAATTAAGCTAAGAAATGGCCATGTGAAGCCTCTTCTGCCTCATTTATAAAATTTCCGTTGAAAACATTTGTCCATTCTTCTGTTAAGTGTTTTTAAGGATCTACCCAACAAATGTTGGCAAAAACTTAATGCTAGGATTAAATTCAGTGCCTCTTTATATACAATTATGATTCTACCTATGATTCAATGGGCACTTATATAACATTCTCTCACACTGTCTTAATTTTTACCTTGGTTTATTAAAAGGATTACACCTGGTCAGGAACTGGCCAGCTGACAAGGATTTAAGCTGACTAGGGACCAGCTATTCATTTTCCCCTCTTACAGAATGCCTGTTTCTATGCTTGGCACATCACTCTTATCTTCTGCTTACTCATGATTTCTACTTATAACTTACCTAGCCCAGGTGCTATCTCATGACCTTGTTTTAGCTTCAACTCCCATCACTAACTAGACAAATTCTTTCTTTTCTTGCAGTTCAAATTCCTGAGGGAAGCAATGTGAGTGCTTCAGCCAAGCATTTGCACATCTGTTTGGGCAGAGCCCCTCATGCCAGGCCCATCTTGTTTGCTGGCAAACGGAAACAGGCCACCTGGAACAGGGGACCATTCCCAGTCCAGCCAAGACAGGACAGAGCTGCTGACCCAGACATGCCGTGCAGGCAACTTCTCTTACTGAGGTTTGCTCTTTACCTTCCTTTTTACTTTTGTTTGTTTGTTTGTCTTTTTATGGCACATAGGAAGTTCATAATGTCAACCTCTAAGCCTCTTTTGGGTTAAAGATTTTTCTTTAATGAATTAATATATTGACGTAGAAACCTTTTCAAGCAGACACTAACTCAACCTTATAACTTGTTTCTCTTGCTAAAAATACAATCTAGTTCACCGAGATTTTTTAAAAGGATTTTAATTAATTGAGATGTTGTGATAACAAAAGACCACTCCAACATAATCCACAAATGAGGGAGTACCTATATTTGTCAGTGGCAGTGGAACAGAGATGCATGCATGAGGCATTGTCTATGGCCTTCCACTTTCCAAAGTGGGATCCTAAAGCCCTGAGCAATGGGTATATGTGGTGGTGTGTTAGAGTCAACTCAGACTAGCTCTCAAGTGTGGATTGTTAAAGTTCAGGAATTCTTTGAGCTACTTATTAAATACGGCCATCATTAAAATTAAATTAAATCAACTCAGATTAAATAACTTAAAAATTAAAACAGAGGCAATAAATACTGAAATATTAAAAAACAAAGGCAAGAAATACTCAAAACCTATCACTTCCTTATTTGTTAACTATATTTCACTTTACCTCTGCTTTTGCGGCTACTGACATCTATTATGTCTGTATGGTTTAAATACCATAAAATGGTGTGCTCCCCTGCAGCTCCTTTCAACTCTGTGTTCAGTGACATCATTGTATTTACACCATGGAAATAGACACATGCTATTCGTCAGCCCTTCCCTGCCACCTCCTACTTCCTGGACAGTCCAGTGTTACACATTTACCAACATATCACTGGGTGTCCGTTTTACAAACCGAAAGTAAAACTTTTAAATTTGCAAAAATGTGGGGGTTGGATAAAGGATACTTTTTAAAAGGTTGGGAACCATTGCTCTAACCCTGAGTTACCTATCAGTCCATTACATATGTTCACTGATATCACAAGCATTACAACCTTTATATAGCACTTCCTCTATTGCAACAGTCCTCTAACCTAGAAAATCTCAGAATGCATTATTTCTTTTGTAGGGAATAGTTAGAAGTCTCTGAAGCTTGTACACATAAACCCATAGATAGTCACCTGCACAACTTAGACTAGTGGTACATGCACGTACTGGTGCAGTTTCAGCTTCTTCAAACAATTATAACTTACATTTAAATTCAATCTTGTATTGCCTCATCTGCTACATATATTCTTGACACACAAATGAAGAAGCACACTAACGTTTTAGTCCACATTTTTAATGCATGATGAGCTCATTAACCACCAAACAAATTAATCCTAATTATGTCCTTTTGAAATATGACTGTATTAATAGGACATGGAAGACAAAAATTGGTTGAATCTCTCATTAACGTATTTTGTCACTTAAGAGATTGCCAAAGTGGTCGAATATTTCAAATTCTCTTATAAGACAACTAGACAGAGTAACGGCCAATAGAAAAAAAACTATGACCTAATCAGACTTGGGAAATATATGTAGAGGCTGAGGGAGGACGGAGCTTTGTGAGTCTGGCAAGCAGGCAAGATGGGACTGCCCTAAGTTGAATTTGTGTGATGAGCTAAGGTGCTTCCTAGGCAGATCTCATTCGAAAGGAAAAGGGAACCAAGCATCAGCTTGGTCAGAGAGCCAGGGAGGGGTGATTATGAATACATCAGAGCATCTGTCACTTGGATTAGCTCCTGGCCTCGTCCCCCAGACCATGTCTGCGTCCTGAGGCAAGCAGATGTGGTAACCTGCCAAAACAGCAGCTGGGCCGATCAGAGGCTGCCGTCCCTCTGGTGAGGTGACTGGGGTGGACAGATGTGTTAATATCTCATGGAAGCGGCAGAGGTAAACATCAGACATGGTTCACACACCCTGCGCAGAACTCAGAAGAGCAAACACGAGGGTGAAGCATGGGAACTAACCTGACTTACTTTTGCATTCACTGGATGTACTACTTAAGGATTCTGAGTAATTTAGGGGTCGGGGAAGAACTTGCAGAGGCCTAAAGTGTTGCATTCGTGGGTGGTGACAAGAGCTTATAAAAAAGAGTTGCATCTTTTCCCATCCTGTTGGGAGGTTCCAAGTGCACATATTACTAGCACAAAGCCAGGAGCACATTCTCACCCCACTGCCCAACTTCTCACCGTCACTGCCCACGGTCAGTTGATGCCGTGGAGGCACTTGCCCATCAATGATCCTGGGATGTGCTCATCTTTGGGTTACTTCCACAAAGGAAAAGAAAGCCATTATGCTAACTTCAGTGGAGTTTTTAGAGTCCCGTCAAAATGCTCACCATTCTAGTTGTGATGCTGCGAGAGTGCCCAGTGTCTGAATGGAGGTGCCACCATGAAGAACTCTCTCATTGGAGAATTTGGGTACCATTTAAGTACTTGCCGGAGCTATCCTGGCCCCTTGAATGATAAGCTTTTTTAAGAGACATGGGGGATGATCTGTCTTCTCTCTGTGAATTGGGGAGACTGTTGGGAGGACAGAGACCAGGGAAAATCTACAATGGCTCCGAAAGGATGTAATTAGGATGGAGACATGAGCCATTTCTAACACACCTGTCAGGGCAGCACATACAGTGTCTTTGTGCAAATTACAAAAAAAGGCAGCCTCTCTGGGACGCCAAGTTGCAAGGAAACACACCTTTCTCAGGCTGACAGCCCCTTACTGGGGGCACAGCTTCACAAGCAGGGAACAGGCCCCCAAGCCCTCTATGCATTTGTGCATCACACAAAATGCAGAACTCTCTGGGGCAGCACATCAGGACATAATATGGTATGAGAGTGGGAGTTCATTGAATGCACCCTGTGGTAAGAACCAGGAATAAACCTGGAATGGATGTGCTTTTGGAGGTATGAGCCACAGGTTTTGCTTGAACTGAAACAAGGAATGTGTGGCTGGAGCACTAGCCCAGGGAATTAGCCCTTCCATCTGGCTATCCAGTGCTTTGCAGCCCCAAACAGCTGCCAGTCATAAAGGACAAAAAAAAGCTCAGGAGAGAACTTTTTAGAACCAGGAAGTGTCATACCCATGCCTGAAAATAATGATTACAGGCCTGGAAGAGATTCTAAAATTGATGGAGGTCATCTCACGGGAGAGGCCAAGAAATCCACTGGTGTCCTGGCTGCCATAAGCTGTTCCAGGGCCCTACGTTTGGGGAAGCCTCAGGCATTGCTGGGTTGCATTGCACCAGTAACCCTGTCAGGTGACCCCAGAAAGTGGGGAGACTTTGACAGAGATGACATATACACAGGGGTAGCAAATTAGAGAAAGTTATGTCTACTCTAGGGGTCAGCCTTGTCTGGGCACATGGGGATATTAGAAAGAATGGGCTTATCAAAGATTTATTTGCATGACTCTGAAGACAGAGATGAATTCAGGGCAACAGAGAGCTGGACACCAAACATTCTACTTGTTAGAGACGAGGAATCATTGTGAGAGGAGAGTGATGACGCCCATTGCACTTTGTCTTCTGCCTAAAACCATGCACTCGTATGAGTCTGAAGGTGGGAGGATGGAGCAAAGGAAATGGGTGGCATTGTCAATAGGAACTGCAAGGACTGTCACTAAACTGTCAGACATTGGTCACAAGTAACCACAGTTTTGAGCCTCTATACAGAGCAGTGTCACAAAAGGTGGCATTCTCCCCTACTTTGTAGAAATCCCTTGCAGTTTGAGCACCTGGTGGGGAAGCGGGGAGTTGTGGAGGTGCAGGTGTTTGGTGCCCTCTGAAGGTGTTGGTGCTTCCCCAAGGTTGTGCAAGGAGCCACAGCAGAAATGACCCAGGCCTGGAGACTCCGTGGGGCCAGCAGGTAGGGGCTATTGAAGCACTGCAGCTGACAGGGAAGGATGATCATAGAGCCACATGGTAAGGGATGGATTTATTTGTGAGTATATATGACCTGCCACCTGGGACCTGCAGAGATGATTGGATGGAAGGTGGGGACTTTGTGGAAGGCTAATATCCAGCATTCACAAGCTACAGCAAGAGCCAGCAAAACCTAGGTGATGATCAAGTCTTACCTCTGAGGGAATACATGTGTTCTCCAACAATTGGGAGAACAGATCAAAACCAAGATTATATCCATAATTAGAAATGATTTTTAAGTTTCTAAAAAAGTTTATCTTTTTGGGCTCAACCTCTGAAATCTAAAAATATACAGACTGCTTAAATAATAGTTCATCATTCTTTGCCCATTATGATCAGGCCTCACTCCTCACTGGGCTTATCTGGCCCCCAAGAAACATGCCAAACTTGTGCTTACCTGAGGGTCTCTGAATTTGCTACTCCCTCTCTGTAGAATGTTCTCCCTCAAAGGTTTGCAAAGTTGGCTCCTTGTCATTCAGATCTCAGCTTAAATTCCTGTTCCTCAGAGGGGCTTTCTCTGACTATACAGGTTTTTAGCACGTCTTTCCACCCACAGTCACTCTCACGTTATGTAGTTTTATATTTTTAATGACACTTATCATTAGCTGCAATCATCTTGTTTGATTTTTTTTTCAGTTACTTGTCTATTGCCTGTCTATCTCCAATAAAATATAGTACCAAAAAGTCCAGGGCATTTGTCTATCTTATTCCCAGCTGCATTCCCTAGTATATAACTGCCTGGCACATAGTAAGTGCTCCTCAAGAATTTGTTGAATCAGTTCATTTGAAACTTTCACTGTCAATTTCCTGCAACTGTGGAAATTATTCACCATAGGTCAACATAAAAACAGTGTCTCTAGACCATTTATCTTATTCATTTTTCAGGTAAATGAGGACCAGGGAAACTTCTGCCTCAAACTTCGCATGCAGTCTTGACTTGTTTATATGTGTTCACGGATCATTTTCAAATTCATGACTCTAACATCTTTGGACGCTAACATTTTTCACACATCAATATTTTGCTAGAGCATCAGATATGTCTACTGTTCTGAATTTGCTTCTAACCAGTGCTGTTAAAACAACACATCGTTAATTAGAATTTGCGATCTATCAGCCGGACACAAGCTAGACTTCTCCTCTATTAGCAACACTACCACCGTCTGTATACTTTACGGAAACTGATCTTCAACACGGTGCCTGCTTTAAAAATATTTGGAGCTGAGACTGTTTCAGACAGAATTCAAGTCTCTTGCTTGTATTTTAGCAACTTTGCATACCCACAGGGGTTATGTCTAATGTTTTCCAAAACCTTTTAGGTGGCTAGTTTGACACCAAATGAGCTTCTGAGACCCACTGCTGAATCATCTTCATTGGAAAGTTTTAAGAATAGAACAGGTAACTTCCTCTGTTAAATGAGATATCACACCATTTAGAAGCTAGGGATAGAAACCAATACACCCCTTGAGATATGCTCTAGCAAGGTGGTTTTTCTACTTTTAGATAATAATTAGTCATCCAAAACTGTCTTATGACAAAATTGTCTTAAGGGGAAAAAAACTATATTAATCAATATTGGAGGATATATATACATATATATTCATTACACTCATATATCCACTATGTATATATATGTATATTTATATATATACATATATATATTCATTAGGAATACAACATGGTGAATATCCAACGATATTTGAAAATATTTCCTGATGAGTTTGGCACTTAAAATTTTTGCTGTTTTTTTCTTTTTTATGTAAATTGCCCCCTAGCAACTAAGATGGGGTATTTCTGAAATTCATTTACTGCCATTTTGCTGTATTGTCCACCAGATTGTTTCTAGTACCTTCTGATGTGTGGCAGCTGTGTTTTAACAATTCCAAGAGTACCATATGAAAGTAATCAAAGACATTAACACACTAGTGTCTGCAGCTCTAGAGGTATTTCCTGAATGTGGTACTGCTGGGCCATGCAAAGTTGTATATAAATTACCTTCTTTTTCTTTTTTTCTTTTGTTTTTTTTTTCTTTTTTTTTTAGCATACTGAAGTGTTCTCTGAATACATGTAGAATCATCACATGTTTGTATTTCTGGATCCCTGTTTTCATGGACATAGCTATCTACAAAGGGCAAGCATACTAAAATCTGCATTCAAGTACTATTTTTACAGAGCATAGAATATATAACACATTAATCTGTGCAAAGTGATCTCTCAGATTCCCCAAGGAGGAAATAGTTAAAGTTTAGTGTTTTCTCTGATATAGTATACCCTGGGTAGAGTAGAAATGGCTAACTACATAACATCCTAATGTAAGCAGTTATTGGGAAATGTTTCGCATACAGTATTTTATTATAGCAAGATTGCACTGTGCTTAAATATCCCTGGATCCTCTCCAAAGCCAAAAGAATGAGAATGTAGTTAGTTTACAGAATATGCTCATTCAGCAATTGTGTCTTATAATAAATGAGGAATTTGAAAAGGATTGCTTTGTTTGTTATAAAAGGTAGGGAGAAGTAGAGTAACCTAAAGAAAGTATAATTTCCAAGTACTGTTTGTCAATAAAACAATATGTTGTGCAATCTTGGAAGAAGATACACGAATCATCACATTGCATTACCTCACTAACCGCCAATTCACATATCTCATATAAACAAGGTATCCAAGGGTGAAGCTTAAAAAATTAAAGCTCTAAATATACCAAATTCTGTCATAAGTCATATTTTAAGATTTATCTAGCTTTTCCCATATCCAATTTTATACTTTTACAGTCTTTATCAAAAACGTAAACTCTTTCCTTATATGACTATGTATTCCAGTATTTCAGTGGACATGAATGTAACAGGTATAGAGATAGATTTAGAGAGAACACTGCACATCTCATTTTAGTGTACCATCATCACTTTCCTTGTTAGCTGAAGTATTCTTTTGAAACACACTTTCAATAAGGGGTTCTAGGACTCGGTGGCAGTAGTTCAGAGCCAGTATTTATTTCACATTCCCTTTCTCCCCAGTGACCACTACTGACAGAGCCCCAGCGTGGCTGGCCCATGTAGTTCTTTCACTCTTCATTAAAATAGTGACACCAAAAGTTTTTAATGATTCCCCAAATGCCATTATAAGGCACAGGGTAAATGTGAGAGCTGGGGCCCATCTTTCGAGATTAACTAAAATTTGGAAGTAACATTTTCCACACAGCTTCCTCCCTGGCCTTCCTTTGGCCTCCCACAGGATTTCACTAGGCATTGGGCCACATCTAACCTTAACTCCTTGCTGAAGGAATCTCTTTGGAACATCAAACACCAGAATAGTAAAATTTTCCAATCAGGAACAAAAAAAAGTTTAAACTTTCAACGTTATCTCTCCAATTCTTGGCTTTCTTCTAGATCCAATTTTCTTTACTTCTTTACCCAGATAAGTGTGGAGAAACCAGGAAAGAAGTTGTCCCCTCCCCTACAGCACCTTGAAAAGCTTACACATTATCAACCCTCAATGGAGTCTGCATTTACTGAGCACTTACCATGGGCAGATGGCAATCCTGAAGATTTCTTTTTAATCTAGACTTACTCCCCATCCTTACAGTTGTGTTGTGCACGAATGGGGCCTAACAGAGAGATTGAGATGGACTGATTGATAGACAGACACATAGATACTGCTTTGACAAGGAAGAGTTAAGGATTGTCCTACCATACAGAATGCTTGCTGTCTACCTCTCTCATTTCTGAGCCTTCACTTCGCCTGTTTTTCTCAAGCAAAGAAAATTAGAAACAGTTCCTGAAAAGTTGCCATTTGGATCAGCTACTTTAATTTACTTCACAAATTCTTTTGAGGATACTTAGAATATGCAAAGTAAGAGAGACGCACAAAATGAAGAACTTGAACACCGTTTCCGCCAAGAGTTCACTCCAGTGGGAGGGCTGGGTATGTGAAGCAAGGGATTTTTAGTGGGCAGAAAAGCTGAGCAAAGGCTCTGAGGTGGGCCACAACAAGGTGGGCACTTCTATTGTGTGCTTGGAAATGAGGAAGCTGATTGATTTGGCTGAAGATTAACCTGCGTGGAGAAATAATGAGCACAGAGATAGAAGAAGGGCTAAGGATAGGAGAGAGTCTGAAATGGAAGCCTCAGTCCCTATGATAGTACTTTGAATTCCAGGCTAAGGTTTGGACATTGCCGGGAAGGCCTCTGATGTTTGGGAAGGACGGTAACCAATGGGATCAAATACCTCTCTTTCCTGTTTCCTGCTGAGGAGGTTGTCAATTTAAAAACTCAGAAATTATTCAGGAGACTTTTAACAGCATCACCAACATCACGCAAATTTTTTGAGAACATGGTGGTTTTAAAACTAACAACATTCGCAACAATGAAGGCAGACATGACATGGAAAAATCTGTATTTGTCCCTTTAAGAAGTTATGTGCATGGCTGTGGTTACTCTTAACACAATGACAGATTAAGAAAGGTTTGTGTTGCTGTGTCCCCCACCCACCCCACCACCAGTGCTTCTCCAGCCCCTACGTCTGCATGTATTCATCTTCCATCCCAATCCACCAGAAAGAAGAGAACTAGCTCTCCACTTGCACCTTGCCATTAGTGGGCTGAACTAATGCTTTCATGGAGGTAAGAGGCAGGTGATTATATAAACTAGTGTTACAATAACTGGAAGACTCCCTTTGGCTGGGATTCATGAGGGGCAGATTTCAATGTGTTGTCCTTTCCTCCCCCACCAAAGCAAACTCCACCTGATTGCTATTGGTGAAATTCCTGGGGACTAAAGCTCTTTTAGTGCCTTGGTTGGACTTAAAATTACAAATAGCCAAGGGAGAGAAAAGCCTTGAACTACATTTATATTAAGATGTAAATGACCAATAGTGTAGAATAGTGTACCCTCTCAGGTTCCCTGCAGGAAATAGATGGCATGCTCAAATTAGGATCATTCCAGGAGAGTTTAATAAAGAGACTATTTACAGAGTTCTGAGGAAGCCTCAAGGGTTAGTGCAGCACCCTGGGCTAATAAAAACACAGCTGTTACCCGTCCTAGGTCCAAGAAAGGAGGGGAAGGAGCAGTTACTGGAACCCAAAATGAGAAAGTCACGATGCAGAGAAGGCTGTCATGAAAGGAGCCCAGACCTTTAAACAAGGCATACCACTGGCCCAAGGTGATCCTACCGAGAGAAAGCCAGGGGAATAAATAGCCTGATCTCACTTTTATCCTTCCCTTCAATCTTTTTCCAGGGCTTCCTGGTTGGCTGAAATCAACCAGAGCTGGAGGACAAGGGAATCAATTGATGAAGTTCTCGTAAGTCAGCTTTCCTGTGCAGAGCTGGGTAGAAATGAATACAGAGCAGATTTGGAAGGGTAAATGGGGTACCAAGAACTGAAAGGGGGGCAAGAAGAGAAAGACAAAGTAAAACTTGGGGTGGGGGTCGGAGATGTTGAAGAAAGAAAGACTAACACAGTTCCGGAGAATTCACTTGGTTCTTGAAAATACACACACACACACACACACACACACACCTCAAAACTCAGGAAACGTAGTGTTGGGACTTCCTTGTTTCTTCTAAAGTTGAAGGTAGACATTTTCAGTCACTCCTCACTACACAAGATAGCCACTCTTCTTTCTGTGAGGAAAACAAGCTCATTGCAATCCAGACACTAATGAGATCTTAAAGCACAGACACAATTCACTGTTAGGTGCATAGACAGCCTTATTTTATTAGTCAGTTGAAAGCACACATGAAGAATAGCATACAGGGCAAAATATTTCTTCCCTCTTTCCATAGACTGCCTTTTAGGGCACACAAAGTCAGCCTCATATGGAAACCCATGAGTTCCTGGAGTCTTTCCAGTATTCTTCTCTTTTCTGTGCCTGTCTTTCCACCAACCAGGGGCCCACTTCTGTAGGTCAAGGCTTTGGAGATCCTCATTCCTGGTTCTATCCTGGGGAGGTGTTTTAAAATTTCTGTTCTGTACTGCTTTAAGTTTCCCCAGGAGTAAGATCAGATTTTTGTGCCTGAACTATCTACAAGAGAAAAACGTTCTCTTGCTAACAATGGACATAACCTCAAGGCATTATAATGCTAAAAGAATCTCTTCCCATCTGCATACATCTCAACCCCCATTCCCCAAAAGGAGTAAAAAAAAAAGGCAAAAGAAATCTGAAACTTTGTTTTGTCACACTAACTTTAGGGAATTCTTTTTGCAGATTGTAGTTGGAAAATGGGTTTCTTGGTTGGTTTAACATATTTCATAAAATATGTTCATTTTTCTTATATATAACGAAGTTATCTTTTTGTTCCTAAATTTTCATTTGGTTATCTATAGCGGCAGAGAACTATGCCAAAACATGGTGGCTTGAAACAACGATGTGTTAACCTTCACAGTTTGGGGGGTTGTTTGGGTGCTTCTTGCTTGAAATTTCTCGTGCAGTCATCCCAAGGCTCACATGGCTAGACTGTGATGCTGGCTGTTGGCTGAGAGATGATCTGGAGCCTTTTCTAGAACACCTGCCTGTGGCCTTTCTCTGTAGCTTCCATTTCTCACAGAATGGCAGCTAGGTTCAGAGAGGGAGTATCTCAAGATGAGTCTCCCAAGAGACTCAGGCAGAGACTGCCAAATTCTGTAACTTAGTGAGAGAAGTCTCAGCATGGCACTTCCACCTCAACCTGTTCCTAAGATCACCCAGGTTCAAGGGGAAAGGAATTAGACTGTACCACCCACATAAGTGAGAAGCAGCATACACCTTCGAAGAGGGAAGGGGTTGATGATGGTCTCATTTGGAAACCAACACAAAATTTCATCTCTTCTTTTGTGTTTCCTAATGAAATACTAATGATTCATTTGTGCTACCATTATTTAACAGTCTGCTCAATACAGTGGAAAGAGGACTGAATTCAGAGTGAGAAGTCCAAGCCAACAATCTCAACCAGAGGCAAAACCAAGCCAAAGCAGCAGCTGGATTCTGAGGTGCCTATCATCCATGTCTACCTCTTGGACTCTGGGGAAGGAACGCCTTCAGATTTTCCTTTCCAGGTGAGTGCTGAATTAAGAACTAATCTAAAGTTGTTTCATCTCCGTTTTAGAACCTCCTACCCCATGACAGATTAGGGCAGGGGAACTGAGCTGGCAAGTTGACCTCAAGAATTCAGAAGTGAATGGAATAGGGCCAGACAAAAATGTTCCCTCCTCAACCACAGGAGCAGAAAGATAAGAGGGTCTCTTTCAATGGCAAATGAATTCCCCTCTCCTCTCCACAGGGCATCCTCTGGCATGTATGGGCAGATCAACTTTTACTAATCCCATCTCTGTCACGCATTACCTCTGTGATCTTGGACTAGTCATTTTCCAGTTTACTCATCTGTAAAATGAGAATAGGTATTTCAGAGGTGCTAGAGGTTTAAGATTAATAAGGTATATGAAAATGTTGTGAACAGTAAAGCCCTAGGTATAGGCCAACTACTTTTAAGAGAGTTGCCTAAATCAGGGCAAACTGTCTCTGTAAAGGGCCCAGATCATAAATATTTTCAGCTTTGTGGACAAATGGTTTATCAAAACTATTCAGCTGCCCTGTGAGAGTGTGAAACCAGCCTTAGACAAGAAAATGATAACTAATGGGTATGGCCGTGGTTTGCCAACCTCTGTTCTAATTTATGATTTCACCTGGGGAGGAAATGGGTAGAAAAGTCAGAACAAGTAAACTTTTTTTTTTTACTTTTCTTTTTTAATTTATTGGGGTGACAATTGTTAATGAAATTACATAATTTCAGGTGTACAATTCTGTATGTAAACTTTTAATAATCTACTTTTTTATACTTACTCTGGTTCAGACGCTGAACAAGGTGAGTTTAGGAATATAAAGAAGAGGGAAAATACTGTTTGATACTAAGAGTGGATGCTAGATTTCCTCCTAGAAAGAGGGCAGTAAGAGAAACTATCCTGACAAGTGCCTGGGAGTAGAAAGTGAGAACGTGGGACCTTGGGATGAGGAAATCTGGTGTATCCGAGAAAAGAGGAATAATATTCCATTTGTTCCTGACAGGAATTGAATTGACAGCAGTGTATGTGATTCTCATGTAACCCTACCCTGTGAACCTCCAAATCCTTAGTAAGGTTATTAAACTCATGAAATATTTAGAATGAGTGGATTTTTGTTTTGTTTTGTTTTGCTTTGCTTTGCTTTAGAAATAGCCCAGTGCCAATTTTGGTTTAAAAAAAAAAAAATAGGAGTTAACAATTAACACTGGGTACTTGAAGAAAGAATGTTTATAATAATAAAAGACTCCAGATAACCCTTCTATATATAGAATAGTGGAACGTAAATACGTGTATTCACTTCTCTGGGAGTAACTGGGGCCTCATACCTGATTCATTTAGAGTAGACTTTCAGCATCTTACAAGATCCTGGAGTGTAGAAACAAAGAAAATCATAAAAGTAAGTCCTAAAAAACACCTAGAAATCACAGGGAGACCTCTAAACTGTCACAAGCCATGGAAATGGGGTGCCGAAACATTTAACCAGGTGTCCAGAAGTCAGAGGCCCTAGCTAGAGCGTCTGGCAGAAACATCAAGCATATCGTCATATAAATAAAAATGATTATAGCAGTCTTTAAAAACATGCTAAATACTTTCTATTAAAATGCTAATTAAAGTTTTTTAAAGGTCACTAACTACCCTCATTCTATTGGTTATGAAGATTTTTTTTCTAGAAGAAGAAACATAAGTTACTGGCAATTTTTTACAAGGTTTTTAATAGAGATTTATTCAAATTTTACCTTTCTGGGACGAAACTGTTTTGTTTTGGTTGGTTTTTTTAAGGTTTTAATTTATTTATTTTTTAAATTTTATTGGGGAATGTTGGGGAACAGTGAGTTTTTCCAGGGCCCGTCAGCTCCAAGTCGTTGTCTTTCAATCTAGTTGTGGAGGGCGCTGCTCAGCTCCAAGTCCAGTCGCTATTTTCAATCTTTTGTTGCAGGGGACGCAGCCCACACCCCCATGTGGGAATTGAACCAGCAACCTTCTTAAGAGCTCATGCTCTAACTAACTGACCCATTTGGCCGCCCTCTGAAACTTTTTTTTTCAGTGATCAGTTCTTCTTGTGTAAAGGTTACTCACACTCTCTGCAATCACATTTTCAAATAGGCCAGTGCCAATTTTGGTTTTTAAAAAAAATAGGAGTTAGCAATTAACACTGGGCACTTGAACAAAGAATGTTCATAATAATAAAAGACTCTAGATAACCCTTCTATAGAATAGTAACATGTAAATGTGTGTGTTCATTTCTCTGGGAATGAATGGCACCAAGAGTGCAATGGTCAGCTATGTGCTCATATATTCTGGCATATACTTGGCACAATATATTAATTATTGGCTGTAACATTGGAGTGAGCTACTGCTAACAATGGCTGAAGAAAACATTTCAGAATATGTTTATTTTATAAGAAAGTCGCTGCAATAGACAAGACAGTCTTCTTGCAGGGAAGTGAGTGATCTGAATTTAAGTTGGAATTCTGCTACTTCTTTCTTCTGTATCCAAAGTTCCTACTGGCTTTCTAAGAGCATCAATTTAATCATCTGCAACATGGTAATAATACCTATCCTTCATATCTCACCTTGTTGTTGTGAGAATTAGATGAGAAACGGTAGGCAGAAAAAGCTTTGCAAATTGACATAGACATATGTTCGGTTTGAGATGATATTATAAATAATTGTTAGGTACTCTAAATATATGTTCAGGTTTCACTTAGTCCGATTCAAGCATAATTCTGCTTAGACTATATGTATTATCAATATGTCACTAGTGTGTTGTAAGCACAATATTGTCTTTGCCTCGAGTTTCTTCTCCCAACATTACCACTGTCTGCAAACTGGTAATGAATAGAATGAAAGCAAGTGGCGAATTGTACATGGTGTGGTCAACACTATTGGTTGTCTTCCCAAGAGCCTTCCATTTCTTCTCCCTTCCCTGTTAATAGAGCCCAAGTTTTATTCATATATATATAGATAAATCCATATCTTTAGCTCCCATTCCAAGGATAAATATTAAGTTTTCAAAGCTAATTATGGTGACCTAATTTCTGTTCCAGTGATTAAGGGATGGACATGTAACTCAATGAAATTGTTGAAAGCATGGTAATGAACACTTATTGAGCCCTTACTATATACCACTCTTCTTGTCTCCTTCCTCTGGTTTTGTAATCTATCTCCAAGTAAATTTTTCAACCCACTGTTCCCCAAAGTACTACATCCAAGCCCTCTACCCAGGCATTGAATTTTTCTAGAGTCCAAAACCCAAGTTTCCTTTCTGGCTTTCCTTCACACCTTCCCAAAGAGAATGTTCTTTTTTAGTCAAGATGAGCTACTCATACTGCTTTACTGTTCACTCCCTGCTAGGAGCTATTTCCTCAAAGTAAAATGTTTTTTCCTACCATATCTGCCTATTAAAACCCATGTGTTCCTCATGACTTGGTTCATCTCACTTTCTTAATGAAACATAGTACCTGACCACTCTAATCTGACAGGATTCGTCATTGATTCATTCTGGGGATATCCAGTGATCTCTCCTCTGAACTCTCATGACAGGTGTTATCTATAACGCCTATCACTTACTATGTATGTTCTTCTGAACATATATCGTTCTGCTTATCTGTTGTACATATGGGTAAATGATCAAGTTAGGGTGGCCTAAGATTAAAGCCTCCCTCTACCACGTAGCAATGATGTAACATTCGGTAGTGTTCTTCCCTTCTCTGTGTCCCAGTGTCTTTATCTGTCAAAGAGTGCCTACCTTACAGGATTGAGATAATTAAAATAAATCACATACTTTAAAAGTCTGTTTGCAGGGTATCTGGAACATGAAGAGTACTCAGCAATATTGGCGTCTCTTCCCCCGAGCCCCGTCCTTACAGTTGGCACTATATCCTTATGTATTTCATATTCTTATATTCTTGTGTATTTCAGTACATCAAAATATTTATTAATTGATTGGCAAATTGATAAAAATTATTGCTGGAAATCTGCACAAATTTTACACTGAACAATTTTTAGGAGCAAAATTTCCTCCTCCTTTTGGAGCAGAGAGTAGATACTCTTCTCCTTCAGAAAGGAGTTGAGGGAGCATGTGAAAGAGAAAGACAAACAGATAACATGATTAGAGTCCTATATTAGGTTATTTTATCTTTGATAACAAACCTTTTAAGGGACTCTGGTTTTGTTATTAAAACTAAACTGAGAAATAGAATATATTGCAAAGAAAACTCACTGCATAGCCGTGGCCAAGTGGTTTAACCTCTCTGAGCCTGCCTCCCCATTTAACAAGGAGATTAGACCAAATGACCACTGTTGTCTCTTGGAATGCTATGAGGATGTGGTTACTTTGCTGTAAAATACCATGATTGTATTATCTCTTTTTATCTACATAGAGCCCTAAGAAATATTCTCCATCTAGGTAACAAATCATTACAAAATTTAGCTCAGATTATGCGGGAATAGTTAGTTCTACCAATTGTTTATATTAGGTTGTAATTCAATTATTATTAAACCCCCAAATTTTTCATACTTACTCTAAAAAAGTATGATGCCTTATGTTTTAACAGTAAGTGATAACAAAGTCTTACTTTACTTTGGAAAAAGAAAGAGTATTATATACAGGTTAGGCAACGTAGACAAAATGAACTATTAGATTTTTGGCCCAAATAAAGACAGCCCATGGGTTTTCTGATTTCTACTTTTCAGTTTTATTAAACACTACACATGCCCATTGAGTCTGAATTAGAATTGTGTTTTATTATGGCAATTGTCAAGTATGGCAAAGTTCAAGTAAGATACGATTATTTTTTATTCAGTAATACAAAAAATATTTAGGTCTCATGCATGCCCTGACTTGACAGGTGATACTGTTTTTAAAACACACGCACACACATTTTCAGCTAATCAATATCCATGCTCTAGGTGACACGAGATGTGAGGGCATGTCTACAGTTGTCTTTGACATAGATTTGTTGGTATCTGGGGGAGTGGAGTAATAAGTTGATATTTATGTCCCATCAATCTTATTTCAGTGCTCTCTTTAAGAGACTGTGGAAGGCCAGCTTAGGGCTTCCGTGTGGCTGTGGCTACCCATTCAGCAGCCCGTGGTGTGGAAACTGCAAGCAATCTTTACTAGCAGCCTGAGTTCCCAAGCTTCAGTGAGGAACTGCTGAGCAAATAGCATGAAATGAGCCAATCTTCAGAAAGTCTGCAACCCTACATTCAGCAGCACTGGATTCAGGATCTGGACATCCCATTTACCTTGAATTCTTAGTCACTGTCTTTTCAGCAGAGACTGGATCGTCCTTTCCCTCTCATCTGTCTCTCTGCAAAAGGAGAATTCAGATACGACTTCCCATGGGAGCTGGTGTGAGATAAGCTCTGCTTACGCAAGACTTCCTGGGCCAGTACTCCCCCATATCAGACCCACTGGTGACCCCCTTATTGTTGCACTAGGTGGCAGTATCCATATAACACAGAGGCACTCTTGTACCACAGAGCCACCGGTCCATGTATGATACCCTGAAGAGAAGCTGGTGGTCTGCCCTGGGATTACTATCCTCCAAAACTGAAGCTCTCAGAGAGCTTCTTGGAGCTGGTTAGACAGGGTTCCAGGTGCTAACTGTTCAACAATGGGCAAGCTTCCTCAGAACAGCAAACCTCAGAACATCACATTGGCTGGTGTTTCTGGGGACAAGACATGATACCATCCGGGCTTCCAATGGCAACAAAGCCCAAAACTGCCATAGAAATATTTTCCAGGCTATCTACAGAAGTATGAGGTTTCTTTGTCTAGATATGCTGTTCCATCTCAAAGACAAGCCCAGTACCATCCAAGTGGGTTCCACATCAAGGAATTTGAGGAAACCTTCCTCCTTCATCTGCAGGACACAAGGGCTCTGGACATTGTGAGGATTTTCCTTACATTCATTCAGTAATCAAGGACCACATCACCATTCACCCTTCTGAAAAGTGTGGAAAGCCTTTGGTTTGTTTTTACTCACTTTACTTGTGCAGTTCTCCCAGTAGTTTGAGTGAAACCTGAGGCTCTTACTGAAGTCGAGGAGCAGACAGATCAATCAGACTTGGACCATGTCCCTTAGCCTCAATGGTAGAAACTGTTTGGTTATAGAGGCTAGGAACCCCCTCTCTCCCTTTCATGAGCCCCTTGCCTCTCAGGGTGTAAGTGCCTCTCAGAACCAACTAGGATCACTTTTGAACAGATAATAGTACTGCCCCTGTCCCTAGGGATACCTGGATCAGAATGCAGGGAAGGGAAGGGTTGTCCTCCTTTGAGTTCCCTCTGCAGGAAAGGGTCACACCACCAGTCTGATGGAAGCAATGACTTGACTAACTTCTCTCCTCTCCGCCATGTGCTGGGCACAGGGACAAGTGATGAAAGGCGGACTGCAGCCCCCATCACAGATGTTGGCTTACCACTGGTTAGCCTTTTCTTTCCCTCATCACCCCTTTCCTTCTGCCAAACTTAGTATGCTGGATCAGTAGGGCATAAAGCTGTGTATGACCCATCCTTAGGCTGGACAGTCATCTAGCCAGATAAACTCACAGGCTAGGAAATCCAGCTGGGGCTGGTTGTACTTGCCCACGTCTGTTACAGCATATGGTGCATTCACTTGCAGTGGCTGACAGAGCTATTTAACTTTGTAGTTTGTTTGTCTGACACCCCCACCCAAATACCATGCATGCTGTCATGTGTTAATGCAAATAGGCACTGGTGTCAATGTACTTACAACTCATAGATTTCATAAGAGGAATACTGTAAAATTGAATTTGAACTCCACAGTGCCCAGGATGAGATTGCTGAATGGAAACATTTGGAGACATACCCCTTAAGAGGCCTGATCATTTTATACAGGGAGAAGTTGGGATAGAAAGATTAAGTGGCCCCTCCCTCCAGGACTCACACAGGCAGTTAGTGCAAGGATTAAAGCTAGAACCCTCTGCCCTGACTTCCAACCCAGTACTCTTTCCAGCCCAGGCTGTTGCCACATGTTCAGCTTCACTTCGTCTTCAAAATTTGGCCCCTCAGAACCTTTCCTGGAATTGGACTTCTGAGCCTAAAATGGTTTAATGCACACTTTTGGGAAGGGAGAGCCACACGGCCTCTAAGTGGTTTGAGCAAGTTTTCCAATATTTACACCATAGGATAATCTGCATAAACTTCATAAATAATGTAAGTTCCTACAAAGTGAGTTAACCATGAGTTACATGGTCTTTGAAAAATCCACGTTATGCAATCGCCGCGGCAAAGTCAATACGATGGAGGACCCAAGGTAACCACTGATTGCAGTCGTTGCTATTGACCATGTTAAGTGTGACTATTTTTAAAATACTGTATGCCTCATTAAGCTGTGCTCTGAAAATGAGAAATTTGCTTTAACTGCATTGTTTTGAATTGCTGAGAGAAGAATCTATCAACCACAAGGTGCCCTGCTGCTGAACTCAGCCAAAAAGCTGTTAATAACTCCAGCAGATGTTTCAGCTTTTTAGGCCAATAGACTCTCTCTCTCCTTGCCCTCCCCTTTCCAGAATTGGATGCCAATATGACTGAACTCCAGCGTCTGTGGTTGCCACCACAGCGGCCGGCTGTGAGGGCCAGTGGTACAAATGCTGCTGAGGAATGATTCTTTAAACAACCAATGGCAGCAGAACCTCAGCCCTTTAAGGTCAGAACATTATTGTTTTTACGGTTGGAAGTTTAAATCTTCAGGGGGAAACGAAGGAAGAGGCACAGAATCAGAGTTGTTCTTTTGTTGTCTGCCTTCATTGGCAGTCATTTTGTTTCACTTATGGTTTCTCCCAACACTAAAAGCCCATTTCTCAGATTAATCAGAGTGTTTGGCTTGCTAAACAGAGGGTCGTTAACACAGGAAATCCTCAATGTCTTGGATAGGCTCTGTGACTTTAAGTGAAACAACGTATAACAAAACCAATTTTACCACAGGCTAATTGATATAAACAAGAGTTAAGTTCCCACAGCATCTCATCAATGTTATAACAAAACAACACTGAATGAAAAGACGTTATTTGAGGGCTTGCTGTACATTAGTGTCCCCGCTGGTTTAGGAGAGAGGATGTTAGGTTAGCAGCTTTACAAAGGGGGCCTCTGAGTGATACACAGGTTTGTGTGGCTGTTTGCCTGATACCATGAGGCTCGGAATGCCCTGACCTTTGCAGTTCTGCAATATTAGAACTGTGTATTATAAATATAGCTACATCCCTGTGAGATAGGTAGAATATGAGGGCATACAGGGCCACCGCAGTCCCAAATTGGGATTTGTCAACATCTCTGCACTGGGATAAACCTGACCTCTTAGCCTGAAATTAAATCTATGTTCCAAGGCTTTCCACGTGAGAACAAATTAGAAAAAAAAAAGGAAAGAGGAGATCCTATCTCTTTCCCCCACACGCCCACCCCCACCTCCTGCTCACTTATTTTGGAGAGAGCACTTTAAGACACCCTAGTTACAGCAGGGTGACCAAGAAAACACAGGTGCACCACATTTATGGAATATCACATTGGCTAGGAACCCATCTGAACTGCACATCTGTACATATCATCACACAGAGAATTGCCATTTCAAAGGCAGAAAAAAAATGTGAGGCAGAATTAAATTCATAAATATTTTGTTTCTTTATTTTGGTTCAACAAAGGCAGAATGTCCAAGACTCTATGGACCGCTATTGTCAGCTTCAACACTTGCCAACCATAGTAATTCAACCCCAAATCTCTTCTTCCTGCCATCCTGGCCATAAAAAGTAAGTACCTTTTCCCTGGTGCCACTGCCACCATACTATACTGCTTACATACTCTCAGCACTGTGTATTTCTCTTTCTCAGGAATGTGATGCAAGTCTTTTTGTTTTGTTTTTTAACTGGATAAACTAATAGATTCCGTTGTGACTTGGTCCACATCCTCTTCAGTGCACATGCAGAGCACTCATTAATGCTAATGGAATCTGCACATATGTGTTAAAGAGAAAATATAGTTGCCCGTGCCTGTATATTCTTTATTTTCTTATCAGACCAAGCACAACATTGTACACTTGGGGAGTTCAATGGTATCTATATCTCCTAATTTTGAAACATAAGTAACTCAGATTAAAAATTATTCCATTCATTTTCAAATATGATGTCCCCACTAGTAAATGGGATGGGCATTTCTGCTTAGATTACTATGATTCCGGGAAGCCAATACCAGATGATGACTGTAGTGAAATAAACAACCAATGTTATAACGATAAAATAGGCTAAAAAAAAAAACCACAAAAACTTCCTACTGAATCAGTTGAGAATATACTCTCATTATTAAAAAATTCCACATTAAATTACCCATATGCATCTCCAGAGAAGTGAAAACAGAAGATGAAAATAAGAGAATTGAAAATACAGTAATCATTGTTCAGATTCCAGACCTGCCAGCAGTATATATTGATAATAGGCATTAATAAACTTACGTGGAGATGTCTGAGGGCCATGTAAATCCAGACTATATACTTCATTAGGTCTTGAACTTTACCTGGAATCTTATACTGCAAGTGATGATTTCCAAGCTATCTTGTTCTTATTTCCAGTTCAAGTAAAAATGGACAATAAAGAAAAGATGCTTCTATACTATTTCTATGATGGATGTTCATGACCAAAATAACTTCACCATCTGATGTATTTCACAGTTTTAAGTTAAAACAGACCTAGTATAATATGCTTGTACATCTGGCTCAGGTGCTTCATTTGCCATATGTTTGTGAAATAATCCAAGGAGATGTTACAATTGTACTTTCCCATTGGGATCTGAATATAACGTGCCCTCAAAGAGTTACCTAATTATTCATTCCTGCCAACAACATCCTCACCTAATAATAAGGGGGTGCTTAAAATGAGACAATAGTGCTTTCAATCTTGAGAGATGTCAGTGCCACTTATTGTTTCAAAAACAGAAAGTCTTTTGCATTTTTTTTTATAAGAAAAAGATCTTTGGCCTTTAAAGCAAATAAAATACTCTGCAAGTGGTATGTTGGGTATTCTTAGGGGAGCAAATTCTGCAGTGCCCATTAAGGTCAGTGCTCACTGAGACTCACTGGATGAAAGCCCCTGTAACCACAGTGGAAATTAGTGACCCAAAAGTTGGTAGTCCCTAAGAAATGGCTGCTCCAGTAATACTACATATTTATGCAGAATTTTATAATTGGCAAATTGCTTTCATATATGTTACCACATTTACTTCTATAACAACCTTCTGAAGCAGATGAAAAAGGGCATACTTTATTTAAACCTTGCCAATTGTAATGCTGATTCTCTGTAGTACTAATTAGCCAGAAGTGTGAGCATTTTTTGAAAAATTCTTTAAATTTCTTTAGTCTTGACCACTGAGCACCAGTTGCCATAATGTATAGTTTTCACTTTGAACCATTGATAATCTGCTTTTTTTCCCTCTTCCCCTGCTACTTGCAGTCTTTTATCCCATGATTCTCTCTCTCTCTTTTATGATTCTCTCTTGATTTGAAATTAATAATATGATTTTCTTTTAAGAATTTTAAAAAAAGGAGGAGAAATTAGTTTAATGATTAAAATACAAGCAGACCATGAAAATACAAATTTTAATGAGACTCTAGGCCAGGTCACAAGTCAAATAGATAAATCATGCTCTAGGCCTAGCTTTAGCTACCATTAAGTCAATTTAAAAGTGTGGCAAAGATGAAGATAGCCAATAAACATCTAATAGTGTGTTAATTGTATATTGACTGAAGTAACAAATGACATGAGGGTTGTACCTCCATAGGGCCTGGAGCAAAGACCCTAAATAGCCAGATGAGATTAAAGGTTCTTTTTCCCTGGAATACAAACCTCAGAGTCAAACAGAATGCAAAGGATGAGACAGAGGAAAGATAAGAGATTTGCCTCAGGTTGCCCAGCTTGTAACTGGGTGTCAGAGCCTGGTCATTTGCCTCCAAGATGCTCTTTCGAAACAACAGGCAACTAGAAATCATCCCTTATTTCTACTTTTCTAGTAAATCTTAAGAGTTTTGACTGCTCAATATGTGATGTTTTCTGTATACATATTCCCTGTGAGAGGAAGAAAAAGTTATAATGAGGCAGTAATTGAATATTGGTCTCTTGTTGGGATGAGGGAAATTAGAGAACGTTCATAGAAAAAAATGCAACAATTCCCATTGGAATACAAACTCGACAAAGTGTTCCCTATCCTTACACACTGATACCAGGTGGAGACAGCTGTAATAGTTTAAAGGGGCCTCTGTATCCTTGGCCTTGGTATATGACAGATCTGAGATGGATGTCCAAAAACTCTATGGGGGCTGAGGAGTCTTGTCAGAAATGCTGAAATCTATCTTCTTGAAGGAGTGTATCTCAGCAGGGTTAAAGCACAGACCTCACCTGATCCCTTCCCTAACACCTGCTTCAGTGAATGTATTGGGATAGTTGGACTCTTATTGGTTAAGAACATCAAGCACAATCACAACCGTGATCTAGAGTTCTTAAAAACGTATACATGTGCCGGTAGTGTCTTGGCAAACACATTCTTATTAGAGCATAAACTACGGTCAGGATACATCCCTGTCTGTGTAATCAAGTGGGTATTCCTGATTTTAATTTTGGCAGAGCATTCTTCGAGATTCCCTAGTGAAAATTTTTCCCATTCGTTGCAATTATATACCTTTTAAAATATATACATTTCCTTCATTCACTAAATGTTTATGGAGTGCCTACAAGTATACTACAGGCTCTAAATACAAAGTTGAGAAGGCAAGGTCTTGCTCTCAAGGCATTCAAACAAGTGGAGAACCAGACTTGCAAAGAAGCAAATACAGTGAGATTTACTAAATTCGATAATCCACAAAGTTGAATGGCAAATTAGGATAACATATTTAAATCTGTCCTGGAAAACTACCCAGGGGAACATGAAATGTGAATAGGTGTTTTCCAGGCAGACGAAAGTTTTTGAATTTTGTATGCTGTGTGTCATGAGATGCCAATGACCAATGGTGAGCAAGAGAATGACATAATCAAATTTTTGTATTTGACCTCTGGGGCCACTATGAAAGCTTGATTGGAAATAAAAATTGGAGCTAGACAAATGATTGTATTAGTGGACCTTATCAAGTGGAATTGTGGCCCCCTTAGGTGTAAGAGATATACAAAGAAAAGAATATTTTGGGTGTGTTGTTTAGAATGTGAGAAAGGAGTCAAAAACTTCCAAAGTATTGGCTTGGGAAACTGGGCGAAGGGTCTAAAAACATCAACTAATGTAAAGAATATAGGAGGAAGAGCAGTCACTGGGGATGGGTACAAAAGCAGGGATGAACGTGTTCAATTCTGGACATACTGAGTTTGCAGTGCAGTAGGATATCCAGGTGGAACTATTTAGAAAACAGTTGGAGATATGGGACTAGAGATCAGGGTATGTATTTAAATGTACAGCTTGGGTAGGGACAAGATCCCCCCAAAAGAGTGTAAAGTGGGAAAGGAAGATACCGACATTTAAGGAGAGGGCCGAGAAATAGAAACCAATCAAGGCACCAGATAATGAACAACCAGTGCAGAGGTATACCAGGAGAGAGATTGAGAGAGAGAGAGAGAGAGAAAGACAGAGAGAGAGAAATGTCGTAGAAGGCAAAGCCAGAACACCAATAATGAAAAAGTAGTCAGCAGGACAAGTTACATAAGATGAGAACTAATAATGCTTATTCCACCGGGTTAATGAGTGAAGCAAGACAGTCTCAGCACAGCGATACGGGTAGAGCCAGTTTAGAAGGGATCAAAAGGTGAATGGGTGATATGGAGTCATTGAGAGTAAATCTAGGTTGCAACTTGTAAAATAATAACTATAATAATAACTATCAAAGAAAGATGCATGAGGATGCTAAAAAAATGGCCATTAAATCTTTTGGTTTGTTTGTTTGTTTGTTTTTATGTGAGAGCAATGAACATATTTTTACGCTGAGGGGAATAACCAAGGACGCAGTGAAGGTAAGAAAAGGCCATTATTTATCAAGCAAATTTCCTAAGAAGGCATGGTGGAATAATGTCCATTGCAGCAGTGGGTGGAATTGCCTTTGATAGGAAAACTGACTTTTGCTGGAATGAGGAAGGAAAGAATGGGTACAGATATAGGTGGTCTCATGGGTGAATGGGTGGGAAAATGAAAAAAGCCACTCTCGATAGTTGCTAATCCTTAACTTAGAAACAAGGTCATCCCCCAAAGAGAAGGTTGAAACCTTTAAAGCAGGGGTGTCCAAACTGTGGCCTGCAGGCCAACTGAGGCCTGCAATCCATTTTTAATTGGCCTGCAGCAAATTCCAAAATATATTTAGTTTACTTAAATAAACCAGGTGAGGCAATCCGTACTTCATCTCGAGTGAGTGGCCCGGCTGTTTGTGTACTTTACCGCATATGGCCCTTGGTGAAAAACATTGAAAAAATTTTGGACATCCCTGCTTTAAAGAATGGTAAAGGTTTGGAACAGCAGCTGAGGGAAATGGGAGAAGCGCTTGTAATAGGACTGCCGAATAACATTGAAGGCACAACTGAGATTAGTTTCACTCCAGATTTATGGTCACCATTCTATATGGTTGTGATTTTTCTTTTTTCTCTATCAGAGTAGTGCTCAAGGAATGTTTACAGCTAAGAAGGCTCCATGGAGGATTGCTTGAAGGACATGAAGTCCATCCATCTCTCTAGATAGTTGAGGTTATATCTCATGATCAAGGTAAACCATCCAAACTAAATACTGGAACCATATTGTTTTGGCGTCTTTTACTTTTACTCACTTTTACTGAATTGTATTTTGGCATTGCATGGGGGGACCCAGCAAGAAATAACCATAGGCCTGTTATTAGCCTCATGGGGGATGTTGAGAAAGGCACTAGCCCCTGAACTATTCATGTTCCACTCGTGAGAACACAGAGACATTTCCCTTAGACCCAAATGCCAGGAAACAATTGGTTTTTCATGAGTAATGACAATGTGTTTATGTGTTTACCTGGCATAAAGCTAAGGACGCCCAGGAGCGTGGTCTTGAAATTAGAATGCTGGGGTTCAAATCCAGCACCATTCCCTATTATCTGGTCGACCTTCAACCTCTTCAGTTCTCTGTGCCTCAATTTCCTCATCTGTAAAATAACGCACATAATTGTACCTACTTCAAAGGCTGCAGTGAGAATTAAATGAGACAGACTATGTAAAACTTTGTAGCACTGTGTCTGGCAAATCCTAAGTTCTCAATAAATACTAGCCCTTATCATTGTTGTTATTATTATCTTACAACGGTTCTTTTTCGGTTTTGGTTTTGCGTTTTGTCTTCATCCGCAGTGTGACATGCATTTGCCTATATTCATTTACATCTGGTTTCTAGTTATTATTTTTTCCTTTTGTTCTTTACCCATATGTCATTTATCTGTTATCTGATATCTACCTGGCATCATTTTGGAATGAGGCAGAATATAAGAAAGTAAACTAAAGGAGGTCTTATAAAAATCAATAAATAACTATAAAAACTATCCTATTTTTGTCCCTGCTTTAGAAGTTCCAAAGATGATAAAAAGGTCTTGGAGCTTTCTTATCCCACATTTGTACCCAGAAATGCAAGTTTCCTTGAAGTCCATTTCACCTGATATTTATTTTTCTTACAATCGTTCTTAATCAGCCCCTACAGGGACTTCGCCCTAATTCAATATTTGCTCCAATACTTCTCATTGTAAATAAACAACATATTACTTTATTTGCAGAGAGGGATGGATTATTGTGTCTTGAGAAGTAGCTACAGGTTCGTGATAGGATGAGGGCTGGATTTGGAAATCAAAAGCTTGGGTTCGAATGCCAGCTCTGCCACTTACTAGCTTCTTGCCCTTGGAACTCTCTGGCTTTATAGTTCTTCCATCTGTGAAGTAGGGTTAACGATATTGATCTCACAGTGTGGTTGTGAGAAATAAAGAAAGCACACAGCAAAAATTAGTTGAATCTGTATCTAGTAATATAAGATGTAGCATTCAAATAGCCATTCAAACGAATACTTGGAAACTTGGGCCAAATAAGTCAGTTTTCTTAAATATGTCTAAAGACAACCTGAATGTATTTTTCTCATTGAACTTCATTATTTGAAATAACATTTACTAGTCATTTAGGAATATTAAGTCAAAAGTTAAAACAAAAACTTTAATACTTTTTAAGAATATCCAAGAAATTTCATCGTGGTATCAGAATATCAACTTGGCCTACAATGTCCTCAGAAAAACATGAAAAATGTTCTTTACTTTCAACTAAATAAATAATCTGTGAAAACCCCTGTGTACAAATAAGTCCGTTTTAGCTCCTAGCAGATAAAAGCTTTGTTTTTGTTCTAATTTTCTTATTGTTAATGTTGCTATTTTTGTTGCTGCATAGGCCAGTAAGTACATGCAGATGAAAGACAGCTTTTGTTTTATTTTAACTCAAGGTATGTATGTGGGGGATGGTTTATCCCAGGAGTTGATCTCAAAAGGATAGCAAAAGGGTTTAGGCCAGTTCTTTAAGGAAAAAAAAAAAAGAGGGCTTACTTACCCCATCCCCTTTCCTTCTTCCAGGCCCAAAGTTAAAACCAGAGGACATATGTTGGTGGGCCATTCTCACCACCACAGAACATCCCTGAGAAACCAGTGTCAGATAACACAAAAAGAGCCCAACTACAATGGTTGGTCTTCAAAGGGGCTCATTTATTATATTGTTCGTGCCCCACAGAGTTGCTCCAATCTCATAACTGCCACTGATTTCAAAGCGAGCTCTGAACTTGCATATGCTTTGCAAGGCACAGCGCAGGATGAGAAATAGGCTGAGTGGCTTGATGCCACATTCAGACATTTTTTAATGTTCGTAAATGTCTTTGGGGACATCACTTTCACGTAAAAAACTACTTACCTTCCACCACAAAGTGTAAAATAAAGCCATTTTCAAGTCTGGGAAAGGGATGGTCTGGAAATTGAGCTAAATCTTAAAACTGCGTGAAGACTGAAAACAAGATTCAGCTCTCACTAAACCACTTGTCAGGTCAGGTCATGATGACCCTCTGTTACATACTGTCAATGTCACTTTTAAAAGGTTAAGAAAGTAAAATATGGTCATCTCAGGAGCTTCTAAATGAGCCTGGGGTTAAACTGAAGGCCTCTAGCTCCAAGACATCCCAAGATAGGTGGTCTATAGGGAAGGACAGAAGCACTTTCTCCATCGGGGCTTGACTGAGACTCAACTGGCATTTCCTACCATATTTTTCTGCCTCCGGAGATGCTGTGGGTCTTCCTGCCCATTGGTCCAGGAGATTTGTAAGAGATAGATTACAATCCATCAAAGGCTTTCTCCTTGACTGACTGTAAGAAGATTAGCTATCTTCCCCAATTCTATGGCTCCCTAGTCACTGAGACAAGGAGAAAGAGATCCCTTAGGGACTCAGAAGTCGCTTTATGTACTCCAGAAAGCTCTTGGGTAGGTAATTCTCCAGGGAGCCCTCTGAATGACTCCATGAGCGCCTTCTTTTGGACAGATGCAGAAAAAAAGTTGCCCTGATCATATCCACTGTTCAATAATAGTTCATTAAATCGTAGAAAATGTGTCATATTGAGCATCAGCTTTAGGAGGAAACAGAAAGTTATTTATGTGAGAGAAAAGGAGTTAAATATGAGACATTAGATGTGGTTTCCAGAAATCCAGAGATGTTCTCTGCAAGTTCGAACCCGCACAGTCTCTTCTCTAAAATTCTTCAAGAAAATATTGCTAAGAATTTATCTACTAGAAAATCTCACTGTTTATGCCTTCAACCAAGGCATAAATAAAGAGTACTGAGCATCTGCTGTGCGCAGATGCAATTCCCCTTGCTGAGATTCAGCAGTGGGCAAAGCAGACAAAAGTCCCCGCCCTCAGTGAACTTGTGTCTGAGTGGCAACGACATGTGATAACAAAATAAGTAAGAAAACTCTTGAGTGTCTGAGACGGTGATACGTGCTGTGGGTTAAACAAGCAGGAACTAGGATCAGGGAACGACAGGATGTGATGGGATGCAATTTAAATAATGTTGTGAGGTATTGTTTGAGTAGACACGTTTTAGGAAGCTTTACCTTTGACCCCTTTCCTTTTTCTATTGTTGTTGTTAGTCCAAGTACTAGTAGAGAGTAATTTAGAATTAGCGATGAAGTCTTTTGAAAACTTACATGGTAAAGCCAGCCTGCCAGACACGATGAGAAGGTACAGTAGCCCTGCTCTCAAGTCCCGTACCGCTGCGCCATAGCATGATCTGCAGCGAGTCCTGTGGGAAAAGACGCTGCATTTGGTGTCCTCTTCTATACATAACAAGTGCTCAATCAATGCTGCTCACTCACACATAAGATCCATGGCCTTAGAGCACATCTACAAGTAATGTTTTTGTTTGTTTGGTTTTTGTCAAAATGAGTTTCTTCATGTTTTTGTCTCTCTCCCAGGAGCCTGTGAGTAGATATAGCCATCTAGACAGATGAAGCATCACAAGTAGTTTCTGGAAATGTATCAAGCCACATCAATTTATGGGAGTAGCATCCTTAAATTTCTCCACCATCAATGTAAACACCTTCACTTAATCTGGCTTCACTTGCTGCTGTCCTCACATACTAGATGCAAAATGCCAGCAAGCTGCCTCCCTCTTTCCATCACACCTCCTCATCTCTAACAGGAGACAGCCACCTCTACCCCTACAGCCCAATGTACTGCTATACTTTCTCCCATCCTTCCTTCTCTCTTTAACTCACCATTTCTTCCTCCAGTGTCTCTGTTGTGCCAGGCATATTGCATTCCCGTGGGTCCCATTTTAACCACACTAAAAAAACCTAATTCTTAACATAAGTACTGTTAGAAGCACTGAAAAGAACAGCGTATAATGGAAAGACAGGGACATCAGTAGTGTTATTTATTAGAGAACATTTCTCAGTAGAATACATGACCACAGCTGCTACTAATGGCATTACTTTCTACCTGTACCCAAGTGTTTACAAGTCCTTTTACATGTATGATGTCTCATACAAGCTGCTAAATTTTTGCTTCTCAAAGTGTGGTCCATGACCAGCAGCACCAATATCTCCTAGAAGTTGCTAGAAATGCAGAATCCTAGGCTCTACCCCAAACCTACTGAACCAGACTCTGCATTTTAACAGGAGCCCCGGGTACTTTGTATACATATTTGAGTTTGAGAAGCTCTACTTTACATAGATTTACATGTGAGTAAATCAGAAATCCCTTTGCCTATTTTATAGATTTAAGACAACAAAAAACAAAACAAAACTAGGGGTCATAGATGTTTAATTAGCTAATAGGTAACAAGACTTGGAGTCAAAAACCAATATTCTTTCCACTACACTGTGCCCCCATGTTGGATGCTATTGGAAGAAAGTGTCACATACCTCTTTTGGGGTCTGACATCAACCAGCCCAGTATTTCATAGAGTGTCTGCACAGTAATTGTAGCCTGATATTGTCCCCTGGTGGTAAGTAGGCAAATGCTAATCTCCAGCTTGATTATATATTCCTTATATAGGATGATCTTGCTACTTCATGCCTAAAAGTTCTAAGTTTAAGTACATGAAACAACTTTCATATTTAGAAATTTCTCTAATTTTCTCTAATTCCTTACCAAAGAAGGACATGTTCACTGGTTAACAATTTTTGAAGTTTCTATTGCAAATGGCCTTTCCTAAACAGGCTCTTAAATGTTTCATCTGATCATCTTGGAGAGAAAGAGAAAGGGAACAAACACATGGCAAGCCCTTCTTTGTGTACCAAGCTCTGCGTTCTCTATGTGTTAGCCCGTGATTCTCAGAGAGACCTAAGGATTGGTTCTATTACCCTATTTTACAGATGTGGAAGTTGAGACTCAAAGGTAACATGTGTGGCAATTCTGGGAATCAAGTCAGATTCTGTCTTATCATGCTGGCTTCTTCATTGAAGTCTCAACTGAATTAGCGTGAAAGGTGACTCAAGGTAAGAGATGGGAATATCATTACCTTCTCTCTTTCGTCACACCACTATTGACACATCAGGTACTACCCATCATATTTTCTAAAAGAGAAAAGTGGTTAACAAACTCCTCATGGATTTAAGGGTGAAGTTGAGTAACTGGAGTGAAATCAAAACTGGGAGGAGCCAAGTGAAGGGATACAAGCTAAATATGCAGAACTGCCAAAAGAAGACTAAAAAACTTTACATAGTAGTATGGCTGGGTAATGTACTTTGAAACATTCATATCAGCACCATACAAATTGGCTAAAATCCAGACACACTCGTATGATTTGAGCAAGACTCTCTAAACTGGTTCGTTTTACATTCTTTGTGCTTACCAGAGAAGCACACCTTGTTGTTTAAGAAAGGGGAAGGATGAATAGATTTCTCAAGCTGGTGGAGCTGAGAAAGGCATCTTCCCAGGCTGTATGATATACAAGTTCTCAAAACTGCAGCCTTCTCAGCTCAGTCCCAGCTCAGACACATTGGAGTGGAATGTCCTCCTGTGTTCCTCTCTGGGAATCTGCTGACAGTCCGTGTGGCAGTGTCTCTACTAGTCTTAAAGAATTAAATAGACTGTTATAACGACTCAGAATTTAATATATGCCACAACTGTGTTGCTGGCTTGGCATTTAAGGATGCAAACTTTCCGATCTCTTCTAGAAACAGGACACTATAAACGCGATTACCGTTACTAGGAATGAAACTGCGTAGTCCTCATTAACCAGAAAAGCACATTCTAAAGCTCTGCTTTTAAAGCTCTACTCTACTTTTATTCCAAGAGAAGTCGGGAAAATGGTGCCGCAAGAGCATCATAAAGATTTTGGGTCAGCTTGTGCTCACTGGAATGGACTTTGAAAGGCGAAGAACAACAAATATTTCTAGCAAAAGAGATCTAAGCAGGGAAAAGCGTACAGAATCATGTTAAGCTCAGTCTTGTTTAAAGTTTCATTATTATTTAAGTCTTGATTGCCCAAATTCACTTCCCTTAATGTGTGATGATACAGCCTGCTCTTATTAGCCAAGGACATTATGGTAACTTGTTGTAGGGTTACTGCTCTCCGGGTTATGACATGTGACCAGAAGAATACTTTCTGAATTGAGGCTGGGAGTGATAAGTCCCTGGTTACTCAAAATAGCTAAGGAGAGTTTATAAAACCAGGCACAAGCTAGTTCCAAAGATGACTTCAGGCTTTACTTTAGTTCTTTAATCTGTGTGTTCATTTCTCTCCTGCCAGAATTGTCTACACACTGGGGCCTCACCATGGCACCAGTCACAGCAAGAGGCAGCCATGGTATAGCCTGTGCCTTTTTATATTTAAGGGGATATGGTCCCTCGGATTGTTACCATTCTCCTTCTCCTGCTCATTTCTATTTATCTACCTACCCTATCAAAATCACCAACGAACCATGTTATAAGGGGTTCAACTATGAAGTAGCCCCACACATAGGAGGAAAACAATAACATTCTGAAGGAATTTGTTTTATTTATGTTTTCTGCATAGATACACGTTATGTGTCTGCTTCCTGGAAAAGCAACACTGATAGAATGCAGATAGTAGAATATCTAGCTCTAGTTCTCTCTTGTAGCTGAAGTGCTTATCACCCATGTTGCAAAACCTAATTAAGCAGTGGTTCATTTATAACAAAAGGACAATGGATGGCATCTGGGCTCCAGTCCCTGCTTTGTCACTAACCAGCTCTGTGACTCTAGGAAAATTAGCTCTCCACTGGGACTCCTTTGGTTTGTCTTGTAATAATAATAGCTATATTTATTAAACACTTTCTGCGAAGTAAGAGTTATGCCAAGCACTTTAGCTAGGTTAGCTCATCTAAACCTCATAAAAATCCCATGGGGAAGTTCTCTGATTACATCCGTTTTACAGGTGAGGAAACTGGGGTATATGAAGGCTGACATCAAATGCAACAAGCACCATTTGGAGGGCCAGAATTTGAGCAAGTTTTCTGAGCCTGTGCTCTAAACCCCTAGGCTACATGCTTCTCTACTTGCCCCACTACCCCAGTCCACGAAATTCCTAATTGTACTCAGAGATGAGTTGGCTTACCTCGTGCAGAACATCTGTGCTGCTGGGTTGTTTAACTTTTTAATTTAAAAAATATTTTTGATCTTTTTTTTTTTTAAAAAAAATCTGGTTTTCTCAACCAAAGAAAATGTCTGAATGAGTCTGTGGAAAGACCACTTCCTCTAGGATTATGATTTTCTACCCTTTATAAATTCCTTCCTTTATAAAGGAACCTAATAATGCCTAGCTTATGACATAGTTGTGAGGCTTTAAGCAAAATGGCTATAAGGCAAAAAGCACTGTTTGAATAGAATTTGATCACTAGTATTTAAAAATATTAATTAGTTCAGGGAATACCTTCTTATAGAATGTATTATCTATCACATGTAACACTGTGCCCTCAAAGTTGTGAGATGCTGAAATGGATGTGCTGATCACTGCTTTGATTGTGGTTTTCAATTTAAAAAGAGAATTCTTATTTGTACTGAGGCATAAGTAACATATAACATTATGTTAGTTTCACAGGTATAACATAATAATTCGATATTTATATACACTTCAAAATGACCACCTCAATAAGTCTAATCACCACCCATCTCTATACACTGTTACAAAATGTTTTTTTCTTGTGATGAGATCTTTAAGATTTACTCTCTTAGCAACTCTCAAATATGCAATACAGTATTATTTAATAGTCACCATGCTGTACATTACATCCCCATGACTAATTTATTTTATAACTGGAACTTTGTACCTTTTGACACCCTTTATACATTTCACCCACCCCCATGCCCCTCAACTCTGGCAACCACGGGTCTGCTCTCTGTATCTATGAGCATTGTTTGTTTGTTTATTTGTTTTAGATTCCACCTACAAGTGAAACCATAGGGTATTTGGTTTTGTCTGATTTATTTCACTCAGCATAATGCCCTCAAGGAGTCCTATCCATATTATCCCAAATGGCAAGGTTTCATTTTTTTTTTTATGGCTGAATAATATTCTATTATATACGAGGTCTGACAATTAAGTTCACGAGCTCATCCTAGAAAAAAGAGCTACATACCTGATTGCTGAATATCACTATGGTCACCTTCGAAGCACTCCCCTTGGGAAGCTATGCACTGACGCCAGCACCTAGTTCACCCGTGAAAGCAACTTTGGAACTCTTTCTGGAATGGCCATCAGAGCTGTTATTATATTACCCTTGATGTCCTGAATGTCATCAAAATATCTTCTTTTCAATATTTCCTTTATCTTTGGGTAAAGAAAGAAGTCATTGGGGACCAGATCAGGTGAGTGGGGAGGATGTTCCAATACAGTTATTTGTTTACTGGCTAAAAACTCCCTCATAGACAGTGCTGTGTGAGCTGGTGCATTGTCGTGATGTAAGAGTCATGAATTGGTGGCAAAAAGTTAAGGTTGTCTAACTTTTTCACGCAGCCTTTTCAGCACGTTAGCACTTCACAATTATTCATTGTGAGTTTGTACCAACTGCCCAAACAGTTAACCACTTTTCATCACTTCAGCACTAAATGTGGTTACCTGTTTGGGCAGTTGGTACAAATTCACAATAAATAAATCGTCTGATATCAAAAAAGGTTACCAATGTCATTGCAACAAGTTCGTGAACTTAATTGTCAGACCTTCGTGTGTGTGTGTGTGTGTGTGTGTGTGTGTGTGTGTGTGTGTGTGTGTGTGTACACATCATACTGATATGCACTGTATCATCTTCATCCATTCATCCATCAATGGGCATTTAGGTTGTTTTCATATCTTTGCTATTGTAAATAATGTTGCAATGAACATGGGAATGCATGTAGCGTTTTGAATTTTATTTTTCATTTTCTTTGGGTAAATACCCAGAAGTGGAATTGCTGGATCATACGGTAGTTCTGTTTTTAAATTTTGAGGTACTTCCATACTGTATTCCATAGTGGCCACACCAATTTCCATTCCCACCAGCAGTATAGGAGGGTTCCCTTTCTTCCGTATCCTTACCAGCACTGATGTGTTGACTTTTTTATAATAGCCATTCTAACAGGTTGAGGTAATATCTCACTGTGGTTTTGATTTACATTTCCCTGATGATTAGTGATGTTGAGCATCTTTTCATGTGTCTATTGGCCATCTGTATGCCCTTTCTGGAAAAATGTCTATTCAGGTCCTCTGCCCATTTTTTAATCTTTTTTATTTTTTATTTATTTTTTGACTATTGAGTTCAATGAGTTCTTTATATACTTTGGAAATATATAACCCCTAACTGGATATGTGATTTGCAAATATTTTCTCCTATTCAATTGGTTGCCCTTTCAGTTTCTTAATGATTTCTTTTGCTATACAGAAGCTTTTCAGTTTAATATAGTCCTGCTTGTTTATTTTTTATTTTGTTACCTTTGCTTTTGGAATCAGAGCCAAAACCTACGTCAAGGAGCTTACTGCCTACACTTTTTTCTAGGAGGTTTATGGTTTCAGGTCTTACATTCAAGTCTTTAATCCATTTTGAGTCAATTTTTGTATATTGTGTAAAATGGTAGTCTAGTTGCATACTTTTGCGTGTAGCTGCCAAGTTTTTCCAGCATCATTTATTGAAGAAACTGAATAACTGAAGTACTTTCCCCATTGTATTATAGGCTCCTCTATGGTAAATCAATTGACCAGGTGTGGGTTTATTTCTGGGCTCTCTATTCTATTTTATTGTTCTATGTGTCTGTTTTTATGCCAATACCAGATTGTTTTGATTACTGTAGCTTCGTAATACAGTTTGAAATCAGGGGGCATGATGTCTCCAACTTTCTTCTTCTTAAATGCATTCTTATTTACCTTTGCACTGTAAATTGATGTGTCAGGAAGAACAATTTAATGGTGATGGTAAATCAATGAGAAATAACGTTTATTAAAAACCTAGATTTGTCCCAGATATTATTATCTCACTGAATTCCCACCATCTCTTTATGAGAAAGATGTGAGAAAATTGAGATAGAGAGGTGTTAGGTAATTTCCATAAGACACAGCTTTTCATTGTGAGGTAGGATTAAAACAGGTTTGTCTATCTTCGGAGACTAGGATTTTCACCATGTCATACTGAAGATAAATTTTCTTTAACATTTTTGTGCCTAAAAGTCTATGTGTGTATTGTTCAAGTATTATTATATTAAAATATTTAACTGAATTGTCAACATTTTTATACTAAATATTATGGTGATAGATCACTAGAGCATAAAGCTATGAATCATAAAAGTACACATTGGAAAAGACCTCAAAATTGGCAAGTTCAATAACCAATCCATTGATTTTCCCACTTCTGCTTGAATGCTTCCTACAATGTGAAGCTCACTGTCTGCAGTGGCAAACAATCTCATCTTCAAAGAGTTAGAAAGTATTACTACTAGGCTCTCCCTCGGGCATCTCAAACTTAAGTTGCTCAAAACTTAATTCATAAAGTAGTTTCATCATTTTGTTTATGGTTAATTGGGGAGCTGGGCTTACCAGAGGAGAGTGAGTGTTAAGAAAGGGAACATTATCCCATCAATAATTAACTACAGATTACATTTTAAACATCCATTCACTTTTTCATTACTAAGGCCAAAGAAAAAGGTCAGTAAAAATTGTTACCCTATCTCCTTGGGATTTTCCAAGATCGTCTTGTCAGAACTTAGTGCTGCATATGTGTTAGAGGACAATTATATTATCACTCAGGGTTCTCAGCAAGAAGCTGATAGTACATTTAAATGGAATTTGAGGCATGTTAATGGAGGGACATTTACAAAGTTATGACAGTGTTCAGTGTAATCCACAGAGTATGGTGAAGCATCCAAAGGCTGGCAATAGTGTAGAACCATTAGTACCTGTGGATCTGAGAGGGTGCGGTGAAGGAGTAGGTCCCAGAAAAGCAGCCATAGAAGATGACCCCTCTCCCCGAGAAGAAAGGTGGAGGCATGTAGCCACTTGGAAGTTCAACAGGGGGATGAGCATTCTGACCTCACTGTCCTCCCCCACCCCACTCCCAGTGCTCTGCTGATAGGGTAGAGTTCCCACTGGTAAACAAAAGACAACTGGAAGACAGAAGACAAGGGAACTTACTCATGCAGTCCAGGAACAAATGTCAGCCTTCTTCGGGACACAGAACAAGGCACAGAAGAGTAGAGAGTAGATTTGGCAAGGCAGATGGAGAATTCCAGCACCACAATATTCCGTACAGCCCCTATGTCCCCTGAGCCTGTTTTCCTTCTTATTTCTCTCTTGCCACTTTTCCTGACTGCCTTCTCCCATTTCCATCTATTACACCAGGAACAGGAAGGATAGCTAGTTTCAAAGTAGCCTTAGGTCACTGAAGGAAATGATAATCCTACAGCTGAGCTCTACTAGATTTTGCCATGAAAAAAAAGGTTAGCATTTGTCTCTTAGATTGCACAAATTAATTCTAAAAGAAATCGTGTGACCTTTCTTCCATGTTTTTGTGTCATAATTAGAAGACCAAACCTGCCAACACACACACACACACACACACACACACACACACACACACACACACAGAGAGGCTATTTAGTATTAACACATCAAACTTTTTTCTTTTTCTCTGATTTCTTTCTGTGACTTTATTAAACTGTTCTTTGTTAAAGCCTTTATTAAGCTTTAAACACTACTAATGTAAGTCCTAAGATCTGAATTACTAGTTTAATTGCTTTCTCTCCATCCCCAATATGTTCAAAGCCTCGCTTTGGGGGAATTATGTCTTAACTAAAGTTTTGTGAGACTAAAATTTTCTGAGCAAGGGTGCTCAGAACCAGATTTTTCCAATGGGATCTGCTTTTGACCTCGAAGATAAGAGGTCTGATGAATAGAATTCATTTGAGACAAGTCAAGTCCATGGGGAGAAAAAAAAAGGAAATCCTTCATTCTGTTGTAGAACACTTGAGATGGAGTTGACACAATTTGAACAAGTTCAAGGAAATATTTGCATCCATGGGGTGCAAACATTGGATACTGGGGTGACAGTCTCTTCATAGATGTTTTGAGCCTGAGATAGTTTCATCCAGACTTGTGTAAATCACATAGCAGTCTACCCCACAATGAACATACAACAGGTTTGACAGTGGACTACCAATCAAGACCAATATACCTCAGTGATAAAGAGGGTAGATTCTTATGCAACACAAGCAGGATAAAGGCAACATTTTGTCTTAAAAGGTGGTTGGGGGGGCCAGATGACTCAGTTGGACTGTTCCCCAATGTTCCCCAATAAAAATGTTTTTTCTTTTTTTTGAAAAGGTAGTTCAGACATCAGTAAGATCACCAGTGAGGGCTTCAGAGATCCATAATTATGTAATGTGTTTATATTTTCCCCTTAATGTTAATAGTGTGGCAGATCCACTGAGAAACGAGCCTTTTTAATTCACATACTCATTTATTCAAGTATTTATTAAGACCCTACTTTGAAGCAAGTATGGCAGTAAGGGTGGGACATGAAATTAGGAGTAAGACATGATCCCTCTCCATCAAGAAATTGTAGTTTAGATGGGTGACCATGTCACATCAAAATGGGTGGAAATTCTGAAAGAAAATTGCTGCCAGAGACTGTTCCAATGGCATCTTTTTATTTGTTTTGTGCCACTGCCCTAAACTGGCAAGGATCCAGAGACTGCATGGGAGAAGATGTTGGGGTCGTATATGTGCTACGGGCTCAACAAAGCATGGCGACTGTGATGAACAGTGGATCTTATTGCAGAAATAGTCTTACATCCATGCCATTTCCCCAGTCTCATGACACTGTGTGGATCTGGCACTCATTAGCTCTCATGCTGAGCAGTTATAACCACTTCTCTCATCAGTTTCCTTGTTTATCCTCAAGTATCTACCTTTATTCCCCCTAAATCCATTCTCTAGCGCCCCTGTAATAACCTTTGTAAAACATAACTCTGGTAGTCACATTTCCCAGCGTAAATGCTTTACGGTTTTCCATGTCCACCAAAGTATGGCTCAGACTTGCCAATGCATACCACAGTGATTTGATTCCTGCAGACTTCTCCAACACCTTCCTGTGGCTCCCACACCTATTACGTTTTCATGGATTCTGCCATAGTGACCTCCTCTGCTATGCCTCCCCCAGCTTCCGCTTCCTGTTTTAATACCTCATGCCTTTGTGCACGATGGCAGTCTGCCTGGGCCAGTCTTCGTCTTTCTCTGCCGAACTCCACCTTGTTCTGTAGGCCTACCTCCACTTCTCTCCATCTCTGTCTCCACCTCGCAAGTTATCTTTGGATAACTGCAGTAGCTTCCTAATCTCCACATCCTCTAGTCCCCCTCTCCAATCCATTCTTAACTGCTGGGATGAAGGTTAAAGAACACAATCTTTACCATGGTCTGTATAGGAGACCCTACCAGGCCCTGATTGTCTCTCCAGCCTCATCTCTCCCTTGTACAGCATGTTCCAACGACAACGACCTATTTTCATGCTTTCGAATGTCGTGGTTCTTCCTGCCTTAGGTTTTACACATGGTGTCCCTCTTCATAGACAGCGTGCTCATCTTTTCCATCCATTCTACAGAGCTCAGTTCAAGAGTTACACCCAGAAGGAAGCCTTCCCTGATCTCTGATTTACATTAACTTTCTTTATTCTGTACACTCATAGAAGAAGATTCCTTTTCTTCATACCACCTACATTAGTCTGCAGGTAGTTGTAATTAATGTCTGTCTCTGCCCCAAAAGCAAATTTTATGTGAGATGGATAGCATCTGTTTTTGTCCTTCATTGAATTCCTAACCTAGCACAGTATCAGGCACAGAAAAGTTGTTTTTTTTTAACTGAATAACACATTTAACAATCTGTATTTCATGTACACATGTAGAATCTTACAGCCAATAGTGAAGGAATATATATTCTTCTTCATCACACATTGTTACAGTTAAAAATAATTGACTATACAATATTTTTGACCAACTTTTTGAAAAAGGACAATTAAATTTAAACCAGTTTTAAAAAGATCATTACCAAAAGTCCATACTTTGGAAGTTTTACAACATAGTTGTGAATAATTCATGGGTCAAAGATATCATAATGGATATTTAAAAATACACATAACAGAAAAATAATGTAAACGCAAACTATCAAAATTTGAAGGATTCAGCTAAAGCTACTTTTTTATTAGTTTCAGGTGCACAAGACAAACTAATACTTAGACGTTTATCTTTTATATCGCTCACATTGTGTGAACCCCCCTCCCCCATCCACTAACCCTCTGACATCGCACAGAGCCATTACATTTCCACTGTCTCTATTCCTAATGCTGTACTCCGCTTCTTGTAACTATATATATATATATATATATATATATATATATGTATGTATGTGTATATATATATATATATATGTATGTATGTATATATATATATATATATATATATATATATATATATATATATAATTGTAGTTGACATTTATTATTGTTCAGCTTCAGCTTCAGGTGTACAGTGCAGTGATCAGGCATCTACATCATCCCTGAGGTGGTCTCCCTAATGAGACAAGTGTCCACTGGATACCCTACAAAATCTTTACAACATTATTTATTACGTTCCCCAAATTAATTTTCAGAACCCCATGGCCATCTTGTGGTTACTGACTGTTTTCTAGTCCCCTCACCTTCCCCCGTATCCCCACCCTCCTCCCATCTAGCAACTCTCAGTTTTTCCTCTTTGTCTCCAAAACTGTTTCTGATTAGTTCATTCACTTATTCTCTTCTTTAGAGTCCACATGTAAGTGACATCATATGGTATTTGTCTTTCTCTGTCTGACTTATTTCACTTAACATAATATTCTCTAGATCCATCCATGTTGTTGCAAATGGTAAGATTTCTTTTTTCTTTATGGCTGAGTAATACTCCATTGTATAAATATACCACAGTTTCTTAATCCAGTCATCTACCGATGGGCATTTCGGTTTTTTCCATGTCTTGGCTATTGTGTATAGTGCTGCAGTAAACATATGAGTGCATAAAGTTTTTTGAATTAGAGTTTTGGATTTTTCTGGATAGATACCTAGGAGTGGAATTGCTGGATCATAAGGTAGATCCATTTTCAGATTTTTGAGATACCTCCATACTGTTTTCCGTAGTGGCTGCACCAATCTGCAATCACACCAACAGTGCACAAGGGTTCCCTTTTCTCCACATCCACACCAGCACTTGTTGTCTGTTGATTTATTGATGATAGCCATTTTGACTGGGGTGAGGTGATATCTCATATCTCTTTTTATTTGCATTTCTCTAATGATTAGTGAGTTTGAGAATTTATTCATGTCTGTTTGCCGTCTGTATGTCCTTTTTAGAAAAATGTCTCTTCATGTCCTCTGCCCATTTTTTAATTGGGTTGTTTGTTGTTTTGGAGTTGAGTTGAGTGACTTTTTTATAAATTTGTGATATTAATCCCTTATCAGATATATCATTGGCAAATATCTTTTCCCATTCAGTAGGATCCCTTTTTGTTTTACTGATGGTTTCCTTTGCTGTGAAAAAACTTTTTAGTTTCATGTAATCCCATATGGTTATTTTTCTCTTTTACTTCCCTTGCGCGAGGAGATATATCAGTAAAAATCTTACTCCGGGTGCTGTCTGTGAAGTTTCTTCCTATATTTTCTTCTAGGAATTTTATGGTTTCAGATCTTATATTTAAGTCTTTAAGCCATTTTGAACTTATTTTTGTATATGGTGTAAGGAGGTGGTCCAGCTTCATTTTATTGCATGTGTCTGTCCAGGTCTTCCAGCACCATTTATTGAATAGACTGTCTTTACCCCACTGTACATTCTTGCTTCCATTGTCGTAAATTAAATGGCCATATAGACATGGATTTATTTCTGGACTCTCTATTGTTTGTTTGATCAATCTGTTCCATTGATCTATGTGTCTGTTTTTATGCCAGTACCATGCTGTTTTGATTATTGTAGGCTTGTAGTATAATTTGATGTCAGGTATTGTTATACCTCCCACTTTGTTCTTATTTCTCAAGATTGCTGAGGCTACCTGGGGTCTTTTATGGTCCCATATAAATTTTAGGATTATATGTTCTATTTCTGTGAAAAATGTCATTGGTAGTTTGATAGGAATTGCGTTGAATATGTATATTGCCTTAGGCAGTATGGACATTTTAACTATATTAATTCTTCCTATCCGTGAACATGGTATGTGTTTCCATCTATTTGTATCTTCTTTCATTTCTTTCTTCAGTGTCTTATAATTTTCTGATTATAGATCTTTTACTTCTTTGGTTAAATTTATTCCCAGGTATTTTATAGTATAAATTTATTCCCAGGTATTTGAAGCAATTGTAAATGGGATTGTTTTTTTAATTTCTCCTTCTGATGTTTTATTATTGGTATATACAAATGCAACTGATTTCTGAATATTAATTTTGCATACTGTTACTTTACTGAATTCATCTATCAGCTCTAATAGTTTCTTGGTGGAGTCTTTAGGGTTCTCTATATACAGTATCATGTCATCTCCATATAATGACAATTTTACTTCCTCCTTACCAATTTGGATGCCTTTTATTTCTTTCTCTTGTCTGATTGCTGTGGCTAGAACTTCCAGCACCATGTTGAATAGAAATGGAGAGAGTGGGCAACTTTGCCTTGTTCCTGATCTTAGGGGGAATGGTTTTAGCTTTTTCCCATTGAGTATGATGTTAGCTGTGGGTTTATCATATATGGCCTTTATTATGTTGAGATATGATCCCTCTATTCCCACTTTCTTATGGGTTTTTATCATAAATGACTGCTGGATTTTATCAAATGCTTTTTCTGCATCTATCGATATGATCATGTGATTTTTATTTTTCATTTTCTTAATGTGGTGTATCACATTAATTGATTTGCAGATGTTGAACCACCCTTGCATACCAGGGATGAATCCCACTTGATCATGGTGTATGATCTTTTTAATGTATTGCTGAATTCTGTTTACTAATATTTTGTTGAGGATTTTTGCATCTATGTTCATTAGAGATATTGGCCTGTAGTTTTCTTTTTTTGTGGTGTCTTTGTCTGATTTTGGGATCAGGGTGACAGTGGCTTCGTAAAAAGTGTTTGGGATTCTTCCCTCCTTCTGGATTTTTTGGAAGAGCTTGAGGAGAATAGGTGATAATTCTTTTTTGAACGTTTTGTAAAATTCACCTGTAAAGCCATCTGGTCCAGGGCTTTCGTTTGTTGGGAGATTGTTGATTAACTGATTCAATTACTCTGGTGGTAATCAGTCTATTCAAGTTTTCTGTTTCTTCTTGAGTTAGCCTTGGCAGGTTGTACGCCTCTAGAAAATTGTCCATTTCTTCCAGATTGTCAAATTTATTGGCATATAGTTGCTCATAGTAGTTTCTTAAAATTTTTTGTATTTCTGCAGTGTCTGTTGTCACTTCTCCTTTTTCATTTCTGATTTTATTAATTTGGGTCCTCCCTTTTTTTTAATGAGTCTGACTAAAGGTTTGTCGATTTTGTTTACCTTCTCTAAGAACCAACTCTTGGATTCATTGATCTTTTGTATTGTTTTTCTGGTTTCTATTTCATTTATTTCCACTCTGATCTTTATTATACCCTTCCTTGTACTCCCTTTGGGCTTATTTTGCTGTTCTTTTTCCAGATCCCTTAAGTGTGAAGATAAACTGTTGATTAGTGATTTTTCTTGTTTATTTAGGTAGGCCTGCAATGCTATGAATTTCCTTCTTAGGACTGCTTTCGCGGCATCCCATAGATTTTGGGTCATCATGTTTTCATTTTCGTTTGTCTTGAGATATCTTTTTATTTCTTCCTTGATCTCCTGGTTGACCCATTCATTATTTAGTAACATGTTATTCAGCCTCCATGAATTGGTGTGTCTTCCAGTTTTTTTCCTTTAGTTCATTTCTAATTTCATAGCACTGTGGTCAGAGAAAACAATTGGTATGATTTCAATTTTTTAAAATTTATCAAGACTTTTTTTGTGGCCTAACATATGGTCTATCTTGGAAAATGTTCCATGTGCACTTGAGAAGAACATTTATTCTGTAGCATTGGGGTGAAATGCTCTGAAAATATCAATTAAATCCAAGTGGTCCAATGTGTCATTTAGAGCCGTTGTTTCCATATTGATTTTCTGTCTGGAAAACCTGTCCCTTGTTGTCAGAGGTGTGTTGAAGTCCCCTACTATGATAGTGTTACTGTTGATCTCTGTCTTTATGTCAGTCAATATCTGTTTTATATATTTAGGTGCTCCTATGTTGGGTGCATAGATGTTTACTAGGGTTATGTCCTCTTGTCGGATCGATCCCTTTATTATTATATAGTGCCCATCTTTGTCTTTTAATATGTTCTTCATTTTAAAGTCTATTTTGCCAGATATACGTATTGCAACTCCAGCTTTTTTCTCATTTCCATTTGCATGAAATATCTTACCCCAACCCTTCACTTTCAGCCTGTGTGTGTCTTTTGATCTGAGGTGAGTCTCTTGTATACAGCATATACAAGGATCTTGCTTTCTTATCCCCTCAGACACCCTATGTGTCTTGCTTGGAGCATTCAATCCGTTTACATTTAAAGTGATTATTGATAGGTACATAGTTATTGCCATTTTTAAATTTTTAGTTAGATTGTTTTCATCTTTCTTCTATTTACAGAAGTCCTTTTAGTATTTCTTGCATTGCTGGCTTGGTGGTAATAAATTCCTTTAGCTTATTCTTTTCTGGGAAGCTCTTTATCTCTCCATCAACTTTAAATGATAGCCTTGCTGGATAAAGCAATCTAGGTTGTAGGCCTTTGTTTTCCATCACTTTGAGTATCTCCTGCCACTCCCTCCTGGCCTTCAATGTTTCTGTAGAAAAGTCATTTGATAGTCTTATGTGAGTTCCCTTGTATGTAACACTCTGTCTTTCTCTTGCTACTTTTAGGATTCTCTCTTTGTCTTTAAGCTTTGCCATTTTAACTATAATATGTCTTGGTGTGGGCCTGTTTGGGTTTATCCTGGTTGGAACTTTCTGCGCTTCCTGGGCTTGTATGTTGGTTTCCTTCATCAGGTTAGGGAAGTTTTCGGACATTATTACTTCAGATATGTTCTCAATCCCTTGCTTCCTCTCTTCCCCTTCTGGTATTCCTATGATGCACATGTTGTTGTGCTTGATGTTATCCCAGAGGTCTCTTAAACCATCTTCATTGTTTTTTATTCTTTTTTCTTTTTGTTGTTCTGTTTGGGTGATCTCTGCTAACTTGTCCTCTAAGTCGCTGATTCGATCCTCTGCTTCATCTAACCTGCTGGTAATTCCTTCAAGGGAGTTCTTTATTTCAGTAATTGTGTTCTTTTTGTCGAACTGGTTGTTCATTATGATTTCTCTATCCTTCTTTATGTCATCTCTAAGCTCCTTAAACATTCTTATCATCAGTGTTTTGAACTCTGTCTCTGATAGGTTGGTTACCTCTGTTTTATTTGGTTCCATTTCTGGAGGTTTCTTCTGTTCTTTTATTTGGGACATGTTTCTTTGTTTCCCCATTCTGGCTGACTCTCTGTGTTTGCTTCAATGTATCAGGTAGATCCCCTAGAGTTCTTAGTTCTTGCTGGGTTATCTTATGTAGTATGTGTCTTTTATATTTGACTTGCACTACTTCCTTCTTCTCCTCTGTGTGTGTTCCAAAGGTGACTCTTTAATTGTGTATATTGTCCTGTTAAAGAAGATCTTTAATTGTTTTTCACTTGTGAGTAGGTGGGGTTAACTCCTAGGCTGACAAGTTGTGAGACTTGGCTCTGCCCACCGCAGGGTGTTCTGCTGCGTGAGGGTTGATCACTTAAATGTGGTTTGGCCTCTATGGGCTCTTGTGCCTGTAGAGAATTTCCTCTGGGTGTGTCACTTGTAGATCAAACCTGGTAGTACTCTGGTTTGGTCTGGAGTTGGCCTCTGGGTGTGTTGAATCTTGTGTCTCTTAAGCTGGGTCCTCCTGGCTTTTGTGTTCTCTGTTCTGTCCTGGGATCCCCTGCGTCTCTGTAGCTGCGGATGCCCTCGGGCGTTTCCACCGCCACAGATGCAGGCCGCGTCTCCTAAAGCCCAAATCCACAGCAAGTATCACTCTCCAGAAAAGTTTTAATGAATTAATCAATCAATCCTCCAAGACTCTGTTGGAAAGCCCTACCATCATTACCTCTATAATCACAGGTAGTGTCAGGCCCCTAGCAGCCTGTGTATGTTAGATCATATACCTTCATTTTATATTATTTTACTTGTCAGTTCCTTAAGGACCTCAGAGTCTAGAGAGAGAAGCAAGATCTTAATCAACCCTACATCCACTATGTCTACCCCATAGACAGTGAACAATATATTCATCCACAAGGTCTTTTCAATTTAGATAAAATTGACATAACCATTTTAAAGTATACAACTCAATGATATTTATTACATTCACAATGTTGTACTATCATCATCATTATTAAACTTCAGAATATTTTCATCACCCCAAAAGAAAACTCCACACCCATTAAACAGTCACTCCCCACTCTTCCTCTCCCCAGCCCCCTGGAAACCATTAATCTGCTTTCCATCTCTATAGATTTTCCTATACTGGACATTTCATATAAATAGAATGATACAATATGTGGCCTTTTGTGTCTGGCTTCTTTTACTTAGCATGTTTTCAAGACTCATCCATGTGATACGTGGATAAGTACTTCATTTATGTGGCTGGATAATACTCCATTGTATAGATATATCAGATTTTATTAATCCTATCATTTGTTCATAGGTTCATAGATATTTGCATTGCTTCCATCTTTTGACTATTGTGAATAGTGCTGTTATGAACAAGTTTTTGTTTGAATACCTTCTGTTAATTCTTTTGGGTATATACCTAGGAATGGAATTGCTAGGTCATATAATAACTGTATGCTTAGCTGAGAGGAACCACAAAGGTTGCACCACTTTATAAACCACCAGCAATGTATGAGGGTCTCAATTATTCCTCCACATCCTCACCAATATTTGTTATTTGTTTTTTTTTTTTTTTTTTTTTAAAAACTATTATTATTATAGCCATCCTAGTCAGTGTGAAGTGTATTTCATTGTGACTTTGGTTTGCATTTTCCTAGTGGCTAATAACATTGAACATCTTTTGGTGTGCTTGTTGGCTATTTATACATCTTCTTCAGAGAAATGTCTACTCATTTTCTTTGTCCATTGTTTAATGGGTTATTTGTCTTTTTGTTATTGAGTTGTAAGAATTCTTTATATACTGTGGATACAACTAGACCCTATCAGACATAATTGCAAATAATTTCTCTCGTTCTGTGGGCTGTCTTTTTACCTTCTTGATAGTGTCCTTTAAAGTAAATGAAATGTTCTTAAGTTTGATCAAGTTCAACTTATCTATTTCTTTATTTAGTTGCTTTTGCTTTGGGTGTCATATCTAAGAAACCATTGCCAAATCAAAGCATGTACCCCTATGTTTTCTTTCCAGGCGGGTCTTTTGAGTTTTAAAATTCTACAGTTCCAAATATTATTAAACATCTATTAGATACAAAGAACTGTAGTTCAGGAAAAAGTGGCCTACTGACCTCCAGGTAAAGAGAGAGATGTTTGCCAAACATAGGAGGTCCTATGAGGTGGCTTTCATGTGGGAAATGTGAAGAGAAAGACCTTTTAACAAGCATGTCACAGAATTTAAGTAGATTCTGCCTTCTCTGGTCTCATCCTGGAAACATAGTCCTCTGTCTTTGTATAGATATGAGAGCAACAGCAACAACCAGAATTCCAGGGATTTTGAAAACTATGAACATGGGACTAATGTGGTGTGGGACAGAAACTCAATATTCTTAGCTTTTTGTTTAATAATATACATGCTTTCAATGAAGATTAGTAATAAAAAATGAAAACCCCAGAAAATAATAAGTGCTGGCAATGATGTGGAGAAATTAGAATCCTTGTGCACTGTTGGTAGGAATGAAAATGGTACACAAAGGAAAACATACTGTTATGGAAGACAGTATTGAAAGCCCTCAAAAAATTAAAAAATATAATTACCATCTGATCCAGCAATTCCACTTATGGGTACATACCCCAAAGAATTGAAAGCAGGGACTAGAATGGATATTTGCACATCCAGGTCCATAGTAGAATAATTTGCAATAGCCAAAAAATAGAAGCAACTCAAGTGTCCATCAATGGATAAACAGATAACCAAAATATAATATGTATGTAGAATTGAATATTACTCAGCTTTGAAAAGGAAGGAAATCCTGTTCAATGCTATGCCATGGATAAAGCTTAAGGACCTTATGGTAAGTGAAATAAGCCATTCCCCACATAACAAATATTGTATGATTCCACTTATAAGAGGTACACAGAGTAATCTAATTTATATAGAGAGTAAGTAGAAGGGTGGTTTCTGGTTGCTGGCGGGAGAGGGAGAAATGGTAGGCAAAAGATTGGGAGAGACTTCCATTTTCTCAGAATAGGGAGAATTCAAGCAGGTGCTTGCATGGGATGATAGCCACAAAGTTTCATTGTCACCTGCATTCTTCCAACAGCAGAAAGAGGCTCTTCATAATCTAAAGCTTTCCTAACAGTTGAAGATGACTTTAGGTATGGCATTCGGAAGAGAAGTAACAAATGAATGGCAACAGGAGAAAAAGAACAATGGAGAAAATGACTGAGAAAGGAATAAAAATCACAGAAGTAAAATTGAAAACCATTTATCATTTTATGAGTGGAAGAAGCAAATAAGGAATTTAGAAGTTGTGAAAGACAGGGATTACAAAATAGCTGAGCAAGAAAGAAGACATTCTAGAGAAAAATGCTGGGGTCCAAGGGTTCCAGCTAATGAACAGAGTTGTTGGAGGCTCAACTTTTGGTTTAAAGATAAAAAATGCCCTATTTACTATAGGTAACCAGCAATTACAGTATGCATAAGCAGATATTTTATAAGTGGAAATACCACAGAAGTTAAAAAGAAGAAAGTCATACTGTTCAGAGTCATATGTTCTGGGGTTCTTTTTGATAAAAATTCTTATTTATTTTGTGTCAGGAAGAACACCAGGATATAAAAGTATTTGGAAAAGTAGCTTGATGGGATACAATTCATATTCCCCCCATAAACAGGCAGTGAGTAATTGTAGCCAAATAAACTTTCATATCTAGTTGTTTGAGTGAGTACTTAAGCCTCTCTTAAGATAATTTTTCAGTTGGGATTATACTTACTTTTTATAACCTCTTTTCTTTCCTGGCATGTGGCTTTTAACCAGTCCTCTGATTCTTAGAATGCTCCCCCGAAAAAGATTATTCAAAAAGATGAATTAAGAAGGAAAGGAAATTCAAATAAGTCAATGGGGCTACTTAGCAATAGTGAACAGAAAACGTGATTAGGAAGAGGTTGAAATGGACTCAAATCGAGGCCAACTGCTTTTTTCAATAGTACTTGCTATTTCTGTTCTCCATTTCCAAAGAAGGCAAACTAAAATGGTATAATAAAAGTAGCTAACATTTATCAAACTAAGCATATAATATGCCAGACCCAGTTCTAATTGCTTTGTGTGTATTAACTCATTTAATCTTCACAGCAACCCCATAAGAAAGATTCCCTGTAAGAATCCAAGTTGTCATGAATTTTGTGAGCCTGTTGCTAGCTTGAAATCAGCCATTGTGGGAATATTTACACCATGGAAATTGACATATGTTACAAATCAGTGCTTTGGAGACGAGAGCCAGTTGTTAAACATTTTCTAGAATATCACTGCTATTGTCCTTCTTTCACAGATTGGGGAAACTGGTACACAGAAAAGGAAGGTAAATTTTCCATGATCATGCCACTAGTAGTTTTGGTAGAATTAAAACTGTATGCTAGATGGCACCATTTGAGAGCCCAAGCTTTTAACCATCAGACTGTTTATGATATGACTGAAATACATTGGCCCAATTTACAAAGCCTAGGGTTTTAGTTTGGACTGTTCTACTATCCCACTGTTTAAGCTACCTGCGTCTCCTGACATTTTATAATAGAGATGTTACAATCTAAGAATGTTTCACATTTATCTCTGCGATATCAGATGAGGTGAATAGATTAAGTGAAAATGCAAAATAATTCTTTCTTATCACCCTTCCTTCCTTCCTTCCTTCCTTCCTTCCTTCCTTCCTTCCTTCCTTCCTTCCTTCCTTCCTTCTTTCCTTCCTCCTTAACTTTGATTATATCTTTGCTATTGCAATAGAATGTATGCCAATCTCTTAGGACTTTTGGCAGCATTTAAGGAAGACTATAGTGAATTTTCTCCCTAATGCTCCCATACTGCTTTCCTCATTATCTCAGAAAGCTGAACAGCTGTGCTGACAGTGGGCATTATAACCATCATTAATAAATATTTATTGATCATGCCCTTTGTGCTGAGCAATGAGGACACAGAGAGGTAGATATGGTACTACAGCTTGTCCAACAAGTGGCTCCGGTAACAAGTAGAAATTGTTCCAAAGAGTAAAGAGTAACCACAATGGCTGGGGCAACTGGGGAAGACTTTCAGGTAAAGAAAATAGCTCCTGAGCTAGAGTCAAAGGGGACTGGGCATTGTAGGCAGGCAGAGTGGCTTGAAGGAGGGCACTGGGGCTGGTAATCATTTTTTGTGTGTGGAATAATAAATAGTGCAGTTTGGCGTAAGGCAAGATACTGTAACAGAGGATGAGGCTGGAAAAGATAGATCCCTGTTTGAGGGAGGTACTTGACCTTGACTAAGGCGACTTGGCTTCCCTTTTTTGAACAATACAAAAATCACCCAAGGTTCTTGAGCATGCGAAAGATGCGTGAAGCCGTGCTGTGAATAAGATTAAAGTTAGCCAGGTGTGTAGAATAACTGGAGGAGAGAGTTACTGGAAGCAGAGATAACAGTAAAACAATAATCTATTATGAAAGCTTTTTCAACATGGAAAGTTGTTACAGAATAATTAAAATTGTAAGCAAGATACAATTAGAATTGCAAACTGATTACAATGGCACAAAAACATATGCAGTGGGAAAGAATAGGAAGAACTACTACTACTAAATTAAAATTTGGGGATTGGGCTGGTGGAATTATGGGTGATTTTTTTTCTTTTTTTCTTTTTTATTGCCATCTCCTACCCCATCCCCTTTGGCAACCATCAGCTTGTTCTCTATATCTATGTGTCTGTTTGTTTTGTTTATTCTTTTTTTTTTCTTTAGATTCCACATATAAGTGAAATCATATGGCATTTGTCATTCTCTGTCTGACTTATTTCACTTAGCATAATACCCCTCAGGTTCATCTATATTATCGCAGATGGCAAGATTTCATTCTTTTTCATTGCTGAATAATATTCCATTGTATTGGTATATGAGTTTTTTTCTTTAATCTAATTTTTGATAATGTGACGGCAGTTTGTCATTACAAAATGTGTGCAAATAAAAAAAATTGTTGACAGAAAAAGAGCTGCATAAAGGGGACACTAATTTTAGATGAATAGCAAATTATACTTTAGACACAGCAAGATAAAAGGAAAACCATTCTAATGCGGATGGCTTTGGGGAAGCTGGAGTTATGCAACTAAAATGTTGGAGAGCAGTGAAGAGTTGACACCCTGTTTTGTGAGCCATGAGAGTGATCGAGAATTCTGACAGGGAATTCAAAGCTGAGGGAAGGGCTGAGCAAGAATACCTGAGCCTTGGGGGTTGCCCAAGAAGGTGCAAAAGAGGAGGAGGAAGTGAAGTTCATGGGAGGGATTGAACATAATTTACCTGAGAGAAAGAAGTGTTAAAATCTATTAGGACAAAGAGACCAATGCAAGTTAAAAGTTTATAAGGTAGTTGACTTCTAAAAGTTAGAAAAAAATTATGATTGAGAAAAAATCTTGACTGATGGAGCTGAAAAAACTAATAGGAGCTTCACTTATTGAGTGTTTCCTCTGTATTAGCACCGTGACATGTGTATTACATCCATTGTCTAATACTCGTAAGAGTGCATTACGTTGGGTGCCATTATTATATTATCCCCACTTTATAGATGAGGAAACTGAAACAGAGCATTTGAGATGAAAGGAAACTTAGAAATTATTTGGCACAAATCCCCCTGTTTTATCAGTGAAGGGAAAATGGTTCACAAGACAAGGTGACATAACTTATCCAGGGCAGAATCTATCTGAAGAAGGAGAGTTCACATTGGAGGGAGGATATGCACTGAAATCCTCCTGTGATGATGGCCAACCCACCGCCTAGCGTTGCTGAGCCTTGCAGTGGTAGTTCGTTATCTTTACTTTCTACATTTTCTCAATACTACGTAAATTGTCTAAATGTACAAATTTTGATGCTAATATCATTCAATGTTATGTGGCTGCTCCAAGAGTTTTCCTATTTCATGATTAGTAGCAGTTATACAAGATGTCCTATATGGCAATGCTACTTGAGCCTGGTAATGAATCCATCACTAGAGTGGGAATTTTCACCTGCATCGGGAGGTCGGGGTGAATGTTATTCAGGAGAGGAAAAGTAGTGATCATTTAGTAGAATACTGATTAAAGTGTGATTAATGTTACACATAGACAATTCAGTCCCATAAAAGAAGCTGTTTAGGTATAACTGGCCTAACTGATCTCTGCTTTCAATGTTTATGTTAATAGGTAGAATCTTAGATGGAGACAGTTCTAGATAGCGTTGCCCCATTTTTGAAAATCCCCTGAATGCACTAATTAACATATGCCAGATGTGTGACTATCCACCAATAAATCCATCATGAGTCTACTAAAACCCTGGGCCCTGGAAGTGTCACTAGCAAATTTCACAGTATAAACTCTCTCCAAGGTGGGAAATTTTATAGATTTTGCTGTTAGCATAATGTATGACCTGATACTTACACAAAAATGTAACCGTGTACTAAAACTGTTATCAATTTGAATTTGGAAAGTGTATCTGTTTTACTAGATTTCCAAATCTATAACTGTAGCATGTGTCATTTTAGCTTTGTATTTATATATTATTAATATATTATATCTATTATAATAAAAGATGGCCCAAGTATTAAACACAGTAGAAATTTTTATTTTGCTATGATTAATATAACATAATCCCCAAACTGCTGATCATGAGACCTGTGTTTTAGTAATCTGACTTAAAAGCGGGATATTTAGGTGAGGGCAAAAACTTCCTAAAAGGTGTACCTCCTATTGGTCCAAACGGTGTGTTTCCACTCCCTGTGAGGTAAATCATAGTGGGGTGTGTTCAACATAAAAAGGAAAAAGAGTAGAAAGTATTAACTTCAGAGGGTATTGCTTTTAGTAAGAGTATGTACTGTTTTAGGAAACTTTGTTTTAGTTACTGTGTTGTTGGCCCTCAGATGCATTCCTCCCTCTTCTGCTCAGCTCCGTAATACGGCAAGTGGGACTGACCCTTGCATGCTGCACTTCCCGCCTCCTGTGTCATCTGCAGTCAGGCCATGAGCCACACTGGCAAGAGACAGGACCACTAAAGAACAGGAGAGAAGACAGGGCATTTCTCCCTTCTCTTTCTGCCTCTAGCAGCATCTCTAGCAAAAGCTGTATCTCCGTCTTGGCTCTAACTCTGAGAATCATCGTGGTCTCAGATTTCACCAGGAGACCCTGGGCTCCAGGCTCTGTTAATTCTGCCAGTCCTTTGCTTCCCCCAGTTTACAGGTAACGGTGACTTCTTACTGTTGCTACTCTCAATTCCTTATTTGACTTCTCAGCTCTTCCATCACCTGCCTAATTCCCTGAATTAAATCCCTTCTGTTTTCCTGTTTTCCATAGTGATACAATTCACTATGTACCTAAAGTATGTGTATATTGGGCCATGATATATGATACATTTCTTACAGAGAGTAGTTGTTAAAAGAGCATGAAAGCCACAGTCTATGAAAGTAAATTTGATAGCATGTAGTGAATGGTGACGGGCTCTTTTCTTCGGTCGGACATTGATGGCTATTACTGAGTTGAAGAACATGAATTTGGAGACTTTGTTTTTGTTTAAAACAACAGTGTGGTATAGTAGAAGGTGTACTGATTGGGAGTGAAGAATCCAAGATGCTAACCTTGTTGGGTGGTCATAGTCAGTCCGTTCAACCATGTGTTCTAGCATATTATGCTTACTTAAGTGCATAGAACCAGAAGTTCTCAGATTGGTATGTATTTTTTAAACCAGTGACTATTATAAAAAGTTATAGTGTTACCATTTCAAGTAAGACATTGATATATAGTCTATAACAGCTCAAAGACCAGTGATATTAGCATTTGAAGGCTATTTGAAAAAATAGTCACTTATCTAGATCATTAAAAGTTGTTTTACTATTTAATTACGTTCCTCAATTGATAAGTGGTCATTTATTTTGTTAGCATTAAAAATAACAGCTCACCATTCTGATCTTAGGTTCTTAGGAAAATAATAAACATTGATATAGGACCTGTGGAATATCAGATAATGGTGCTTACAATCATTAACAGTAAATAAATCACACCATAAAATTGAGGTGTCATATAAAGACAAATGCCCCTGTTAGGTGGGTATATTTTCAAAGTCGTTCAATCAAATGTAGGTAAAGTGTGAGGTGTCAACCTCTTTAAGATTCAGACATACCCTCCAAACCTTAAGTCCTAAGTATTAAACAAACACACACAAAAAAATGTTGTATATTATGATCTTCTTTCTACCTTATCAGCAGATCCCTTATTCTCTCCCTCCATCCCCATTTAAGCAAAGTCTATTACCAATAGGCCCCAAATAGTCTTCATGAAAGTAAAATTCCAACAGATGTCACAATGTCTCTGCTGAGATAAGCCCTTGAATATGCACAATCTCAGGCTTTTCCTTTATGCCCAATGGTCATTGATGTCCTTGACTATTCAGCTGAGTTTATCTGAAGAGGAGATGAAAGCTTTTGCCCCATGCAGAATCCAGATGCTGCGACCCTTTCCCCAAACTTCTTATTCTTGTTTTATATAGTCATCACTTTCTGGCTGGTAATACCACTGAAAACTAAAATAAAACCATTTGGATGGGGAATGTATTTCATCCCTACCTGTGGAGAGACTGACTCCCACTCCAAAAGCAGGTTATTTATCTCAATTTCTTTAGAGTCATCTAATGTGGTTTTCATGGTTATTTCTATATGTTCCTGGCTCATTTTCTACTCTTCTCTTCAATTTACATTGAACTTCAAGCATAGAACAATGACTGAAATAAGACAACAGCAGATTGCATTTTTGTGTACTAAACTTGAAGTAAGAATTGGGTGGGTGACGTAATACAAGTCAAGTTGGAAAAGAGCCACACACAAATAAAAGGCAATGAACAGTAACTGAAAAGATAAGTCCAGTAACGGCCGAAGGTGGCCTAAAAGTAAATGCTGTAATAAAATCTAATAAAGCCTCATGAGAGATGGATAGAGCGTAATCTCTAATGTGGCATTTGGTTGAGAGGCTTGGAGGTGAGCTAGTGTCACACTGGTAGAGAAGCATGTTATCATTCAGAGAAATAGTACAAACCAAAGGACAGTAAGTACAACAGCCTGCCAGAAGAAAGTTAAAATACTTAAAGAGTTTATGACGATAAAAAATTTTTAGACCCTAAAATCATGTTCATTCCTAATGTGCTACTGCACAAAGATATGTCAAAGTCTCAGAGACATCTTGATGCCAACATTTATAAAATCCTTTCTTGTCTAGTCAACATACATATAATAGAGTATTATGGAGAAAATCCTTCAGAAGGAAATTATCCTCAGAAAGCCTATCTCTAGAAACCAATGAAGCCTTCCTTTGGGCAGTTAGAGCATTTAAATTATCTAAAGATATATTAAGTTCTATAGGGTCTATTTAAGGATAGATATGACTGGACATATAAAATGTACACATTTAGTTTTTTATTGTAATTAAATTTAATTTTTTATTTTTCAATTACAGTTGACATACAATATTATATTAGTTTCAGGTGTATAACATAGTGATTAGACATTTATATAACATATGAAATGATCACCCCAATAAGTCTAGTACCCATCTGACATCACACATAGTTATTACAATATTATTGACTATATTCCCTATGCTGTACTCTACATCCCCATGACTGTTTTTAAAACTGGCAATTTGTACTTAATCCCTTCCCCTTATTCATCCATCCCCTCAACCCACTTCCCTTCTGGCAACCATCAAAATGTTCTCTGTGTCTATGAGTTTGTTTCTGTTTTGTTTGTTCATTTATTTTTGTGTTTTAGATTCTACATATAAGTAAAATCATATTGTATTTATATTTTCTCTGTCTAACTTATTTCACTAAGCATAATACCCTCTAGGTCCATCCATGTGGTCACAAATGGCAAAATTTCATTCTTTTTTATGGCTAAGTAAGATTCCATTGTATATATGTACCACCTCTTCTTTATCCATTTGTCTATACACACTTAGGTTGCTTCCATATGTTGGCTATTTTAAATAATGCTGCAATGAACATAAGGGTACATATGTCTTTTAGATTTAATGTTTTAGATTTCTTTGGATAAGTACCCAGGAGTGGAGTTGCTGGGTCATAAGTTAGTTCTTTTTTAAATTTTTTGAGGAACCTCCATACTGTTGTCCATAGTGGCTGCAACAATTTGCAATCTACCGACAGTGCAAAAAAAAAAGTCTCTACATCCTCGCCAATACTTGTTGTTTGTTAATTTATTGATGGTAGCCATTTTGACAGGTGTGAGGTGATATCTCATTGTGGTTTTAATTTGCATTTCCCTGATGATTAGTGATGTTGAACGTCTTTTCATTTGTCTATTGGCCATCTGTATGTCCTCTTTGGAGAAATGTCTACTCAGGTCACATTTAGTTTTATAAAAGTTACAGAAAAAAATTAATTTCTTATCAGGAATTAATGTATCATTAATATTACTGATAACTTGATATCAGTAATTCTTACCCCATTTGAGGAAGATACCCTTGAGAATCTGGTGAAATGTATGGACTCTCTTTGCAAAAAGTGCACATTAACATAACTGCAGAATTTCGAACAGTTTCAGTGGATTCGCAAAAGCTCCAAAGTTCACTGATCTTTCACCTGCCCCATACTCCATAATGGGTAAAGAACCCTATACAGATGACAAATTATTGGGCAATTTTTACCTGAGCAACATAGATCACTCTGAGTCTGGAGTTTGACCAGTCTAGGTTAAAGATTCTGACTTCATCATATAGTTATCTCCAAGTAGCTTGACCACATTCCCCTTGCAGTTAAAAAGAAAAAAGAAAAAAAAATAGAGCATCATTTATATATCTTTATTCATAATACTTATATTCAGTTTTAATATATTAAGTGCATTATAAAACATACACAAAATAGAAGTTATAAAAGAATAGAGTGATAGAGAAATGTAAATATCTTGCTAATCATGATGATATCAAACTATCAATAGGTAATATCTCAAGGCAAAATATATGCTTAGGTCAGAAATCATCATTAATGACAGTTAACATAAATCCAAATTTCAAGTAGTCTTGGATAATTGTGAATGTTTTTGACTTATTTCTTGTCAGATCTAATTACATTGTCATTGCTTTTACCTCTCAATATGGCTGGCAAGAGCTCTTAGAGATTAAAGTGGCAGATTTGATCTTGACTCACCTGTACTTTGTGTTATCGGATTTATCCCTACTTTTGATTTCTTTGAAGGAATCTTTTTAAAAGCTACTTGTTTTCCAAATAAGAGTGTTGATTGGTTAAAAACAGATTATATAATCTGTTGAAGCTGTAAACTTCAGGTAATGCCAATGCCCTGAAAGCGAAAGAACCAGAGGGGGCACCACTGTTACCCCTCTGCCATGGATCTTCTTTTCTGTGAGTATTCTTCAGGTACAATTCTTGGTACATGACCACTTTACTGGGAACCATGTAAATGTGCTAGGGTAAATAAGCGTAATAAACATTTATAATCGTTTTTTTTGTCATTGCATCATTGCATTTTTTTTAATCATTGAAGAGAGAATTTCTAACATTCTTCCCATATCACAATAAATTACCTTGCTCACTCCACTTTGGAGACCGCCGCCTTAGGCAAATTGCTTACTGCCTGCCTCTTAGCTTCCTCATCTGTAAAATGGGGATGATATCACATATCTCATAGCTTTAAATGAATTAAAGGACGTAGGTAAAGGTCTCTGCACAAATTATGGCAGACGATTTATAAAATTCATTAAAAGAGAGTTGCTGTCATAATTAATACTACTCTATCATGCAATTATCATGCAAGCATTCATGTTTTTCCAAGACTAATTTAAGATCCGAACAAACAAAACCTCCTCTCAGTGCTCTTTATTTGACTGCAAGAGCAGTTGATTCTCCTCACCTCCCACCTTCTCCATGCCCCACCAAAACAAAACAAAATGAAACAAAAGAAAAACATATCATCAGCATTTTCAGCTTGGAAAATATTATAAAGCTTCAGAACACTTAGTAATCTTGTTCATTAACGCAATAATTAGTAATAAAGAAGACCTACTAAATTCTCTGTAAGATAGTTTTAATATATGTCTCTCATTCTTTCATTCAACAAAGTTTTTTTCTTTTCTTTAACAATATACGGTAGCCCCCCTTTGCCCGTGGGGATATGTCCCAAGACTCCCAGTGGATGCCTCACACCACAGATAGCATCGATCCCTATTTATAGTATGTTTTTTCCTACACATACGTACCTTTTCACTTAAAAGAAGCAATTGATGACTTCTCCTTGGCTTACCCAAATTGCCAGCATCACTACTCTTGTGATATGGGGCCATTATTAAATATACTAAGGGGTATTTGAACACAGTCACTGCAATATAGCGACAGTCCACCTGATAGTCTAGAAAGCTACTAACATATGGGGAATGTATACCACAAGGAAACGCTGGACAAAGGGATGATTCTGCATAGGAAAGAGCAAGACTGCGTGAGCTTTCATTGTATCACTCAGAATGGAGTGCAATTTTCAACTTATGAATTGTTTATTTCTGGAATTTTTTATTTAATATCTTGGGACCAGGGTTGACTGCAGGCAACTGAAACCATGGAAAACAAAACTGGATTCGGAGGGGGACTACTGTACAATGTGCTAGGCATCCAGCTAATTGCTGAAGTTTCAAAGATGAATTGAACTTGCTTTACACCCTCCAGGCACCAACCATCTAGTGGAGGATAGCAAATAATCGTATCAAAGTGGTAAGTGCTGTAATGGCCATACACACTGGTTGCTATGGGAGCAGAATAGGATAAGTGGCTTCCTCTGCCTACGGAGGGCAAGGAGGGCCACTGGAAGGATGCTGGGCCCTCTATAGCTGACACTTAGAGTATGTGTACTGAGAACCTGTATTTCAGTCAGAGGAACATATGTCCAATATGGCCCCTTAGGGACCAGCTGGTAGACAAGGTTTCCAGAGCTTAGGCATTTGGGGAAGGAGAACAAGGCTAGCAGAGAGACCTGTCCATGCACTGCCTTGGATGGATGACACGCTAAGAAATCTGAAATTTACCCTATGATGGATTGAGAACAGACAAAAGCTTTTAAGCTAGAGAATAATATGCTCACCAAAAGAATTGGGGTGGTATTTTGGAGGAGTGATTGTAGAGAAACAAAATCTTCTGAAACTATTGACTAGAAAAAAAGGATAGAGAAGAGTGTTTATTTCTGCAATAAATTTACTTGCTAATTCTAAACTCTCGCTAAATTAAATGTCAACTGATTCCCTTTGTCAGAGTTTCGTTTCCATTACTGCAGATGAAGCACTCATTCCTTAAACAGTCTTAACTTCAAGCCCATTTGAAGTTAGGCAACATTTCTCTGAGTCAGCGTTAACAGTTTGCCTAGTGGGACTAGAAGCTTCCTATCTTTGTGCATGGAAATTTTCTTCATGAGGGTGTTGTGATACCGATTTTCAAACCCAGTATCTACCGTATACAGAATGTCCACCGTAGCAGACTTACATAAGAAGTGAATGTGGCCATACAGACATGAAAAAGTGATTTCTAGCCCGTGATCCCAAACTAGAAAAAGCAAGTGCAGAGAACGCATTATGACTCATCCAAGTCCAAATGGAAAAGTTTCATGTGAATCTAGCATCTTGTGCGGCCTCCCAGTCTTTTTAAGCTCCAACCATGTTTGCTTTTGTGTGATTTTCTGCAAAACAAAAAAACCTCATCTGTTTTCTCCTTAACATCAGTTGTTAAATTTTGCTTTACATCAGAGATAAAGCTCACGCTATATGTTCTACAATCTTTTCAGAATGCGTGAATGGTGCTGCCTTTTGATTTTTTCTGAGTGTAGGTCTTGTTTTAGAACATTCCTACGTGCTACAGAACAAGCTACAAACAAGACAATTCTTTAGAGAAAAGACCTGAAATAAGGTGGTGCTTTCTTAGACCAATGTGAAAGGAAAAAGAGATGGAATATCTATATTTAATCTCTGCTCCCAATCATAGATTTTATTTTTCAATTCCCATAGTTGTGCACATAATGCATGGATACCCATTCCTCCAGGTACTGCATCAAAATTTTATATTAGCTGAAGAATATATACATGGAACAAAGGCAGTGTTTCTTCTTTACTTTCCTTCTAACAAAATGCCAGAAAAAATGGCCAATCTCTTACTCCAGTTTCTTACTAAGATGATTGTTCTCTTTTTGAAATTTGGCATGGCAGGTGGAGGTAGAATCTTAAAAGGATAAAGGGCACTTATTCGCAAGGAAATAATGGTAAAGTCATCAATTTCTAAAAATTGGCATGTGAGGTTGACATGCCAGAGAAACAAATTAGGTCCACCAAAATTAAAACTTAATATTACCTAATGTAATGAGTATTGCCATAAGGTTAAAGTCCTTTTGTAGATAACTAGGTTATCTGGCTATATTATTAGTTGCAAGTTAATAGGCAGTTAGAAGTTATACTTTTACTACATTGCTAATTTTGTTTAAGACTTTTGGCTGTATATTTCCCAGTTAACAGTTATACTGGCATATCCTCAGGCAGAAAACGAAGTTCTCACAAAAGATTCTTCAGTGTATACTATATTTTATTTCTCTTAGATGTGTTACATTTGTTGTCTTGAGGTTCACTTTTGGGATAGGCAGAAAATTATGAAGCTCAAGTTGACAAGCTAGGTAACAGGGCCTTAGAAAAACAACAGGGTGGGTGATCCTTGACACACCTAGCCACTTGAAAGTGGTGCCCTTGCAGACTGTCCTTCCTCAAGCAGTGGATCAGCAAGGTGAACAATTCTCACCACTTAATGACCACATGCAGCATTTGGTGTTCTTTTATTGCTTTGTGTCTTCAGTGTACCCACTGCATAGTTTTAAGCATCCTAGAATTGCATTTCAGACCTGATTGCTCAAATAGAGTCAATTTTGCAACAGTAAAATGGTCTTAAAATAGGATTTTTACTCTAGGGGGAAACGTCCTCAACCAAGTAGTCACCATGCACTTTGAATGACTAATTTATAAACTATTACGTTACAAAATAAGGGATAAATCATACTTTTCAGAACAGTACAGTATAGGAACAGTTTTAATTTGAAGAGTCAAGCACCGTCATTAATCTGAGTCTAAAATAATAAGCCCCTGATTTTAAAATCTAACATTCTTTCACACTTCATAAAACTAAAAATAAAATTGTCTCAGCAAACACTGACCTGTTCCTCCCGCCAAAGTACTGTATTTCAAGGAAAATTGGAACAAGAGGTCTCAAAACCGCAAAGTGCCAGCAGTTTACTGTTTGTAGCCTTAATTGGTCTTAAACGTGAGGTGGGAGAGAAGATTCTGTGGTCTGTAGAGAATAAGAGATTTAGTCCCCTTCTTAAATCAAAAGCAGATTCTATGCTTCAGCTGCCCCCTAACCCGCCCGCCCTGCCCCCACAGGGTTGTTTTTCCAAATTTTTGAATATATTTTGCCGAAGATGACAAGCGAGGGAGGTCAAAGTGCTGTGTCTGGTCCACAAAGTAAACAGACGGTTTAGGGCGGGTTTATTTATTTATAAGGCGTTCAGCCTCTCAGCTGTTTTTCCCTCATTGGCATTGGGAAGCTTGCAGTCCTTTAGAAAAGAGGTAGATTTGGCAGGAATGTTCTTTGTGCCCCCCTTCCCTTTGATGGGGGAGAAGGGGGCCGATTTATAACTGCAGCCTCGGGTGGCGGGCGGGGGGAGTGAGAAAAAGTTTCAGCCGGCACAATGCCTTCCCCCCCACCCCCCACAGTCAACACCATGCCACAAACCGCTTTGGTGCCACTCGGAGCCCTTCCCCTGTCCCCTCCCTTTCCCTCTGCAGGCTCGCTCTGGCAGGCAGAGGCACCGTTAAATTCCAGCACCTTCTTCACATACCCCCAAACTACTACACGCTGTTACTACGGTTGCCCTCCCCCTTTCGCTTTGCCTTCTCCGCGTCCCCAGCCTCGCGGGAGGAGCCCGGCAGCGCCCCTGGAAGAGGTCTACCCGGAGAGGGATAACGGGCGGCCAGCTCCATCAAGCCTGGGGGCTCTCTGCGTCCTGCGCAGTTTCCCTGCTCCCGGCGCAAACACGGCTCGAGAGCCGGCGCCTTGCAGACACACACCGATCCACGCATACAGTAGAGCTGTCTCCGTCCACATTCTTGCACACCGCCCCCTCCTCCCCCCGAGCTCCCGGAGTCGCTGAGCGGGTCGAGTGACAGGCGCGTCCCACCAACCCGCGCTGGGGCGGGCAGGGAGGAGCGGCGCGCGGGGCCAACTGCGGCGCGTCTTCCGGCGCCTGTGGAGGAGGCTGAGGGTGGGACGCGGGGCGGAGCCGGAGTTTAGGAAGAGGAGGGGATGGCTGTCATCAATGAAGTCATATTCATAATCTAGTCCTCTCTCCCTCTGTTTCTGTACTCTGGGTGACTCAGAGAGGGAAGAGATTCAGCCAGCACACTCCTCGCGAGCAAGGTAAATATAACTTACAACTCCTTTCTCCTCTTTCCCCTCCCTCCGGCCTCCGGGCTGCAGCCGCCGCACAAACCCCTCTGGCACCGCGCCGCCTTCGCCGGGGATTATTCATTATTATCCTAATTATTATTTATTGTGCATGCACTGAGACCAAAACAAATAGGCGGGCCAACCGCCACAACAACAACAAAAAAAGCCCGCCTCCTCCCCGCGGGCCTCAGGTGGAATGCTCTAACGACAGCACCCGGGCGGCGGTGGAAGAAACGGGAAAGTTTCAACCGAACCTTGCTGTTCTAATAATAACAGTAATAATTACTAGTTCAAGGAGGCGGGGTGGGGGGGAATTCCCAACAAACCACAGCCTTGACCCTGGGTAGGCAGTCAGCGATGCGCTGCCAACTCAAGGTTGCAATACACACACTCGGCAAGGTTGCAGTCCCCCCCCCCCCCAACCCCTTAAAAGCCGAAGGGGGTGGGGGGTGGGAAGGAGGGGAAGGCTGGAGGATTCAGGAGGAGGATGGAAACGCGACAGTTCATCCCGAGCAGTCCTCCCCGGAAGAGTTGGAAGAGGAGCGGGAGAAGGAAGCAAGGAGCCCGGGCTTGCGGCGGGGCGCCAACCAAAGCGGCTGCCACCCGCTTCCCGGGGACTAGTTTAAAGGGTTCCGGCTGCGGAGACCTGAGCGGAACCCTGCAGGAGAAGCTTGAGCTGGCGCGCCCAGCAGAAGGCTGCCACCGCCGCGGGGTCTGTGCGTGCCGGATCGGAGGTGTCACCTCCACTTTGCGCGTTCCCTCGGGCGGGGATGGGAATGCTGACCGGTAGGCAGGCCTTTAGGGGAAGGGGCCGCCGGGGAGCTGTGCCCGGGGCTCTGCGGGCGTCCCTGCCCCTGGTACCTGGCAGCCGCGCGGGCTCCGGTGTTGAAGTTCGGGGTGTCGGGCCCGGGCCGCACTGCTGGGAGAGAGGGAGGAGGCACCGAAGAAGGAGGTCGGAGGTGCCAGCCGGGCTCAGTTCCCCTGCCTCCCTCCCCTTCCTCCCCCTGCACCCGGGTTTGTCTTGTTTTGCTTTGCGCCTTCCCCTAGCTGGAACCGCGGGAACCGCGGGCGTAGATCGCCCCAAATCGTCTGGGTGCTAGGGGCGCTTTGGGGCCCGGGAGAGCCACGGTGGCGGCGGGCCGGGAGGCCATGATCCAGATAATCCTCTCTGCCTGTCACAAACAGTACCCGCGCGCACGCCGGCAGTGGCGGTGGCGTTCGCCCGAGAAGGGGAAGGGCTGCGGGGGGTTGGGGGGGTGGGGAAGCAATGGGGGGGGGGAGAGGCGAGGGTTGGAGGCGGGGAGACCCGATGGGAGCCTCCTCCCAACGATGACACGCACCCCTTCTTTCTCGTTCCCTGCTTTCGAGTTGCTTTATTCCCATCCCAACCTTTTTTACCCTTTCCTCTGCTCTTCCCTCTATCCGGCCGGCCCTCTTCCCTCCTCCCGTTTGTGTTGCAAAACATGGCCATGCCATCTGCAAAGGTGTCGAGATGCACTTCCCCAAATAACCGGTCCGGCGCGCCAACCCCTAGGCGCCCTCCGGCTGCGGGGCGCACACCGAACCCAGTGCCAAGGGTGCCCCGCACCAGGCCTCGCAGCCTGGGCGTAGTTGCACCGAGAGGGGCCGGGGGCAGCAGTGCGGGCTCGCGGAGACACCCGCGCCCTTGTCTGGGCACTCGGGCCGGTTTCCGGTACACGCGGGGAAATCGCCTCCTGCCAGTTTCTGGGCGCTCGCCCCTGCCCCGGCCGCCAGGATTGCATTATTATTTTTATCCGGGTTGCCGTTTGCGGCGGATCCTGGTGAGCGCGGGGCTGGCTGGGCTGCTAGGGTGGGGGTTGGGGGAGGGAAGTTGGACGCGGATCAGGCAGGAAAAAAAAGTTTGGCAGGGCAGCTAAGTGGGGTGGGGGGGGTGGAGGGGTAGGAGAGAGCGGCGAGCTCCGGCGGCGTGCGTCTCGGCGCCCTCGGGGCCGGCGCGAGTGTGTCTGCGCGTGAGTGTGTGTGTGTGTTGTGCGCGCCGGGTCCAGTGCGTTGGGAGCAGGGCGCGGGCCCGCCCCCGGAGCTCGGGGAAGACCTGGCGAGATTTGGAGGAGGGGGCTGGTTGGGGTGGAGTGTGCGTGTGGCTGTGAGTGTGAGTGTGCGCGCCCGGGCGGCAGAGAATCAGGAAGTCACAGCAGCGAAGCGCACACAGACATGTTTGATCGCCGTGACATGACGCGCGCGAGGGAGGAAGCGGCGGCGGGGGCCCGGCCGCGGGACCCCGCGCAGGCCTAGGGCTGCGGCGGGGAGACCCGCTTCGGGTCGCCAGCAGCACAGCCACGGCTCCTCTTTTTGTTCCGCGTCGCCCAGGTAAGCAACCTTCGCCGCCGCCTGTTGTGTGCGGAGCTTTCCAGCACTTTCCCTGCCGACTCCCTCCCGTCTCCCGGCTCTCTTCTCCTGCAGTCAGGCAGGCGGAGGAAACGGGCTCCTTCCCTCCGATCGATCGCGTGGAAAACTTTACAGAGGGAGGCATCATGCGGAGGAAGGCGAAGGCCTTGCTGGCTGTTGTCGCTTGTCATTTCTTTCTCCTGCGGGTCCAGAGAGTGGAGTCGCTGCGCTCTGGGGCTGTTGCACTTTCAAACTTCGGGCCTAAACGTGCCTTCAACTCTCGCAGGATTTACTCTAGCAATAAAATAAGTATTTAGAGTCGTCCACTTGGTCTTGCAAGGGTTTGGATTTTTTAAGAGAAGAAAACAGGCTCGGGAGTCGAGGGAAGTGGGGGTGTTGTGCAGAATCCATGCTTTCTTTAATGTCTGCACAGGCTGTTATGTAATTTTAGTGGCACATGGGTGCAAAGCCCATTCTGGGCTTCTCCCCTCCTTTGTTTATATAACTTTTGGGAGAGTTTTGCAAGGTTGTCGCCTCTTCCCCCTCCCCTTGGTGCTTTTGAAACAGCAAAGTGACCCAGGTTAGAATTTGATGGAGAGGTGTCATCATTGCCATGATGTAGGCTGTATTCCTAAGTATGTGTAATGTTGGAGGTAAGAAAGACATTAAGGATATATGTTTGTCTACTGCATTGAGTGGTTATTTTTAACATCTCTGTGTTACCAATAGTAACGGTAAATTTTAAACTTCCATTTCCAAGGACTTATTTATTTATACCTGGTTGTGCCATGCTTGTAGGAACAGAATGCTGGTATGAGCAGAAATATTGTTTGCATGTCGAGAAGTAAATTCCTGTTCAACCACTAAGTCTCAGAAATCACTGAGAGCTGTACTAAAATAAAAGCCATGCTGAGTGTTGTATGCATGTGTGTCTATACTTATAGATGCACATACAGATGTTTTCGGTAATATTTTCCACCAGTTATTTGGGGGACCACTATCCGAGGCTTGTTTGCCAACACTAGACTTGGTATACATCCAACCTACTGCTAACATACTGCTGAAGAAGAGGTGTGGCAGCTTTGAATTCAAGTTGGTGCATTGTCATGCAAATTGAGACACACTTTTAGGAATCTAATTGCCCTTTTATTCTCCTGGACTTTTTTTAAAAGCTCCCTGGCAACTCAAATGTTTGCTACTGGAAAGAAGGGATTTGGAGATACCAATTAGGTACAAAAGATAATTTATTGAAGTGGACTGAGGAAAAAAACCCAAACCTGTAGACTGAGGTCCATTTCTTTTGTTGGGATCATTAAAGAGAGATGCTATATTGGTAAAGAACATTGTCAAATAAAATAGGAGTTTGGGGTATCAGAACCCTTGAAGAATTGGCAGAGGTGAGGGAGTGCTTCCTTCAATGCAGCCTTTCTCTCATGAGTTACATCCCAGCTTCAGGACTAGCTGCACTGTGGTGTTTCACAGAAAATATTCACCGCAAGAGTGTGTTCAAAGCAGCCTTAGATCTTTTCTTTTGTTCGTTTTTAAAGTGGTTTTTGAGCATTTCTCGTCAGGTTTCTTGAAAAGGGCTTTGACCAACACCTGAGGCTTGGAACTGACCAAAAAAAAAAAAAAAAAGTGCCTCTGCCTTGTATTATATTGTTAATGCTTGAATTCTGTTTAAAATATTTCTGGCAGTATAACTAGAAGACTTTGGCAAATAATTATTTAAATTTTTTTTTCTTTTAAGTTTAAAGTAGTTCATTTCACAGACCAGTATAACAGCATATCCCATTCTTTTCTAGGAGATAATTGGGATACCCCTTTATATTACTGTAATATTTTGGCATTTCCTTTTAAAGGCTTATTATGTGTTGGAGCAAGAGAAAACTTTCATAAATTATAAAAGTGGTGCTGTCCTCCAGTGTTTTCATCTTTTTTTTTCCCCTTTAGAAGTCTTCCTTTGTAAACAAGGCCTTTGTTTGTCAAACTCTCCTAGGTCAGCAGCTTTTTGATACTCCAGAGAAATAATAAATCACTATTTATGACATCTTGACATGCTGCCATGAAAACAACTGAATTATCACAAACACAACACTGAGGAGTATTTCCCAGCACTAGCTTATTGAGGGTGTGTTGGTAGGACCTGATTTAACTACCAGAAGTTTTGATTCTCAGTTTCTGGTCAAGATGATTTTAAGGGAACTCATGGACAGTTTGTTTCTTAACATGAGTGGCCTTACAAAGCTCTCTTATAAACGAGTCACATTTCTGCAGCACTTCTTGTGAACAGATGAGAAAATTTCTCCAATGTAAAAGCCACATTTGGAAGCTACTTGTGATTTTTTGTCACTTTTTTATGTAAAAGAATTATTTTCTAAATTGTTCCATTTTACTTAAATGTGTTCTGTAGATTGTTTTTGACCAACAGAGAATTCTGTAATTTCTGTCATCTTTGGAAGCATTTGCATTATAGATATTTAATCTCTAGTCACTTAGTAAAGTCATGGATCATTCCATAAGTAGTTGGGAATAGAAAGTACAGATGGTAGTAAGTTATTTGGTAGAGTATTTAGGAAGGTCTGGGGTACTTATTTTTTCTAAATAGAAAACCGTGACTTTATATTTACCAGGAAACATAGATAGGAGTCTAAAACTTAGTTCTGCCAGAGTCATTATGAAAGACAGCATATTTATTTGTCTAAGATATATATCACCAATTTAAATGGGATCTTGCAATCTAGGTTTGGAAAACTTTACCACTTTATTACTGTTTATTATGACTTTATTTTTTCTCATTGTAATACAGCACTTTTCCTTGAAAGTATTCAGGATATATTAGAGAGATACTTTAAGTAATACAAGTTTTAAAGATGTAGTAAAAGATACTTGAATAATTATACTTTAGCAAAACATGCCATAGAGCTGACAAAATTCAGGAGCTAAATAGCTAGGTCTTTTGAATGTTAGATATAAACAACATTTAATTATGAGTCAATATGGAATACAGGGTTTTGAGTGAAATGTTGACATAAGCCTTACCCTTCGAGACTTCTGGATTTATAATACATTATTATGTAACTCAAGCCTACTATGAATTATGCTGTCTTGTTAGATATATAAGACTTTCAGAACATTCAGACAGTTATAATCAGGCCATATGCCTCTATGACTTAAAATCTTTAAAAAAATATAGCAACATTCTATTGTAGTTTTAGGTGCATAAATATCAACTTAAGCACCAATCTTATACCAGTGTATCACCTACCTCTATGCAAGCACTAATGTTTTAGAAACTTTTTAGAAACTGACCTAATTAAAATACGGCCTTTTGTAAATTGATGAATAGAATGCACAGAAGTTGAAGTAAATTGAACGTTTAAAAATCATTAAATGTAATTATAACACCCCCCCTCTTTTTTTTTTAACTGAATTTAGAATTTGGGAGTTCAAAGTATGTAAATAGAAAGAAACCCTCTGACCAAAAAGGATCTGGATATGTGGGTTTATAGGTTAATACCATAGTAGTCCAAAGGAAATCCTGTATCAATTTGTGTTTAGATTGTGATTTTCTTATTTAGGGTAATTAGACATTTTTTTAACCTACTTGATGTTGTATATTCCAGTTTTTCCATCCCACTGGGAGATAAGTCATCGAACTTGGAAATTGAATATCCATGAGGCCTGCCCTCTCCCATCTTCCCCCTGTGCTTTTGAACTGGGCACATAATAGCTTCAAAAATGTTTGAAACTCTCTTGTAGTTTGCTCTTGTGCTGTATTCCTACATGTTCTAAAATGCTGTTAAGCAAAGTCCATAATTCTGTAAAAAATAAATGATCTACTGATGAGAATTAATGTGTTTTAAGGAATGTACCTGAACATGTAGACATATGAATAGCAAATGGTAAACTGCACAGGCCACGTGATACAGGGAGCGATTAGGATGAGCCCTCTTGGATACATGGGATAGATAAGGTCTTGGAGATGGGGTAGGGTTGCTGCCAGTGGAGGGCGGGGGTGGGGTGGATTGGGATCATCTGAGATCAGAAGAAAGTTCTGAGATCCCAGGGACTGAGCCTGAAGAATCTGTGAGAAGACTAATATACCAGTTTTGACCTGATTGCCCAGGACAAAAGGTTCCAGTTAGGTAGAATTTTCAGAAGATGAAATTGGAGATGGTAGAAAAACTTGACTTCCAGGCTAAAGCATGAATATTTTATCCAGTGGGTATTAGAGGCTTGTCTCTTAGAAGTTTTGAGCAAGGGAATCCATGAACAAAATATATTTTAGATTAATCTGGCAGATTATGGATTCAAGTCTGGTGTGGGAATTGAAGTCTTTAGAAGGATCCTTGGGATAATGTACATTTTTTTTTGTATGATCCGCTCACCAGGTGTCTTCATATGTAATGTTTTATTTGATTCATATCTAGATTGAGGTTGTAGCCAGCAATTATTATGCTTATTTTGTAGATAAGGAACTTGAAACTCAGAGATAAAATGAGCTTCATGGTGATTTTTTTAAATGGCATATTAATATCACAAATGACCATTATCCATTTTAATTGCAAGGAACTTAAAGGGTTCCTTCCTGAATTTTTGTTACTATATGAAAGTCAGGGCAAGTGGGGCATATCAAAGCCCACCTCTCACATAACCGGTGTTCTTTCAGCATATAATGTTTGAGTTCTAGTGCTAAGTCACAAGTGTGCCATCTCACCCAGGAAAGTTTTTAAACTATGTATTTCAGACTTATATGTTTAACATATAAATAAAATTATATTAGCAGACAGAGAAGGACGTTACTAGCGTTGATTCTTATTGGCATCCCAAATGAGGTTGCCTTGCAAAGGGGCCTAACAGAACCTAGGAAGGTCGTGTTTAATGTGTAAATTATACACGGGAGAGTAAGTACATTGCAGGGTTGTCTTGCTTTGAAACTAGCTTTTGTTGGTTTGGTTTTGACCTATTGCCTAGCAGTTTGGGCTTAACTGAATTTTAGAAGTGATAGTTATCCATGATGACCTTTTTAACTACTAATGAAAATAAGTCCTACGTTAGAGGGATGCTCTGCTGAGTTGCTTTTTTGTTGAGAGGTTTTCTAGCACTTTGGATTTTCTCATGAACACTCTCCCCCCCCCTTTTTTTTAAATAAATTTTATTGGGGAATATTGTGGGACAGTGTGTTTCTCCAGGGCCCATCAGCTCCAAGTTGTTGGCCTTCAATCTAGTTGTGGAGGGCGCAGTTCAGTTCCAAGGCCAGCCTCCATTTTCAATCTGTAGTTGCGTGGGGCGCAGCCCACCATCCCATGTGGGAATTGAACCTCCAACCTTGTTGAGAGCTCTCGCTCTAACCAACTGAGCCATCTGGCCACCAGGAACTCTTTAAAAGAATTTTACCTTTATGGAAACACTGGCTGTCCTCACTGAGGAGGTCATCGATTGTATCACTGGTGGACTCTTAGAAGAAGGCAACTCATGGTATCTTCAGGGTGATAATTGAGAGCCAGGTTCCTGTGAGGCCATGCCTGGGAATCATGGGGCACTAATTAGCCCCTGCAGAGTTTGTTGTTATCTTTTGTCTTACACAGACCTGTCTCAGAGCCTTTGTCTGGTCTGACTCCCCGGCAAGGATAGTCCCAAGGCAGTTTATTTAAAAGTGAAGGCAGCAGCTTACATCCTAATTTGTTTCTTTGACTGAACGATGAAGAGTTCACAGAAGCCCAACAAACAGGGCAAACTTTTCATCCAACTACTTTTTAAAACATATTCGACTTTGAACAGTAAACTGACAGGAATAACCGCCAGAAAAAATGTTTTCCATGCTTTTCTAGAGTTTGGTCCAGCAATGTGTAATGTTAACTTGAAGCCCAGTGAGGTTTTTATCCGTGGCACAAATCATATGGTGCACTATTTAAGGTTGCATGTCTCAGACCAAGAAGCACGAGGGATTTGGTAATGTTTCACCACCATCTGGGCAACCTTGGCCTCTAAAAAAGAAACTTCTAGTAAACTTATTTCCTTTTTCTTCATTGCTACAGCTCCTTTCCCCTTAAGAATAGCAATATTTGTGTTCCAGTTCTAGAGATGTTGCTACTTCTTGTCAGGGAATTATCAGTTAATTTGTAGAGAAAGCTACATAGGAGACAAGAAGCCCTTGGGGTCAGGAGAGACTTTCTGAATCAGCAAACAAACATGAAAAGAACTCTTTAAAAAACAACAACAACAAAAAAAAAACTCTTAACTATCTTCTGAGCCTTATTGTTCTTTAGTCACAGCCAGATAACTTGAATAAGAGTGAGTTATTCTTAGGGATGTGAACTGGGCCTAATTTTTAGATCTAATACTCCATTTTTGACTTGTACCCCAAAGTCTTTCTGCAAATCCAGCAGTAATAAAGGTCTACTGGAGATGCAAGACTTCCCGTCTTCCTTACTACCTTTCGTAGAGTTCTTTAAGAGGTGTTGTCTAGTCAAGGTGGTTGGTGGTGCTTCCTCAAACTCTTTCTGTGACTAGAAAACAAAGTTTCTGGGAAACGTTTATTTTTATTTCAAGGCCTAACTGAAATGCTACCTTCTCCATGAAGCCTTCCCTAACTCTCCTTTTTCCATGCTCCAAGCTGCAAGTAATCTCTCCTGCCCTGCAGCTACATTTTAGCTATCCCTCCCCCCCTCTTGTCTTGCAGGCGCTTCCCTTGTTTTTCTCTCTCACTGCTATTTATGGATAAGTCCTATTTCCCTGTCAGACTTGCAGAGCCTTGGGCTAAGCCCTCTGGTCCTTTTGGTACTTCCTCCATGCTTTGTGCCCAGTGGAGAGTCTGTATATTTGGGAGTAGGTAAGTAAAACAGCCCCTTGGATGTTTGATTAAACATCACCCTTCTCTTTTGTTCATGATATTGTCTCCACCTACTTCTCTGTCCCTTTGTAAATTAATATGTTACCACAGCCAAATCCTAATGCTTGCAAAGTACCTCTCATTTCCATCTTTGTTTCTCCATCTTCTACTTTGTACTCCTATGTATTGTTGCATACTCTCCACGCTGGGTGGGTGGCTGTGGCTGATGGGTGCAGTGGCTGATGGGTGCAGTATTGGGCTAGGAGTTGACATAAAAAGCCTACTTACAGATGTGACTTTGGGCAAGAGACGTGGTCCCTTCCTGCCTGCATCATTTAAATGGAGATGTGACAAAATGTCTCCTCAACTTAAGTCACTGAAATTATTATGAAGCCACATGTGGCGTGTTTACATATTGCTAGAAGTGTGGGGGTCTTCAGTGTTTCCTTTGATTGCAGTTAAGACAGTAAGGTGTACATTTTGTCATGGTTGTCATGGTTGGACTGGTGACCCTTAAAATTCCATGAAGTTAAACTCCTTTTAATATGCAGATGGGTGTGCTATGGCTTTAAGCTAAGGGAAGAGGAAAGAGAGTGGGGTTGAGGGAAGATGTCTATGGTGGTTGGAGTTGTGGGAAGCTGTGAACTTTTATTTTTAAAAACACACTCCCCAGTTATAAAGGCAGGAACATCAGGATGAAAAAAGACAGAGTGTACTGCTGAAAAATTCTTGGCTAAGAACGCTGTGGCCTGGCCCTCAGGGAGTGTTGGTCTGAGGTACAGGGAAGCATAATGGGGAGGCTAGGAGACTAGCAATTCAGGTATGGGGAGGTCACTCTGCCTTCCATACCTCCCCCCCCCCCACACACACACATTTTCTTCATTATTTAGCCACATAATCGTGGAATGGGTTTTTCTTTTCTATGACAATGTAAAACTCCCTCACCCAACACAAAATAAAAATAGGGTTTGAGTGTTATCTTGTGGACACACTTACCACTGCCCTATCAAGGTTATCTGAGCCCTCACCTCGCCTCCACTCCTACCAGGCCTACCGCCACCTTTACTACCCCAGCTGCATCATTTCATTAGTGCTCTGAAGAAGAAAGAAAGTTTGAGTTTCTAGGGATACCAGTAGGGTTGAGGGAGAGACTGAGTTGGCCAATACTGGACTTGAAACCTTAATCGCAGTAATAACATGTGCTTGTGCCTGAGACTGGCCCCTCTCTGTAATTTATATCCCCAAGTTGCTTTACACTGTAAGGAAGTTTAGTTAGGTATGCAAGCTGTACAACACAACTGCCACCAGAAATGAAGAGGAAGGAGTAAGAGGCTGGAGAGGCGCTCTTCTTTAGTACACTTGGGAGATGAGAGTAAGACACGAATCCTGGGACAGCCCAGATTCCACCAAGGAGCTTCTCTGAAGAATGGCACCACATACAGGGTTGGAGGAAGTCTGCGAATTGCTCCGAGTCATGGGCAGGCAGACAGAAGGAGCCTGGAGATACTCGTATTCCAACCCCAGAGGAAGCCTGGAGACCCTAAAGGAGAAGCACTTTGCCCAGGGCCCCAGAGTTGTGGTGGCCCTGAGATGAACAGACCAGAACCCAGGTCTCTGGACTCCCATTCAGAAGCCAGAAAGAATCACATTCGAGTTGTATGATAGTTCAGATTCATGCCATTCATTAGCTGTGTGGCATGGGGCACGTTTCCTCCTTTATTATAAACTATGCTATTTTGCTGATCTATTATTAGTTTCTTGTTTGTGAATCTATGCTATTTCATGGACACATTCATTAAGTTTATGAAGGTTCTCTTATTAAAAAGTTCTCTATATGATATGTTTCTGTATTAACACTCCACATATATGCCCATACTTTTCCATTTCCCTTCTCATAGGTTTTTCACTTTAAGAAGTTTTTCATAGTTTTCTTTAACAAAAAATGAACACTTTTATGGGACTGTATACAAGAAAAAGTACTATTGCAAGATAATGTGTTAAAATATAAGACATGAAAAATAGGACTAACAGGCAAGTATTTGTATCTTCATTGTTCAGAGTTGTGGTATATTACCGTAATAGCTATTGAAGCCCATTTCAAGGTAAACCATAACAGGAAGTAAGTAATTTCCTTTTATTCACTAAAAAATAAAGGGGTGTATTACTTTGCTGACATACATGAAAGAACATTATAACTTGTAGTACCCCTGAATTGACGTCAGCTTCCTAAATTTAAAATGCTGACTGAACATGTGTGTGTATGTGAGGGGGTAGAACACCAAAAAAATGTTACTTCCGCCTGCTTTGTTTATCACAAAGAATAAATAATAACATTTGGCTCTCTAGTGAATTCAAGGCTATAATTCACCCACGAGGCTTCCCTGTTGTTTTGGAAATCACTTGAACTCGGTTCACTTAGTCCCATCTTATATCTGCAAAACAGTTTGAGTGATTCCCTGCTTATAATCACGACAAAATAGCCTTTCATCGCTTCCTGTTTTAGCTCTAATTCATGTATCAGAATGCTCTAAATTCTTTTTCTGTAAGTTTTTTATTAAAGTATAGTTGGCATTATAATATTGTATTAGTTTTAGGTGTACAACATAGTGACATTTATGTACCTTACAATGTGATCACCACAGTAAGTCTATTAACTGTTTAGTTATTACGATATTGACTATATTTCCTGTGTTGTACATTGCATCCCTGTGGCTTATTTATTTGTACCTCTTATTCCCCTTCATTTTTTCACCCATTCCCCTACCTCCCTCACCTTTGGCAACCGTTAGTTTGTTCTCTGTGTCTATGAGTCTGTTTCTCTTTTGCTTTTTTGTTTTGTTTTTTTTTGTTTTGATTCCACAGATAAGTGAGATCATATGGTATTTGTCTTTCTCTGTCTGACTTCTACCCTAAATTCTTGCCTATATTTTTAAGATTTTATGTGAATACACCTCAGACACTGATTACTCTCCAAGTTTTATTTATAAAATAATCGACTCTATTAGTAGTTTGCCCTTGAACTTGTGTCCACAGTTCATTCACATCTTTTTTGAGCACTTGCTACATGCTGATTGGAGGTGCTGGGGATTCAGGAATGAAGAGCCACACCCTGCCTTTATGACCTTCACATTTTAGAGATTCAGCGAGAGGTGACAGACAGTAGGTAGCTAAGAATGGAACTAATGTGGTTTTTTATATTTCCCCTCTAACCTCTCATTTCACTGCGGAAAGAGCTCTGCTATGGGTGACTGGGCCCTAACTCCAGCCCTGCTACTAAGTAATGGTTAAGCAAATTGCTTAGAGTCTTATTCAGTATTTTGTAAGTTGACAGCAGAAGAGTTTTTGTGTGCACACAGGTATGTGCCTCCAGTTAGCATAATATATAACAATTACTATCACTAGTGGCATTATGCTATCTTGCTGAGATCATTGATCTCCATCAGAATTTGGAAAAGAGCTTACTTACTCGTTTTGGCTCATAATTCAAGATGTAGACTCATACATCCTATGAGGGAGCTCCCCAGTGGAAATGCCAAGAAGTTTTGGAGTGGTGTGGGCGATGGAATATTGCTTTCCTGAAATTGGAGAACCGGAATTTGCATACCTTGTCTGTGGTGGGTCCTGATCCAGAAGTCAGGGGTCACTTCTTTCGGGCATGTTGAACCACGGAGAGTCCTAGGGCAAATCCTCAACTGCCCAAGTTGTCTTCAGTTAATAGCTGGCAGGAGGACCACATCTTAAACTGATCCTTCTGATCACTTCTGGTACAGTGGAGGTGGCGGGGAAAATAATGCGAACTAAGATTCAAAAAGACATACATGTTGTACCCCTATGTTCATTGCAGCGTTATTTCCCACAGCCAAGGCATGGAAGCAAACTAAGTATCCATTGACAGGTGAATGGATAAAGATGATGTAAGGTCTGTCTGTCTGTCTATCTGTCTCTGTCTATCTGTAATGGAATATTACTCAGCCATAAAAAGGAAGGAAGTCTTGCAATTTCTGACAACATGGATGGACCTTGAGGGTAGTATTATACTAAGTATAATAAGTCAAATAGAGAAAGACAAATACTTAATGATTTCACTTAGACATGGAATCTGAATGAACAAAGAAAATAAAACAAAAACTCATAGATACAATGAACAGATTCGTGGTTATTACCAAAAGGGAGGGGCTGGGGGAGTGCAAAATGGGTGCAGGGGATCAATTGTATGGTGATGGGTGGTGACTAGACTTACAATGGTAAACACTATGTAGTGTATACAAATATCTATAATGTTGAATACCTGGAATTTATATAATATGTATACCAATTTTACAATAATAATAATAATAATAATAATAAATGCCTGCTTGTTGTGCCAGGCAGAAAGCTGCGTTTTAACATGTATGTTGTTGTATTTTACTCTCAGCTAGTAATTATATAATATGGGTATTTGAACCCATATTTGTCTGATTCCCATAACCTTTGTTATTCCCATAATCACGAATTCTTTTTTATTATTAATTTATGAAGCTATACTTCCCCCAAGCCCCTTAACAATCCGGAATTTTCTGTGAAGCTTTGAATGTCCATTTACTTATGAAAATGGGTCTTGTTTGGATACTTTGTTCGGGGTTTTGTATTTTAATGGTTTTGAGGGTTAATGACTTGTAAGGTGCCCAAGCCAGTAAGTATTGGAGAGCATCTGTTGACTTTAGTAATAAATTTCGAACTTGTTTAGAATTCTGCTTATGTGTTAAATTTGAGTTTCTCCAGTGAGTCTTTTTTTGTAGCTTAGATGATTTATATCTTTCTGGGGAATCATTTAGAGTGTTTTTTTCTTTTAAACAAGTGGTCTTCATAAAGACTAGGGCAGATGGATATATATCACACTCAAACATCTGGACCAGACAGGGCAGTTCTGTTTGATGTTTGTTGTAGAAATGGCACCATCAAATACTAACAACTGTTTTATTCTGATCTTAACATCATGTTTAAAACATTCCTTTCTCTTTTCTTCTTTTCAACTCAGTATCGTTGTACCGACTGGCAGAGACAGGAGAAGTAGATGTCCACGCCCACAGACCCTGGCGCCATGCCCCACCCAGGGCCTTCCCCAGGTCCAGGACCCTCTCCTGGACCAATTCTCGGACCTAGTCCAGGACCTGGGCCATCCCCAGGTTCTGTCCACAGTATGATGGGGCCAAGCCCTGGACCTCCAAGTGTCTCGCATCCTATGCCTACAATGGGACCCGCCGACTTCCCACAGGAAGGCATGCATCAAATGCATAAGGTAAGAGTTTGTTCTCCTCTTTAGTCTTGTCTTCTGAGGCTTCGATGGCTCCTATCCCTGATAACCCCTGCCCCTCTGTTTTCTACTCTTTTCAACGAGAGAAGCTAGGTCTTTGTCTTATCTTGAATATGATTAAAAACATACATCCTGAGGCTCTTTTATTGTCACAGATGTATTAGTCAGGAAGAGCAGATCTTGGCCTTTTAAAAATACTGGATAGAATATGCAGTTCAGTTAAATTCTGTGGTTTGTGGGTTGCAGGTATTTTGGCTTGGTGAGTAAGTATGTTAGTGCGTGTCTTGATTATTTTTTTTCCCGGACTATATGTATTAAGTAACTTACATCATCCGTGAATGAACATATTGAAAATTGTTCTTCGTTAAAAGTGTTGGTATTTATTTAAAAAATTAGATCCCAGAGAGTAAGAGAAAAATGAGTCCTTTCCTAAAGATTTGAAATAATTTTTTAGAGAACCCCTAAAATACACTTTGCTTTCTCCCTGGGAAGTGGCTTTATTCTGCTTTTGGAAGAGAGGTCTGATTTAGCAGAGCCCAGGTCCAGTTGTTTGTTTCTGGACTAAGGTTATAGTCCTCTATTTATGAGACTTGGATTGTTGCTGTGGGGATGATGACATTGCTACGATTTTAGCATGATGCCTTCTCAGGAGATGCGAAGAAGAGAGAACAGCCTTTTGAGAAAGTAAACAAGAACCTCTGTGACAATTTGCTCTGAAAGTTAGCAAAAGCCAAAGAAATTCTGTGTGGCTGTTGCATATTACCTGAAGGTTGTGCCTGATGAGGCAGAGGTTTTACATCCCTTTTGGACAACGTCACAGGTGTGTAGGGTGACGGGATTTCTCTTGATGTTGGCAAACCGTGGAAGATACTGGTTTAAAACACAAAGATAACTACAAAAATGAGCAAGTCTTTCCTCTAATTGTGTAGGACTGTAGGTTAATTTTAAGGTAAGGCATTATAGTTCAGAAGAGAACATCTTCTTTTTTACAAATTTTGTTATTTGATGATTTTCAAATCAGGAAAGTAATATATGCTTATTTTGAAAAGTAAAACCATGCTGAGATAAATAAAGGGAACGGTTAATCCTGGCTTCACCCCAGGTAACAGCTCATTGTACATGCTTTTCATACCTTACTTAACTCCATGTTTAGTAAAAATACTATGTAAGCACAGGGATATATATATATACAGGTGTGATTTTTAAATAACTGTTACCATAATAGAATCATACTGTCACTATTGATTACTCTGAAACGTCCTCTATTCATTTACAAATATATCCTGGGTTTCCCTATAATATCCCCAAGTTTTCTCCCTCTTTTTTTTAGCTTGTCAAGTATCTGAAGAAATAAAGCTGCTTGTTTTCCATGTCATATTTTTTAGCAGATATATTGAACATACAGACATACTGAAGTCATTAAATTGTCTTGTGCTCATATTATATTAATTTGGGAACTATATTATAGATCTGATCTGTCACTTATAAACCTTAGTCCAAGTTTAATAATTTCAGAAGAGGTTAAGGATGTCTCACCTCCAAAATTAAAGGTACAATTTGAAGGAAATACTCAGTTAACCTTTATTATTGTTTAAGCTTTTAAAAGTTAAGTATATGAGTGAGTGTTGGGTTAGCACTACATTTTTTGCACTGGATTATTTTTATTGATAATTATCTCTTCTGATCCCTTCTGTTTTGTTACCATTTTCTCATATTCTCTACCCCCATCAATGCTGTTATTTTGTTTTTTGTTTTGCTCTCATTCTGCCAGTTTTGTAATTTTTGACATCCTGCTTTGCCTGAACCCCCAGCCTCTCAGATAATTCCCTGCGTGAGGACATGGTTAAGTGCCCAAGTTCACACCTGCTGACCAGATGCCTTCACTTTCTTAGATTCTTTTTATAGGCAGATTTATTCCTTGTCTTTCTCCTCCTGCTCCCTCTGAGCTTCAGCTTTTTGCTTTTCAACGTTAACTGGAAATAAACAAGTGGCCTAAATACATCTGCTGTGTGGCTTTGATTTCATCTCCATTATTACTGTTCAACAGACTCAGAGACACTCTTTATACCAAATTCTTCCCATTTTTCTTCTGAACATCCTCTTTATGGTAAATTTTTCCTCTTTTCAAGCGTATGCTTTTGACTCTGCAGAAATGAACTTTCCTTTCTCCAAAAATGCTAACACTCATGCTTTCTTGCTTAAAGTCATTTGGTTTCTATAAACTCCTGGAAATATTCCTTTCAGGCTGTTTTGAAAATTGCTATCCCAGTTTGGGGAGGAATAGATTTTTCTTTTTTCAAACACATGCTCCGTTGCCCAATTCTGGATTGGATTAAGGTCAATTCAATTGCTATTTATTGTGTGTCTGTTAGGTACCAGGCCTCTCTCTAGTCCTGTCTCCAGACCCGGTGTTCTTAATTTTTTCCCACACTGTGCCTTTAACTTTTTTTGGTCTTCCTCTCATTGTAGTATATACATCTATTTCACACTTCTTCTCTCCAGTGATCACCCCCATTCACTTCTCTACCATGTCTGTTTGTCTTTTCCCAATTGCCGTGGAACTTTCTGGTTTCAACTTTTAAACTTTCCATGGTTCTTTCTGATGACCAAAAAATTAACCAAAAAGTAGTCATTGCAGACATTTCAAATAGTCTTCCTTCAGACTTTGGACTAACTTCAACATACAGCAGATTTTAGGACTTACTGCAAAGGTTAGGACAGCACAGTTTATCTTTGTATACTTTGGGAACAGGCTTTTCTTTTCATTTTCAGGTTTTGACATTCCCCCCCAAAAAAATTCTATTGTTTACAGCCTTAACTTCTGACTTACAGATAGTTTTGCTGATCCTATTGGTATAATCTTTTAAAATTTTTTCCCTACCTATAAAATATATGTCATATATAATAACATATGTGATGTAGGTGTGAAAATATGTGACTGTCATATAGATGATTGTGCCTCAATTTTGAAGTCTTTGGGGAGGGATCTTAAAACTCCAAGTAGAAATACTGTACCTTAAAGAAGTACGTGACTGATGTCTGTTAAATGTTTCAGCCCATTGATGGTATGCACGACAAGGGGATTGTAGAAGATATCCATTGTGGAGCCATGAAAGGCACCGGAATGCGGCCACCTCACCCAGGAATGGGCCCTCCCCAGAGTCCAATGGATCAACACAGCCAAGGTCTGTAATACGAAATACCGGATTTGGGCTCTATACCATAGTCTTCATCCTTTCTGTTGGTTAGTTTAATTATGACTGCCAAAGAACATGTCTAAGGAAGATTGAATCCAGCAGGTTTCTTTTCCCTATACAAATGTCTCCCAGCCTCCACCAACACAACTTCAGGATTTACAAAGTCAATTTCGTTAACAAAAATCCACTTTTTATTAGCTTCCACGAGTCCATGCACTCTGCAAAGTGCTTCATGTACTTCATGCAGAATCGTCACCATGCTCTTGGAAGGTAAATTATATTACCCCAGTTTTATAGTTGGGGAAGCTAACGCTCAGAGAATTTACCTTGTTTTCCTAAGTTGGCACAACATGTGACAGGGCCAGGCGGAGAATCCTGGTCTGCCCCCCAACAACAATGTAGATGTGCAGGTAAGACGAGCCACCTTTGTCCCCAATTGCATGCTAATACATTGTCTGTAAGGTGGCTTTTTCTGGCAGTGGAATTACCCGTCATTGCTGGCTGTATTAGTCCTCTAGGGCTGCTGTAACCAATTACCACAAATCATAGGCTTAAAAGAGCAGAAAATTATTCTCTCACAGGTCTGGAGGCCAGAAGTCTGAAATCATGGTATCAGCAGGGCTGTGCTCTCTGAAGGCTCTAGCGAAGAATTCTTCTTTGACTCTTCCTAGCTCCTGGTGATTGCCAGCAATCCGAGGAATTCCTTAGCTTGTAGATCTATCACTCCTATCTCTGTCTTGGTCTCCACATGACATTTTTCCTGTGTGTCTGTGTTGTGTCCAGATTTCCCTGTTCTTACAAGGAAGTCAGTCATTGGATTAGGGCCTACCCTAATGCGCTATGACCTCACCTTAACTTGATTACATCTGTAAAGATCCTATTTCCAAATAAGGTCACATTCACAGGTACTGGGGGTTAGGGTTTCAACATGCTCTGTAGACACACAATTCAACCTACAATAATGGCCAACTCATTATATGATATATTTCTCTTCTCCTTGGTGCCTTCATCCTTCACTGTTGGGGGCATATTAAAGGTATCTCAAAGTCTTTTGAATACAATGTAACTTGTTTTCAAAATAATCGTATGGTTATTTCAACATGCAAAGGCCATGCGATAACCTAGCACTAATTAACCCTAATATTTTGATATTCTAATTGAAAGTTCATGTATTGCTGTGTATACTCCTTTGTAATTTAAGGTATGAGTTTTGTTTTTCATCCATGATCAGACATTCATCCATCTGGGAGAAGATTTTTGACTGAGGATTTAGAAAAATGTATTCAGTTAAAATATATATGTATGTGTGTGTGTATATGTGTATATATATATATATATATATATATGTATGTATATATATGTATATATGTATGTGTGTGTGTGTGTATACACACACACACACACACACACTCTGTTTCCCGGTCTTACATTAAGTTTTATAAGACCCGGTCTTATATTAAGTTTTGCTCCAAAAGACGCATTAGAGCTGATTGTCCGGCTAGGTCTTATTTTCGGGGAAACACGGTATATGTGCATGTCATGGAGGCATAGAAGTACGTCTTTACTAATGTTCAAACAGATTTCGAGTATCCCAGACTCTGATCTGAATTTTGATGACAGGTAGGCATAACTGTTGCAGATGACTCATGAAATCTTGACCCTGTCAGAAAAGCAGCCTGAAATCTTGGAACTTTTGCAGTCTAGGAAGAAAAACTTTGACCCATTCAGTGTTGAGAGTGAACTAAGGCAACATTTCCAGGTTTATCATTTAAATTCTAAGGAGCCAGGTGTGTTCATGCAGTTAATATAGATCTCATTTTTAATACCTGGGAGGTGTAGGTAAGTTACATTAAGTGATTCTCAAAGCCAGTTACTAGCTCTAGCTGCTCCTGGCTTTGCAGTACTTCTAATCGTGGGTCCGTAGGAAAACTCCAAAACAAAACACATTAAATGCATGAATTATAATTGAGCATTTTTACATTTATGATTCTTTGAATTTCTCTCATTGCTTGGTTCCTTTCTTCATTTTAAGAATGATGATTTTTCTTGGAATCTCCAAGAAACTTGGATCTGCAAAATTCTCCAACACTTGGCGCAACATCTAGTACATAGCTAGATAGATATTTAGTATAGATACTTAGTAAATTTTGTTCAATTAGGTAGAAAAACGAGCTTATGCATTCAAAAGTTAAAAATTTTAAATAGATCTTAATTTTTATATAATTTCAGTAAATTATAATTACTTTGAAATACAGAGGTCTGCATTAAATGGAATCAGAATTAGCATGTAATATTTTTCTCTAAAATGTCCAGGTGTGTTGTAGGCTGGGTAATAAGTTATTTAAAAGTGTATTTTTGACAAAGTACTATTGATATAATGCAGTCGTATTCTATATAATTTAAAAAGAATTTAGACTCTGTAATAGTGTGTATCTTTAAAAATACTACTGTAAAAGCCATTTATAAACACAGGTACGGAGAGGTGTGGTATTGATTGGAAAGCTGCCAGCTTTAACTACCTAGCAACCTATTGGGTTATTTTAAGGTATTGGTTGAGAAGCAAAACCATTTCCTTCAACAAATACTGAACTGTGTACCTTATGGTCCCAATGATAACATTATTTATTTTTAGTCTGTTCAGTAAAAAAAAAAGAAAAAAGCCTTAAAAAGCAAGTTATGTAATATTTAATGTTTGTGTGTATGTATGAATGTGTGTATGTATGAAGAGAAAATTCATATAAAATTGGCAGTTGGTTCAAGATTATTAAAAGGAGAGAGGTGATTGCTTCTCTCTGAGGCCAGGTGAAAGTGGGGAGATAATAGCCCTTGACTCGGGAAGGAAAACTGCCACTTTTTGACTATTTTTGAATGAGCAAATCAAACCAGATTTCAAAAAGAGCAGATTCTGTTTCAACCCTGTCACCCTTCAGACAAATGCATATCCACTCTCAGACAGTTCCTGTACTCTTTTCTCAACTAAAGATAATTACCAAAATATGCTCTGTTGTTTCATCATTTAGATTCTGTTTTTCCTGAAGTTTTATAGAATGCTATTCATCCAAAAAAAAAAAACTCTCCAGCTGAGACAGTCACATTTTTAATATCATACTGTGATAGAATAATTCTATTAACATCCCCTATAAATTCTAGAAAACAATTTTTCCCACCCTCACTTTCTTATTACATGTGAGATAAAAGTTTGTTTATTGATTAATTTTGGAAAACATTTTTTTTTATTCCACTCTTTCTTTCTTAGGGAATGTGAGATAAAGTTAATTATTGTGTGTAATGTAACTGTCTCACTTTCATAACTTTGCCTGGCCACATAGTTCATAGTTTAGAGGAGTGATTTGATAAACAGTGTTATGTAGTTAAGTCTAGACTGGATTGTCTAACGGGTTGGTTTATTATATTAGGCATCCTATGATTTATCATGAGTAAGCTATAATTGGTGACCTTCAGGTAGGAGAGACCAGAAGGCAAGAGACATGTGACCCATTTTAACACCTGGTTATATCTGTTCTACTAAGAAAATGTCATTAGCTTTGGTAGGAAGTTTTTCTCCTTGTGATAGGTGCCGGGTTGGCCAAAAAGGTGGCAGGAAGTTGCTTTCATAATGAACAAACTGCCATTTTGCACCGACATTACAATTAAAGGGCAAATGTAAGCCTCATTAAGAAGGAAAAGGAAGAATGTTGAATGTTAATGATGATGTTAGGTGTATATTATTGATATTCTCTTTATAAATAACAATATACTGGGATTAAATTTCTGCTAGTCCTGCAGGCTGATTTCAGGGGCATTTTCTTGGCTAATTCACATGACTAATTGCTGCATGGTTTTGTGCTCCATTATGGAATAGAGATTTGGCGAAGAGAGTAGTTCTTCCATTTCTCTTCAGGACAGGATTTCTCTGAATGGGGTTCTACTTCTCACCAGCTGATAGAACAAAAACCTACTCTTATCTTAGGGGATCGATCTAAATTTGTTTCCTTTTCCAAATGGCAATTTGAGACAAAAGTAACAGTATCCTTTATTTTCTGTAGTCTTGTGAATGGTGATGGTGAGTCGCCAGTCAGTGGTGGTTGCCTAGTCTCAGGTCTCTGTTTCCACATAGATGATGCACTGAGCTGTTTCAGCTCAAATTTGACATAGGTTGAAACACACGGCAGATGTCTAATAAACACCTGCGTGAGCACCTTTATGATAATTGTGATGCAAATACGTTTATTAAAGGGCAAAGAGCTTTCATCTAATATTGTATATTGTGTCTCAGGACACCTTTGACTTCATTAATTAGCACTTAGTTTGAATTCAAGGCAACCTTTTGTATTGCAGTAGGACACTTGATTCTCTCCTTCATCTTCCATCTCCCTCCAACAACATTCAGTCAGATGTTTTTCCAGGAATTCTTTGGCCAGGCTGTACAGTTCATCTCCTGAAATTAGTTCCTTGACATTTTTGTGCATTCTGACTTCTTTTCCCCAAGAAAAGTACTTTTAAATTTCCCCTTGAGATGTCTTATAGCCCAACAAATTACTCTCATTTTTATGTAGTGTCATAATGTTCTAGAAGACTTTTGAAACTTCTCAGTCTTCAACTTAAAACCAAAATTAATATTGGTATTTTTGTAAAACCAAATTAATATTAGACCATGGAGATAATATACTCACTGGAATCAGCTGAAGCTTGGCTTGAATTCGAGAGCTGCCAAGATCTAATGGCATGACCTTGGATTACTCACTTACTCTCTGAGTCTCAATCTTCTCATTTTAAAAACATAAGGTGACCATATATGTGTGTGTGTGTGTGTGTGTGTGTGTGTGTGTGTGTGTGTGTGTGTGTGTTCTGGGATGTTGAGGATTAAAGAAATAATGTATGCTCCATTCATATCTGTTTAATTCTCCTTACCATTTCTGTACTCCCACCAGCCTGATATCCACTGGCTAGGCCACCGTCTTGCCTTCAGTCTGTTTATGTCCAACTTACCCACACATGGAAAAGTCCCTGGGAACTAATTATCCCAGAGTTATAGCCAGTGACATAAGCAGTGACTGATGGTCCCTAGAGTGTACATACCTCAGCTTCTTCACCCCTTCCCTAGGATAATTTGGAGGCAAGTTACTTACCTTCTATTGCAAAGCTTCTGCATAAGATTAATCTTCAGGCGCCCACTGCAGCAGCTGGGTTAAGAACACGCCCCTTATTGGCTGCCTTCCCTTCCTTGTATTACCTTTCCATCCCCTGCCAGTGTCCCTACACCTTCCGTATAAATCACCTGCACTTAATCCTTCCATCAGGCTCTGTTTCCAGGGAGAGAACTCAATGAAGATAGTGTGTACAGTGCCATGCATACGGCCTACAACAGTGGAGACCCTCAATAACTGCAAGTTATTCATAATGTGCATAGTAATAAACCAAATACTATTTGTTATCCCCATAAGAGACGCTTCATTTCACATTGTGATATAGTAGACACCTTAAGGTTTTGTTCTCCAGGTTGGAGCTACTGTTCATGTGTAATACTGACCCCTGGTGCCTTCCTTTTAGGTGTCCTAGTGTAACAGCCACTAACAATTTAGCTTCTAGGACTTATGTGGCTATTGAGCACTTGAAATGTGGCTAGTCCAAATTGAGATGGCTGTAACTTAGCATGAAAAAAAAAAGAATGTAAAAAATCTCTTTAATCATTTTTTATTTTCATTGATAATATTTTTGGGTGTTTTGATTTAAACTAAATATTAACATTCGTTTTGTGTTTCTTTTACTTTTTAATGTGGCTACTAGAAAATTTTAAATTGTATATGTGCAGTTGATACATGCCGTTTTTACATTATATGTAATTAAACAATTATTACATTTTATATACTTTAAATTTCTATCAGACAGTGCTGTTGTAGAAAATTATCAAAACCTTCAGGAATGCTTCTGTTCCAGGGTCATCAGGAGCAGCCTGTGATCTCCTTTTCTGTTTTCTCGTAGGCTATATGTCACCGCACCCATCTCCCTTGGGAGCTGCAGAGCATATCTCCAGCCCTCTGTCATCGGGAGGCGGCCCGACCCCGCCCCAGATGCCGCCGAACCAACCAGGGCCCCTGATCCAGGGCGATCCGCAGGCGATGAACCAGCCCAACAGAGGTCCCTCGCCTTTTAGTCCTGTCCAGCTGCATCAGCTGCGAGCTCAGATTTTAGCTTACAAAATGCTGGCCCGGGGCCAGCACCTCCCTGAAACACTGCAGCTTGCAGTCCAGGGGAAAAGGACATTGCCTGGCATGCAGCAGCAGCAGCCACCGCCGCAACAGACACAACCGCAGCCCCAGCCGCCGCAGCCGCCGCAGACCCTTGGTAGCTTCAGCAGACCATCTGGTAGGTTAATATGCAACCAGATGAGTAATGTGATGGTCCAGCTTGGATGAGAAAGACTGCTCACTGCGCAGAAGCACGGGGTTGGTATAAGCCCAGGGCTGACTTGGCCTTTTGTTGTACCTCGCTGGCTCCCTTATCTGCCTTCACTCAGTTGGCCGAGATTCCTAGTCTTTTTTGCTACAGAATCCTGGAGCAGTGCTTTTTAACCTTTGGGGACTCTGGTGCGTGCTGCAGACCTAGGTATAAAGCACTATCCCCCATGATTTTGCATTCCCTTTCAAGAGTTTCAAGGTTTGTGGGAAGCCCATCCACACACCCCCTGCAACCCAGCGCATTCCATCGCCAAAACGCACTCCTCGAATTGGCTTGCCCTCCTCAAGCCATTCTGTTTGTTGATTTATTCATTTCTACCCCATTTTGTTGTGAAAAGCATTCGGGGAGGCTTCCAAGAAACATACCTGGAGTGAACTAATTATGAAGTCGAAAATCAGAAGCAAAGGGAAATAGAAATCGAGGTCAGGCTTGTCGGGGCTACCAGAGTTCTGGTTGCTGCATCTGAGCTTCCAACATAACTCAGGTTTCCTGGCAGTCGGGAAAGGAGGCAGGGTCAGGTACCTGATTCTCATCATTCAGAAGGAAGTTGCTTCCCAGTTCACCGAGGACAGAATACCTGTTTCTAACATAAGAGTATAAAGTAGATTTCTCATGTGGAATCAGTTTTTTAAATTATCGTTATCATAAGAGGCACTCACGGCACGATATAGGCACTGATGACGTTTGTTCATAATAAATAGAGTAACGGAATCCACGTGGCCTACTTTTTACATACCCTGGCATCAAATCTGAAGCTGTGGCATTATGTCCTGGGTGGAGACGAGATAGTCCTTGTATGGCCTTCTGGCTGGATCCCACTGATAGGATTCAGAGGTGCAGGGGGCTTGTAGGATGACCTTCCATGGATGTTGTTTTCTCTGGGTAGGTTAAAGTATGAAGTTTCAGTTATCTGGACACTTGTACATAACAAATACTTCACATCCTAATAAACACAATCCTGTGCATTCTCTGGCTCATTTCCAGAAGAAAGGGCTCCATTTTTTTTTTTTTTTTTAACCCAGCTCCAGTGCCTCTGTCTTTCCTTACCAGGCCCCTGTCATTTGGGGGAAATTTGTTTTATTACTCCCTACTCATGTCTTTTGTATTTCCAGGAGTCAAGCTTCATTAGAAATGAAAATATTTGGGCAGATAGTGTTTTATGACAAAGTGGGCAAGGAGGCCACGGAAGAAGGAGGAAAGAAGATACCTCCTTCAAATAGAGCAGACCCATCCCTGCCCCTGGGAAGGAGGTCGCATCTGACGGCACTGCTGAACTTTTCCCCAAATCTCAGGTTTCATAGGGAGATGACAACCTTATTTGACAAAGATATTTATTTGAATTGGCTTTTAGGACAAGTCAAAATAAGGCAAAACATTTTTTTTAAGTTAATACTACCTTTTATTCTTATTGTTTCTGTTCCTCCCCCGCCCCCTTTTTAAATAAAAAGTGTAATTGCTTATAAATACCTCCACTAGTATTTCAGGACAAAAATAAGTATAAGTATGTCCACTTATCTAGAGATAGCTGTGATTTCATTTTTCTTTTGTCCCATTTTCTAGTGTTATTCATGTGTGAAGAGAGTCTTTTTGGCTGGGGTGGTCTGCTCAAATCTACTTCAAAGTTATAAATCACCAGAATTGACATCATCTTAGATACCACCAGAGAATTACAGTTTGACTGGAGGAATTGCACAACGAACAAATAACTCTTCAGTCCTTGCATGCTCTGGGCTCCACTCAGATATAACCTACCATTTTCCTTTTCATTTTGATTCATTTTTCCTTTTAGAGACTAAAGCAACATTAAAAATAGGAACTGAAAAAGGTTTGGGGGTTTTGTGGGGGGCAGAAAAGACCTTATGGTAGAAAGTAAAAGTTTCATTGTTAATTTTTTTTCAGTGCTTGTCCTTCTCCTGTTTATCCTACTTTTTTTAGTAATCTAAAGTTTCTTGGTATGTTCAATTTAAATACACTTTATTAGGTTTAGTTTTCAACCTGTGGAAACCACTTAAATCTTCGTTGAATGCACAGAATTGGTATTTGCATAAACATCTTGTGTCCTAGGCAAGTTGGAAATTGAATGCACAGAAATTCTGTTCATGGGAGATTTAGGTATTTTAATGAGTTTATTTCCCTGTTTCTTAAAATGAAGCATAAGGGTGTATCTGGTAAAGACCCCCTCCTCTCTTAGCTGCCCTGGGATGCCCCTCAGGAGTGTCAGGGCTTACTTCTCCCTTGACTTCTAAAGTGAAGCCTGAAGGGAAAGCAGACACATTTTGTACCTCTGACAATTGTTTACATTGGAGAGGGAATAGGAGATAAGCTAAAGAATGTAATTTGTCTTCCATTTGAAGATACCAAGGAGAGGTCTTAATCATTTAGCAGACCAAAAGTGTCTGTTGTAGGGGTGATTTCTGTCAATAGAGAGCAAATCCAGTTGGGCAACTCAACTCTTAAAAGCCGCCTGAGGGACAGGCATAAAACCTAAAGGATAGGTAGTGACATACTGGGCATGTCTAATTGCAGCAGGCTGTGTTCAGTTCCCCAGCCCCAGTAAATAGAAGTTTTTATATAATCTGTTGGAGGGAGTAGAAAATAGACCCACGCAGTAAATGAACTTGTGGTGTTTAGTTAGTAAAGGAGTTTGCTTGTGACGCTAATAGCAGATTCACAGGAAGCACATGGCAAGCCAAGTTATCGGAGTATTTGTGCTGAGTTGTATTAAACTGTAGAAACATTTCGAAGTCTGCTGTAGAAAGGAGGACTCCCAAAGTTTCCATCTGATACAGTACCAAATTTCCTAAAAGCCTTTTTTTTTTTTTTTTTTTTTGCCATGGAGTCTTTCTGTAAAGCTAAGCAATTAAATTAGGTTTCTCTACCTTCATGTCCTTGGTGGCAGTAAAAATGACAAGAGCTGAGGGTTTAGCGCATGGTCACATTGTCTCATTGAATCCTCACTACCCACCCTGTGAGGTGGGTGCTATTATTATTGCCATTCTGCAGATGAGAACACTGAGGCACATGGGATTGAGTCACTTGCTCAGGCTCACACAACCAGCAGTGACAGAGCTGAGGTGAACCTTACTTACCAGGTCTTTTGGTGCCGGGTGCCTTACATGTGCCTGTTTAACGCGTGGCAAGTTGTAGTACTTTTTAAATGGGAGATTTGAATATATAAGTTTATGTTTGCATCTCTCTCTGCTTCTCAAGTTTAAGGATCATTCAACCAGATAAGGATATCTTGACAGTTATCAGTTAAAGAAGGCCAGCCATGTATGTATCAGCTGTAGTTTGGAGTCATAGGCTGAAAATGACTGAAAATGAACCAGGGGTATCAGACAGACATGCTCTGGATGCCCTTTTTTTTTTTTTTTTTTTTTTTTTTGATTAAATGAGGTTTTAAAAATAGTCACTTAAAAATACCTCAAGGAGTCATCATAGGCTTCTGCATAAGTATTTACAGGCTGTAATGCTAAAGAAGAAAAGTGCCTTGAATAACTGAAATGTGTAAGACTATTGCACTGTTGTGGCTTTTTTAAAAAATTTTTTTAAATTTTTTTAAAAATTTTTTTATTGGAGCACGTTGAGGAGCAGTGTGTTTTTCCAGGACCCATCAGCTCCAAGTCAAGTCGTTTTCAATCTAGTTGTGGAGGGCGCAGTTCACTGGCCCATGTGGGAATTGAACTGGCGACCTTGGTATTATGAGTACTGCGCTCTAACCATTGAGCCAACCAGCCACCCTGTTGTGGCTTTTGTTGATGAACTATTTTAACTTTGAAAGGAGGAAAAACACTTTGAGAATTGAATTTAAAGTAATTATTATGATATCTTCTCAGTAAGACCCTGATTTTCTTTTTATTAAAGGTGGTGATTTTTTTAGAAGGCTTAAATGTACTAAATTCATTATTTAGTATGCTTATACCAAGTCTTCAAACATATTTAATTCTACAGTTTCTTGAACTTATTAAAGAGATTCATAGAATCGCAGAGAATTAAAAGAAATATTAGAAATCTCTATTTCCTCTCTTTTGGCTGGATCAAAACTAAAGCAACCCAAACAAAAAATCTACTGTTTTAAAGAAATTTAGGGAAAAAAATATTCTAAAATGCCCCTTAATAATTTATCCCATTCTTAATCCTGAGATTTAATGTTTAGAAATTGGTTTCTTATATATGGATGAAAGAAACTCTAAATATAAAATATTATGAAAAGCTAAAAATTATGTAAAAGACCGCCCATTCAGAAATAATTGGAATGTACTTAACTAAAAAGAATGTCTTTATTATGACAGCACATCTATAATGAATAGAATAAAAAATAAAAATAAGTATTTTTACCTTAAGAATTTTTCATCAACCCCAGAACCAGGGCTACAGATTACTTTAAGAAGTTTTACCTAGCTCTACATCTTTGGGAAAGTTTTACTTAATTTCAGAAGGAGAAAAAAGAACAACGGTAACACCACACACACACACACACACACACACACGCACGCACGCACGCACGCACGCAAGTTTCCTAAGCAATTTGTTCTAGTTCTTCACATGTCAAATGTTTGCTTATAGCCATCCTTGTATTGTCATTTAAGCCCATTTCTAAATGGTGTTTGCTGGAAATTAAATAAATGTGTTTAATTTTTCATAATGTATGTCTTTGTATGGTTAATTATTAAGTTACTCTGAAGTATACAGACTTATTTTTGTTACTATTTAATAATTTTAATTTTTCTTGGAAAAATATATAGAAAATACTTTGGAAAATGCTTGTGAGAGGTTTTAACATCTGCTCATGCGATTTGTTTTGTTTTGATATTTTTTAGTTTACTAACTCATCTGGTAGCATCACTAGTCTTATTTATAATTTTGAAGTAAAAATTCACCTAGGAGGAGAGATGGAATATTTCTTATTTTATACTATCTTCCAATTTAAACTTCTGAAATTAAATGCAAACAATTGCTTTAAATTAAGTGCATTTTGAGAAGCCTGCTGATTGTGTATCCCTTTATTCTGATAACATGAGAAAAATACTCTCTTTAATCTTAATATTTGCTAGTTTTTATTAGCTGGAATGAGCAGACTTTTTCCCTTACATTGAATGTTTTTAGAAATATTTTCTAATATGTAGTTAAAAAAAAAATTAACTTCCGAGATGCACTGATTACGTCTGAAATATACTTTCTGCATCGCTAAGGACAAATGCCTGCCCCTTTGAGTTCACGTCAGAGGACTGGTAAGCTGCTGGCTGCATTTGTAAAGTGTGGTTCTAACACAGGATTCTTCCAGGTTGTGTCTGAGGTCTGCCAAAAGGGGCTTGCCCTGCAGTGTGCAAAATGTGATTTTAGGACCACACCCAAATTGCATCTGACTGTTAGGTGACTCCCTTCCTTTTCTGAACCCTGTAATTCTTTTTAAAAACCTACTGCAGGTCTACATTAAAAGCTGGCAGTCCAGTCCTTAATCAGTGTATTACTTAAGAGTCATTTTTGGACTATTTTCACTAATGTTCATTCGTGAATGCCATTTTCCTGTGGGGATAGATGCCAGATTCTTCTTTTTCTTCTCCCTTCCCTATCCTCTCCTCCCCTCCCACCTTCTTCATTTTCCTTCCCTCTTTTCTTATCTTAAAACATTTACTTGAACCCCATCACGGGATCCCAGGGGGGCAGCGGGCAGCCTGGTGTGGGCACAGGGCAATGACCCGCCCAAGCTGCTCATGTTGCTCTTGTCCCACAGGCCCCGGGCCGGAGCTGAGCGGCCCGAGCACCCCACAGAAGCTGCCGGTGCCCGCGCCCAGCGGCAGGCCCTCACCTGCGCCCCCCGCAGCAGCGCAGCCACCCGCGGCCGCGGTGCCTGGGCCATCCGTGCCGCAGCCGGCCCCGGGGCAGCCCTCGCCCATCCTGCAGCTGCAGCAGAAGCAGAGCCGGATCAGCCCCATTCAGAAACCCCAAGGCCTGGACCCTGTGGAGATTCTGCAGGAGCGGGAATACAGGTAATGCACCCCTGCCCCTAAAGGGGTTAAACTACTGTGTTGAAACTTTCAAGTACCACTGTGTCTAGGGGGGTGCGATGTCTCCTAGTGTTGTGGTCATTCCTTTCTATGGGACAAGGGAAATACCTAAAGATAATTACACAGGTCAAAACTCATGCTATGAGAATGATTTCAGAACAAAGTTGCAGAGTTTGTTTCCCATTGGGGTTGGAGAGGTGGGGGCCCTTTGATGGCTCTGGAGGACAGGACGGATTTTCACTCATTCAATCAGAAAACGTTTATCAGCCCCTGTGACAGGCACTGTATTAGGCACTTTAAGATATGTGGAAATCAAAAGCCCAGCCTGGAATTCCTGTGGATCCAAGAAAATGATGATCTCACACTTAGATTATGCAGTGCCATGTTCTAGTTTGTCAGCTTGTTCTTCAATGATGACTATAAGCCAGTCAGATGTTGAGTGTTTTGTATTGGCCTGACCTTCTGGTTAGTGACACAGCTCGTGATACTAAAGCATTCTTTGGTAGCTTGGCATGATCTAGTCTTTGTTTTAATTCATGCATTTTTTTGGTCTATGGCTTGGTCCAACTTTAGCAGTAAGTCCTATGTAAGTGTCTTCATAGGGGGTCCTTATTTAAACTCTTCCTCCAGAAACTTAATTTTCACCAGATTTGACACATTTATCTCTACCGTGGATTGGCAAAGCTTTTCTGTACAGGGCCAGAAAAGAAATATTTTCAGGTTTGTGGGGCCTCGTCGTCTCTTTCACTACGCCTCAGTTCTGCCCTTTGAGTGAGAAAGCAGCCATAGATAATAATGGGCTGTCTATGTTCCAGTAAAACTTTATTTACAAAAATAGGTGAATTTGGCCCCACAGGCTACAGGTTGTAGTTAGTAGACCCCTGATGTAGACAATTAATGTTAACCAAAAAGGGAGCCCAGTAAGTACTGAGTCAAAATTTAAACAAAGCTACGATGGTGGTTTCTGGAGTTAGCTAGAAAGCATGCTCTGTCACATAGCTAATTGTGTTACCTTAGTCAAGTTACATCTCTTTTCTGTGACTCACTTTCCTCATTTGTTTAAAGAGGGTAGGTATTAGAGTACCTCTTGTTGGGGGGAGATAAAATAACACTGAGACATTTTACACATATTAGCTATTATTATTACTTTCCCAAATATGATTTAATTTAAAAGAAATTTTGTTTAAAAATTATAGGGAATGTTAGTAAATAATGCTTGGGCTCCCTTTTAAAACATTACTTTAAACTTTATTGAAAAATGCATGACTTACTTGTTATTAGATTAAAATACTAAGCTATCAGCTTTGAATTACTCTGAAAGAAACAGTAACTTTTGCCATTATATGTGTGTAGTTTTTTGGATGAAGAGTGTAACCTTAGTCTCATTACTATTACTAATCCTCAATTCAGAGCTTTCATGTTGTTGTCTCCAGCACTTTATATATTCCCTACAGAGCTAGGGACTGACTCTTCAATGGGTATTTCAGTGCTGATAGGCAGATTCTGTTGGGTGAGTAATTGTGTTATAAAATCAAATATCAGCATAGTATACTTACCTGGGGCAGAAAAACTGTATTTATATGCAGTCCTCTCTTTATGATGCTATTGATTATAAAACTCGAGTATTTTTTAAGACAGTAAATGGGACAGAGTATCATTTAGTTACTCTAAAATTCTGACTTCCTAAAATCTAGCATTTTTTTCCCTACCCTGAAGGCACAAAGCTACCACCAGTACCTTTATTAAGTCATGTGAAATGCTCTCATAACATAGATACTCTCTGGACCTAGAAATACATCTGGACTTTTGTCTTTTTCAGCCCGTGTTGTGTTGTATGTGTGTGTGTATTTTACTGACTCCTAGATTTTCTAGATTATTTTTACCAGATTTTAATTGCAGACCTTCCTTGTAATGAGTTCATTTTAGTACCTTTTTTGGAAGTGATCTTAATGGATGATCTCCCAAAATATACAGTATTAAGTAGTACTATTTAGCCTATTCGAGTGTGTGACAAGGTTTCGGCTTCCTCTCCTGTATCAATAATAATAAAAAAAGTATTAGTCAATATCTTTTAAATTCGAAGCATTGTAGAATGTGATAGAATTGCTATTTTTCGTATTATTATTACTCAATAAATGTCTCCTCTTTTGTAAAGCAGCAAAATGATTGATCTGGCAACCCAGGGTCCAAAAAGCTGGTGGGTCCTTTGGAATGAAATTTCCATGGCCATCTTGAGAGGCAGCAGAGGTCTGCACTGGCTGAACTGTAGGAGCATTTTTTATCTTTAGTTATAGAGCAGTAGCTGGCTTCTGCGTATATGAAGATAAATTGTTCACTTGCGGAGATTAGGGTTAGATTAAGTTCGTGAGTCACTTGTAAAAGACAACAAAGAAACTCTTTTCCGTTTGTCCCTCTGAGAGACTGGTTTGTAGCCTTTAGTACTGATAACTGGAAGGGTCCAGGGTATCTTATTGTCTGATGAAGGATTTGAGCAAGGTCTAAAAAAGAAAAAAAAAAATCACCTCTTTTACAACTTTATAAACTTATTTTGAGCAAAAATCATGTGTCAGAAATTCTTTAACAGATGTTCATTTCTTTGACCATTGTAATATCACTTACCTTGTCTATGAAAATTGAAAGGAAATTGTCAGAATTTTAATTTTTTTTAACTTTTAAGTCATTTGGTTGCTTTTCCTTGTTCATCATAAAGTCAGGATTTTGACAAATTGACCTTCTTTATTTCATAATAGCATAAATAAATATCTGCAAATGAACATTTTGCCTCAGATCTGTCCAGTCTCTAGTTAAAACATTGTTTTCTCATTTAAATTGGATCTTTTCTTTTTGACCATCTTTCTCTTATGATAGACCTTTATTACTTTTCTCTGTAGTAAGTATCAGAGATATTCCTAATTCTTTTGTGTGTGTGTGTGTGTGTGTGTGTGTGTGTATTTGGCACACTTTTTTTGCCCTGTCAATATACTTAACTTCAGTTCTTCCATTCAGAGTTAGATGTTTAGGCACAAGTGTTCCAGGAATTGTTACGTTAGCATGTAAACTAATACCATAAATGTTTGCATGGGAAATATTTTTCACATTTGCAGTTTATTTGAGAAGAGCATCTTTGAATTCTGTCGGCCTTCTTTGGTATCAAATTAGAATCTAGTATGAAAACAGTAGTGTATCCTCCTTGCTTCAGGAAGCAAGCATAGTCTGCTTACTGTGTTTTTTATCCTGCCCTGGTATCCATTGCAACCCTGAAAATGCTTTCTCAAAAATTGCCAAAGGCCGCTTTATCAGAAGAGTTACAAAAAGTCAGTCTCCCTCTCTGTCTTTTTTTAAAAGTGTCACTCAGCTCCTTGAAGGAACAAAATGTACCAGTGTCATTTTCTGTTCAAATAACTCTCCTACAGGAATCATAAACTTCTCCTCTGGACCTGAACAAATATCTGTTGCCTTTAATGGAACTCTTTTTCTTGCCAGAACAGTCACCCCTCTTGATTTACTGTTCAATCTGTATGAAAAACCTGAGTGACCTAATTCTGCTTCAATTTTCTGTGCTCGTGAGGACACTAAATGAGTTTCCTGCAGTTATGCAGTATTACCTCTGTTGTTGTTTCGGGAAGTTTAGAATCCTGAATCTCTTTATCAGACTGCCTGCTGAATCCCATTGATAGGAAGATGAAATTGTCTGGAGAGAAGCATTATTTAAAATAAAGATTTCTATTAACAGCAACCCCCACAAAAAGATAGTTTTGTGTGTTAAAGAAGCCCCTCCTGTACCTTTGTCCCCACCCCCACACCCCATATGCTGAATTGAATGCATATAATTTTACTATGGAAACGACCCTTCCTCTTCTCCTACAGTTTGCAATTTGTACTTCTTGTCTCCCTTTCCTAAGGAGAGATTCTTTTGTGCTGGGGAATCTGAAATTCACTGACACATGACTAGGCCGTTTGGAGAAATAGTCATTTCAGGAAGAAGTACACCTCCCCACCCAGGTCCCCACCCACTCCAGTGCCCCAGTCACCCTAGTGCATCCACCTGAGTTCCCCCCTCCTCACTTCCACTCTCCACTCCCCAACTCCCACCTGCCCAGTTCAGTGTGATTTTAATCTCTGCGGTCTGTCCAGCTGCCTTGAGATTATTTAGCCTAGTTCCATAGTCCTTTAGAAGATTAACGGAAAAGCAGCTATTTCTTTCATTTAGCAGCTGACCCACTTTGTCAAAGAGAGTAAACCAGAATACGAAGGCATGGTTTGGGTTCTGGGATTTTTCAAATGAAAAAGGTCCGCAATAAATCTAGAACCAAGGAAGTACAATAACATGTCGGTGGCCTCCGTCTCACCCAATTATAACATTTAATTTTTCTTTTATCATGGCCTTATTCTACAAAAGTGAAATTGTTTCAGTTTAGTTTTTTTCCTTCAAATTATATATTTGAAAGGAAAATCCACAATCGATTTTTCTCTTAATATCCTAATTGTTAAGCTGTATCATCAGTTGGCTATATTTAGAGATTTTTGGCGAGGTGACTTTAAGAAATTGAACTAGATAAATAAAGTATAGATGTTTGTTTCATACAGTGAAGAAAAATATAATAATCTCATGAGTATCAATAATAAAAGGAATATCGAAGAAAATTGGAAGAGTTCGAACAATTTGACTGAAAGAGTAATATGGTGAAAGTTTATTATTGTTGTTTGAACTAACAAATGTGTAGTTTGTTGCACGGTTAAACCATTTAAAAGTACTGTTGTTTGTGTTGGTGTGCATACTAGAAATAACAGCAGGGTATCCATGATAATACTCTAATAACACATTATGATGATAAATCATTCAGTAAATCAGAATCAATAGCATGTATGTACTATATAAAATAGGAATCTGTCATAATATTGTTTTCCGTGAGTCAATGAAAAACAACGCATTTCCTTTACTATAACTTACAATTTTGAAGATGACATTTTGTTTTTCTATTTAGAGCAAATTAAGTTTTGAAAAACGCTTATTTTGATAATTGGGCTATATAAAATATTCATATATTTTGCAGCATCTAAGTTACAGAAGCTTTTATTTTTTCGTATGAATATATATATCATCATAAAGATGGACAAAACTATAATACTAAATGTTAACAAACTCTTTAATTATCAACTTTCATAGTTGAGATCCAGGAATGTTCTCAGTTAGAAAGTGTATTTTAATTGTCTGCAGTGTCCCTGCAGTGGTTTTGGTGTCAGACAAAGCAGGGCTCAGTCTTAGCTCCCTCCTTTACTAGCTCTGTGAAGTCTGCATGTTTCTTAATATCTCCAAACTTCTGTTTTCTCATCAGTAAAATAAGATTATTGTACCTTGTGTGTGTGTGTGTGTGTGTGTGTGTGTGTGTGTGAAAGAGAGAGAGAATTAAATAAAGTGGTGCATTAAATGCACTTCAATTAATGCAGTTAACCTTAAGTTTAATTTATTGCCTTTTTTATTACTATTCTTTCTTTGTTGAAGTTTATTCCGAGACAGTTTTGCCCCAGATTTTGGGGGAGATAGTTTTAAAAATAGATTTAAATGGCATGTAATTATTTGTAAGAAAAGGATCCAGGTGAATTCTAAAACTGGTTTATATGGGTAGCAGTAATGGATCCCAAATGAATGAAGAAAGTGAGGTGCCTTTTATTTTTATTTTGCCTTTATTATGAGGAGCTACCTGCGGTTATATTTTTGATGGTGTCTAAAATGAGAATCCCCAGCAGAAACTCGTAGTTTTTAAATACTGTTTGCTTTGCTATTTGCTGCTGCCCCAAACCTGATTTTTAAAAATGCCTAATTTGCCTTTTCTTTTTTCTCCAGCAAGCACTGCGCACAAAGGAAGTGGCTGTGGTTGGCAGGGCTCTCTCTGAATGTTTTGGGTTGGCTGATTTCTGTGGCCTCAGCACCTAAAACTGCTCTTGTTCACTCAGCTTTGACAGCCGTAGTCAGCAGCATCTTGGCAAGGAGGGCAAATGGCCCCATTGCCTTAGGACAGAACCAGAAGTTAGAAAAGAAAACTCTGCTGTTTCAGCCCTGCACTATGGCTGGCTGGGCGTTTGGGAGCAAGTCAGATTTTCCTGCCTCTCATTTTCTCTCTCTGTTCAGAGTGAGCAATGGCACTTGATTTTCCTCCTAGATACATCATGAGCTTTCTTTCCTGGGTGTTAGAGAAAGGTTATGTACAAGACCAGAGTGTTAAGTAAGGTATAGGATCTGTCTGCATGAATGCCAAGGTAGCTATTCTCTGTTTAACATCAGAAAATCTAGTTGGGTGTCAGAAATCAGCCATGAGTGTCCGGAACAGGTTTTGCCATGAACTTAAACCTAAGATTATTGTTTACCTTTTAAGACTAAATTGTAATGTATCATTTCCACCTCTCCTGCCCCTATTTTATTATCTCCTTTAGACTTCAGGCGCGCATAGCTCACAGGATACAAGAATTAGAAAATCTGCCTGGCTCTTTGCCACCAGATTTACGAACCAAAGCAACCGTGGAACTGAAAGCACTTCGGTTACTCAATTTCCAACGTCAGGTAATACCTCTTCCCCAGCAAATCTGAGATGTAGGAAATCAATGTAACTGTTCGAGATCTGTGTGTTTCCTTAAGTCTGTTCAATATTGTTATAAAGGCATATACTTAGTAAGATAGTGTGTCTTGTAGACCAGCAGCATAGAACTTAAAGTAATGAAGATGAACTGCTTATTGCTCTGTTTTTCTCTTCTGTACATCAGAGACATTTTTTCTCCTGCATTGCGGTTTACAAAGTCCAAGTAATGGTATTTGTTACCATGGATGAAACCTTGAGAACAAATGAGATAGCTCGTGTTTGCCTTTATGACTAAAGAAAAACAGTAAGGTAGTAGATAAGACACAAATGTATATAACCTTAGCCGTGACATGAAAATAATTTTAACAAGTATGATAGCCATTCTACTGAATTAATAGCACAGCATCTATGGAAATACATAAAACTGTTTTGTAATTGTTGATTATTCATCACAACACAAGTTTGGATCTCATCAGACCCACACACTGACTAATCAGTGAATTATTATATATTGTTCCTGCTATGGTTCTTAATAGTCACTGATTAATACGAGCTAGCATAATGATCTGTTTTAGAATTGCTAACTCAGTAGGAAACTAGTGGAATGAAATAGAGCTAATTTCCACTTTGGTGAGTTTTGTGTTGTGAACCCAAAAGGTGCAGGTCTCCTGGTCTGCACACTGACTCATTCAGCCAAAGGACTTTGTCTGTCACCAGTCAGATGGGTTTGTTTGGTGAAGGTCTCCGGGCATGCAAAAGGTATGAAAGTAGTAGATTGGAAGTGTTGAATTGCATGACTTGGTCTGTTGGTGGATGTGATTAAAATCACAAGGCCATCTCACTTTCTTCTGTCATATGAACTTGGGAGTACATTCACCTTATTGGTTATAACATCACAAGAGGGAATCAGTGTGGCTGGCTGCTGCTCGGTCACAGGTTTGTGAGAGTAGACTAGATGTTAAATTAAACAAAATAAAGTTACCAGAGGATAAAGGGGTGGTAGAAGAGGGAAAAGGAGATCGAATATTTGGTGTTGAAAGGAGAACTGACTCTGGATGGCGAATACACAATGCAATGTATAGATGATGTATTACAGTATATTATAGAAATGTACACTTGAAACCTATGTAATTTTATTAACCAATGTCACCCCAATACATTTAATTAAAAAAACAACAAAAAAACTTGGCCATAGGTTTGTGAGAGTAGATGAGAGCTCAAAAAAATAAAGAGAAAAGCTCTTGAGTTCCATTTACTTTCTTGTAGGTGACTTCATACACTGCACTGATAAAATGTTAGATAAAATTTTGTTAAAAGGGTAGTATCCAGGTATGTTTTTAGGAATAAGATTATCTTCCAATTAGCTTGACTATCCTGGGCTCATACTGATCTCTGATTTTTGCTTGCTATTACTGAGAAAGCTGTTAACTGTGGAGTTTCCCAAAGAAATTAAGTGTAATTGATACTGATTTCAGATTCAATGGAATTATTATTTTATTGTATATTCCTAATTCCCACTACCTACCACCACATAACCTACAATGTGGGTAATAATTATATTTATGATAATCTAAAAGAAGTCCATGATATAGTATAAAATTTGAATATCTATCAAAGAACATCATTGTTAGGAGTGGGAGGAAGCCAATACTAGTATTTCCCATCTTTTTCTTTTTTACTTAAAGTTTGTTTGGGTGACTATGGTTAGTAAAGTTACACAGGTTTCAGGTGTACAATTCTGTGTTACATCATCTATAAATCCCATTGTGTGTTCACCACCCAGAGGCAGTTCTCCTTCCATCACCATATATTTGATCCCATTTATGCTCATTTACCATCCTACTCCCCCCCGACCCTCTGGTAGCTACTAAACTATTATCCTTGTCTATGAGTTTTTGTTTCTTTATTTGTTTGTCTTGTTCCTTTGTTGTTTTCAGTTTTATATCCTACATATCAATGAAATAGTATTTTCCATCTTTTCTACGAGACTATGAGTTAACATTGAGTATCTGGTGCTATTGTACGTGAACAAGAAGTAATGTCTTTATTCTTTTTGCAGAGCATCATTAAATTAATCTTGAAACACAAAAAGAATGTTAGCATGGCATTTAAAACAAAGTAAAAAATATTTAAAGCTTATTACCTAATTGGTATCATTAGAATAATTAAATAGAATGAATTACCTTATTTGAAGGCCAGGACATGTACTGTTTTCTTTGTTTTTACTTTTGCAGTGCTGCTATAATTGCTTTTTTTCTGAATTACTTGGAAAGAAAAGTTAGACCATTTTTGAGAATACCACATACATTTGGTATGATTCAGTTTTTTCATTTTTCTAAAAGGCCACCTGTGACTGAGAAACTCGTAGAGTCCCCATACTGCTCCACCAAGTGGAAACGAGAGAAGGGCAGGGTTCCGGAGTGCCCCTGTTTGGGGACGCTCTCTTACTGCTTTCTTCTTGATAGTTGAGACAGGAGGTGGTGGCCTGCATGCGACGGGACACAACCCTTGAGACGGCTCTCAACTCCAAAGCGTACAAACGCAGCAAGCGCCAGACCCTGAGGGAAGCCCGCATGACGGAGAAACTGGAGAAGCAGCAGAAAATTGAGCAGGAGAGGAAGCGCCGGCAGAAGCACCAGGTATTTAGGCCTGGGCTTTGCATTTCCTCATATTGACAGAGAGGTCCGACTAAGTAATTGGATGGAGTCAGAACAACTAGAAATATGTACTATTGTGGACGATGAAGGCCTCACAGAACAGAAAAGTTCCTTAGAGCTTACGTAGTCTCACCATACTGTAGGCGAAGAAACTTAGGCCAAGCCAGGTAAGTGGGCCTTCTTAATTCTAACCAGGTGTCATCTTCATAATTCCGTGGAAAGCTGCTGACTGGATGGGTTTCCTAGAGCAAAATCCTGGGAAACTTGGAAAAGGAAAGAAGAACGCAAAAAATTATTTTTATAACAAATATAAATATGGTACCCAGGGCTCTTTGAAGGGCCCAGTTAGAGATTCCACAGGGGCAGATATTTAAGAACGTTTCTTTCTAGGGGTTTAGAAATATTTTGATACAGGATCTGATTCTGTGTCATAATCCTATAAGTTGTATTTGTTTTTCTGTGCTCAGTGTAATGCCTAGCTTAGTTTTGTTTTAAAAAATGTTGGACTTTAGTATAAATAAGGGTACACATTTCCCCTCCTTTATTTAAAAAGTGTATACAAATTATGCATGGAGGGTTTAGCTCCCTATAAAACCTTGAGTCACTATTCTAAAGTATTTAAATTAGAGCAGAAGAAACATTTATAACATAATTCTTGTCGGAGAGACCTACCTCCCTTGGGTTTATTTGAGAGCGATTGGCTTTTAATTTTGTCATCACCATTTTGCAGGTCTCTCCATCTTTGATCTTTCCATTTTCATGTGGCCACACCCTCGAAGCTTCAGAGACTTCTCTTTCACAGGCTGGCACTAAACTAAACCTTGAGAGGTCATCTTTCCCACCAGCCCCATAGCCCATAGCTCAGCTAGAGAGACACACGCAGGCGTCCATCCCAAAGTAGTCCCAAGTTTCTAGTCTTCTATTGTTGTTAAGTACACACTGAGAGTTTTCTTGGACTACCTTGAAACCTCACAGGGCACTGGGAAGTGGATTTTAAGTATTCTCTTCACCCCTCTTTGAATCTTTAGGAATACCTGAATAGCATTTTGCAACATGCAAAAGATTTCAAGGAGTACCATCGCTCTGTGGCCGGGAAGATCCAGAAGCTTTCTAAAGCTGTGGCAACTTGGCATGCCAACACTGAAAGGGAGCAGAAGAAAGAGACAGAGCGGATCGAAAAGGAGAGGATGCGCAGATTGATGGTAAGGCTCTCCCCCTGACCCCCCCCCCACCCCGCCTACAGGAACCCAGGAAAATGCTCCCTTTGCCTCCTTCTGTATTAATGATGTTAAATATGCCACAGAAAAAGGAGAAAGGAAAAGCTGCCTATGGAATTTGAATGCGTTCCTTTGAACTTCGCAGTGGAGTAAAAACATCCTCTCTTTACGAGACAAGTCATGCCACAAATCTTGGGCTACAGCTGAAGAGTATAGTATTCGCATGTCACAGTGTGGCATTGCCGTTCAGATTATAGCTTCTCACAGAAAAGCAGGTACTATATCTCTCAGGAGTTTTGATAACGAGATCTGGTAGGATGGAAATGACAGTAAGTGACAATATTTTTAACATGTTGTCTCTTTGAGTCTCATGACACAAGTTATTTTGAATGAATATCTTATTTCCTTGTTTCTTGGAATCTAAGGTCTTGTTTTTTTTTTTTGAAGCCCTTGTCTTTTTTTTTTTTTTTTTACAGCAGAAATTTTTCTCTAACACTGTAAAAAGTGATTTTAAGTTAGTTTTGAAATGTTGCTTTTTTGTTTACAGCAGGGGTATTGTCAAAGGCTATCCAGAGATCATTATTTTTGCACTGTTATTTTTTAATGGATATATAACACAGAAAGGATTGGTTTATATTATTGGCCGGTGTATTTGGTTTTATTGACTTTTTTTGGGGAATTTGACCTTAGAGCACACCAGGGATCTTTGCAAAAGAGTATATGATCTGTAATGACCTGTAAATTCTGTCCGGGACATAACGCCTGCTTATTGCATGACCGTAAAGTCATTCGCCTCAGCCTGTAATTATACCCTCAGAAAATTCCAAGTGTCTTCCTTGCTGGTAATCAGGGCTTGCACTTTGTTTTCATTAATTTTTGGATTTCAGAAAGTAAACCACTTATTTTAAAAGGCTCTGTGTCCAGGTACTGTCCTAGATCTGAGAATTTCTCCTGCCTCCCTCTCCTGTTTTGGGAGGGAGAAGACTGCCCAAGAAATTTCTAACTAGCTAGGGAGACAGTTTTATAGTAATTTGAGCAGTAAGCAGTAAAATTTGTCTTATTTAACTGAAGTGAAACTATATTAGAACTTCAGTAACAGATTGGTTTGACACTAATGATTAGGCATTTGCAAATCATTAATTTTTGCAATTAAATGATGCAATATACAGATAACAGAGAAACTGAAGTTTTTTATCATTCTTTCTTCAAGTGAGATCAACCATAACCAAAAGCAATTAGAGTTATAATAGCATTTGAGGTTCATGCTCATCCACGGGGCAGACAGCAGCTAGACTGGGTGATGAAGCTGCTGTCACTTTGAGCAAATGCCGGAGTGACACCTCGGGACTGAACGAAGATCCTAAGCTTTTCTGTAATGGAGCTTCCTCTTAAAGATTTTGCAGCATGTTCCTTTTGTCCTGCATCACATGAAGAAAATATTTTTGAGATGTCCTTTTATTGGGACATATAAAAAAGATTTCTCTTAAAATGGCTGAGAGTACATCAGAGTTTTTATTCCATTTAACCTCGTAATGTTGCTTAATGGGAGGTGGCGGTGGGATTTATTGTATCTGTTTTATTGTTCCGCAGTATCAGACTTCAGGTGCTAAATGACTTGTCCGCAGTCACCTAGGCCCGTAACAAGCAGTGCTGATATGTGACAAAACTCCCCCCAAATTTGACTTTTCCTATCAGCCATAGTGTTTGTAATGCTTTTAAGTATAAGAAGTTATTTGTTCAGTGCCCTTTTGATCCTTGCCGTTCGAAGTACTTAATGAAATATTTATGAACGAAAGGGTATATTATGTTTGGAATTTGCTTCCGGACAATCCAGTTTGGGATTGAGGGAAGGAGGTTAGGGGAAGGGTAGAAATAAAACAGGAGTCATCAGGAGTTAATATTTGATGCTTGGTGTTGGTTATACAAGAGATTATGCTATTCTCTCTACTTTTTATTGTATTAATATTTATATTTGAAAATTTCCAAAATACAGAGTTAAGAATAAACTTCATATGGTGTATTGTCAAATCGTAACATTTTTTGTGCAGTTAAAGAAACAGAAGAACAAAGAGTTGACTCAAGAGTGTTTGATCACAGCACATAGTATGGTTATGTGTCCTGACTTTGCCGTGAACCCTGGTGTCCTGGGATGCCGGCATCATACTTCCATGTATTCCCCCAGTCGCAGACTGTGTGTGAACTCGTCGTGTAGCCTGGAAAAATTCAGTTTGCTGCACTCACCTCCAGTCAAACTTCAGACTGTCAGGAAGAGGGATGAGGGGTAAAAGGTGTCCTCTGAACATTTTTATTATGCTCTGATCACGTTCTTCTTTCCTAACAGGCTGAAGATGAAGAGGGCTATAGAAAACTGATTGATCAAAAGAAAGACAGGCGTTTAGCTTATCTGTTGCAGCAGACTGATGAGTATGTGGCCAACCTGACCAACCTGGTTTGGGAGCACAAACAAGCCCAAGCAGCCAAAGAAAAGAAGAAGAGGAGAAGGAGAAAGAAGGTGAGTGCTTTCCTGGAGGCAGCGGAGTTGGAGATGTATGGCAAGGAACAGTTTCAGGCATGGATTAATCTTTCATAAGTACTCCTGACCACACTAATGCAAGGTTTAGGTTTTTGAATGGCAAACATTGCTTAGATGAAAGGGTATGGCATGAAAGAGTCGATTAGGTGTACTAGACAACAGATCGGAGATGAGGGCATAACGGACAGAATGTATTCAGCTGACACGATGCAGTTCGTATTTCCCTTGTTTCATACAGTATTTAAAAATTAAATGCACACGGTCAATAGGAAAAGGAAAAACATGGACACAAATAAGTGTTCACTTAAGGATCATGGCAGTGTGGCAGGGGACTGCTCCGTTAAGAAACTGGAGTGAAAATTAAGAAGAAAATGCACTGTACAGATTGAAAGAAGCCAGAGAAAGATGCAAGAGATAGCTTTGGGATACTTTTGGAACAAATTTCAGCCTGTTTATTTGGACAGATAGCAATGCCAAAATTGTTCATTCAGTTCAGCTGCCCTGTGTCACACTAAGGTAAGTGTGCAGGTCAGGGTTTTAGGTGATTACAGAAAACAATAGTCTTGTGTAAAATATGTCCTAATTACCACGAGAAGTGAAGGGTGAGATTTAGAATTTCTGCTCTGCAGATATTCTATCTCAGTTCAAGTGTAACATGCCAGTGTAAGCCTGTGAATATAGCTCCTCTTTGAAGCTTAAGGAGTCTGGTAATTTAGTTCTTGGTTGAGATTTCATTTTCATGGTAAATTCTGATTGGCTGGGGTACAAACATCAACAGGAAGTCTTCCTCAGAATTGTGAAGATTGAGGATTGGTAGCATATAATCATTTATTCTCTGCACTGAATAATTTGAAGAAAATGTTTTTCCAAAAATAATTAATTTCATGGCTCCTGAATTCTCGTACCGGTTTCATAACTAAGAAGGTAGAATAAATGATTGAGATGGTGCCTTCTTACACCTGATTTCTTTAGTATAAGATAGCTTCCCTTATTGTGAAGTTGAACAATGGATGACACAGGGCTTGAATTTAGACATTTTGGTGGTGAAGAATACCTCATTTTCTTGTCAAGGTGGTTAGACTTTGCAAAATTCCAGCTCCCAATTTCTGACTTAAAAAGACGTTTTCAGAGTTCATGAAGAGCACATAGGCAAACAGATACACTGCTATAATATTCCATATGTGGCATATCCCACAAAGTGGCACTTTTAGTTTTTCCTAACCCAGCCATGTATTTTGCAGAGGTTGTCACAAAAAGGTCACCGTTAGTGTTTTTAGTATTAAAGTTAATATTCTACATTTCTTTGGGTGTAAAAGCTAATTGCCCAAATTTGAGCTTTTGGCTTATAATTAGTAGATTTCTGCCATGGTATTCGATCGTTATTTCATCGTGGGCAAAGAAAGATACATAATCGAGTGACAATGATTATGCCTTTATTTTTGTATTAATCCGTACAGAGCAGGAACCTGTCACAGTATTTCTCATGGTGCTGCCAGCTCTGCTTAATCTATTGGTTGGCTCTCTACCTCCAAACTCTTACCTTCAGGTTTGCTAATGGCACTTACTCTCTTTTATGCATTTGCTCAACAAATACTAACTGAACACTTACTATGATCTAGGCAGTGTGCTGATTGCTGGGGGAGAGAGTGTAATGGTGCCAGCACTCTTCCCCTCTCTCTCAATTTAATCAGAGAGAAAGAAGGACACAGACAGACAGACATTAATTAAATATGCACCTAAATATATAATTATAAACGATAATGTATGGTGTGAAGGAGAAACACTGTCAGTCACATTGGAGATGGGGCCTGATTTCCTGGCAGATGAATAATAATAGCAAAGCACTTTCAGTCTTCCTTACGTATTTCCCTGGGCATCTCCCGTGGTGATCTCACATGGTTGAATGTGCAGAATTATTACATCATTGGCAGCCCTTACCTCTTCCCTGGCATGCTCTCAGGATGCCTAGCATTTGAGCCCTCAGCAGGACTAAGGAGGACAGGCTGTATTTCTTTCCTGGGCCATCTTGCTGGGAGAAATGGGATAAAGAAAGAAACTGGGCCCCTTCCAAGTCCTTCCTGAAAACTGTCTTTCACGTGGCTTTGAGACTTAGTTCAAAGTGAATTGCCCCATTCCAGCTGCACCTTTATGCCAGTGCAAAGGAAATGGATGCTTTCGAAAGCTGATTATTTCACACTTTGGTTTATCTGTAGTTCCTTCTCCCCTCCATTAGCGTGAATGATTGAGAGTTATTTGTTCCAACTCCTTTGTCGAGGAGGGAAACTGTGTCCAGAAGCTTAAATATTCTATGCCATCCCTTTCAGTATTTTTCCATAGAATTGAATGTTATACTGTACCTGTCTGCATTTTTTAAAAATTAAGAACGGCGTCAAAGGTCTTTGTTTTGAGAAAACCTTTTTTACCCAGTGAGCTAATAGCATCGAGCTGGTAGCACCTACTCAAGGAACTATGCTGATAAGGACGAGTATGATGGACCTTGTAGTTTAATTGGAAAGGGATACTTTTTACTTTGTATTAAACTCATGTATAATTTTTAAAGAGCCCCAGTGTGAAAGAGAAGGCCTGTTTTTTTTCCGTTTGGGAGTTTATTGTGTTTACTTGTTGTTAGTGAATGATACAGGGGTTCCTTTAACTAATAGGGAGATTCTTTTAACCTGTCACAACCTTGTTTAATTTTCTCTTCTCTCCATTAGAACCATTTCTCTGAAGTATGTACATTTATAAATCATCCTGAAACTTCTTCTCAGCCTGGTCTTCCATTAATGTACTTGAAATGGAAGAAAAAGAAGTAAACTGTATGCATCTACTTAAGTGTTAGAGGAGGAGTAATTTTTAAGGAATTGAAATCCCTAATTATGTGAAACCAGTCTCCGCAGTGTGCCGGGATGAATGCACTATTACGTGCACTGAGCATGACCTTGAGGTCTCCATCCTCCGCCATGATTGTTCTCTAACATTTACGGGGGGACTACTGGAGAAAAAGGGGGAGGGCGTTAGCTGAAGTCACCAGGATGTGTACAAATAGGATTGGCTATGCCAAATTAGAAGATTGGACCACTGTCCAAGTCCTACTAGCACACAGTCTTTTATATTCATAAATGCGTAAGAAAACCTATCCTACTAATTTGCTTATTCCCATGTAGGATATTTCATTAAAAGATCTATTATCTAGTGCTTCCGTCTGTTTATCTGTCAGAAGGTGATAGGAGCAGTACCTACCCTGTTAGGGTTGCAGGAAAAAGTTTCTTAAAAGCATTTAGAATGTTCCCTGGCACCTGGCAATTGCTCAGTAAATCTTAGTTATTTTATCAAGTAGACCTGTGGTATACATGCAGGATCATGATTACTGAAATGCGGTTATAGGTTTTTCGGAAATGAAGTCTTCTTTTTCTCCTTATTGTATATTCTCTGTGGTGTTGAGTAAATAAATAGCGACGATTTTATTTCTAGTTGAGGGTTAATTGAACATTGTCTTTTAGGACAGTAACAGGTTCTTTGACTACTGAGGCATGCAGCAGGAAGTTTATTATTTCTGGTGGACTCTGCTTACCCCTTTTCACCCCACCCAGCTCCTACAAAGAGAATTTGTCATTGTGTGGCCTCTAATTTAGAATGGTTTCTGGTGATAATAAGGTATGTCTTGTCTTGCAGGGTTTTAGGGTGCATTTTTCCTTAAGCTGTGGTGAGGAGTCCATGCCACCTCCTGACTCGAACCTACTGCTTAGAAGTCTAGCCATTTCAGGGGTTCAGCTCCCCGAGCTGTTGACTTGAGGCTGAACATAAATATTTAATTTCCTCTTTCGAATCTTCCAATGAGGTATTTACCAGCAGACCCATGTCCTCGTTACTGACTTGGGACATTTCTTGGACACCCGTGATACTGATAGGAATATACTCAGAATCCACGGGGGAACACTGTGCGGGATCTTTTTCATTGTGTTTGCTTTTCTTTCTGATAGCTCTTTTATTCTCTCTCTCATCAAGCACAATCATTAGCAAATCGCAGGACTGAACATTCTGGAAGAGGGAACCTGTCCATCATAATGTAGTGATAGGAAATGTGTTTTTATCCATTTCAGATATCAAGAAATCAGAAAAGCCTTTTAGTATAATTTTTTGTGAAAAGAGCATCAAATGCAAAGTAGTGATGTTGTTCAGACATTTGTTTTAAATTCAAGTTAATCTCCGATTCTTCTTCGTTCTTTTATCTGTTATGTTTCCCCCAAAGATGATATAGTTTATTGCGGCTTTCCTATACAAGGAGATTTTCTTAGGTAAAAGAAAGGTTCTTAGGTAACTGTGGGCATTTGAGTGTATTCACTGTTGTAAAGATAGGTGAATACAATGCCACCATGATTAGATTCATTTGATTAGCTCAGTGTCAAAATGGGTGAAACCAGAGGTTTGGATCAAAGTGCTGCTTAACTGGATTAACCAGTTACTTGAGTCAAAACGTTAGACTTGGTTTTCTCTGCAAGGCACAACCAAAGTAATATGCAATTGCCTGTTAATTTGATATCCTTGGCTATTTTTTATTGCCTGATCCCCTATCTTAATGCTCAAAGGTCCACTTAAATGACAGTAAAAATAACCCAAGTGCTTTCTGAAAGGTTAGGTTTCCATTGAAACAGAATGAGTTTTTAAGATGCCAGCACATTTGAATGTTGTTTCAGTGTATTATAACAACACCTGCTGGGGAATAAAATACATTCATTTTATAATATGGATTGTAAAATATTTGGTATACAACGGTTTCTTTACAAAATGAGGCTGTTTGTGGCCTGTGTTGTGGTAATCTAAATAAAGTGCCCCATTGAAATCTATTTTCTTGAGTTCAGCTTAAACGGGATTTTCATGTTTAGGGATTTCTTCCCCTTCTTGGTCCTATCACTGATTATTTTATACAGCTTCTTCAAGGAAGATGGGTAGCTATGAACATAGCTTTGTTCCTGAACATTTCTTTATGGAAGGAATGAATTGCCATTGGCCTTGGAAATTAGGAACCCAAATTGTCTTTATGAGTAATTTGTGTCATGACTAGGCTAATTACCCTCCTCTCGTCCTCCATGAACATAATTAGTTCCAAACTTTTTTCAGGTAGGAAGAAGCCAGTACAAAGTTCCTTTACTCCTGATTAATGGATGCACTTCAGTGTTTCGTTTTTAATCAGTGGAACTAAGCCCAGGCATCAGCCAGTAATATTGATAGGATGTGCTTGCAGTCACATAATACCAGTAACTGGATGTGACAATTCCTCAGGCAGTGGGAGACATGGTAGCAGCTACCACATCAGCACCAGGCCGTTTCACCAGGTGCACAGAGACTGTGGAAATGTGAAAAGTTAGCTCAAACAGTTAATGCCAGTCGCAGTCTGTTTGGTGTTCATCTTGAACCAGAAAACGGGAAGGCTTTTTCTGGGGGGGAGGGGTGATAAAGGACCAGTTTGATGTGAGAACATGAATTTATAAAAGAAAGCATACCAACCAGAAATCTTCACCAGTCTGAAGGAATCCAAAGCATGATGGGAGACCTTGGCATCTCTTGCCATAGAGTAGACTGCCCCCTGGCTTCCACCTCATATAATACCATAGCTAAATTGAGAGGAAGAGCAGCCTCAGAGCACTAGTTCAGTGAGTTGTGTATATGGTCTTAACTGTTTTGGCTTGCAAACATGTGGACACCTAATCACAACAATAATAATTTCATTGAGCACATGCGTTGTTCTTGTTGCTTGTATTCATTCATTCATTCATTCACAAAATAATTTATTTAGTGTCTTTTAAGTGCCCGGCACCCTTGTAGGTATAGGAATACATGAGTGAATAAAACAGACAAAAATCCCTGACCTTGTAACCTACGGAAGCAGTTTTCAGACAGTGCTATAGCCAGTCTTAGATACACATAAAAGAAAGCTCTTGGACTGTTGTTGATTCTTTTACATTGTAGAGATTGATGGTCACCGTGTATATCAAATGTGATATTGAATTGTACATATTGAAATAGTGACTCAGTCCTACAACAGCCCTGTGGTGTACTAGGAACTGTTACTGCCCCTGATTTAAGGGAACCAAGACACAGAGACGATTTGTTCAAGTTCACACAGCAAAGGTCTCTTGCATTTAGTGATGCAGCTGGGGTTCAAAAGCAGGTCATCTAATTCCAGAACCAACTTTCTTAAATCTAATATTACATTGCCTCTCCAATTTGAGACCTAGTAGAATTTTTAAAAATCAGTTTAGAAGATTTTAAGTAATGAAAGGGCCTGATGATGAGGCAGTTTTGAGATAACACACTGCTAGTCTATAGCATATTCATAGAAGAATATCCTTTAGAACAGTTTTGGTTCTATTATTTATGGTCCTTCAAGCTTTTTAATGTATTGTTCATTGAAATGGTGATCCATTCCGTTAGCTAGATACTGGAAATTGGCTTATTCGTTGTCTCATTTGATTTCCTTTGTTGGCTAAATTTGTAGCTTACTTCTGATTTGTATGGAAAGAATGGTGGGATTAATTGACTTTCTCCCATTAATTAAAACAGTTCCCTGAGTAGAGAATTCCAAAAATGGAAACTTCAGGGGCTGGTTTCATGTCTGAGTTTTTCTGCCATTGTTCTCTCTGTATTTCTAGCCTACGCATAGGGCCTGGTGCTTTTCGATACTGATCATTTCTTTTGAGCTTGTAAACATTTTCACTTTGGGGTAACATAAATAGAAAATTAAATTCATGGGAAATCATAATCAAAGGGAGCAGTGCCTTGTGCTTTGGCATACACACATACATGTTTTTATAAGATAACTATAAAAGAACTTCAAAATTTTCAAACATTTATGGGAACTGCGTTTCTTCAATATGGACAAAAGGTTGGATTTTAAACATTTTCTACAAAAGCTGTTTTGTCAAAAGACAATTGAGTTATTTTCATGGAAAGGAAAAACATATTATATAATCAATACCTTAAGTAAACAAAGTGGAGTTAATATTGATTCTGTATCATTATATATATTTTTAATTAAATGAAGGGCCCAGGGGAGGAAAGCTCATTTTCTTAAATGTCTTGGTAAAGAAATGACTGAAGTTTTTTTTCCCCTCATTATACTACCCAGAAATAGTATAACTCTCCAGCAATAACTTTAAAATAAGGATTCTGTAAAGGTGATGTTAAAGATTTCACTTGTCAAAGAGGTCGTTATAAGCATAAGAAATTGTAGACATTTTGTGTATATTGCAGATGAGACTCTCGTGGGTGTGTACAAAATGTGACATAACCTTTGCTTTCCATTTAGGCTGTCTGAGGCACATAGAGGGTAACGGACTAAGATATTGGAATAGTTAAGAAATAGTAGATGACAGAATTTTATATGAGATCGCCATATCTACATCAAATTTTCCCACATACCCACTGTGGAAAGAGTACATATTATAAAAGCCCATTAGGTAGAATGAAAAACATTCAGAGAACTCACAGAATTTTGTATCATTTTGTATTTTTATGAGTCAAGAGTGTGGTTCAGAGTTTATTCTCAATAGACATTTTTAGAAAACTTGCTAAGGGAATAGGAAAGCTGAGCTGATTACACCAGGATTTGTCTTCATAGTGCCAAACACAAGAACATTTCAGATCCTGACCTCTCTCTCAATGCTGCCACGTCTTGAACAGCTTGGCTCCTAGAACACACAATCCACAAATCCCTAGTGTGCAGGCCTTGAATCACACCTGGCTTTAATGCTCTGCAAGTTGCTAATAAAATAAATACTTTGTCTTGGTGAAAAGAAATATAAAATAAAAGGCATTGATACTTAAGCTGTGTTAGATGAGGATGAGTAGTAATGATATGCTATTAGGTACCCCAGAGTTGCCACGAAGTCCGTCCTATATCCATCTTCTTGGTTGACACATAACATTTGACACATTCTTGTTTTATAGAAGGCTGAAGAGAATGCAGAGGGAGGAGAGTCTGCCCTGGGACCAGATGGAGAGGTAAGGGATTTTGCATCCCTTTCTACTGTGTTCTGCTCTACAAGTCTCTGCCATACCTTGCAAGTACCACTGTCTACGTATACTAATTTTATTTTTCCTCAGCTATTCATTTTTAAGTAAAAATAGTAGTACATTAGCATAATAAAACATTAGAATAGTATGAAAGGGATACACTGAAAAGTAACTTCCTTCTCAGGCTGCCAATCAACTTATATTAAGTTTCTTGTGTACCATTCCAGAATTTTCTATGCACCTATAAGCGTATGTCTATGAATAGTTGGGATGTATAAAAATCTTAAGCGATTCTGTGGTTACATTTACCCAGTAAATGACACAGAAGTATAAACTAGGACCTGTTTTCCTTAGTTTATAGCTAATTTGAAATGATAAAATTCCACAAACCAAACAATTCACATACTAGGTTGAATTTATTTTCTGACATCTTCTATAGGCTTACAATGCAGCTTCTATTTGTAGATTCATCAGCATATTCCTAAACTTTGTTTTTCTAGTATTTCCAATACTCTCCTGAATCGTGAGAATACAATTATTCATTTATGGGGTTGTTTTTCTTCTGAAAACTCAAGGTTCTCTACCAGTGATTCATATGAGGGGACATAACCCCAGAGCCGGACGAGGAAGGAGTTTGTTTCAAGCTGCCTTCTCCTCTCATAGATTCAGATAAAACTACTTGGAGGTTTAGGGTGGGTAGAGGGTTGCCTCTTCCCATTCTGGAATCGCTGTGCATGTGAGATGTGTTGTGAATGCGAACAGCCTGGATACAGAAGAAAGGTTGAAACCACTATTCTATGCAGAAACCTCTTGAACAATAAATGTTGCTTAACCACTATAATCCGTCATAAGGAAAGAAAGGATCAGAATAAATGTCTAATATGTAAGGAATTCTCAGTGGGCTGTTATGGGGGAAGAATACTACGTGTTAGAGCACTTAGAAACACTCTAATTTGTAAAAGCCCAGCCTTACCAAAGCACGCTTCACATCGGTCTATAATTAACAAGCATGAGAGGGAGAGATGTAACATGTTAGTGCCATAGTGCTCTTATCTCTTATTATTTCTTGGGAAAATTACGTACTGACGTTGGGCCTGTGACATACACCTTTTCTTCCCTCCCTTTTAATCTTAGCACATTGTGTTCTGTTTGCTGAAGTTGGCGAAGTGGACATCTTGCTCAGTTTGTTTTGAAATAATGTTCTTATTACACTCTACTGTGCTTATTCCGTGCTTCTGCCAAAGTTTTCATTCCAGCTACAATGATTTCCAATTTTCTTTGAGGCATGGCATCGAAAGCAATAAAACAAGCTGTATTATAATAGTTCAAGATCATGGAATATGATTTTTCTAAGGGAGGTGATAGACAATGGTAGATTGCCTTGTTTGATCACGTGAGCATACAGGTCCCCTTTTACATTAATGAGAGAAAGACGTCATCGTGGCATGCGAAATGATGGTGTTTGCAATCACTGCTTTAGCACTCGCAAAAGGAAAAAATGATAGTCTGGAGTAAACTTTTTTTTTCAAAGATCATTTTTGCAGATAATCGCTAACATATTGTTTCTTATTCTGATGGCACTTGTTGAGGGGGAAGAGGGAAAGAACGGATTTGGTGGGAGGTCGTTTCCCATTAGACACAGAAGATAACCTACAGAATTCTGTTTTCCCTATCATTTTTATTTAACTCCAAATAAGAATAATTTAGGAAAAATTCTTTGGACTTAATTAATAGTCTAAACATTGAATTTCATTGTTTTTAAGGAGTTGGATAACTTGAACCTTTCACATATCAAGCATTTCCAAACAAACATCTTGCCTGAGGATCTGCTCCTAGAAGTACAGTCACCCTCTAATCAGAGGCATTCATTTGCATAGGATTACTCCAATTTTAGGCCTTTTAAAAACAATTTGTTCTCTGAAGTAGGTTAAGCATGGTCTCTGCAATTTCATTTATTGTCTTAATTATCTGAGCAAGCCATTTTTCACTGACAGTATAATAATGAACTTGAGCTCAGTCTCGGTCTGTTCTCCAGGTTTTCAAATGAGCGGAGCTTTTTGCTTTATCACACATAGGTACCAATGGTTGGTCTAGATACCTGGTGGTTTGGTTTTGGATAAAGGACACGGGTTCTGCAGAAGCCAAACCAGCCAGGAATGAGATGACACAGTTACATACCTTTTCATCTTCCCGTTATCTCTGAAACCATGACGTTGCAATCGTCATTATCTGCAGGGTTATGATGAGGGGGTTTAGGTTCTTAATAACCAATGACAAAAGTGAACTGTGCCTGATTTAAGTAAGAAGGCAATGTGTTAATAGGGTGTTTGGGTAATTCATCAGCTAGCTCTCCAGGAAGCCTGGAGAACCTGACTGGAGGCTATACCCAATGCTGTACTATACACCTGGTTAGTGAGGCTGTGGCTGACACTGGGAGCTTGTCACCGCTAATACCACTGTACTGGCAGTGCTGCCGCTGTGGTCTGCTCTCCCGCCAGTGTGCCTGTAGGTCCCTGCTTCCTGAACTTCTTGCTCCTGATTCAGAGCCTTGGTGAGTGCATCCAGCCGGCGGAGCTGAGCTCTTGTGCTGGTCGGTACCCTAGGTGCAAAGGGAGGCTGGTGTGTGTTTTTTCATTTCTTTAGTAGGAGATGGCCTCCCCCTTTCCACCAAGACTCATTAGATAATGACATCTCCTATCACAGGAAAAGGTTTCAGATGCTGGGCAGCCAAAAGCCTAAGAAATGTCCAGCATAGAACTGGGAGAAGATCATCTTAACACCAAGTGGTGATGCGTTTTGTTGTTTGTTTGTTTTTTTTTCTCCTTTCTAGCCCATAGATGAGAGCAGTCAGATGAGTGACCTTCCTGTCAAAGTGACTCATACAGAAACCGGCAAGGTCCTATTTGGACCGGAAGCACCCAAAGCAAGTCAGCTGGACGCCTGGTTGGAAATGAATCCTGGGTACAGCATTAAAGTAGAATTATTGGTGTTCTTTGGCTTTTAAGATTTTTGTGGTCCTTGTAAAACCTTGGAACTAAAGCCACATGACCTTTGCTAAAATGGTTAAAATTGTTACCGTATTTGTCATTTGCACGTGGAATATGGTAGCTAAGCCATGCATGTGCATATACTGTTTTATGATGGAAGGAACTAAGCCCCCTCTTCTTCCTCTCTCCTTTTCCTGTAGTTATGAAGTTGCCCCCAGGTCCGACAGCGAAGAGAGTGATTCTGATTATGAGGAAGAGGTATGTCTGCCTCTCTGTTTGGAGTTGATTGGTTTGGACATTTATGAAGCATGCACCTGGGTCCTAGCGCTTTTTCCTTCAGTGCTGGCCTTGGGATAATGACTGTGACTAAGGGTTTGCCAGAGCTTTGGTGGGGCAAGCCTTTTGGGGGCTTCTGGCCAATGGGGAGACCTGGCGAATTCTAAATTTATTTGGAACCAAGAACAGAGAAGCTGTCATTAAATCGGCAGTGATAGAAAGGTCTTTTGGGGAGAACTGAAGGTGGATTCCTTTGGGAAAGACACTTCCATGCCACCAGGTGGGTCCGCCGCCTAAAAATTTCTGAAGTCCTTTGGGCCTTAGAGTCTATTTGAAGTGGAAAGTTTGTAAGGTTACATAAAAGGTCAACATGGGCTTGGTTAAATGAGTTTATTGATCCCCTTGGTTTCTCTTTAAATGTGATTCCCGTTTGAATTCCTCGGATATACATGTTACCAAAAGAGAAACACATTTTCCAGTCTCTTGGAAGGAATATTCAATATATCTAGAAGCTAAAAGGGTAACCTTAGATACTGTCAATGGAAATTAAGAAATAATAAATCTTTAGGTCAACTATGAAATGTTTAATAATTACAAATGAAGAAGATTTGCATCTCCGGTATTAGAGCGTTGTTAGTGCATAGTCATTAGATCTGATGTTTCCCTGTGGAGAGGAGTCTTGGTTCATTGCGTGCTATGGACGCCGTGGACCAGGCAAAGCCGCCTTATTGATAATAGCTCACTGGGATGTTAAGACAATTGTTATTTCCTTCTATTTTGTGGACCTGTGTTTTAAATTAATCTGTCATGGATACTGACTGCCTGCGCACAGAGGAAAAATAATAAAATTTATATATTTTTAAAAGCATACTATTAAAAAGCAAATACTTTTAGAGCCACGCTATTTTTTTTTTATAGGCTACTCTTTCACTGAGATACTTGAAGCTTACAAAATCAATTTTAAAAATGTTTCTTGTTTACATGGATGAATGGGCCTATAAATGATCCATTGGGAGAATCTTCTCATTGAGTAAGAGAGCTGGGGGCGGGGGAGGAGGGGGCGGCGGGTACAGAGAGGACATAAAGTGGGCTGCTTAACCCGCATACGCCAGCCTGAGACTGACACTGCAGATGGCTCTAGAAAGCTGGGAATAGAGTGAACTCTGACTCGGGGGTTCAGAGACCCCAGGTCTGTCACTAGTGCTTCACCTGTCCGTGCTTCAGTCGTCACCTGGAAAAGGAAGGCATTGTGCTGATTCCTCAGCTTACCCCCCCCCCCAGTGTCTCAATGATCTGTTATCGTAGCCTTGCTTTTTAGCATTAATATTGTGTCATATGACATGTTTTCACTTCAAGAACTGTCGGAAAAACAGTGTTCTCTTTCAGTCTACTTTTAAAGGAAACTGGACTGTATTATTTGGAAAGACTTAGCCTTCAACACCAGTGGTTACTATTGGACTTGGTATATTTAGTGAAGCTTTCAAACAGATCAGCAGAATGTAGTACAGAATGGATAAGTGGGGAGGTAAGGCGTCCATTTGCCAAGTGACTGAGTTTGACTCTCAATATTCAGAACCACGCGATGCAAAGTAGCCACAGAAAGCAGTGTGTGTATAAGCGCCAGTCCCACTACTGGGAACACCCGTGGGGCTATCACAGGCCCACTGGCATTATCAGGGAGAACATTTTTATGAGTAGGACAATACTAAGATCTCCAGAGTCTGGCTTTGGAGAGAGGGATATAGGATGTCATTGGATAACTGAGAGAGATCTGGTCTACAGGACTCTTTGATAACCAAACAATAATACATGTCCCTCTTTCTGGCATGATTTTTACATGTATATTCTTGGGAGCACAGGTTCTAGGGGATCCTCAGAGGGTTCCTTTCATTCTCTAATTCAATGATTTAAACAGCAGCGGAATGGTGTGTATTGCCCGGTAGAGGTAGGTGCTAAATCTAGTTCCTCCCTTACTTTTATTTACTTCATTTGTGAAATTGAAGACTCTTTATTAAGTTCAATACTGTTTAATCTCTTTTCTGAAAATGCCAATCCCAGAGATTCCCTTGTTAAAATGGAATCTTCCCCGTATCTTTATCTTTGTTCCTTTCCTAGGATGAAGAAGAAGAGTCCAGTCGGCAGGAAACCGAAGAGAAAATACTTCTGGATCCAAACAGTGAAGAAGTTTCCGAGAAGGACGCTAAGCAGATCATTGAGTGCGTATCTCTCAGGAGTTTCCTCCTTTGCACATGCATTTCGTGAGGATTAGGCTTTATGGAGTTTCTTTTAGAACATTCTGTTGAAAGAAGGAAGCAGACTTCATGCCCACACTCCACTTGAAATGCTGCTGTCAGACGTCCACGCTGCGCTCCTGGCCACCAAGCCCGAGGGCTTTGGGTGGCTCGTCTCCTTCCTTCCGCCCTCGGGTCCCTCCTGAATCCCTTCCTGCCGCCCCAGCTCACTCCTGGGCTTCTCACCTGTCACGTGCACTCCATCCCAGATGGAAGCGATCAGACACGCCCCTCTTGCTGGCTGCTTCGCTGCTCTTCCTCCCTTAATGGCATCAACACTCACCCAGAAGCCCACGTGAGAAACACCATCCCCCCATCTGTCTCAGCCACCAACTCCTGCCCACAAACACCCCAGAAACCTTGAAACCCTCTCCTTTCCCCCCATCTGAGTACTCAGCTCTGTGCTGAACCCCCCATCTTCTGTATCACTGGTCTATACAGCTCTTCGCTTATATAGCTGTAATATTAAATGAAAATTGTGAAACAGTATGCAAAATAGAACTTTATAAAGTGATGAGATTTTTTTTTCTTAACCAGAAATAGATATTCTAATATTTTCTCCTTTTACTGCAAGGCTCAATGCCCTACTTTAGGAACCTTTGTTTTATCAGTCTGCCTTCCTCCTTCACGGAAGATTTTAGGAACCTCATCATGGCTCCGCATGGCCTGTAGAATAAAATACTAACTTCTTACCCAGGCTTGGAAACTGGAAAACTACCTTTCCTCTTTCCTGTCTCTTTAATGGTGACTTGAGCCCTCTCTCAGCTGTCCTCCAAGCTTTAGGCAGTGCTCTGAATAGGATGTGTTTTGGCATCCTGAGAGCCGAGGACAGCTTCAGGCAAAGTTGATCTGCAGGTACGGTTCTTGTTCATATTAGTCATACGAGGTCAGGCGGGCCTGCGTTCAAATTCCGACTCCACGACCTTTTCTGTGGCCCAGGTCAGTTACTTAACCTCTCTGAGCCTGAAGTTCTCCACATTGTTTAAAATGGGGGTGAGAACAATAATGTCCGCCTTACTTAGTTTTTTTGTGAGGATTACAGATAATGTATTTTAATTGCCAGGCGATTAAATAACGGGTGATAAACAAACCATACCTACTGCAGCTATTTTCGGCTTCCCATTCTTTTTTTTTTGAATGGGATAAAATGACAGGCACACCAAAATGTCTGGGTGTGATTGTCCACCTTCCCCGTCTCAGGACAGCTAAGCAAGACGTGGATGATGAATACAGCATGCAGTACAGTGCCAGAGGCTCGCAGTCCTACTACACCGTGGCTCATGCCATCTCCGAGAGGGTGGAGAAGCAGTCTGCCCTGCTCATTAACGGGACCCTGAAGCACTATCAGGTAAGTGGTGCGCTTTGTGTTGCCATGGTCAGTCACAGCCTTTTACCTAATTTTGATGGGAATATGTCATGCGCATGTTGAGTGTTCAAGAGGTGTGATGACAGTGAGGCATTTTTAGGTTACACGGCTTATAATATTGACATTCGCTTCATTGTGCCTCTAACTGCTTTTGGAGCACTTTCCATTTTACCTTCTTTACTAGGGCCTATCTGCTTTCTCTTTTATGGTTGTGGGACCCGTGTAACCGTTTCATCGTGGATCTCATCAAAATGGAAAGCCCGGGCACATTTTCTGAGTACAGGCAGTATATATCTAATCTGGAAACAAATGAAGTATTTCTTCAGAGATTCCAGTGGTGGCTGCTGACATTTTAGTAGTTCGATGCTATGGATTCAGCCACCTTAGGAGTCAGTTTCTATTACCTATATGCGTTTTTCTCTTTTAAGTCACAGTGAAGTGGTGAGATGTGTGCTTTAAAAAAAACGAGGCTGTAAACATAACAGATGGTTCATTTGACCCGCCTGGAATGAGGTCTGCTCCTACCTTCTGTCTCCTACCACTTCATAGTGTTTGCCAAAGTGTGTTCCTTCGAACATTTGTCCCATGAGGTATACTTCAAAAAGAAAAGCAAAAATAGGTTCTGTGTTCAAGTTAATATGGGAAATATTATCAGCTGTGACTAGGATTCCCATATAACATACTATTCCAAATTTGGATACTCACGAGAGTGAGTAGGGGCCCTTATTAATTGATAATAGACGTAAGCCAGGACCATCTTGAGCCAACCAGCTATATGGGCACCTGACAGGGCCCCTTTTGGCAATCCAAGATATACATAAGCACATCATGAGTCTACAAACATAAATGTATATTCTATCAGTGTCCTGCAATAAAATAACTTGAACTTTCTATTTCCCAAATTTCTTTGGCCACCCAACCTTGTTTTCATATATCGCCTTGTAAAACAAGTGTCTTTTAGAATATACTTGAGGAAGGACATACTTTAGGCCAACAGTTCTCAAACATTTTGGATTCGGTCGGGGCTTCTACACTCTTAAAACTTGGCACTGTGTCTGCTTCCGTGGCCCGCGGAGGAAGAATGCAGTGACTACTGCTACAGTCCTGCCTTGATTTGGGCCGAAGTGCCAGCCGTTTTTACCCACGGTTGCTTTTGCATCATTAGTGCAAATGTCAATACAATATCAAAGGTAAATAATGCCCTAGTGTTGTTAGGAAAGTTGTTTGGCCTTGTGGATCTGGGGTCTGAGTATCCCCAGCAGTCCCCGGAGCACACTTTGACAACCACTGCTCTGGCCGCAGTAAGGTCATGTTTTCTCCATTGACCACGCGAGCTTCACGAGGTCCCAAGTGGTGAGCGTCTGATTTGGTCTACCTGATGCAGACGTGAGCTCACGGTATGTTCTAATCAGTTCTCGTATGTCTCCATGTGGGAGATGCGTGCTTTGGATCATCCGTAAGTAATTTAATGCCATGTTGATTTCTGCTGCCATCCACCACCTTTTAAAGCACTTTTTGTCACTGTCTTTTCAAACCTGTCTGCCTTGCTTCCACGTGTGACTCTCATGTCCTTCTCCTGCACTGGGCTGCAGTAGATCCCAGAACATGCCTTGCTCTGTGCCCCCTCATAAATTTCTTTCTTCTTGGACTCTTGATTGCCCATATCTGCCTGATGAGATCATTTCCATTTCTCACAATTAACAATTGGAGGTCAAAGCCTTCTTGGATCACTGTCTGTAAGTAAGCTTTCTACCTTCTTGCTCCTGGACAAGTTTTTGTACTTGTTAAGGTCTTCCTGTTCCTTCCTGGAAAGCTATGTAAGCTCGGTTCAGTACCCAACCCCTCCAAATCCACGGTCTAGGAAAGTCCAAATCCCTTCCCACAATTTTCATCAATTTTTAGACCCTTCTGCTGCCAGTTTCTACTTCTGTTTTATGTGGGATTAACAGAGATGTGAAATTCAGCTCGTTTGCCAATTTTCATTTAAAAAAAGAATTCACTACTACCACGTGTCTGAATGTTTCTGGCATTTAGTTACTTTTCTAAAGGTCTAGTGGTCTTGGTGTCATGTTACAGACACCCAGCTCTTCCTTACCACCAATTAGGGTTCCCAGTCATTTCCTCACTTCCCCTCTATCTTTTGCCCATTTTCTCAAAGGCTCTCCCCGTTTTTCTCCAGTCTCTTGGTGTTGCTGTTGTTCTGCAGAACGCTTTAGGATGACTTAAGAGTCTTGCATGGCACAAGATACTGCAACATGGCAGATGAATATATTTCTTCAAACCATTGCAGTGCTCTCCCTAAGAAAAACTCTGGCCAATACACTTTTATACGTAGGACATTGGCACTGCCAGCCATTTCTTGGTGCATGTGTATACGTGAATGGCTTATTTTCTTCTCTTTGACGGCAAGCTTCTGAAGGGAGGCATGTGTCTTACGCACCTAGGTACCCATCTGCAATAGCTCCTTCTATGGCCCCTTGCACAGAATAGTCATTTCATGAAGTTTAAAATACATGAATCACTCACTTCGTTTTTACATAAAACCTACTAAAATTAACATTTCCTTAAGTATAACTTCATTAACACACTAAATTGACATTAGCTAATATATATATATATATATATATATATATATATATATATATATATATATATATTATATATAATTGAGCCTACCTTTTAAATCGAGCATCTGTGGTATGACAGTGGAAGGGAATTATTGGTTGGGAGAGGGAGGTATAACAACTTTGTATTTTCGCCCAAACTTTCTTGTACTAACACAGGGAATCCAAAGCTGCATCTCTGGCGCAGTGTTTTTATGCTTGACAAACACGGGGGACATGTTTCCCGGCAGTCAGCTCCAGGGCGCTGCCCTTGGAAAGGGCCCACATTGCTTCTGGGGAGGTTTCTCTCCACCAGGAAATGCCCTCCTGTGGGCCCAGCAGCGAGCCCCTGGCTCCCTGGTCACCTCTCTTCCTTACTGAGGGGATCCCCGCCTGGAGGGAGGTGCTTCTTTGCCAGTGGAACTATGCCAGGGGAAGGCTATTTCTAATGATCCGGGATCTGCGAGCCAAACCGGCCTCCTGATTTGTTTGTCTTTAATCCTCACATTGGCTTTTTGTTCTTGGAGTGGTTGGAATGGGTTTGGGTTTGGGTTTTCTTCATTTATAATAATTCTAGAATGTCATATACTGTGAAATGCTAAGCAGGGATGAGCAGCAAAGCTGCTTAAAATCCCACCAGTATGCTTCAGCCCATCATTTCTAAATCTGATTAACACTCAGCACCTGCCAAGCAGCAGGGATGATTACAGGCTCATATTTTAAATTCTTTTTGTGTTGGTGCTTCCCTTCCTTTCCTACGGTGGGAAATCCAACCTGTAGCCCTGAGGAGTTAAGAAGTCACAGCCTCACTTGAGTTGTATTAGTATTAATTACCTGTGCAGATCTTCGATAATTGAAGCAATTACTCTTCATTTCAGCTCCAGGGCCTGGAATGGATGGTTTCCCTGTATAATAACAATTTGAATGGGATCTTGGCTGATGAAATGGGGCTGGGAAAGACCATACAGACCATTGCACTTATCACTTATCTGATGGAGCACAAAAGACTCAATGGCCCCTATCTCATCATTGTTCCCCTTTCGTAAGTAAAGTCATTTATCCTGCAGTTATCTTTCTGTATGTTGTGGAGTGCCCTATTAGTCGCTTGTCATTGTTTTACACTTAAGGCAGAATTGTAGCATGTAGTGGGGCTACCAAGAGCAAGAAGTCTGGATTTAGGTTTTTATTTCCCACCCCTCAACCCCGCTCCCAGCCTCTGTGATTGGCTATTTAAGCACTGGACAAGGTGATTTTATCAGCCATTAATTAGCATTGCGGCTCAAGCCTACATGCCGTACAGTGGGTCTTATTCATCAGCACTTCGTCAGTGGCTCACGAAAGGGAAAGGTCTTGGTTTTTTAATTTTTAATTTAAGGATTTCTTTATTCCTTGTTCCGTTCTCAAAAGGTTACGTATGTTCAAAAGACTATATAGTCTGAAATCTTCCGTTATTGTATCTTTTAGAGCAGAATCTAAATAAAAATCCTACCTATGCATTTTGTGTTAAATTTCCTTCCATGTATGCACTTTACTTTCAGTGATTTTGCTGCTTTGTAAGCACAGGTCTTTGCTGTTCACCGTTTAATTCCCAGCCTCTCGCCCACTGCATCGTCCTTATAGATTTTTAGTGGACACTCCAAAGAGAACGAAGACCTACTCACAGCCTCCTTCCCTGGCTGTAGTGTCCCTGGGTGTTTGGTTGCAGTTTTAATCACTGAGAGGATCTCAGTGCTAATATAAACGTGGACCTTGAGAAAAAAATAAAAGGTTCTATTTTAATATGGTCTTCAAATTTTTTTCTATAGGAGGACTATTTGCAGACCTTTTTAGTCTGTGTTATCTGAATCCATAGTATGTAGACATTCTTTGCATTTTATCTATGTTTTCAGTATGTATTTTGATTTTTATCTGTAGTTTACATGTTCTGACTTGTATATTATGGTGACACTTTCAGGGTTTTTTTTTTTTTTTTAAACATTCATTATTTCTTCTCCTGCTTCCTTCCTCTTGACAGATTTATTTAATACTTGCATGTGCTTTTGTAATTTTTTTCCTGACTCAACTTTTCTCTGAACATGTGTGGCTGTTTTTAAAGACTCATCAAATCACTTTGGCAATTGCTATTTTTTAATGCTATATTAAAATTTGGGGGGTTGCCCTCTATTTTAATGCTTTCTTTAATTTTTTTCTTATGAGATTTTTTTTATGAGCCCACAACAAACTTGTCATGCTTTGTGGCAGCTTATTTCTAAATTAATGTTATTCCTACACCTTTAAAATAAATACGTGGTTGAGGTACTTTATATTCTCTAGCCCCTTTGAAGGTGAGGCCTGAACATAGATAAGAACATCTTTTTAACCACTGATTTCTATACAAATGTCTTCTTTTTTCCTGTTTGTTTTATAGGACTCTTTCTAACTGGACATACGAATTTGACAAATGGGCTCCTTCTGTGGTGAAAATTTCTTACAAGGTTTGGACTGCTGTATTTATACATAAATGTGGAACAGCAAAAAATAGACCCTATTTTCTTCGTTCCATATGCACATCTGTGAACTGTATTTGGTTGTAAAGTTTTGTCATGTACATCATGTACTAAACAGGAGAGTTAATCATCCCAAGAAGATTACTGTAATAAACCATAATTACTTTCAGATAGTGAAATGCAGAAGAAAATTGTTAATTATCATATTGCGAGGTTTCTGATGAGAGTAATACAAACGACAAATACCGCACAGTCTGCGCGCTGCTGACTGCCTCACTGTTGGTGCTGCCAGGCCTACTGTTCCTGCAAAGTTAGGCAATTACCCAGGTGCCCGGGCCGCCTGCTGTAGGCTCCCATAGAAATGGAGCCTTTCAGCAGAGCAGCGGGTTCTCTGCTACCTCAAGGTCACTGTAATTTCCTTTTCTCTCTTTCCCCTCAGTTTTCAGTGGGAAAGCCTCTCTAAGATTCTGAAAAGTGTCCAGACCTGTGCGATTTCACCGAGCACTTTCTTCATGGATAATGCATCCGTATATGATAATGCATATATGTGTAATCTTTAGTCATGTGTCAGGGCTCCATTAAGCTGTGAATAGTGAGAAATAATGCACACGTACTTCCATTGGGTTATATATATATATATATATATATATATTTTTTTTTTTTTTTTTTTTTTCCTTTCTTTCTATTCAGGGCACCCCTGCCATGCGTCGCTCCCTTGTACCCCAGCTACGGAGTGGAAAATTCAATGTCCTCCTGACTACTTATGAGTACATTATAAAAGACAAGCACATTCTTGCAAAGGTATGTTTAAAAAAATTCTTTTATCTCTAATTATGGACCATCACACTGGAGTGTAAAATATTCCTCAAATTATACTCACTAGTATAATATGATCATTAAATGGCTTCTATCTCTCTTTTTTTTTTTTCTGAGTCAGATGTGTTTCGGTCATGGGTTTTCATTTTGTGCGTATTACTTTTTTGGTGTATGTCATTGATCCTAGGGCTCTTACCTGTCCTGTCAAAGTTAATGAGTTGACATCTCAAAAAAATTCACCTGGGTTCCTCCTGCAACTCTTTTTCTCTCCAGCAGCCCTGAATGTGCTTGTGGAAGAAATAATTGTTTTTGTTGCCTTGGGTTATTGTCAGTAGCGAAACTTCATTCCTTTTGTGCCTTTGTCTCTCCAAAGATGAGTAGGCCCTCTTCATATAGTCTTCTCCATGTGAACATTTCTCCGAGCTGCGGCTTTTCTGCTATCCCTGGTTTAGGTTTTTCCTGGTAAAATAATGGGCTATTATTGTTTAAATTACTCGGGGCTGTTTCTGTGACTATTTGGCACTGGAAAAGAGTTTTTTTGTTTATTTGTTTGTTTTTTTATCTGCAACCTACGTGTCTCCTAATTTTTATGTCCTAAGTTGTACTTTAGCCATAAAATAGAAATTTTTTCCAGTTATATCATCTTGCCTCCTAATATGTTCATGTAGAATGATGGAAGTAGTTTTCTTTCATGGAGCCAATATGAAAACTTAATTTTTTTTTCTTTAGTAATTTCTTTTGCCCTGTGGTGTTTTGAAAGCACTATAATCTGAAACAAAGTTATGGCCAGAACTGAACAGAATCCCCATTTCTGGGGTTTGTTCTATCTCTGCACTAAACCTTTGCTCTGGGAACTGAGTGTTCCTTGCCTGGCATCTCAGGAAATAACATAAAGGAAATGTGTTCCCAGGGGAAGTTTCAGAATTGAGATGGCACTGGCAACAATGCTGTGTTCTTTTTCCTCATACTCAGAGATGAATTTGGCAGTGTCAGAAATGATGTGTTTTCAGCATTACTATGAAAATGTGTTTATACATTTGAGATCCTTTAAAACAAATTCATATTGTGTCTTCTGCATCTTTATTTCAAAATTCATTGGAGATGCCTGGTAACGAGATGTATTGATTTTGTTTGTTACTGGCGGAATGAAGATGCAGAAGAGGGCAGTCATTTTTTTCCAAGTGGAAGACCTAATTAGTTGTAGACCCAATAGCGAAATCTAAAGCCTCTGATTTCCTTGTTTATTACTTCACAAGCTAAACTAGGCAGGACAGTGGATTTAGATGATTTATTTAAGCACATTTTATCTGCTGGTCTCTTTTCATGCTGTTGGTAAGTTTAGGACAGGTGATCATACAGCTTTAATTATTCTTAAACACTTTCTCAGAGGTGGTAGAAAGAGGAAAAAACACTAACTCTGGGGATTTTTTTTACCTGAACATCCCAGCCTGACTGATGATTTTGTTTGTTTTCCCCTGACTTTCCTGGTGCTTCTAACGAGGAAGGCGAGGACTATATGGAATCTTTGCTTGTCTCCCTCCTCTCTCTGGGAGCTTTGCAGCGGGATCCAGGGACATCTGAGCACCAGATGCTTTTCTTGGCCATAGCCACTGTTTTGTAGGGAATGGATCGGCTTAGGGGAACATTCCTCATTGTTCTCACTTTAAGAAACTGAGAACAATGACCTTGAAGAGGACTGAAGGGTGAGAAAGGAAGAGGACTGTTTGTAGACTTTGGAAGGAAGATTGTGTCCTATGGTCCTTCTTAACTTCTGGAGTGATAGTCGTGCTGTGGGAGTATGTTGTGTTCAATTCTGAAGGTTTAGCTTTAATAGAGGAATGATATTTTAGCATTGCCCTCCCTGCCAGCGAGTATGTTATTTCATTTTAGGTATCTTAAAACAGGGGTCCTAGACCTGGCAGGTAAGGAATAAGTGTGAACCGAGAGAATCCAGTTGCCAGGATTTTTTAAAAGAAGCTGGATGTCCAGATTTTTATGTGCAATATTCTAACTTTTAAATGTTAGCAACTGACTAGTTCAAATTTAAAAAAAAAAAAAAAAGAAGAGTGAGCCAAGCCCAAAAGGGCAGTAGTTAGCCAGTGTATTAGAAAAGAAGGCACAAAGCCAGAATGTCTCAGCTATAAGAAATGTTGGAAAAATCAGTCATTAAATTCTGCTTCAAGTGGAGAGGAGCAGAGGTAGCATGACCATTAAATCTGGGACAGCTGTCATGCTATAGCGTTAACAGGAGGAGAACTGGATTGGGAGACACAAGAGCTAGTCCTGCCCCCCAACCATTTCATTCTGTGTCCTTCTTTGCGAAAGGGTGATTTGCAATTATATGGCCTGTAAGGAGCATTGTTGCTTTAACTTTCCATTATTATGTAATGTATTAAACATGACCTTATCAGGTACAAGAAACAGACTGTTGAGATTCTTTTATTCTATGTAGACTCACACCATATCTTGTACTAAGTATGGGTTCTTTGGTTTTCCACTCCATCATTTGCCTGTTGGAAATAATTGTTCTTTTCTCTTGCTCACCACATGTTGGTCCTTCCTCTTGTGTTACAGATTCGGTGGAAATATATGATCGTGGATGAAGGCCACCGAATGAAGAATCATCACTGCAAGTTGACTCAGGTCTTGAACACTCATTACGTGGCCCCCAGGAGGATCCTCCTGACTGGGACCCCACTGCAGAATAAGCTCCCGGAACTCTGGGCCCTCCTCAACTTCCTCCTGCCCACAATTTTTAAGAGCTGCAGCACGTTTGAACAGTGGTTTAATGCTCCATTTGCCATGACTGGAGAAAGGGTACTGGGCTAACTTTTGTTTGTTCCGCTGAATGACAATGAAATTAAATTAAATGAAAGGACTTAAAGCTGAGAACATAAAAGGGGAAGAAAACCCATAGGGTGGCTTACAATGTTACTTTACGAAGGTAATCCGTGAGTGGATATGTTTTCATTTTAGGATGTTTTCCCTCTGAAGAAAATGGATCGAGTGACGTGTGGGGTGTCCTGACTCCTTTGTCTTTTGCCAGTATGTTAACCGGGCCACCAGAGAATGTTCAAGATGGTGGAATGCTTAACTACTATCTGTGGGCCCCAGGGAAGATGAATGTAGGGATATTTACTGAATTAATTTAACCAGATCAACTCAACCAGCTGAACACACACCTTATAACAAATATTTTCATGTTACAAACTTGGGCTTCCGTCGAAACTATTTTCACAGAAAGAATTTTTGTGTAAAACTGAACGTTTTTTTTTTGGTGTTTTTTTTTTGGTGTTGTTCTTTTTTAGATTTCAGTGTGAGCCTCAGTTTTGTTTGTATATAAATGCCTTTCAAATCCTGAAGTAGCCGTTTTCAAATTTCTTACTATCTTTTCTCCCACTATCTACTTTAGAGTTCATTTGTGAAAGGAAGACATGGGCCATTGTAAGAAAACAAATGGGTATATGTCCTTTAGTGATTTCTTAAGTATAGGAAAGAAAAGCCACTAAGAATGCTTTACGGAAATTTCTGTTGGACCTATTTAGCCTTTTAATTTTGACGTCATTGGCCTTTTCTCAGTAATTAATTGGCTTGCCCATTTGTAGAAGATAAAGTCAATCAATTCTGCCTGCTAGAGGTTAACAGAGGAAGGTGAAAGAAAGCAGAGGATTTTATAAATATGACTAAATTTGAACCAGATCAGGGCAGAAGAAAGGAAAAGCAAGGTAAAGCGGCTTAGAAACCCACTCACATAAATTGGACCTACTCTTGTTTCCATTTTCGTGTTCAAGCCTTGTTCCCTTGGTATGTTTTTGCATCTGAGACAAAGAGCCTAAGTTAATGCTTCAATTTTAAGTAAGAACACAATAACTATTGCCCCTTTACTCGTGTTGCATCTGTCTTCAGTCAGTCTTTATTGCCAATTGTATCCCATAAAATTCTGAGCTGTTACCACTATTTATATAAAACTGGTAGCTTATGAGCCCTTTTCCACACTCAGCATTAAGACAACACCCTTTTAGAGGCTGTTTTATTACCACCTGATAGGCAGGTGGGAAGAGTTCTAAGGTGTACGTGACCTGAACTTAATACATGTAAAATGTCAATCATATATTGAAATGAATAATAAATGTAACACAAAGCTTTATTACGTGAAACATCCTTTTTTTAAAAAAAATTGAATTTATCTATGATTCTCTTGTAGGTGGACTTAAATGAAGAAGAAACTATATTGATCATCAGGCGCCTACACAAGGTGTTGAGACCATTTTTACTGAGGAGACTGAAGAAAGAAGTTGAATCCCAGCTTCCAGAAAAAGTATGTTGCAAATGCAAAAGCTGTTGTTTCTTCCCCTGCCAATATAGTTGAAGTACCTGCACCTGAAATTGTTTCTAAAACAGCAGGTTTGTATTTTAGTTACAGGTATCTTGGAAATATCCTAAAGGACTATTTTGTTTGATAGAAGCTAGAGGATTTAGTGTAGATTCAACCTGGTTTCCAAAAGCTTTGGGCAGATTTTATAAAATTACCAAATTCATTGAGTCTCATTACATTTTAACTTTAATTCACAGCACCTTAGCATTAGATTAATTAATATTGCATTTTAATTTTAGATTTTTTTTTAAGTTACTAACCTCATTCACTTTAGTCTGCAGGTGCCACAGAAGTGTTCTGTTTGCCAAATAAGGGTTTGAGTTTGGGACTTACACCATCACCAAAGGGCCTAGTAAAATACACATTTGCCAAGTTTCCTGGAAATTTAAATATTTGATGCTTGCAATGTCACTATTCTGATAGTAAACCAAAAATAGAGTTCCTGCAAATTACAGACCCATCATGTAGTTATTCTTGGGCATGTTTTTTGTCCCACACCATAAAAATTAAGTTCTTGTGAACATTTTGAGAGAATATTTTTCAGATTGCTTTTGGACATTGAGTTTTTAGTGTTTTAGAATGTCTCTTGAGCCCTGAGCTCCACAATTTTTGGTTGGATTTGGGTATTAGTTTAGTATGTTTCTGATTATATTTTGGAACCCCACACATTTGAGGTCTAAGTTTAATTCTCTTGAAGATAGATTGTTTGGCGTTGTGTACTATTTGTAGCATGAGATATTTTGATTTGGTTTTCTCTTTAGATGAGCCAATTCTGAAATGTGTTATTTCGCATCATTGTGTTTTTCTGTGTAATGACTCTATTTTTTGGACAGATTGTTTCATCCTGTTCTTTAAGTGGGAGTTGGCAAATAGTGTACAAATTTGATCACTTTGCTCAGAGAGAAGTTTGTTCCCTAGTCCCCTATTCATTAACAGTTGAAAAAAATTTAAAACAAACATGGTGTTTGTACCATGCTTATTCCAGCAAAAGCCTAAATATTTATTTATTTTGCTAGTGAATGCATCTTGGGGATTGAATACTGTTGACCTTGGCATTTTTGGGTACTCCCCTTTCTGTTAAATATGGAGTTTAGTTACTGAAAAGCTAAACTGGGGACCACGTACAGTGGTCACGTGGCTGGCTGCCTTGAGCTACTTCCCAGCGTACTGTTACTGAGATCCTACAAGTTATAGGGATGTAATGTTAAAGATTTTAATTTGTCCCACGCTTCCTTTTGTTTCTTTCGAAGAGGTATAAAGTAAGAGGCAATTAACTAAAGTCCTTCATTTATTCATTCCATAAAACTTGTTAATGTTGTTTGCTTGTTCCAGGACTGGCTAATAGAGATCGATTTTAAGAAATGCATTACAAGTTGAAAGTGTGCCCTGTCTTAAGAAAATCCATTATAAAAACACAAACTTTTGTAACATAAAAATTATGGGGTGATCAGTTATATCAAGAAGGCATTCTTTACTGAAGTATTTATTTCATGGTTCTTTCCACAAGAGAGCTTCCTGAGTACTAATAAACTTAAAAAAACATTAAGATTAGACTTTCAAGAGTGTGTCTCCTATGTAATGTTTCCTTATACTCTTTAATACCCAGAGCAGTGTAGTTGGGGTATGTTAAATACCCCTTATGTGATATAGCATCTATGGATAAGCCACCTTTTCCTCGAGGCAGCTTGGTAGAGTGGAAATCATAGGTTCTGCCGTCAGAGTAGACCAGGGTCCCCTCGGCTATCTCTCTCTCTCTCCTATTAACTGTGTGAATGTGGGCAAGTCAGTTAATCCAGTGCATCTCAGTGTTTATCAGTGAACTAGGAAATAAATAATACCTGCTTCACAGAATTGTTGAGAGGATTAGGCAGATGGTGGTACTCATACTACTGTGCCTGGTTCATGGTGAGCACTCAACTAGTGACAGCTGCTGCTACCATCTTCTTTATTTTCTATCTGTGTTGCTGTTTCTATTACTAATGCAGAGTTCTGTTTTCCTGTTTACTGCTTTCTCACTGTTCTCTCATCCTTGCACGTTCTGTGACCCTCCCACATTTCTGTCCCCATGAACTCTCATGGCCAGTGGGGGAGCTAATCACTTTGCATGGGTATGTGGCCTTGTTGATGTGGTTTGGCCAGTGGTCATTCTCTACTTCTTCTGCTTCATGAGGATTTTTAGCACTAGCGCAAAATTGGCCATTTACGGGTCATCCTTGGGGGTAAGGAGTTTTCTTCTGCTACAGTCTGCTTATAGCCACAAACAATGTGAATGTCTTTCTCTGCCTATGTAAAGAAAGCAGAAAGGAATTATGGCTAATGACAGGATGAGGCTAACTATCATTACTCTATACCAATAATTCTCAGATGTTTTTGTGGAAAACATCCAGGTAGGGAAGTGTATTTTAATTTACATATAATAAAATTTACTCTTTGGATATATAGTTCTAGAAGTTTTAATAACTGCAGTGTTATGTTAACCACACACGCAGTCAAAATACAGATCAATTCTATTTCCCAGTCCCCCCCCCCTCAAGAAAAACCAATTCCCTGGTGCTACTGCTTTTTAGTCAAACCCAATCTCTACTGCTAGCCTCAGGCAACCACTCATCTGTTCTCCATCCCTATAGCTTTGTCTTTTCCAGAATGTCCTATGAATGGACTCAGACAGTATGTCTCATCAGACCTTTTGCATTGGGTTTCTTTCACTCAGCATAGTGTATTTGAGATTCATCAAAGTTGTTGCATGTATCAACAATAGTTGGTTCATTCTTATTGTTGAATGGTACTCTGTTACCTGGATGCACTATAGTTTGTTTACCCATTTGGTTGAGGGACATTTGGTTATTTCTAGTTTTTGACAATTATGGATCGATCTGCTCTAGACATTGTGTACAGGATTTTGTAAGAACCATAGGTTTCCATTTCACTTGAGCACATACCTGGGAGTGCGGTTGCTTGGTCCTATGGTAAAGGTACATAACTTTATAAGAAATTTCTGAATTGTTTTCTGAACTGTCGGAACCATTTTGTAGTTCCATGAGCAATGTATGAGCCTTCTATTTCCTCTAATTTCTCATCAGCCCTCATCGGGTATCGTCCGTTTTTTAATATTTTTAGCCACTTCAATAGGTGTGTAGTGGTATCTTACAACTTTAATTTGCGCTTCTCTAATGTCAGATGATGTTGGGCATCTTTTTCATGTGCCTATTTGGCCTCCATATGCCTTCTTGGGTGAAGTGGTGCTCAAATCTTTTGCCTGTTTTTCTTTATTCGATTGTTTCTTTTCTTACTGTTGACTTTTACAGTAGGAAAACTCTTTAAAACACAAAATTTCAACCCTGGCCCCAGAAATTTTATTTAATACAGCTGGAGAGACCTCAGGAATCTGTTTTCTCAGATGAAACTAAAGCAGGCATGTAAGGGCCATCGTTTGATAAATGAAGCTCTACTTCATAGAAAAATTAGTTTTAATGAATGAGTATTTAATAAAAATTAGTTTTAATCAATGGGTATTTAATAATTTTATAAGTCTAATGAAACACCTAATGAACAAGAGGATGTACTGTACCCGCCTCCCCCTCTAACACCACCAGCTAGCTGTTGGCATAAAATCCATTCCTTACACTCAGGGAAGAATGACTATTTGTAGAAAAGGGATCATGTAAAACCCAACTTAAGCTAAATAAAAATTGATTTTACGATTTAGCTCCCATTTGAGGTTGTCTTTGCTGACTCTCCTTTTTGTTAATTCATATAATTGAGAACCAATTTTAAAAAAAAGAAACAACTATATTTGCAGTTGGCTGTGTGTATTCTGATGTGTAAATATGCTACAATATGTATACAGTGTCTGAGATTAACTAGAGGTTGAGCTACCTAAAATCCATCCTGATTTTGATATAATTTGTGTAAAACAACCAAAAGGCTTTGATTAAATGGGCAGCTTCTATACTCATTATGTAAAAACTTGGAATATTTGATATAATTAGTCATCATTTTGTTCCTCCCTCATGCTATAGTTGTAGATCCCAGAACCTGGGGATTTCATCTTATTATTTGGAAATCTCTATTCAGAAAGTGGTAGTAGTCGAGGTTCATTGTTGCAATAATACATCCTTTTGGAAGGGGAATTATACGTGGAGACTAGTACTCAGGCAGAAACGATGAATAAAGCTTGAACATGTTTTACGGGGTTTGATGGGAGGAGACCCTGGGATAATATTATCACCTGATTTGGCTCCTGGTAGGGGCCAGTTTGATCTTTTACTAACATAAGAATTCTTAGGAGATAATTATCATGAACATGAGGTCGGCACCTCAGTTTCACATATAATTTGAACAGAAGTAGCCCCAGCGATTCTCACAAGCCTGACTTGTTGGGGGGAATCATCCGGATGAAAGAGTCATAGATTTCATTTCCTCCAACACCAGCATATTTTGAGGAACTCTCATGTTCATGCTCTAATCAGGTGCCATCACATTTCTGGAGGGTGAACTCAGACCCAAGAGTTTCAAATGGCAATATTATCATAGAAACTTCCTTCACCTCTTCACCGTTGGTCTGTGTGTCTACTTTAAAATCGTTCAGTCCGTCCTGAGGTGTAGCTCTGACTGCCTGTCCTGTGCACTGTACTGCACTCAGGTTGGGATAAAAGGGGCAGGAGCTACGCCAGAAATACCCTGTTTCCCCGAAAATAAGACCGAGCCAGAAAATCAGCTCTAATGTGTCTTTTGGAGCAAAAATTAATATAAGACCCGCTATTATGTTATATTACATTACATTATATTATATTATAAAGACTTGGTCTGTATATTATAGTAAAATAAGACTGGGTCTTATATTAATTTTTGCTTCAAAAGACGCATTAGAGCTGACTGTCCGGCCAGCTCTTATTTTCAGGAAAACTTGGTAGGAGGCATCGTGTGATTGGCCAACAGACTTGGTGTGGAGACCAGATGTGTTCATGCTGAACAATGGCATGACAACGAAAGGTGTCATCATCCAACCCATCGGGATGGTTCCAGGCATTCAAGCACTTTACGGCAGGCATCTCCAGCAGAGCACACACTCGAGAGTGTGTGCTTGGGAGGAGAGATGCTTACTAGCAGTCTTTTGGGGTGCAGAAAGATTTTAGAACTACCATTTATATTAATTTTCTCTTATAAATAAAAAATAAGTTGTATTGATATTTAACAAAGATTGACACTGGTACCCACGTAGTGTACACATTGGAAAGTTAATCACGTACCTGGGTTAGACTGTAGGTTATCGCTGGGAGAGGAGTCAGAGGGGGAGCTCCACTACCCAGAGCATCTGAACAGCCACTCAGCCTCGCAGCCAGGTTCCTGTTGTGAGGCACTGTGGTTTTCTCTACCCAGATAAAAGGATTTCGGATGATCTGATTTTAACTGAACTAATAACCCAGCCCCCAGAATGGACGAAGGGCCCAAAAAGATTCTACAAAGGAACGCAGGTTGAAAAAGAACAGGTGAACAATCAGGAAAAGGCAGTCTCCTGCCTCTTCTGTTCCTAGTGTGGGTTTTTATCAGCCACATCATGGGGTAATTGGACTGGAATTCCACCCCCCCCCAAAAAAAAAATTCGATGTCGTCAAATTGGCTCCTTGAAATACTTGTAGAAATCAGTTGCCTTTAACATTGACCCATACCCTAAAGGTAACTCGTCCTGAGACAACATGAGCACGTGCATATAATTCATAAATAAACATAGAGGTGTGTGTACTGAGAAGATGTGCTTTAGCATGTCTTCCTGATAAGGGAATGCCATCAAAAGACCTTGGAAACCACTTCTTTGAGGGAACTGAAAGGGAAGATTGACTTTGGCTGATAGATGTGGTGATTGTGGAAGATCTTAAAAAGAGCCCTCAGGTAGAGTAGGATTAAAAAGGAGGATTAAGACTCCGGAACGCCCCAGGCCGAGAGAGAAGTACAAAATCAAACAGAATAGCTTAGAGTTGTTTGGGAAGATGCAGGGCGCTAGTGTAAAATACGGGTGTGAAGCTTAGGACGGTGATTTTGGTCACGCCCATCTCCCCAGCTTCTGGTACCCCCTGAGGGTGTGAGGGAGGAAGGTCAGAAGGTCAGGGTCCTCTCTGCTGACGTGGCGGCTGTGGGATGGTTGGTATCCCTGTCTGCATGGTTTCACCACATGCCTCCTGCTTCCCAAGCTCCGCAGACCTCCAGCACTTAGCAGTAGCTAACCAAGGGGAAGGCGGTGCTGGGTTCTGTCTCTAAACCTACATCTGTGTGCCCTAAGGCGCTTGAAAACAAGCATGGGCTGTCTCTTCCAGGAAGGAGGCCCCGGTGAAGGTGAACATCTGCCTGGCTAGCCTTAGCATAGAGCTGGGGAGAGCAGCCTCTGTTTCCAGTCCTAACTACACCATTAGTCCTAACTGCACCATTAAATAGCTGTATCACTTTGAGCCAATCTGTTAACCTTTCTGATGCTCGGGTTCCTTATTTATACAGTGAGGGCTCTAAATGTAACTGTCTCTCGGACCTTCTGTGTGGTGAAATGAGAGGAGGCACATAAAACACTTCTGCACGGTGCCTGGTCCCTACAAAAAGCTCAGTAACATTAGGCCTTGATGTCACTTTTATCGTTACATTTCTCTGAAGTCGTTTAACATATTTTTTTCACCATGGTCAAATTTCATTGAGAGTTAACAGCTCTTGAAAAAGTTGTGCTTTATTAAATTAGGAGACTTTTTTTTTTTTCCTGTCCTGGCCAAGAAGGTCATTAAAAACTAAAACAAGTTGATGGTAGGTCACTTGCTTTTCTCAACTCTTCTGCAAGAGAGCCAGCCTTTCTCTGATCTAGTGCATCAGAACAAGTGGCAGAAGACTATTTATTGTGGGTCTGTCAGGCCTGACAGGTTCTTTCTAAAGCAACAATTGAATGAATATTCATCTTCTCTTCATCTGTGACCTCCACGCTCTGGTCCTCAGAGCTGAAAATAACCTGATCATTTTTAATCAGTTTATTAAACATTAGGCAGCTTGCTGATTTACTTTTAATCACATTCTGCAGATTTCTAGGCATTAATCTGACGTTTATTATGAAAATTGCACATTTGTATTCCGGGGATTTTTTTTTTTAATAAAGAAAAACAATAACAGGAAATAATCCAGGCAGATTTTATGCTTCAGGAGCCTGCTAGAAGTATTGCAGGTGTGTGCTAACCCACAGGCACGTAAATTCCCTTTCATTGTTTTAAATTGGATTTTTGCACTATTTCAAATGGAATATATGCAGCCTTGCCTTCTTTAGATGAGTCCAGCTGTGGATTACTTCTCCTCCTCCACTTGTCCTCACGACATAGTATCCTCTCATCTCTCAAAAGCAGGCTTAATGATCATCAACCTAAGACTGTTATTGTAAGTCTCACTTTAGGACCAGCATTGGGAGTAACCACATATGACCATTAAAAAAACAAAACAAAAAACTTGTATGAAAGAAAATCATGGGAAATTGCCCAGTCACTGTTTTTCCTAAAACTGTTCTGTTCATACGAAAGGGGGGTATAGTTGGGATACAGAGGAAATACTAAAAAGATCCTCTACATGGAACATCTTTGAATTTGAACAGTTTTCAAGCCTCTCTCTCTCAAATACAGAATACGTCAAGAAGTTTCAGAAAACACGACCCTAGCCTCAATTACATAGAACCTTTTGAAGACCCCTCCATCAGAATGTCATCACTATCCCCATCCCATCCTCCATTCCATGTGGGGAATCCATGTGGGGAAACAGGTACCTTCATGGCTCCAAGAGTGCCACCAGCTGCCGCATCTCAACCGTCTTCTTAGAGCAAGCGCCTTCTCTCTCCTGCTCTTACCCACTTACCGTTCTTTTTCACTCCAGGTTGAGTATGTGATCAAGTGTGACATGTCAGCTCTGCAGAAGATTCTGTATCGCCATATGCAAGCCAAAGGGATCCTTCTCACAGATGGTTCTGAGAAAGATAAGAAGGTACGTGGCAGAAGATGATGCAGCTCAAGGTGCCGTCATACGTCTTCTCATGGCTGTGACATGGAGTATTCCCAGGAGGCATCCTGCTAATGCTGATTCGTTACAGCAAATTACTGGAATTTCTTTGTAGCTATTGTAGCTGCCCAATAAAATCTCTTAACCTCTTAATATAAACTACACGGTGGCAGGAAGAAAGTCGTATGTTCACATCACCAAAATAGTTAACTCTGCTCGTGTGAATTCTGCAGAAAATGTATTCCACCTAAATGTGGGGTGGCACTCTAGAAGGTTTGAAAATTCATTTCCATTCCTTGGGCATCTATTCTGTGCTGCTTCTGTCTTCCCCAAACCAGAGAATAGACAGTCATGTCACAAACCCATCAACTTGACATAAATTCCTTTCTGGAAGATAATTTAGTCACAAGAAAGGTGTTATATCTAACTCAGAAACTGCTCTATTATAACAGGAAGTTTGGACCATAAGAAGTGCAGATTACTGAGAGGACCTGCAACCCTTTGCCCTTTCTATTGAAGTCCACTTTTAAAAAATTAGAAATATCTGATCAGTTAATTATTTGTCCTGTTCTGACTCTTTACACTTGTTCTTAGGGGAAGGGAGGCGCTAAGACACTTATGAACACTATCATGCAATTGAGAAAAATCTGCAATCATCCATACATGTTTCAGCACATTGAGGTAAGTCCATATTCTCTGTTTTGATCTGGTCCCGACTGCACTTTTCCCACTAATACCACTTAAAATTGTTTTAAAAATAAAAAATACAACAGGGTTAAAACCTAGATGCAAGTTGAAACAACATGGTCTGATAGCTTAATGGGCTGACTTGACAAATGTGAATTTGCTGGTTATGGATTATTTTTGGCACCAAGCACTTGAGCATCTGGAATTTTATAACCAAGAGTTTAAAGTAGTGAGAAAATGTTGTAAGCGATGGCTCATTGTGTGGGTTTGGGTAAGTACTGTGAATTGCCTTGTTTTATGGTAGGAGCGCGGAAATTGAAGCTAATGATAAATACATCCAGTTTTCTCAGAAGGATGCCGTGCGAAATATTAAAATAATGTATTTATACCTGTTAAAGAGAAAAATGTTCTTGAAATATTTTCTCTGTAAAAGACAACGACTTTGGCCTGTTACTTAAATTTGTATTTTACCCTTCTGGCTTCTATCACGACGACATAAATTCGGGCCTTTAATTTAAAGTGACACTCTGGTCTCTAAGAAGCTATTTTTAGGGGGGAGGACATTGTCTGCCGTGTTCACTACATGTGAATAAGTTCCCTAAATTTATGGAGTTTCACCCCAGGAGGAGCGATTGACTTGAGCAGGAAGGAAAAGAAGCCGCAATTGTAGCGCCCATTCTTCCGTGCAGCTGCTGATGCAGTGGTTCTGGTGGCGATTCTTGGCCGGCGGACGTAATAGTGCCTGCTTCAGGGGCCTGCGCAGGGGCCTGGGGCAAGGCACTGTAGGGGGCGGGGGTCTGCACCAGTTTCTTAAAAAATAAATACCTAGAAGGTTCTGGGAAATTAAGAGCAAATGATCACAGCATGAAAATCGGGTTGAATATCCTTGACTGTGACGATTCTTTTTTTTCTTCCTTATGTTTGGTAATCGTACTTGTTAGGTAAGAGTATTCATTGCACACCCTCTCCCTGTATTGGAGCCCTGTCCCAACTGTGGTGGGGCATTAGAAAGACTCCTGACACTGCTGTGTCGTTCAAGAAAGTCCATAGGGCAGAGTATAGACTAAAAAGCCTGAGATCTAGGTAAAATGACCACAGCAACAATACTGCACACACACACACACACACACACACACACACTCACACACACACACACACACACCCCTCCAACAAACAAGCCACAGCTATTTAGACGTACAGTGGAAGGAGAATCCAATGTACAATGAATGAGTCCATACCCCAGACCACTTTGTAGTTCAGATTGTTCCCTGGAGTTTAGAATCCTTACTCACATGTAGTGACCTGGTGTAAATCACTCGGCATCTCCACGTTTTCGTGTACTTCACTTATCATCAATGGTAGTGGATTATAGGACTGGCAGGAGGATAAACTTTAAAAAATCAACATAGGAAGCATCTTGTAAACTGATAACATGTTAAAACGATGTAAGGTATCAGTGAATTAGTGGGGAAGGGGGTGTGTGTTGGGTTGGGGGCGAGCCAAAAAGAAAATCTAATGATGAAAATGAAAATGAGGTCATTTCAGGTTAACCTCATCCACCATCGCATTTTTTCCAAAAATAATTTTAAGATACTTAATATTTACTCTGCTATATAAAGGGGTTTGAGGACTCAGCAATTAGGAAAATTAAGTGTCAATCTTCCTTCGTTTTGTTTATCATACAAATGCTAACCAAACATGCTAGGCCATGTTAGAAAGGCAGATGAGGCCTTCTCTTCTCAAGCTTCTGTCTGCAGCGGGGAGGGGGCTTGGTAAAGGGAACTAAGGCTAAGTAACATGCCCTCCATTGCATGCATATTTACTTTAAATAGCAGTCAGTAGAAAAACAGACTTTGATTTGCAATTTTTTCAACATAAAAGAACTCAGGAGCATATTCCTAGACGTGAAAGCCACAGTTACTGGCTAATGCAGTACAGTTATGGATCAGAGATGGTGTGTTTATTTCTTTGCCTTTGTCTTTCTTTTGTTCACTACACAACCTTTGCTCAGACTAAGTCATACCAGAAGCCCAGTCTCTCAGGTGGGCTCACTGCCTCCCCTGGAGCCTTCGAACCAGAGAAATGAAAACCGTATTTTTTAAATGATGCCGATTCCTAATCTTATCAGAGTCCACCGACACCGGCTGTCTCTGGTTTTTACAACCTTGCTTAGAGATAGGGTTGGAACCTCAAAATCTAGTAAGGAATGGCTTGCTGTGGAAAGAGAAGGCATGGTTCTTGGGGTGAGTCGGACTGGGGTTTTCGGCTGTTGCACATCAGCGTTAATTTTGCTGTCAGGACAGCATTCTGAAGGGCTGGGCCTGCCATGGATGACAAGCATATTGAGAGGAGAGCTCAAAGGGAAAGATCTGTTCCCCTTGGAGGAAAAGCTTCCGTGATTGTGGAAAGAAGGGAAGCAGGAAAGGGAGACAGCTGGTGGCTAATGTGGAGGTGTGACTTCCTCTCTTTTTCCACAGATGGTCTCCCCTTCCTTCAGTAGAAAAGGGAAAACCACATGGAGAACACTAATGTATTTTCCCTCAGAATCAGTGAAGAGGGGATTAGGTGATTAAGTTCTGTATTTTGAAAGTAGAAGCAGATACCTGAGGGAGCAGTGTACACTCAGCCATATTTGTAAAAGAGAAAGGCAGAGTATAGAAGGGATGCTAGGATTTCACTAAACTAAGATTTATAATATAGTATACGCATATGATCACCTTACTTTTATTTTAAAAAATTGTCACAGAATGTTTATGTGTATATATTAGTCCTTGTTGGCTTATATTAAGCTCTTCCTCCAGTCTAGACTCTAAGAGCCTTGGGAGCAGATATTTTAGTTGTTTCTGGATCCCCCGTACCTGCCTACTTCAGTCACTATTTAATGAGTGAACTAACCCTGTCATCTCAGCATGAGCATCTAAGAGACTTGCAGAAACTCACAGGATACGTTGTACATTTCGGGCAGAACAAAAACCTGAATTCAAAGACATTGAATTTCTGCTTCACAAGTATTTATTATTTATTATTTTGTTTAACTAAAGTCTAGAAATAGATAGGACGACCTCATGAAAAGATTAATCATTACATTAATAATTACATAGCCGTTTCTTTAAATAATTTTCTTTTTCTCTTTCTTTTAAAGGAATCCTTTGCTGAACACCTGGGCTATTCAAATGGGGTCATCAATGGGTAAATCTTAATTTTTTTTTTCTCCCAAAAATAGTTTGTTTCCTAAAGTTTTCTCTCTATAGTGTTTCCTATCACACAAATACATACTGCCATTCTCCTCAGCTCTCCTCTCCTCAGCATAGGGTAAAGTTGTTAACCAAAATGATATCAGCATTCTCTTTTACTTTACTGGCATAAATTACTACATGCCTTGAGTAAGTGGCTATTCAAAGGACATAGATCTCCTTTAATAGACTTAATAGTGTCCTAGTTCTAAAAATGTTGTCAGAGCTTCAAAAGGTGGTTATTTATAACCAATAGTGTAGCTTGGGCTCAAAGAGGATTTATCGCATTAAATTTCAAGTTGATATTTAACATTAACATGCAGGAGTAGAAGTGTCTCCTGTGCTATAAATATGTATGACTTTACAGTAATTCGTTAGAATATGATCTGTATAAGAAATGTTTTTCATTAGCAATGGACATCGAAGAGAATCATGCCTTGCAACAACGAAAAAGAACCTTGTGTTAACAGAAAGTCTCTGTTTTGCTTGTTTTATACCAGGGAAAATGTATTATTAGGATATAGAGGTCATTCTTGGGTCCCCAGGGCAGACTCTGTCACTGGGCTAAGAACCAGCGATTGGAATCCATCCAGAAACAAACTAGGCGCTCCTGCTTCTCCTTGCCTCCCTTTCCTCTGGGTTCCCTGGTAACTCCTGGCTCCTTCAGGTTGGCCAGGGTAGCAGCATGGCCACCGGTGGTGTTTGGCGGACAGTTCTCAGAGCAGGGGAGGGACGTTGAGAAGAACTACACGTGAAAATGTGTCTTTTAGAGATAACACATACTGTGTCATAAAATCAACTACCACATGATATATTTCAGTGTTACAGACTGCACGTGCAGCTGCAAGTTTTTCCAACAATATCAACCCTACTTAAGTTTTAATAATGTAACACACCCCTGTTGATAAAAGAGAAAAGGGATTTATTGTGGAGAAACAAAGCCCTCCGTTAGCTCACTGACGCTTTTCTCCATCTGACAGCAGTACAAACTACTATCATGTTTTTGACTTGGATTTCTGTGTAAGCCAGTGTTCTTGTCCCCTCCCCAGTCCATTCCCACACAGTGTGTGTACATGGCGATCTCTTACAAAGGTAATGTCGGATGTCGTCATGCCCCTGTTTGAACTCTGTCAACAACTTTACATTGCGCTTAAAACTAAAACATTCAGTGTGGCCAGTGGCCCTGTGGGATCTCTCCCCACTCCCGCCCTTTCCCTCTCCCCACTCCCCCCTTTCCCTCTCTGCTCTCGTCTCCCATATTCTCCACTCGCTTACGTTTAAGCCATGCATCCCATGTTTTCAATTCCCCAGACTCACCAGGCTCTTTGAGTCCTCATGGCCTTTGCACATACTCTTTGGACTTCCTGGAATCTTGTTCTCTCCACTCTCAAGCCCCCGTACTTAACCCCAGCTGCTTTTTGCTCATTATTTCAGGTTTTACTAAACTGTTCTCTTTTCAGTGAGGTCACCCCTGACACTCTAGACTAGTGGCTGGCAATTTTTTTTCCCCCCCACTAAAGGGCCAGAGCTCAAATATTTTCACCTTTGCAGGCCACAAAGTCTCTGGCTCACTTATTTGACTTTGCCCTTGTAGTGTGAAAGCAGCCATAAACAAACAGAAATGAGTGAGCATGGCTGTGTCCTGATAAAACTTCATTTACACAAACAGGCAGCAGGCCAGGGCTGATGTTTGTCAAACTCTGCTCTCATGTAAAGAAGATAACATGTGTTGCTCTAACTTCTCTTGTAGCAACTTGTTATTTTTCTTTTTTTAGTATATGTGCTGCCAGAAGCGAGCGAGCACAGTTATTTTTCTTTTTAATACTTAATCACAATTTGTAATTACTCATTTTAAAGGCAAAGATTCTATTTTGATTATCACTATACACATGCTTAGCATTGTGCTTGGCACATAGTAGGTGTTGAATAAGTATTTGAATGAATCTTCAGTGCCCTAAATTAATAATCTTATCTACTTAATAAGTAGAGATTTAAGGAAATATGACATATACATGTATGTGTGTGTATGAGAGAGAGGGAGAGAGTGAGACAGAGAGAGAGCATTAGGAACATGAGAAGGTTTCCTTTTCTGTCATCATACCTCGCATATATAATGCCCTCTTTATGAGTTTTGTATAAATACATTTTCTTGTTCCATTAACTACTCTCGCTGCTTTGGAGTGGATATTCCTTCATTCATTCCACAGTTATATATTGAGTGTTTACTATACACAGGGCACTCTATGAAAAGCAAAGCTCTACTGGATCCTTCAAGAAGACAGCAGTAATACTGCCTTCTTGTTTTGCATTTTTGGGTTCAGGGCTGAGCTGTATCGGGCCTCAGGAAAGTTTGAGCTACTTGATCGTATTCTGCCAAAATTGAGAGCGACTAATCACCGCGTGCTGCTTTTCTGCCAGATGACGTCTCTCATGACCATCATGGAGGATTACTTTGCTTTTCGGAACTTCCTTTACCTGCGCCTTGATGGTGAGTCAAAGATAAGGAATTAGACGCGGAAGCCGTGCTGCTGAGAGTACAGGGATGATGGGCTTTTAGAGCCAATCTCCGTGGAAAAGGAGGGGTAAAATTATTGAAGAATTAACTAGCGGGGTGGGGTGCAGCTTTTCTAGATGGCAATTTTTATATCCTCAAGCTTCCAAGAAGCTGAGATCATTTGCACAGCTGTTTATCCCACATACAAGCCAATACAAGTGGACTTAGAGTCATTGATAAGTACCACAATAAATTAAACTGAAATAAAATTTAAAAATCCTCCTTGCTCTTAGTACTATTTCCTATGCACCATCTAGAATATTTTAATAAGCCTTTAGCTTTTTGTGTTAAGGCATATTTTAAAGGGGATAAAAGCTATGTCTCCTTTTTTTCCATCAACACTGTAATAGTTCGTTTAAGATTATATTTAATAATCATTAAAGCATCTCTTTTTTTCTCAGTAGAACACATCTGTATGTTGTGTTAAGAGATAGAGCTTCATCGTTGTTCTGAGTTTTGCAAACCATGAAAAATATTTACCTGATATGAATAGTGACATTTAAACACCATGTCCTAAAAAATTAGTAAGAAAATAGGAATGGAAGAAAATACAAAAGTAGGGATACTTCTTAATTTACTATATGTCTTGGATATCAGCCCTAATATTTTAGAGAGGAAAGATCTCAAAATTTACGTACTGTGGCAGGGGATAAAGAGTAGTAAGTGGGAATAAGAGCTAATTTACAGATGGGATGGTCTTGAATCCTCAGCTAGAGAATTGTACAGTATTACTAATTTTTATCTAATGTAATATCCAAGTCATTATGAAATGGTAAACTTAAAGTTTATATTCCATTAAGAGGTGTTGTTTCATTTTCAATCCAACATTTTATTTCCCTTTTGCCATGAATTACATGTAACTGGATATATAACAAACCTTGCCGAACTTGCCAGTTTTTAAGTGAATTCTTTTTATGATCCACCTTTTAGGTTATTATTAATTTTTGAATTCATTATACCTCTGACAGACTTGATTTTTAAAAAAACCTTTTACCTCTCGCCTCCAAAGTCACTGAAAACAGATGAATGGTTAAGCAAATGTTAATTTTGAATTCATGACAAAATTATATGATCCAGAGTTTGTCTCTTTTGGCAAATCTCCTGCAGTGTGTCTCGTCCTCTGACCTAATCCTTGCCTCCCTCTCTGTGGGAGAGGTCGGCACTCATTTGAAAGACAAACCCTCCTCCCTCCCATGCTCAGGTGAGGGGCAGCCCAACTCTCTTTTCCCCTGGGTTTACAACCTCTCCTCCCCAAGGTGTCCTAAGGAATTGGTGTTTACTACTCTGTGGCATTTCATTTTAAATCTCAGCTCTCCAGTGGATCGCAGCCCTGGAATAGTCGAACATGTGAAACTGGCAACAAGTGATTTCCTTGAAACAGATCTTTCTAATGTTTTCTTACCAGCCTCAGAGAACATCTTTAATAGTCTTTCGGTTGCTGTCCTTATTGTTACTACTGATAATAGTCGTAAGACCTAACATTTGTGGAATGTCTACTCCAAGGGGAATGCTAGGCAAAGCAGTCCATGTGCATTATTCATTTAATTTTCTCAACCCACAATCTACTGCCCTCCCCTGTTTAACAAGGTACTAATACAATGCCCATTTAATAAATGAGAAAACAAAAGTTTTAGAGAGTTGACTTACCAAAGGTTGCACAGGAAGGAAATGGTGAAACCAGTTTCGGACTTATGTCTCTCTGCCTCCATATTAGCTCAGTTTTAGCAGATCCAGCAAGATAGAGCTTATCTCTCAAAAACATAGGCTGCTTCACTAGTGACAGCATTTTAAGAATCATTTTGAACTTGTTCAAAAACTTTTAATTGATTGATTGATTGAAAATGACCGGGTGCCAGAGATACAAGATGAATGAGCCACTCACTGTTTCCACCCTCAAAGTCTTTACCATTAGGTTAGAGGAGACAAGTAAGCAAGTTTCATCAAATGTTACAGATGGAATTGAGAAAGCCAGACAGGCTTCCACCTGCAAGAAACAGCATCCGTTTGTTTTGGGGGTGGAGAGAATCACTGGGCAGTCAGTATACACATGGATAAATTGGTACACATACTTCCAATACTTCCAGCTATACCAGCTCCATCTTAACCCAATTGTTCAAATGACTTCAGATATTCATTGCCAAATTTGATGTCTCAGATTTTTGACCTCGGGAAGAAAAACCACTTGATGACAGAGAGCTAAGCAGATTTTTCTGCAAAGATTGTGGTTGCATTAATAGATTTCGCTACTATTCCATTGTAGTCTTTTGTTTTCACTGGAAATGATTTTTATTTTCTTTGAGTGAGAACAAGTGATGAAGTTACATCCTACAAGACAGAAATTTCCCAAAGCAGCTGACACTAAGTTAAAATTAGTAATCGTGAAAGCCTGGAAGTGTGTTCCATCTGACAAATTGGGCAATTCTCAATACAATTGCCCTTGCTATTAATTGTATTCTTCTGCATCCGTGTCCAAAAGAACATGGAATGGATGCACATTGAATCTTGTGCCGCCTACAAGGAACATTTATTTGCCTGTGGAGAAACCCTAACAGGGTACTTGGAATCTCCCTGAGCAATATCCCAAAGATTGCTGATGATCAGTAAAGATTTTGACTTGGGGAACCTTTGACTAATGGAAATGGTAATCCAGAAAATTCTGAACCATGGAATAAGAAATGCCATTGCTTTCGTGAAAAGTGATTCAATATATCTCTCCCTGGCTTTATAATTTGTCAGGTTCCCAGCTATTTCTACAGTTTAAACACACACCTGATGTGTTTGCTGGAGGTAACTGTCATAGGACCTGAACACTCCTTTGACCAAATAATTTTGATACTCGTTTTTTAGAGCTTTATTTTGCATTTAGAATCATTTCATCCCAAGTAGACATGTATGCTAACTAGTTTTATTTATATCTTAATGCATGTGATCATTAATTGATCTATTTTTCAGTGGATCGAAACTGAACTTCTGCCCTCAGAGTATATAAATGCACAGTTTTTGTACCCTGCTGTCAGAAAACAGATACTATCTCTGGGAACTCCTTCTTTCCACATTTTATAAGCATTTTGTTTGTTTGTTTGTTTGTTTCTGTGGCTTTTTATTCAGTTTAAGGCAGAGGGTAAATATGTGAACCTTTACTCCACGTGAGTAATTTCTTTTCAATGATTGCAACTGGAAAGATGATGTAGCGAAAAGATTTCGTGATAGAACAGAACGTGTCTTCATTAGCATTGTGAACAAATAGTTTCCCCATGATCTCAGAAAGTCAGTTCTGGAAAAAACAAAACAAAACAAAAACAGCCCCACATAGTTGCATCCTCATTCAACTTCTCCCTCGAAATCTAAATTCTTAAAACTCATTGTTGCGGGATTTGACCAGGTCACTAAACTTGAAATCTAATTTAGAAAGTAAAATGAGCTCTAAAGAATGTTGCTTCATTAAGTGAGAGCCCCCCAAATCCCCTTTTGCTGTGTGCAAGGAATTGTTTCTTTTTGCCTCCTCAGGAGGGTACTTATTATTTTTATTAATATCAGAAACAGATCCCCCCAAGTTTGAGAACTTAACCCTCACAGTAACTTGATCCCATTAGCTGTAGTCACTTAAATGTTTTAATCCTCTGAAATAAATGGCTGATATATTTTCATCCTTTAAAAAAAGAAACTCCATGTAGAACGAATGTTTGTGTAGCAGGCAGTTGGAGACTATCATGTGACATGCGTATATATTTCCCAATAGCCTAAAGCCTTCAGAACTCTGCAGCTACACTTTTTCTGTGAAATATGTTCAGGTAGAATATGGAAGGTTTGTGTGGTTTTTCTCTGTCTCTCCCCTTTCACAGTGCAGTTCATGAAATGGCCAGGTAAATACATTACACATCCATGGTATGTGACTGAGTGGCTGATTCAGGGTGCAAGTGTGGGTGCTTTGGCACCCGAAAAGTGAGCAGCACAGTCTGTGGGTTGGCATGCTCTACTGATTCTCTGTTTTGGAGCCTCTTCAGACACCCTGGGATGAGCCACCAGGTGTGTGACTTGCTGCCCTGTTTGGTTTTAGTTTGCCATCCTTTGAACTCAGCAGAGGAAAATGTCAACATGAGAAACAGACTGAGAGATTCCTTTTTTTTTTCCCTTTTAATTATTGTGGCTTCAAGTCTTGTAACAAGGGTAAAAATATTCTACCTGCATTTTATGTTTTTACCAGCCAGATCATGCTCTACATGGCAACCTAAATGGTAACTTGTAGTAGAAACTGATTTACCTTTTGTTTCCATTCTCTTGGCATAAACAAGACCTCACATTAATACCTACCAACAAAGTTGCTTCAAGCCATTATAGTAATTGTTGTGTGTGTGTGTGTGTTTTAAAAAATTCTTGGTGTTTTAAAGCCCAGAAACAAATTCATAAAATGTTTTAATTGAGATTTAGGTTAACATAAGAGCATTATAGTATCTGTAAAGTTGCAAAGGTGACCAGTCTGAAATGTTTAAACTCTTTTAGCATTTTGGAACCATGGGTAGTATACAAAGTGTTCCTTCTTGATTTGAGAAAAGTCTCTATCTCTCCCTCCATTTTTTTTTTTTTTTTCATTGCAACTAGTTCAAAGTTCCTTTCAAATGTACAAAAACCTCTGGGGATTACCTCACCCATGCTAAGAGGAGTCTGGGTATAGTTCTCAGGGAAGCAGGCCTTTTCGTGGAGCCCTGTGCCATTTTCAGACAGGAGTTAATTGGCAAATTTATTTTTCTCATCCCCTCAGGCACCACCAAGTCTGAAGATCGAGCTGCTTTGCTGAAGAAATTCAACGAACCTGGGTCCCAGTATTTCATTTTCTTGCTGAGCACAAGAGCTGGAGGCCTGGGCTTAAACCTTCAGGCGGCTGATACCGTGGTCATCTTTGACAGCGACTGGAATCCTCACCAGGTCTGTGTGTCTCTGACTTAGGTGCCCAGACCTCCCTTCTGGAGAGGAACTAAAAGACCAGCACTTTCATCATTCACATTTATGGGGCAGAGCACATTTCTAAATGAACATTTCCATTTTTCCAAGGAAAAATAGCCAGGCACATTATGATGGCTATTTTCTTATCTCCCTTTTCGCACAGATATTGAAATGATTTAACTCATGCTTTTGATGTGCCTTTGAAGAACTCAAATTTGGGATAGAAAAATTTAGTTTCTGCTTCGTTTTAATCTCATTTCCTGGGATTGCCACTGAGTAGTATCAAGTACATTCGGTGAAAAACAAATCACAAATGTTCCAAAATTCAAACAAAAATAGCAACCCGCATTGATTGGCCCCGTACTCTGTGCCAGCCTCTTTCTGTGTGTTGCTTCATTCAGTTTTCACAACAATCCTGTGGGTTGTTAATGTTACTATTTGCTTCTTTACAGTCAAGAAAAATGAGTCCTAGGAAGCTTTAGGTACATCCCCAAGATCAAGCAATGAGTTTATAGAGATCAAACAATAAATTTATATTCTGTGTGTTTTAACATCATCATCAAAAAAGTATTCTGTGGAGCATCTACAAGTTCTTTTAGCCAGGTAAATTTAGAGTTATCCTTCTAAAAGAATCCTTGGATGATTAATAAGAAAACAATAGAAAGGCCCCTTGTGGCACTTGTTTCCTAAATTACTCTGGGAGGTTATGCCACCTGCCTATGAGGTATTGGGTGGAATGATGATATTCCTCAGGACTTGATTCATATTGGCACAAATGTGAACTCAAGATAGTCAAAAGGGAAATGACAGCCCTCACATATGAATCTGAATTCTGCATCAGCCTAACCTGGCTCCTCGCTGTACCTTGGTTTCCTCAACTATTTATATGCAGAATAACACTGTCTCACTGGGTCATTGCGAAGACCAGGTAGAAGAGGCTCTGGTAGTTGTTTTGGGCAGGAAGTGGGGTTCAGGGGTGCGTTAGAATTATGAGGGAACTTTAAAAAAAAACCATACATGCGTGGTTCCTGTTCCTTGCCGCCCCGTCCCCAATGTTCTCTGTACATTCAGTCGCTCCCAAGAGAATCTGACATAGGTTTTCTCAGAGAGCTGAGGAGCCCTGATTTACAGAATAAACCAGTGGTCCCAAACCTTTGGGCTGCCCCCAGCCTTGGACCACTGCGTATGCCTGTCAGTCACTCTCTCTAGGTGAATACAGTAGAGTTGGAACCGAAATTTTCTGACCTTGGAAAGGGTTGCGAACCACCCGCACATAGTGTATTCGTTCCAAGTCTTCAGGGAATACTTTCATATTTTTTTATATCTTATATTGCCCTCCAAAGCACAGGTAGAATTTGTCTTCATGGGAGAGGTCTGTAGTTTTCCTGTGGACCATTGTGATTTCAGTGTCTCTTGCACACACATTGACTGAGGGGGTGTTATACCACAAGCACTGAGCTAGCCGGGGTGTATGGGGGGAGGAATACGTGAGTCCTCTCCTTCTCGGGAGCTCGATGTAGTTGGATGTTTAGATTATCCTACTTGCTGCTGCCTAAATCTTCACTGAAAAATAACCTGTCTGTAAGTGAATGGAGAATTCACTAAATTTTATCTTCTAAGGCAAGCATTTCTGTGGCACCTCAGTTGTCCACCTTCACTGGTACAGTGCTAATTCTAAGAGCCAAAGGAAATCACTGTTTCTGGAAATGCTAATTTACCATGAGAAAGGATCTCTCTCTCTCTCTCTCTCTGTCTCTCTGTCTCTCTCTCTGTCTCTCTCTCTCTCTGTCTCTCTGTCTCTCTCTCTGTCTCTCTCTCTCTCTGTCTCTCTCTCTCTCTGTCTCTCTCTCTCTCTCTCTCTCTCTCTCACACACACACACAAACACTTCTGTGAATAGTAACTAAAACTAGAACTCCAGAATCAAAGTAAATTACATGAGCAACAAACAGTTCACTTTTAACTGCATGTGAACTAAAACTTAGGCAACAAAACACCAATATTCCTTTGGTCTAATTTACCATAAATTTCTCACACTTGGTCATATATTTTTGTAAGTATTTATAGCTGCCATAGGTGGATTCATTTCTATCTGATTTGGTCAACTAGGCTGACCAGATTTTTCATGTCTGTCCCTTAAACATGACCATTAATTTGGGCAAACTTTTTTTTTTTCATTTATGGAAATCAGTGATCTTAGAATGACGATATAGATGAGTACTGATTTTTCATTTGAAAGGTAAGAGAACTATTATTAAGTAACTCTATGAGATATACTATGAGGTACTTTGTGTACCTTATTTCAGATAATCCTCAAAATATTTTACACGTAAGGAAACTTGTTGATATTAACCTGTGCAGGAGCATAGCCAGGGTTCAAACCTATGTCTGTCTGGGTTTGAATTTGAATCCTGGCTTTGGGCTCTTTCTAACGTGTACCCCTGCATAAGTGTTGCATAGCCCCCAAAATGAAAGTTGTGGAGTGTTTTGTTGGTTGGTGGGTTGGTTGGCTTTTTACCATGTTGGCTTTTTGCATGCATTGAAAAAAAAATCTGTAATTATTCTTTATCATGTTGAATCAAAATTAAGGCATATTGATGAAATAGGGGGTTTGCTTGATATAAATGGACAGATTGAAGATAGAAGCCTTAAAGTTCCTAATTGGAGCCATAGCGAGAAGCAAAGATAGAACACGTAAATGTGGAATTAGCAATAAAATCCCTCAGGGTTACCGAGACTTGCATTTCCAAACTGTTGATTAGAAACATGGGTTGGTACTTTTATTTTTAACCAGTGGGGTGGGAGCTATGTTATTACAGAATGGTCAACCACAAAGTCACCTTGGAGGTCCTCTTCTCAGGTTTTGCTTGTCTTCAGATATGATCACACCCAAACCAGTGTGATGAAGTTTCAGGCCACTAAGACCTCAGAAATACTGAAGAATCCATTCAGTAATTACAGTGCTTATTTCTTTGTCACAATATCCACCCCCCAGCCATGGGCCATTTTAGCTTAGGGGCTCACAATCTTACATTGCATAAACTTCTTCAGCATAAAAATATTCCTTTTTGTTACTTTCCAAGTAGACAGATGATCTTAAACAAACACCACTGCCACTACCACCAAAAATTAAAATTAATTACAAAAAACTCTCAAGGATTTAAGAACTTAATCCTCTGTTTGTAGATGTTCTGTACCTTCTGCTTCCTCACCTGTCATATTCTGCTGCTCCCTGCATTGTAGTGTTTTTATGGTTTATCAGCTTCTTCTAGATTAGGGGTCAACAAATTGACTCGCGAGCTGATTCTGGCCTGCCACCTGTGTTTGTGTGACCTGCATACAAAGAATGGTTTTCATATTTTTAAGTATAAAAGTAAAATTGAAGCAAAAAAAAGGAATATCAACCTTTTGGTGAGAACATTTGCCCAGTGTTTGCTCTTGGCCCGACAGCCTGGATGGAGTATTTAGTCTTGGGCCCTTGGTGGAAACTGTTCTCACCCCTGTTTTTTTAGGATTCAGTCAAGAGGTTGATGACACAAAACCTGCCATCTTGGCTGCTGCTTAGCTGCTCTGGTGATGATCTGTTGAGAGAGCTGGTTGAACTAAGGGCTTGAAAATGAAGTTTAAGGTCCCTCCTCCCCCCCATTGGATTTTAATTATCTTCCTCACTTTCTCCTCTTTGGAAAATAATCTAATTTGGATGAGTGTCAGCCATGTTCATGGTTCAGCTGTCCCCCGTTTGTATTAACTTATTCAAATGTCTTCTGAGGAAAAAGTTTTACCTAATTAGTCTTTTGACTGTCAAGGTCCCTGCAGCAATGACAGATCCCCTGGGCAGACTTTGGGCTGTTGTCTCCTTGTGCTGCCTGAGTGACCAAGAAACTTGTGTGGTCAAGTGTCTTACGCTGCGGAGCATCAGCTCTGTGCAAAATCGGGTGCTAGCGATGCAGGATACAGAGATCCAACCTTCGCCCTAAAAATGTATCCAGATTTAATGGGGAACACATGGAAACAGCTAATTAGCATTGGCCCAGAGACCGTCACCTGGACCAAGAACTTTTTTGGCTCAGCCTTAAAATTAGGTAACTCTGCTTCATAGGTTTATGAAGGCTTTTATTTAAAGATTTCATTAAAACCTTTTTCTTTTCAGAAGAGTCCCAGGTGTTTAAAACAGAAAAAGTTTGTTAAACCACATAAAAGTAAAATGAAGAAAATTTAGAAACACCTGTAGTCTTTATCACCTGGAGATATAAACATTATTGTCTTGTTAGTGTTTGTCCTTCCTGCCTTTTCTTGGTATAGATATGCACATAAAAGATCATAATATGCATACTCATATAACTTATAGTTTTCACTTACAGCTTTGTGTCATTAAATCTACAATATAACTTTTATGGTACTATGTTGGTAGTACCATAGTACTTCTACATACAGTAGAAGACCAATTTAATCAATCTGTTATTATTGAATGTTTACTTAATTCTGCTTTTAATATATACATATAATGCTGAGAGGTGCATTCTGATTTGTAGATCTTTGTGCATATCCATGATTATTTTCTTAGGATAAGTTTTTTCAGAAGTGAAATTTCTGGGTCAGGGACCATACCCAATTCTAACACTTTTGATACATAGTACAAATTTTTATCCCCAAAAAAGTTTACCAAAAAGTAGTGCCAGTTTACTACGCTAGCAGTCTTTTTCATTCTCCGAACTAAAGATTGAATCTTTGGTGGAATTAGATCCCGGGAAATTTGATCCATGAACAGTCGCTGTATACATAATGTGATATGTAATGTGTGTATGTATGCATAATATGTATATTTATAATGTATGTATTACTCAGTGATGTTGTAAAAATCATCTTCAACACCTCACACCAAAGGGAAGGTATTTCCTGCAACTTCAGGTTAGGGGTAGGTAACACCAAATTTATTGGTTTTTGTTTTTTTGTTTTTTTGTTTTAGTTAGGGACCAATTCTGATGGCAAACCTAGGGACAGATAAAAACATCCCAAGACCTGGATTTCCAAACCTGAGGTGCATTTCAGTCGGCTTGGCTAATTTGAACCCAAGTTCCCTCAACTAGGAATGACCTCGAATTTTTCCAAAGAAGGTAGCTTATGTCATTTAAAAACGTAAGCAAAATCGTACATTACTGAAGGTGGATTCAGTAACCCTCCCATATTTTCCTCTTGGCCAGGCGACTTGTTTGCTCGGCGACTCCAGGCACATGGGCCCTCACTGCATACTGTCCTCTCCCACAGGATCTGCAAGCACAGGACCGAGCTCACCGCATCGGCCAGCAGAACGAGGTCCGGGTACTGAGACTCTGCACCGTGAACAGTGTGGAGGAAAAGATCCTGGCAGCTGCCAAGTACAAACTGAATGTGGATCAGAAGGTGATCCAGGCGGGCATGTTCGATCAGAAGTCTTCAAGCCACGAGCGGAGGGCGTTCCTGCAGGCCATATTGGAGCATGAAGAGGAAAATGAGGTATTGTAGAAAGCCACCTTGTGAAATCAAACAGTGACTTTTGTCTCAGAGGATTAAGAGTAACCTCTTTGTTCTTGAAAGAATTTCCTGGGCTGGCGATAATTAAAATGAATAAATTAGCTGCTCTCTTACATCCCGAGCACAGAAAGCCTCTGAAAGTTATCCAAGATTATCTTAAAAGCAGTTGCTAGAGGGACCTCAAGGCTTGGCCAGTAGATGCGTCCCTCGCGTCTCCAGGGAGGTGCAACCAGCATGCTTTCTTGTACTGTAAGTGCTGCTTTCCGTAGGGCAGACGCAGAACTTCAGAGAGGCCACTTGCAGGGGTAGAATCAGCTAGATGAGATAAGGCAAAGCTGAAAGGGGCCCCGCTTGCCCTTTCTCTCTGCCATTCTCCAGAGCCTTCTGTCTCTTGTCTTTTGATCAGAGATCACAGGACCTCAGTACATTTATAGGACAAGCCTTCACAGCCTTGTGAAGATAGTACCTGACCTGGTTTAGATAGGATGCAAGGTAGCACGGAGCTTCCCAACCTTTGGAGGCAGAGGCCGCAGGGACATGTTGATCTCTCACAGCCCTGATGGCCTCCGCGTGGAGCCTGGAGTGGAATCCAGTACTGCTTGCTTCTAGCTGTGAGCAGCCTTGCTGGGACTTCACACCCCTGCCCGGTTATCAGTGTGTTAGATACATGTTACCGTTTTCTGAGGGGCCAGTATCATGATGTGAAGAACTTTTGGGGACACTGATAGACGACAGTCAAGGGCTCTGATTCTGAGTATCCAAGGCAGCGTGGACTGCCATCTCCACAGTTGACGGAACAAGAATTACTAGGGCACAAGGAACCCAGGAAGATTATTGCCCACTTCCCTTTGAGTTTGTTTTCTCTGAAGGTCAGGCTACTGTGGGCAGGCTTCTTGCCAGTTTACAAGATAATCTTTTCATCTTGGGCATGGGGAAAACCCAAACCCCCCATTGTGTAGGCAGTGAATGAAAGGGTAACGTGTAACGTGGTTCTAAGAACAGGGTGGGCAAAGCAGGACATTGTTCACCAGAGGACATGTGAACCAGATTCTTCATACTGTGAAGTTTCAGCCCACTCCCAGCTAGTCTGTGTCTTTGGCAGATGAAATGTAATATTTAGATAAAATGTGACTTTAATCAATCTAGAGATGACCTAGAATAGACGATTTTTTTATAACATCAGTTTTTTACTTTATTGAATTGCATTCATTTCTAACACAGTGCATGAAATGTTATCTTGGGACCCGCCAGAATCATCTCATTTCAGCTGCTGCTACACTCGTACCCTTTCTAGACCAAGCTGTCTCGTTCTGAACACATGATTAAAGAAATTGGATGTTTGAAATTCTGAGTTTTCCTCTTTTTTCCATCTGCTGATACACTGAAATTTCCCATTTGGTTTTTAACAAGCTCACTCAGCAAGTGACAAAAATAATTTTGTAAGGTTAAGTTCTATAGTATATGCCTAACTTTTAGAGTCATTTTTTTAAAAGTGTAGACGTCATAGCATAATATTTCTTAAAATAACTCCAAGAACTCGGTTTCTGAGGAATTTTGCAGAGAGATAATATACCTTGGTCTAACAAAATATAAAATGACAATGTTGACCCTTATGTAATTGCTTTCTCTACTTCATTTAAATTATTTTAATCAGGTACAGTTATGTTTTGTTTTTTGTTTTTGATATCTTTTTTCATATCCGCAGATCTAACCATTAGCATAATAATGCCCACTACAATACATTGATTAAACAAACATATCTTAAAGGCTATATATTTGCCATAGATATGATTTTTATGGTCTTGATCTGTGCCTACTCACAAAGTTTCATGTACTCATGTTTTTTGTAAGGCTTTGAAAATGAGCATTTATATTTGCGATCAGGTTCATAGAGTCAAAAGAATTAATGTTAGGTGCTTATTCATGTTACATTCCTTATTTAAATCTTACATCTTCTCTGTGATGTAAATGTCATGCCCATTTTACAGATGAGGTCACTGAGGTGGGGAGACATTAAGTAACTTGTTTTAAAAGTAAGGGAATCAACATACACACCCAAGAGGACCAGTATTTCTTATAGCATACCATGTTTTTTTCCTAAACAGATTTTGCTTTAGGAAGATGGTTTGGACAACTTGGAAAATACTAATGGCAAGTACTGTACCCACTGACTCTTTTCTTTCTGGCTTGAGAAATGGAACCCCTATGGCTTGGAGGACGAATTCACCTCACTCATTTGTACCTCACTCTTATTGTTCAACGTCTCTCCTAAAGCCCATTAAATCATTCTTTCTTAACCCCAGGAAGAAGATGAAGTACCAGATGATGAGACTCTGAACCAAATGATCGCTCGACGAGAAGAAGAATTTGATCTTTTTATGGTAATATTACAGAAAATCGTGGAAACAAATGCCTTATTCCCCTTTTTCTATTAATGCAAGATGTCTGGAGCCTGTGTGCCCTGGCAGAATTTCATTTGTGAAGCCTGTGCCTTTCCTTCAGTTCAGAGGCTGCACACTGGCTGGATTTAGCCTGTAGACATATTTTGTTTGGCCCACGCAGTGTTTTTTAAAATTTCGAATTTGTTGCCAACATAAAAAAGAATCCTGATTTCTGGCTTCTCTTAAAATTTGAGAGTGGGCAATACCAGGCCCACGTCTCTATATGGAAACAGTTGGCTAGAACTGAGTAGCAGCTGCACCCTCTGGGCCGGCCATGTGGTCTGCAGTTTACCATAGATCCCCCTCCCCCACTCCCAGCTCATTTCTCATCCTGGCCAGCAGCATTCAGGAAACCTGCCCTGCTCCTCAAGGCAGAGATTACAGCTCTTCCTTAGCTGTCTCCTTACTGGATCAAAACAAACATCCTCTCTATGGGGGTGGGTGGACAGCAACTAAACACCGGGGTGCTTCTTCTTATTGTTGAAGAGAGCATTCTTAAGCAAATAGGAACTTTCCAGATGCGCATGAAGGTGTAGTCTTCATTTAAATATCAAAATGGTTGGTTTTTATTGGTACAAAGTAGATGTAAAGGAACCTGGACATTTGAGGATTTGATGTCCAAGGTTTCAACATTGACATTTCATGGTACAGAGTCATCTGCTAAAACCTGAATTTGATTTATGTGTGTGTGGCCTGCCACAAGGGCACAACGTATAGGGAGCAAGGCCCTGGCCTAGTGAGGGAGGCTCTCAGAAGTAATATTTTACTGCATTCTTCAGGCATTGGCTGTAGTGATTTTGTTTACCTCTGTATCCCCAATGCTCGAAACAGCACGTAGTAGTTGTTCAATAAATATTTGTTGAATGAATGGTGGCATGTGCAAAATCGCTTTGTGAAAAAATCGGCTTTGTGAAAACGCCAGCCTGCAGCAGGATGTATGAAATTGCAAGACTCACTCTAACACCCTCAATCATTTTGATCTTTAGAACATTTAGCCTGATTGTGAAGTGAGTGAATAAATGTAAACTGAAACTCTGACGTTTGAATGCAGAACCCCAAAATCGGGCTACAAACTTGAACGCTCTCAGGTCTCAGACGAATACTTTGCATGAGTGAAACAAGTGGACCACAGTGGGTAGATGGCCGTGAACTGGAGCTGCTATGTCAAGGGCACAGAGCTGCAAACCTCATGTAGCCAGAAATTCCAAATGTTCAGGAGAAGCTAGAAATCTGAGTTGTTACATGCAATCTCCGGGTTTCAAAATGTTTGCAATTAAATTCAATGTTTTATTATTATATAACACTGCAGGCCAAACAAAACATGACCATGGGCCAAATATGACCAGCAAGGTTTGCAATCTCTGCCTTGTTAGCCTAGACCAGCGGAGAAGGGAACTCCAGCTGTGTGGAGGCTTATGTTATTTTTGATTGGGTGTTTTTCTCTAGGGAACAATGATTGTGTCCACACATAATGATTCAAGATAAAAGACATTTAATGCTTTCTCAGGAAACTTTTAGGTAGCCATGGGAATAACTCCTAACCTGGGATGTGTACATTTTTTCCCCCTCCTAAATAAACCCCCCTACTCAGGTAAGGTCATTTTAGAGAGAAATTACAGAAGGAAAAAAAAAAAGCAAAGACTTTTAACAGCACGGTCGACATGATGTGTTCCTACCTAAATTTCTGAACTCATAATGTTAGTCACCACCTTTATAGATTATTCTCTATTTAGGGAGATTAGAGGTACACATAGGAAATAGACATCTTCTCTCTCCTTGAGGAAATTATTAAAATGTAGATTAGTGGGGAACACTGAAGCAAGAGGCCCTCTACTTCCCTGGCTGATCACTGATGGGCGATAATTCAGCACTGCTATAGCTTTAGGTGCTCTGGAGACCATGGGAAGGATAAGCTGCCTGCCTTTATACAAATTAGATTAGGCTCAGAGATAGAGATTTCCATCAGCAGCCCCTAAATAAGGGAAAACGAGTACTTCTCTTTTCTTACTTTTGGGCTGGGTATTTGTAGAAATTGAAAGCCTCAGAAAAAAGTTGGAATGTTAGGCCAAGGCACAGCTTTCTTTTAATTTGAGAACATTTTATCATGCAAAGAACAGACTTTGAACAGGTGAAGCTGGTTAGAGAACACTTTTTTGTAGGGATTTTGATTTTGTGAATGTTCTGCTTGTTTCTTAATAGTTAACTTCTCGTTTTTGGATTATACAGATTTTTGGTTTGGTTTGGTTTCTCTTTTGTGTTTTTTTTAAATTAAATTTATTGGGGTAACATTAGTTAATAACATTATATAAGTTTCAGGTGGACAACTTTCTAATACAACATCTGTATATTACATTGTATGTTTTTAAAGTCTTCTAATGGACTGTCTGCCTTTGGTCAATGACTATTCATTAGCACCTCCACCAGGGGGCAGGAAATCAAATTTGAATGCTTGCCAGCTACTCTGGTTAAAAAGTTTAGTCAGAAACAAGAATGGAATGTAAGCTAGATTTGGATTCAGTATTAAAACTCTATCTATTTATGATAAAAGAATTAGTTCTCTGTAAAATTAACACAAACTCATTTGATTTTGTATCATAGACACTGTAGTTAAATAACATATATTAAGCAGATAGTCTCTGAAAATGAAAACCTTAACCGTTGAACATTTTTCTTGTTTTCTCCTTCTAAAAATGTGACTTCAGAAAAAGTTATGTCTCATACTGATTACCTATGAATTTTTTCCTAAAACGATCTGTGACAGGTCAAGGTATATATCTGAAACATTTTGCTAACATTCAAACATTAAGCTTTTAGCTGCTATGCTCCCTACAAAGACAAGAAGTCCTTTTTAAAATGACTGTACTTGTAAGGTTTATTATCGGGTTTTAAGACCAACATATTCATGTAGTATCTGAATAATAAAATAGACTTACTTCAATATCAACTTCAGATTTTGTACTGGTATTCTACAAGTAGAAATCTCTGGGAAGAGATGCATTCATCAGAACTTTAAGCTTATTAAAAATTTTATCAACCCTTCCTAAAAGGAAAAAAAGCAGCTGTGATTTAGTTTATCAATCGCAGCAAGGTTTATTTTCTCAATTATGGACAAATGCATGGCATGCCAGTTTACAGGTCTTGCTGTAGGTAATGGTAGTAGCCAATGTAAAAGTTGAAGAAGTGGCAATATGTTGTCATTTCAGTGTAGCACTTTAACAAAAAATGGTTTTCTTATTAGCTGTCCAATAACTATTAGGAGATTACCTCAGGAAGCCCCTCTTTAAATTGCACTGTTAACAAGGCACCCTCTGTGTGCTAATTACAAAGATTTGATGGGTCCCACTTCTGATCCTAGAACATTAGCAGGCAAGATTAAGACAGCCTGTCCAGCTAACTATAGCATATGACAGAACAGTATGGCCACATTTATCTACCAATGGGACTCCACAATGCTCCAAGCCTACCCATCTTGGGAATATAATGATTTCCAAAAATGTTTAAGCATAGTTTAAGGAACTTTGAACTTTAATTTTTAAATAGATTCTAGAGATCAAATTTGGATTTGAATAGAAATTTCATTTACATTCTGTTACCAGTTTTAGCTCTTAAGGGAAAATTATATTGAATCCCTATTTTAGTTCGGTAGAACTGAAGGAAGAAAGCAGGAAAAGGTAAATCGTTTTATGGTTAATGGTCTATTCAGTTGGAGAAAGGGTACATCTAGCTAGTAATATGTAACTAATGTATATAGCAATTCAGTGGAGGTTTTGATTTTTTTTTAGCTATCAAATTGTTTAGTTATAGGTTAAAGCCATATACGTGGCACTTAATTTATTAACAAGTGTACTGGAATTTTAAAAAGCAAGCAAAACATGGGGAAATAGACATTTTGAAGGCTATGAAAGGATACGAAAGGGAGCCATTTCACTAATAACTTGACCCTTTTAGATGAGATTACCTCTGAGGTATGTCTCTCTGTGATACAATATTTTCATAAAAGCTAAACTTTCTAAAAGCTAAAGAATTGAGGGGCATTCCTCTCACAGAGCCCATGGTGTACTGAAAATTCAACGAATTCATGTCCATCTGACTAGTAATCAAACCATTTATGTGCCCACTTGTCCAAGTCTAAGCGAAGGTGGTGGCTGTTCTGTTAGTGACACTCGAGTTGCTGATTTTTTTTTAACCTGGTTATTTATTCAAAAGCATGAGCCCTATTGAATAAAAAGGAAGTTTTCTTAATAAATTTTCTCTTTTATATGTTTGAAGAACACTTTTATGCCGGGGCAGCAGTGAATTGTATCACCAGGGCTCATCTTTTTAAAATACATTTCCCAATTTGAATCTTCTGTTACTTAAGGGGATGCTTTGCATACCTATAGACTAAGAAGAGGAGTTTTTAAAGAGTGTCTCTTTTAAATGCATAAATAAATTTCAAGGATGGATATAGAGGAAGGGAAGAGACTTTACTGGACACTACTTTAGGGATGGGCTAGAACAAAGCCAGGGGAGAGAGTCTCCATGGGAGAAGCGGAAAGGGATCCTGCAGCTGTAGGAGCCAACTTGTGAAAGGCGTAGGTGCTGTCAAGTCTGTACCGTACAGAATCCCAATTCCGATTGGTGAAAACTTCTGTTCATACGTGCAGCGTATGGACATGGACCGGCGGAGGGAGGATGCCCGGAACCCAAAGCGCAAGCCTCGCTTAATGGAGGAAGATGAGCTGCCCTCCTGGATTATTAAAGATGACGCCGAAGTAGAAAGGCTTACGTGTGAAGAAGAGGAGGAGAAAATATTCGGGAGGGGGTCTCGCCAGCGCCGGGACGTGGACTACAGCGACGCCCTCACGGAGAAGCAGTGGCTGCGGGTAGGTGTGGCTTTCTCAACTGTCTTTGCCAGGTGTGGTTTCTTGTGGGCGTGGAGAAATCAGGGACCGAGAGCTCGAGTTCTTTTGAAGGACACAAGCTGCTAGTAAACGGGGAGATGGCTGTTGAACATAGATCAAGTTATTCTGCTGTTGCCGTGGAGTCATTCTGCATGTCAAGGCAGTGCCTTGAAATATAATGAAGAATTTTTTGCTGGAGCAGAGTTGGTCATTGGAAGCACAGGATTATTAGAGCTATGAGACCCACTAGTGTTTTATGACCAATTGCCTGGTCATGCCTCACTCTCTCGAAGTTAGAATCAAAATGTGGAAGGTGGCCTTAGAGATCTTTTTAATCGTTCCCCGTCATTTCATGGTCATTAATCGGAGTTTTACTTTTCCAAGGCCTGCAGAAATGGTTCAGGGACAGTGCGGCATTTTCTAAGTGCATTATTTCATAAGAGCCGGAAGGTGCCTTTGTACTCTCTTGGTTGTACAGACAACACAGTTGAAGCCCAGAGAAGTTAAGGGACTGTGCAGGATTGCTGGCTAGAAGTAACAGGATCAGGAGTACTGTTGCATTTGTGGGTTCACCTTTAGTTGGATCTGATCTGTTCATCGCAAACACAGACTGGGGCCTGGGACTCAGGTCACTGACACTTAGAAATGTTATTCTTTAGTTGTGGGGGTTTTTTGTGGTGTTGTTTTTTCCCCCCTGCTTTGCAAAATGTTGATTTCTCATTTTGACTGAGGAAGGAAATCTCAGGAGGTTCTTTGGGGAGCACATAAATATCAAAATGTTCCTAGGAGCCACGTGTCTGAATGCCAAGGCGAGTGTGAATCTTCCATTGGAAGGTTTGGCCCTATTTTCCATTAGCGGGGGTAGACTTATTACCTAGACAGAGTGATGAGGGACACGCATTCCAGGCAGGACCAGCAAATGCATGCTGGAAAATAGTAATGCAATTGGGTGAAAAGCAAACAAAACAGAAACTGCTGTTTTTGAGTTGTTCATTTTATCAAAAGGGAATGTAATCCCCAAGCTTTATAAAACATAGATTTTTAGGACCCAGGTCTTAAGTAGGTAGATGAGTAGAAACAGGATGGGGAAGTATTTTGAGACTGGATGTTCAAGGGCAGACAGGTCTTGGCTCCACTTGAGATGTGATTTACTCAGTTTGTTGTATGATGAGAGAGACGTGATCTGAATTTCGAAAAGATTGAAGACTGTGGTATTCTGAAAAGAGACTAAGAAAGCATTGCTCACGTTTATGGTTGAACGATGACTAGGAAATGTAACTTTTGTGTTTTTGTTTTACTGTCATACCCAAATATTCCAGTGGTCTCAGAATACAGTTTTATGGATTTCTTTGTAAGGTTGTAGCTGTATAACATTCTATAATGTGGGGAGATTTGTGTTTGTTTAATAATAATTTCTGAGTTGAGGAAAATCTATTCCCTTTTTTTTAATTTAAGCAATCAGTTATGTACCTGAATTACTATTACAGGAGACAAGACAATAATTTAGGCCAACATTTTAAAGTTAATTTTTTATATGTATAATCTTCAGATATTAAAAAAGCAAAATAACCTGGTTTATTGGGCAAGAAAGTAGCTGAACTTTACATTTTTTTATAATCATTTGGAAATGCTCTTAAAAAAGACAACATTTGAATCTTAGAAAGTTTGCAGGTTTAGAATACCTCATTTGTTCAATTTACATCACTGATGATTAGCACAGTGCTTAGCCCATAGCAGAGACTTAATGAATGTTTGTGAAAGGAAATTATGACCTTATAAGAGGAGAGTGGAAAGTTACTAATTTATCAGTAATGTTAGGATAGCATTTCTCTTTCTAGTGTATCTAGTAGACTTCTTTTTATCTAGAAATGGGAAACTCCTGTTTTACAAAACGACACTGTCAAATTGATTGTTCATAATTTTCAACCTTAGGTACACTGCAAAATGCCAAGTCACCTAAGAAGGACAAAACTGTTCTTAGTATAGCTTTATTGTAATATATCTTTTTGTAAACCAATCTTTTGAAAACTGGATGTCCATTTTTGGTATAAGCTGGTAACTTGCTGTTAATGGGGACATACAATTAATATGGAATATGGAATGCCCCATAGCCTAAGTGTTCAAAATAGATGCTTGCTGTCATTCGTTTTCTTGTTCACCAGTAGCAACCTGCTTAACATCAGCCTATTAAGTTTTTCTGATAATAAAATTATGTTCAAAAGATTCTCATGGGCCTGGATATGAAGAGATATTCTTGACTGGCCTATGATTGAACGTGTCAAGCAAACCCAGCCAACACAGCCTTGAAAGGGAATTTGGCAAGAACCATCATGTAAGAAATGCTGTAACAGGGCTAAAACAATTCTTCTTTTTCCTGGCAATGTTGTACAAAGCCTGCTTGGCAGAGGCATCGAAGATACATAGAATCCCAGAGTTAGGAGGCAGCTGAATGGAGCAGCTACACATCCTGTGCTTAAATCACAGTCTCTGCAGTGCCCATGCCAAGAGGCCGGCCGGCCCTAAAGGAAGCAGTCTGCCTTTTTGTCTGCCTGGCCCCTCCGGTTCGTGGCCTGCCCCGATTGTTAGTTCTTCTGCCCTTTGAACAGAATCCTCTTTCCCTGGAGCTGCTCCTCCCTGGCCTTGATTCCATTCCCTGGGGGGAACAGAACAATATTTTTCCCCTCTTGAGCATCACATCCCACTGGATAAAATGTTCGAGGACTCGTGTACTGTCTGGGATGAACTTTCTACCCTCCTCTTTCATCTGGACTTTTCTCATCCTACAAGGCCCAACCAAGGCAGTTGCCACCACTTCTGTGATGCTTCACAAGTAATACTAATGGTCCTTTCTACTGTGTTCTCGTATTTCTTTGCTTGTCCTTCTGTCACAGTTCAAATCCAATTTTCTAGTTTTCTTGGTAGGTACCGATATTCCTGCTCTCCTGGCTAGTTAATAAGCTGAATCTTGTTAGAACTTAGGTCTTCCATGTACCAATAGTAAGTGCCCATCAATTGCCAAATTGAAATAACATCAATTGATGTGTAAGAGTATAGCCTAGGGTAATGTTCACCGCTGCAACAGATGAACCTACACGTGCCTTATTTGTAGGCCTAACCTAAAAAAAGGAGAATTTTATTTCTCACATAAAAGTCCAAAGTGGATATTCCTGGTTGGTGGGGGCAGCTGTTCTCCACGTGTCCGTTCAAGGATCCAGGCTGACCGAGCCTCTGCCAGCTTGGACATCCCATCCCAGTGAGCTGAAAGGAGGGAAGAAAGACAGCGTGGAATGGTGAGTGTGGAGTTCTAATGGGCTAGGTCTGAGTGGTTCCATATCACTCTGCTCAGGTTCCATTGGCAAGAACTCAGTCATGTGACCACACTGGCTGTAAGGAAGCCTGGGAAATCTGAGCAATAAGCCCAGAAAAATAATATTTTGGTAACTTGGTGGCAGTCTCTCCCTCAGAACACTTAGGTTAAATTTAAGTTATTTGGCCACTTTCTTTGAAATTTTTATTATGGTCTTCATCACAAGCAGGTTTTATTTTATAATCATAGTTTGCTAAAAATTCCCACAGTGTCCTTTAGACAATCTGTTTAGTTGGAAGATTTTTAATCTTTTCCTGTATTTTTAATGTTCTTTTAAATGAGAAGGATAACAATTTCCAACATAGCTCAGTCAAAAAGAAAAGAAAAAATGGTTTTTAGGTTGTTTTGAAATTCTTGTTTCCATTGAGGAAACTTAAATTTCTTTGGTGTTAGCCAGTCTCCAGTTAGCTTCATCTTTTTGGGGTAGTCATTTCAACATTCATGTACCCTATGGGCTATTTCTCTCTTCTCCTGGGGGTTCCTGGCCCATCTTTCTTCCCAAGACGGCATCTGGATAAAGGTGGAAGCTGGCATTGGGGACAGACCCCCTGGTTCTCCCTCTATCCTGTGGGTGTCCTCTGGGCTCATGCAGGCCTGCTGGTCTGTCCCTTCCTTGGAGGTCTTGACCTGTAACTGGTCCCGTCTCATCCTTTGAGACTTTGATCACATGTGCAGTTAAAGTCTGGGATCCAGGTCAGAGTCTCCAGTGGGCAGGTTTTCCGTGCTCCAAAGACTCATGAAGACCCCGACCTCTCTGATCTCATAATGCTCTCAGCTTGTTTGTATCCTATTTAGGAAATCTGCAAACTCTTGGCTGCTTTCTTCACACTGCTGGAACATATAGGATAGTCTAACTCTTTTTCTCAGCACCTGCTAAGTTATCGTCAAGCAGTTGTCAAGCCCGAAGCTTCTGGAATCTGATGGTTGGGCAGATCAGGAAGCTCTTTAAAACAAGCAATAAAAAATGTCTTACTTTTGCAAATTCTGTAAAACTATCTGACCATTTGAACACATAGCGACGGACCCTCCCAGAGCCTTGGAAGGAGCTTGTGAAGTGCGAGTCCTGAAGCTCATGTTTCATTAACTTCACAGTAAATCTACCTCTAGGCATTTTGAATGCCTCAGTCCTCTTGCTCCCTGCACCCACACCTATAATACACCAGGTTTGGACCCTGAAGAGTGACCATTCCGTTTCAACCGCAGGTGGATGCCCTGCGCTTCAGTTCTGGAACTAACTACCCAGAGTTTTAGCATAAACCTCCCCAAGGCATGAAGGACTGAGTTTCCAGCAAGACTGCATTACTTCTGATACCAGCTGTAAGTTCTAGGGTCCCCGGGCCACTTGTTCTTCTAACTGACTGGCTATACATTCAAGGGTTCTCATGACTCCCCCAGGCTCAGTAATTTGCTGTGACGACTCACAGAACTCAGGAAAGTGCTACTTGTGATTATAATTTTATTATGAAAGAAGCAAATCAGGAGGACCAGCCAAATGAAGAGAGACATAGTCGAGTTCTGTAGGGGACACAGAGCTTCCCTGCCCTCTCCTCATGTAATCGGGGTGTGTCGTCCTCTTGGCACATCAGTGTATGCACCAACCAGGAAGGTCCCCTCAGCTCAGTGTCCAGAGTTTTTACTGAGGTCTCGTTATGTCGCCATGATTGATTAAGTCATTGGCCACGTGATTGAACTCAGTCTCCAGCCCTCCCATCCACCTGTCTCAGTGCACCAACTTCCTAAATCATGTGGTTGGTCTTTCTGGTGACCAGTGCCAACCATGAAGCTGTGTAGGTTACCACCTTGAGCCACCTCATTAGCATAACAAAGACTGCTGTCACTTAAGGAATTCTAAGGGTCTTAGAAGTTTTATTGCCAGGGACCCAGGACAAAGGCCAGATTCTTTTGTAGGACTTGTAGCAATATCCTCAGGCCTGACTTCTTACCTCTCTTCTTTACTCTCTTTTTCTCCAGTGAAAGGGCTCTCTACCTACCCTGCCTTCCTGTGTTAGAGCAACTTCCCATACACACGTGGCCGCCATAGCACTCTGCAGCATGGCTTCTGGTGCAGTTCTGAGAGTCCCTGCCCACCAAGTCAAGCATAGTTCTTAATGCCAAAGAGCACTTGGAATTGAGGAAACTCCTCTCCATCCAAAAAGGCTGACTCAGACTGCTGCTGATGCTAGGCTCAGCCATCCTGTTTTGGAAGTCAGTGGTGTCATTTGTCTTTTTGTCTTTGCATACCAACTTCATCTCAGTTCACCTCAAGGCAGTGTGTCGCTCCCTTGAACAGGGAATGGACTCTTAGAAAGTGTGGAAGAGAATGTGGTCTTAAAAATATTTTATCCCTTACCATTTTACAGCTTTCTCATGGTGTATCCAAGGTGATAACAGCGCTAAATTATGTATGATATATCTATATGTGCTTTTGCACACATAGAATAATTGGCTCGTGTTGATAATTTCTTGGAGAAATATCTTTGTTTCTTTACTTGTGATAGCGAGCATTTCATCAACCTAAATTGACAGATGCCTGATAAGCCCAGTGGGCCAGGTTTTTTCAGTGTAACTTGAATCATGTGTACACCGATTGTGATGTTTCTAGTATTGTAATCATTATTGAGGCAGGGGTTCCATAAAATTGGGGTGACTGGGAAGCCAAAAAGTGGACTGAGGGCATATTCTGAAATGCCTGGTTTTTCTATTCTTTCTGTTTTGGTCCTTCTGCCAACTTCAGAATCCCTCCCTTCCTTAAAACATTTAGTGACTTTCTAGAATTTATTTAATTGATGGGTGAGGGATTTGTGCCCTGCAGCACTTGAAGATAATTGGAATGTAATCTAAATTATGTGCTCTGTATAATATTTAATTGCCAGCCTGATGGAAGGAGCAAACTTCAGAGAGTTATGCTTTTGTTTCACAATGGATCTGATGTCCTGAAACTGTAGTGGGGAAAGCCCTCATTTGCTGGTGTCTGTGTGGTCCTTGTGCATGAGTGTGAGGCTGCTGCTTTGGCCTACAGTATAAGCTCCTGGTGTTGAGGGAGGGTGCCTCTGGGTTTTTGCAATGCCCTGGACAGTTGGGCCCCAAACCACGTTATGTAAATGATGGTGATAAGACTCACTTCCTCAGATCTTTAAATCTGGCAATAGATAGCACTGGTTTTAGAAGCCATACGGTTTCAAGAGGGACCTCAAGGAAAGGCAGCACGGAAAAGAACACTCTCTGTTTCCTCTACCAGTCTGTCACCAGAATAAGGGTCTGAGCACCCCAGGATTTACATGCCTGAATGGGGTCCCCATGGCCTGTCTACTGACCACTAACAGGATTTTTGAGGTTTCCTCTTCCCAAAACTCAAGGTGAAGAAAACAAAGTCAGAGACTGTTAAACCATACAATAGTAGGGGATAATAAGTATAGTAAAATGTGACACTTCTCAATGAAATTTAACGTGTGCCTTTAAAAGCTACATGACACCAGGTGCAAATACAGGAGAGGATCCCTTAGTTGGCGTTCCATCACAACCAGCCCACGCCAAACTCTTCACAGGAAAAAGGCCAAGAAATGCACGGAGAGTTAGTCACAAAGTACTGGAAAAAGTAGGAAGAAAGTTTCAAGACATTGGGATTTCAAACAACGTATTTGAAATTCTGGTGAAATACACAATGAGAAATAACGAAGTATTTTTTCATCTATATAAAGAGGGTTTTTTTCTCTCCCTAGAAATCTTTGAAACAGGACAATGTCCCCTCTGTTTGGGCTGGATTGAATATGATCCAACCTGAAATCAGAGACCAGGGCTGGAATCTCCTAGCTGTAATCACTGCTGAGAACATCCGTGATTCTGTGAGATGTGCTTTTCTCCCAAAATATCTTATTTTATAATGGCAAGATTTTTTGGATCCTTTATCTAAAGTATAATGTGCATAACACCTAATAGTTTGCTGCTTCTCTTTTGTTTTGTCACTTACACAATCTTCCCTTGCTTTTTATGTAAGATTTAAAAATTACTTAGAGTTCTTTTTTTTTTTTCCTTTTTCTTTTATCAAATGGCATTTTTAACTTAAAATTGGGTCATCAGATTTACTGGGGCAACATTTCTAGCAAGCTGCATTTCCGTTTTTATACACAAGGGAGAGCTAAGGCCCCAGTAAATAGATTTGGGTTTTGCCAAATTCCAGGTACTTTGGTACTTCAGAAAGGACGTACTGAACTAATTAATGTTGGTAAGAATTGTGAATTGTTTGGGAAAATATTAGACAATAGTAAAAGAATTTTTATAACTTTATACAATTTTTATTTTATTCTTAAATCTATTGGTTAGATTCCTTTCACAGAGACTGGACCTTAATATGTCCCCTATTGTCAAAATTCAGTAAGGCAAATTCATGGAAGAGGGCCAACTAAAATAAATAGTAAAGGTTGAGAAGCGAGAGAGGCTTGTTGCGATTGATTTCTTTTAAACTGTGATGTCTGGAATTTCTGGTCTCAAGTTTTATCCCTTGAAATTGAGATCCAGCTCTGAAATCTAACTCAGTCATTAAAAGTAACCATGGGAAATTGGAACTGGTTTACAGATACTAAGCCAGGCTGAATAAGTTCACATCATCTTTACATGGAACAAACTATTGCAGAGAAATAGATGGTTTTAAAAATGTCTGCTTTTTTGACTCAAGATTTGGTTTGGTCCTGTACTTTTTCAAAATCAATAAAGTCACACGAAGAACCAAGTTTCTTAATTTTTATCTTTGACAAATAAAAAGTATATATTTAAGATGTACAATGTGATGTTTTGATATAGGTATACATTGTGAAATGACCTCATTCATTTCTCAGTTGGGGAGAGTATAGGTAAGGAAGTTAAAGATACTGTGTTTCCCTGAAAATAAGACCTAGCCGGACAATCAGCACTAATGCATCTTTTGGGGCAAAAATTTATATAAGACCTGGTATATTATATTATATTATATTATATTATATTATATTATATTAATTATATTTATTATATTGTACACTTGGTCTTATATTATAGTAAAATAAGACTGGATCTTATATAAATTTTTGCTCCAAAAGATGCATTAGTGCTGATTGTCTGGATAGATGTTATTTTCAGGGAAACACGATAGGACAGGGTGACTTTACTGTCACTGTGCCCATGTCTGGGAGGGTGTCAGAACTGTGACTTTGATGGCTATCTATCTGGGGCATTTACGATTGTGGTTAAGAGTATAACATAAGGCTTGGAATCTGATGACCCTGGGTTCAAATCCCAGCTCCACCAAATTAGCTCTGTGACCCTGGGTGCCTAGCAAAACCTCTCCTAGCTTCCTTGTACAATGTTCTTCATAGTTTTCTGAAGTTTAAATGTGTGTAACATAGAACCTAGCATATAAGAAAGATTCCCCAAAAAATAGCTATTAAGGAAAAAGTATTAAATTACTTCAGTGACTACCTAATAGGTGACAGGAAAAGAAGAAGAAGAAGAAAAAAAAAACACTTCTGTTTTATGTCTTGAATCCAAGGTTTGGGGTAACAGGAAAAGGGTAAAGGGGTAGATAAAGAGGCCCCTGTGGTCACTCATTAGTGGAATTGAGGAGGGTGAAATGTTTACTTGCTGAATATGTTATAGAACATGCCCACAGGCTTACTCACCTCAAGCCCACCAACCTATACTAGTCACTCAGCTCTCAACTGTCTCTACCCTGGTTTTCTACTCAATCGTCTGTGTCTGCAGGAAGAGCTCTGGGGACGGTGGTCAGGAACCTGGCCTGCGGGTCCTGGCCCTGATGCCAGCTAAGTATGTGGTCTCGGACAGTTCCTGTTACCCTCCTGGGTTGAGTTGCATTGTCTTTGATTTGCAAGATTCCTTCCACCCATCTAAAGACAACCTCCAAAATCACCGGAAGCTGCTTTTACTTTTACTTTTCACTATGGTTTAATAATGGTCATCCCCTGCTTTCTTATCAGTGGGTCCATTCATGGAGGCTGTTTAAAAAGCAAATTCAATTCAATGAATTTATTTGACGTTGAATAGATAGTGGAGCCACGCATGATGCTTGGGCTGGGGTAAGCGGCGTTAATTGTCGAGTTTCTATTCCACCATCATGTCTGGCCCACCTTATTAGTGCAATTAAGAACCATATTTTAGAGATGCTATTAGAGGTAATATCGCATACTTAGCCACCTTGAAGAGCTTGTCAAGAGCAGGTCTCTAAGTGTACACAGATGGGAATTAATAGAGATTAAAATAGATTGTGGGATGCTCTAACTTGGAGGGCTTTTAACTGTTCAGGAAATCAGCAGAATTTAAATATTATGTTTCCTACTTCATGCTAGAGTTTTAGTGTCATGCCTCTGGGGGTGTTATTTATGATTTTCCCTACCCCATCTTCAGACTCCAGAGGATGGAAGGGCAGCTGCCTCTTTGGCACACAGTTTGGCTTCCAGACACAGAAGGTAACAGAGTTCATCTCCTGGCTGCTGCTGCTGTTGAGAGAGACCCAAGCCTCTCTAATAGCCACACCCATGCTCCTGGGGTTTCTACCACCCTGCTTGGCCCCCAAGTGAGGAGATATACAACACAGCATATCCCTACGCCTCTGACCAAAGAGAAAGAGATTCAGGGATTTAAGTGCCAAAATAATGAGCTGGAGCATGTGACACATTTTGGAGGACAGCATTTTCTCTTTGTTTACAACAGTTTAGGTGGCTACTCAGAGAGGTCAGAGTATACTTTCCAAAGCCGATAGGATACCAGGTCTGATCACCCTCACGCATTACCCCACTCCTACCCTTCCACCCCCATTCCCCACACAAAACACTCCAGCGGCCGCCCATTGCAAGTGTAATGAAATCCAAAGACTCTAACATGGCCTCTGAGGCCACGCCCATCTGGCCTCTGCCTGGCCCTCAGATCTCATCTTCTCCCCTTGCTCTTGGGGTGGCTGCCACACGCGACTGTCTTTCGGGTCCTTTGCACTTCCAGGAAGGCTCCTCTGCTGATCATCACATGACCGTCTACTTGTCCTAATCTCTCTGGTTTCTTTCCAGAGAGATCCCTCCCGGCCACCCCAGCTGAAAGAACCTGCCCTTGCCAGAAACTGTCACATAACCTATACCAGTTTTCTTCATGGCCCCTGCCACCATCTGACGGTGATCTCATTTTCCTCCACTAATATCAAGCTCCAAGAAAACCAGGGCCCTCAGCTGTCTAGTCCACTGACTTGCCAGCACTGGAATAGCACCTCACACATAGTAAGCACTCGATAAATATTTGTGAATAAGTGAGCGTACCAGCCAGAAATGAGAGCTAGGAGAGGAGATGTGGTTGCCGAGTGAGTCGAATACGCTGGGTGTTTTTGACCAATCAGAGTCAAGGGAGAAATTGTCGGCATTCTTTCCCATGAGATTCCAGTGAGCTGTGTCTTCATGTAACGATTTCTTACAAGAATTCTAAAGGCATGCAGTTTTGACAAAAGTGCTCCTGAGCTTTTCAAGAATTTCAAGGTTCTGTTCTAATTTCACATTAATAATGATTCTTTATGCATAAAAAATACAACCATTGCTTCAGCCTACCTCCAAAATTCTCATAGATTTTACCAACAGCTATCTTATAGCTCCAACCCTTTTCTTTTTCAGCAAAAAACAGATTAATGCACCTAATGTAATTTGAAATTAAAAGACAAAAAGAAAGTACTAAATTAATTGGGTTTTCATTTCTACTTTTATACAAGAAAGTCCCCAGTTAAGAATATTGATTTTGAACATAATGATATACCTTTTAGATGGCTTCCTTTCTTATTTTCTAAAGAATGTTAAATTGTCAGAATGATGAAAAATTACAGATGGGACTGCGAAGCTTTGCTCCAGGCAAAACTTGATTCTTGTTCTGCCATTCTTCCTGAAATACAATATTTAAGGTTACTATACTTGTAGCCCATTGTAGAAATCGTATTCCTAACGTATGATGCTGTTTTTAAAAATATCTTTCCCTTGGACCTTGTAGACTATTTTCCAAAGATTACTTAAAACGATATCCTCAAAACTTCAGAGTCATCAGGGTTGCCAGTGATTCTGTTCTTCTCTTCCACTTAGTGGAAGGAACGGGGCTTTCGGCATCAGGAGTCAGAGCTCTGGTTCCAGATCCGTCGTCGTTTTGCTATGTGATGCCTTGGATTACTCAGTTCACCTCCCCGAGCCCCAGTGTCTATGTCCAGTGTCCCTGGAGTCATGAAATGAGGGAGGGGGGTGAGGAAGAGAGCATGGCCCCATGTCTCCTGCCCTTGACTTCTTTGATTTTGCCTTTGGTGACTCAAAGATCTATGTGGGTTTGCCCTGGTCTGGCGCCAACTCTGAGGCTCAACTCTCAGGAAGAAATATTCAGAGGGGTATGGATAAGAGATATTCTCCTTGTTCTTGGACTTTCTCTCAAAAAGCAGGTTTGGCAAGGGGTTCTCGAGCAACCCGGGGTGGACTCAGTTACATGCTCCACTGAATAGCACTTTCGGGACTAACTGGTTGTTTGTAGCATTTGGAGAGCTGAGATGCATCCTGTGTGCTGACAGGACATGATGGACAGGAGTCCAAAAGAGGGTGGCGCCAGGGATGAGAGCGCCGCCTACCCGCCACAGGGGGCTACTCTCCATATACAGGTAATTGGGGGCTTCAGTAATTCAGTATAGACGAAGACCAAGGATTTTCTAGCACTCTGTCATCAAGAAGAAACTACCCACCTCATCATTTTTTTATCCCTTGCACACTACCTAACAGAATACATATCAGCTGCTAAATGGATCCATCTTGTTCTTTGAAACATATCAAGTCTCCCCTCAAATTATCAACACGGAATCCCTTTGCATTCACTTTAATTAAAACAAATCAACACACTAATGTCATGCAATATTATTGGGGTGCATGTGGAAGGATATTGTGGAGCCCCACAGACTACGCTGTCAGCATTCCAGGGGAATCCAGGTATGGACATTTGTTCTATACCCAGTGTAGGGGTTTTATTTGCCACTATTTTCTCTTGTTAAACAAATCTGGTTGACTGTTTTATTAGTTGTATCTCTCTGCATTTTTCTCATCAGCACCCGAAACGCCTGAAGCGTCAGTATTTTTTTTTTTTTACATAAAGTTTAAAATAAAGTTTCTTTGGAGGCATTTTCCCTGTCAAAAAAGCGTAACAAGAAACAGAATCAGAGTGAGGGAAAGAAAAGAGTATCACCTGTAATTCCATTGACCTTCACGTATCCAGGTTGGAGAAGGAGCCAAGTAAAATCACTGACAGGTTATTTTGGTGCCATTACTTTCAGAAGTATTTTTAACCTGTGATGAGGCTCAGCCCTTTTGTAGCAGTTTCACTAAATCCCAACCCATGAGGCCCATCAAGCCCCAGCCTGTTAGTATTTGCATGTTATTCCACTTGGTCTTAAGAACACCCTGTTTTACAGGGCACCAAAGGACTGACTTTATTTTTAAAGGCCATGAAGGGATATGGGGGTATGTCTTCCCACCCTGCATTAGCGATTTTTGCTTCGTCTCTTAAACAGGGCTTTTATGTCTTCCCTTCGAGTTTCACAGGCAGTTTCCCCTTCTCTTAAAGATGGCTTTTCACCTCTCCTGTTTTACATAGTGGGTGCTTTTTCACTGCCATCAAGTTGGCTCACATCACCCTATTCCTGTCCCCAGGACTGAATTCTTTTTTTTTTTTTTTTTTTTTTTTTTACTGAAATATAATTAACTTAGAACGTTACATTAGTGTTAGGAGCCAGGACTGAGTTTTTAACCTAAATTCATTCCCATAGAATTTTCAGGACTCTTGAGACAAAGCAGACCCTTTCTCTCATTTCCTGTACTGTCCTCTCTTTTCTCCACACCACACAGGACTGGGCTGCACTCTATACACACTCATCGCGTTTTCATCCTCTTAACGACTTGGGATAGGTACTTCTCCCATTTTACCGACGAGGCACTCAGCCTCCCGGGCATGGAGCATGGTTTTTGGATGTCGCATTTAGCTCATGGTGGGTACATTTGTTTAATGAAGGTTGAATATTGAGTTTAGTGCCTTTCATGTTTTGAAAATGCACATCAGTGCAAGTCCGCAGGATGATGGTGATTTGGTGAAGGACAAATCACATCCAGTTTACAGGTGCTTTGCCCCCAAGCCGACCTCCTTGTAACTTGTGAATTCCAGCTGCTGCTTGAAAAGGTGCAGGAGCTCAGGTTAGATCAGCAACAGGTGCCTCTCTTGATGACTCTGGGAGGACTAACTGCCAGAGGTCTTCAAAGAGCCTCGGTGGGATATAAGACTACTCGGGAAGACTTCTAGCTTGCCGCTTCTCCCCCGGACAGCCTTTGCGGACTTCTCTCTGCTGAGCAGCAGGTCTCTGGGGGACTCGGGTCAGTGTCTCCCCCTTCTTCCTTGTTTCCAGGGAGGCCAGGCCCTTCCTGTCCTCCTTACCTTGTTCAGCGAATTGCACACACTGTTCTGTCTTGGGGCTGAGTAAGGGGTGTTCATCTTTATCGCTCTTCCACATTAGATGGTCATTTTTGTCAGTAGGGTTAAATATCTTACTCAAACCATTTAACTCTCAAAGCCAGAGCAAGAGAGAAGATTATACAGGCATACCTCGAAGATACTGTGATTTGGGTTACAAACCACTGTAATAAAGCAAGTATTGCAATAAAGCAGGCTGTGATCTTTTTGTTGGTAGAGAGCCTTGCCTTCAATTTGCAAAAAAACGCATCATCTGGAAAGTGCAATAACGTGAGGTATGCCTGTATAGTGACCAGTTAAAATAAAGGCTGTTTAAAGAAGTGGGCTGGAGCAGGGCTAACGAAAAATTAAAATCTTCAGTTTTGCCCCACTTATCTGACTTATTCTGATTCACTGTATAGTTGTGTAGCCTTCCCTTGAACAGAAATCAGTTAAGCCCGACCTTAGAAGGTGTTTCCTTGGTAAACTCTGTCATTTTGAGGAAGCAGATGAGTAAACAATAAGACCTGGTTTTATTTCAACAAGATTTGTGGGTCCCACTGGTGAGCAAGGCATCAATCTAAATGCCTTTGAGGCTATTTTGATTAAAATGACTTTTTTCTTTTAAATTCCAAAAGAGATTTCAGACTGATAGGAGATTCAGACATATTTTAAGACAAAACTCATACAAAGCAGAATTAAATAAACAGTGAATAAAAGTGCCTGTAATGTATTGCGAAAGTACAGAGAAAAGAGGAAAACATTAATTTTTCATGGTCAAGTATGATATTGTGAAAGAAATGCATTTTAGCCATTTTTTAAAAGATAAGCATTATTTGGATAGGAGGGGGAACCAGAAGAGCAGAATTCCAGACTAAGGGAACCACACAGAGGCATGGAAATATGTGACTCATAGGTGCTGACCCTGTGTATTGGGGAGCATTTTATAGGGATAGGAGTGGAAAATAAAAACTAGGTGGGGCTATACCCTGGAGGCTATGCGTGACCAAAGAAAACGGGCTTTATTCTGTTCTGTAGAAAGAATGTAGAGCCTGAACACTTTTGAAATGCTGTGTCCCTCTTTTTAACCAGAGAATATAAACGTGCATTAAAAGGGCCAGAGAGAAAGGATGAGGAAAACCCATAAGCAGGGCCATTATATTTGACCCTGTGAAAGAAGAGACTTTTCTGAGAGCAAGGAGAGAGAAGGGGAAAGATTGTTTATGATGTTTATAAGTAAACATTGTTTAAGGTGTTTATTTTAGAGGTAAACTACGTGGTGACTGACAGGAATGCTGATGATTTTAAAGGTTTCTCGTCCGAATAATTGGGGAACAGGGGAGGGTTATGGGAAATGATGCCCTCTGGGGGAGGGGGGCAGAATGGGAGTTGATCATCGAAGCATGGTACAGAGTGCACAGGTACAAGGAATTGTAAAAGATGCCCCAGGTGAGAAGTGGGAGAGAAATCAAAGTGGGGAATAAATATGGTGTGCTGTGGTGAGTTGCCGCATTTGTGATCCTGTTACTGGGGGAATGTTCCTGTGCCGGGAAATGTAGCAAGTCAGATTGGGTAAGATCAGATCATGAAGTCTCTAGAGTCCAGGCAGGGAGACTTGGAATCGATATACTGAGGATACTTTAGGAACCTGAGTAGGACAGAAGTACGTAAGATTTGACTAATGGGATATAGCCCAGAACTTTTGAGAAAAAATTCAGAGTCGAGCTATCATTGCAGGGGAGAAAAAGGACTGAATGACAAAAAAGTATAAGCAAGGAAATAGGACTTGTCTTGTGCACCACTCCCACCCCCATTCCAAAAAGAAAGAATAGCAGAAGCCTTCTTAACCAAAGTAATCAAAGCCAGTCACAGGTTGGTCAATGAAAATATCAATTAAGATGAAAGAATAATATATGCAGAGGGACGTTTTTAATGAAAAACTTAATGTATATCTTTGCCACATTCTTGATGTAAGTCTGGGGTTGCTTCTTTGAATCTGCTGACTAGAATTTGTAGTCTTTTTTGCATAAGTGATGTCCTTTACGTATCACTTAGGATTTCTAGTTTTGGTGTTTTTAGTGAGCGAGAATTTTTTTTTTTTTTAATTTCAGTTTTGCTGAGATATAATTGACAAAATTGTCAGCTACCTGTGTATCCATTTTGGTGATTTTATATATGTATACACTGTGAAAGAATTCCCCCATCTAGTTAACAGGTCCATCACCTGAGTGAGAATCCTGATACTAACAAATACATGGAGTGTGGTCTCTTCCCCAGATTTTAAGAGATTATAATTGCCTTTGGTAAATTTCAGTGTTTGTTTTTTGGTTTTTGGTTTTTTTTAAGCCACTCACTTTTTATGAAGTCTTTCCATTGTACTCACTGTGTGTAGAAATAAAAAACCTATTTTCACAATTGTGTTTCATTTTATGTACTACCTAACTGGACCATGTAGTTCCAATAACAAGGGTAATCGGCCTCCAGATGCCGGGGAGCACAGCTGACCATGGATATGTGAGTCAAGTGGGGTGAGCACAGGAGCCATGCTGTGGGCACAGTCTTAAGTGGGGGGTTGGTTGAGGGAACCTTTTAACTGCCTTCAGATTTAATGACTATCAGGTGTGCACCCTCTAAAGTTTTTTTCTGGGGTGCATATTAGGGGGTGTTTTCCATATATGAATGCTACTGCCAGTTAGAGCCAGTTCCTATGTTTGTCTGTCCCATGCAAATCGCTGACCATGTTTTCGTCTCCTGGTGTCTCCTCTTTTGCCAACAGACTCTGCTCGCGTTAATTTCAGCTAGGTATTCCCAGAAAAACTGCTGGTCCTGGCTTAGAGTACCAAGAAGCTGTGGGAGTTATACAAGGCCCACGTAGTACTAAGTGTGTGTTTATTAGTAAAATCTAGTCATATTTACTTCTTGTTCCTTTGTGCTTTAATATTAGAGATTCGTTTTAAAGTTTATTGCATAGCAAATTGTGTTTGCAACATATGTATAGCTTTTTGTTAACCAGGGCTCAAAAGTTTTTCTGTTTTTTGTTTTTTAAGATTTTATTGGGGAAGGGGAACAGGAATTTATTGGGGAACAGTGTGTACTTCTAGGACTTTTCCAAGTCAAGTTGTTGTCCTTTCAGTCTTAGTTGTGGAGGGCGCAGCTCAGCTCCAGGTCCAGTTGCCGTTGCTAGTTGCAGGGGGCACAGCCCACCAACCCTTGCAGGTGTCGAACCGGCAACCTTGTGGTTGAGAGGACGGGCTCCTACCAACTGAGCAAGACTCAAAGTTGTGTTTTAAATTTTCAGCTTTATTGACCTGGCATACTTGACAAAGAGTCTTGTGAATTCTTAGAAACACCATCCAGAGATAACTTGAGCAGTCCAGATCTGAACTCATTATAGTTATTTTCCAACTTGGTGTCTCATCTTTAGAGCCGGACACTCCTTTACTGATATTTTAATTATATATGTGTGTGTGCATATATATATGTATATATGTCTTCATCTATCTATATATAGCTGAATTAAATACAGGTGTGTATGTGCATATGGAATTAAATCCTCCCTGGGACTAGCTCCATTCTCCTTCACACAGTGTACTCTGCATATCTCCAGTTGTCCTCTCTTTATTCATTTATTCATTTCTGCTCCTAACATCTCTTGTCCAGGTGCTACCTCATGCTCTTGATTCAGCTTCAGCTCCCACACCAACTGGATGTATTCTTTCACACTTGCAGTTCAAATTTCTAAGAGAAGTGAACTATCTCAGCCAATCACTCTCATGTCTGTTTATCCAGAGACCCTCGTGCCAGGCCCTGCCCACGTCTAGAGACAGGGTACCATTCCGACACCCACCTTGTGAGACCAGGAGGGAGAGGAGTTGCCTGATGGAGAACATGGCTGCCCAGACAGCAAGCATTGTGGGCAGGGCAGTTTCCCTTAGATTACAGGATGGCATGAAAGAGAAAGGCTGCCATTACTAATTCAAAGGAATGTTTTATATACATACAGGCAGGCCTCACTTTGCACCATTATAATAAGTACAAATTTCCATTACTGTAATATAGTTAAGAATCATGAGTTCCCCCAGTAACAAATTTCGGTTACCCTATATATTAGTTTTCTAGGGCTTCCATAACAAAATACCCCAGACTGGGTGGTTTAAACAACAAATTTATTTTCTCACAGTTCTGGAAGTCTGAGATCAAGGTGCTGGGAGGGTTGATTTCTTCTGAGGCCTCTCTCCTTGGCTTGTAGATGACCGTTGTCTCCCTGCGTCTTCACATGGCCTTCCCTCTGTGTCCTAATCTTCTTCTACTTATAAGGACACCATTCATATTGTATTAGTACCCACCCTAATTACCTCTTTAAAGACTCTATCTCCAAATAGTCATATTCTGAGGTGTCCTGGGAGTTGGCACCTCAACAATGCGAATTTGGTGTGGGGACACAATTCAGCCCATAACACCATGGTATCCTAACTGTGAGTAATTGCATAAGGTGCAAACTTCGCCGCTAGCTCTTCCGTCCACAAATCACTATGTAAGTAACAGATGCACTTTATGATCAGCGATCAGTCACATCGCTGCTTTCAAAGTGTGTTGGCGGTTAGTCACTGAGCGTGTGTTCTTCCGTCCATGCACACGCACACAGCAAAGCATGTCGTTGTGGGGTCTCCATGGCTCCCAGTGATAAACCCACATGGCATTCTACAAAAGTAGACAATCAAGAGAGGGAATTGACCACCAAAGATGAAAGTGTGGCAAAGAAATAAAAAGTGACAGCACAGGAAACAAAATTGGATTTGATTAGAAGATTTGAAAATGTCAACATCAAAGGGAGAATAGAATGAGTCCTGCATGAAACTGCAATACAAACCATATTAGAAAAGTCTGCAGAGTATAGAAAACAAGCTGAAGTTGCATCAGTGTATTTTAGTTTAAATTGCACTAGAAACAGAAAGCCACTTATGGTTGAATTTGAGCATTTAGTTTAGATTGAAGACTATAATAAAAAATAAAAAAAGTCCCAATCAATTTGGCTAGTGTTCAGGCCTTAGTGCTGAAGTTAAGTTACTGCATTGAAAGAAATTGGTAATTACAAGGAGACTGGAGACGAACCTTTTACCGCCAAAGTCAGCATGAATTGGTTTCTCTGGGACAGGTTAGTGGTGCTGCCGGGGCAAAGTGTGCTGCTGTGACATTAGCACCCAGATTCCAAGAATTAGTTAGGGCAGGTGGTTAGGATGATCATCAAACATTTACTACTGATGAGACAGATATTTTGTAGAAGTCAGCCTTATCAGGAGCTTAAGCAAAGAAAGATGTTGGATGACAAAGTGGCCGTAAAGGAGAGACTCTAAGATAGACAGCCAGAGGAATTCGTACAGGCAAACTTAACGACATAAATGAGGACATGGTTATGAAGAAAGGCGTGAAGACGTCTCAGAGGAAGTGACAAGAGGAAAAAAAAAACCTTCAAATTAAAGGAACGCTGAGATATCTCACTATAGTGGAAGGGCAAAGTATAACATGTTGGAAGCCAAAGCATAGAAAGGATGATTGCTCCATATCACAAGTAAAAACCAATGTATTATTCAACGTTTCTAATGTTTTAAATTAGTATACTAAATAATTTTTTATTTTACCATGCTTTTCATTTCCCTGTACATGTATAACTGACAATAGTGTTTTTAATGTTTTGACATAAACTTGTATGTATGTCATGGAACAATCATAGTTTTTCCATTGATTATTAAAGTGGCTTTGTACCTGGTCATTTTTATGGTCCCACACTTCCATGCAACACCAGGACTGCATGTGCATGCACGTGTCTCCTTTGCTGGAATTCCTTCTAAGATGTACCATGTTAGGTTTTTACTTGCAGTATTCCCCTAAGCCTAGCAAGCATAATTGAGCATTTTCCTAAGGGTGCAAAAATCATCATTTGTGCTGCAAAGTAGATTAACACCCTTGTTAAGGGTGTGTTTGTGCAACCAAACTTTCAGGGTTCAAACCCCAACTCTGCAACTTGTATGATTTGGAATAAGATGCTTCATCTCTCTGCATCAGTTTCCTCATCTGTACAGTGAGGAGAAGACTAGTTCTACCTTATGGGGTTGATACCAGTATTACATGAGCAAATGTATGTAATGCACTGAGCTCCTGGCAACATAATGAACAATGTGTGTGAGCTGCTGCTGCCGCCGGTGGTGACGGTGGGAGTGGTAGAAGTATTCACCATGCCATGTATCTTAAGATTTACTGAACTTGAGGCTATTTCTTTCTTCTATCAGATGGCCTCAAACTACTGTGTTCTTTATTTCTTGGGTTGTTTTAGTTGCGTGTTCATCTCCCTTGTAATTTGGCTCCTCATGGCCCTTGTATCTGCCTCAAGCAGAAGCATCTTGCTCTCAGCCACTCTCTCCTTTGAATTCGATGCTTTTAACCACAGAGGGTTTATAGACCAGAGAACTTGTGTTGTTGTAGTAGCGTGTACGCCTGGATGAGGGCCCAGTTCCTTGTGGATGGCCTATCGCAGGGAAGCCCAAAAGAGAACCATTTATTTTAGCTCAAGGGCCTCCAATTCACCATTTGATGTTATCTACAAAGGAGGTTGTACTCATAATCATTGTATTGGCTATTTTAATAGCATTCAATTATTGTTTGCAGATATTTAAATTATACCGCAGTATGTTACCTTCTTTTGGCATTTCTTCATTTTTTTTTTAATATACTGAGAACCCTGAAGTACAGAGGTGCCCCAGGCTTCCCTGAGAAGCCCTGCTCAAGAGATAAGCAGGCAGAGTTCTGGCAGTGTTATGAGTTGATAGTAATTGGATAAATGGTTTCAGGATAAGAAAACAGAACTGCACTTCTTTTAATTCTCCTTTGTTTCTCTAAGCATCATTTCGGCTCACAGATTCTCAGGTTCTTTGATTGATTCCACCCAAGGGAGCAGGAGCATAGTGCATGCCTAACTTGTAAGAACAAAGATGTTAATACATTGTGCTCATTATGTGGTAGGGTCTACGTGGACAGATATTTGCTGGGGCCACTATCTACTAAATCAAAAAGTCATTCTCTGAATTGAGTATTGTGCTTATTACTGCTGAAAAGGTACCTTATGGGTTCTTAGTTGATCTTGTGACTAAAATAATTTTCATACACCCCATACTTTTTTCCCCCTCTTCCCAACCCCACATTGCTTTTACCTGACATAATGTCCTAATTTGCTTTGTCTCAGTTGGATAAGCCGTGTGTCCCCTTTCCCCTTTTCTCTCTGGATTTCCTTTTGTAAGCTTCCTTATGCCATAGGGGGAAAGAGAGAGGCTTGGTTTGTTTTTGTAAAAGTGATCTAAAGTTACTGAACAAGAAACTGAAAAGCCCATTCAGTTAAACTGAGGCCGCATTCGCTTCCCCTTTATGGCCAGCGTTGTACATTTCAGTCCCCAACTCAGGGAGAGCTGAGAGTGCAGTTGGCATCTGAGTTGCCTGACAAAGGAGTGAAGAAATGAGGTTCTATTGAAATAATATGTCATCAGTTATAATTGTACCACCATGAAAAAGGGAAAAAAAGTTTGCTGAAACATCCTTAGCCTTCAGACAACTTACCTCTTTTCTTAATGTTTGTTATTCAAATTAACAAAATTAAAAAGTTTGTGAATAGGTGTGTGTCGCATACAGGAAATTTTCATACATTGTGGATATTTCCTTAATAACGTTTGAATGAATAAGGATTTTTGAAAAGGCTTCTAGTCATTGCTCAGGGCAAGACTGAACGTGCTACCTGTTGAAATACTATAAGGTTTTAGTTTAGAAGGAAAGCTAGCAAGATTTCATTAGTATTGTGTGCTGTGTGTTAAGGTTGTAGGAACATGTATGAACCTGCAGTTGTTGGTTTTTTCCTTTAATATACAGAGAATTGATTTTTTTTTCAGGGGACTTTTTTGTTGTAATGATAAAATACAGATAAAATTTACTATTTTAATCATTCTAAAGTACATTTTAGCACATTGTTGTGCAACCATCACCACTGTCTGTTCCAGAATTTTTTCATCATCCCAAACTGAAATTCTGTACTCATTAATCAATAACTTCTCACTCCCCCACTTCCGCCCCACGACCCCTAGTAACCACTGTTCTCCTTTCTTATAAGTGGAATCATACAATATCTGTCCTTTTCTGTCTGGCTTATTTCACCTTAGGGAATTTGGAGGATGGTAATAATCAAAACTTAAAATTGTCCAAAGTCCTGAGTCTGAAATTCTGTATCTAAAAGTGCTGCAGTCTTTGTTAAACCAAGTGCCTAAAATGATAGGTCATTTTAAGCAAGAACTCCGTGTTCAGTTTGTTTTTGCTATTGTTAAATACTCCAATTATAAGAAAGTTTCTCATATGTGACATCTTAAATTTTCTTAAAAATTCCACTGTTTTGTTGTTGCTGCTGTTCTTATTTGGGGGATCATTACCAGTATTATTGGCTTCCAGGCTCTCAGCTGGGCTTGAGGGAGGTTTAGGCTCCCAATATTGGAATCAAGTTTCGTGATGTGTGAATGGTCCATAGGAAGCGCTAGTATTAACATGACGCAGTTCTTGAACGTTTAGCCCCCTCAACTCTGTTACCCCACCTCCACCCCCAGCAGCATCCTAGGGTCCTCTCTGGAATCCAGTTACAGCTCCTAAGGGAGGAGGACCCCCCCCCCCAAAAGAGAATGTGTCGCTGGGCAGAAATGTGATATTTAAATATGAGTTAAGTATTACAATACTAAAATTCCCATTTCATATCCAAGAAATTCCCCATGCATTGTCTAGATGTCTTTCGAATTGCTCCTTTCAGTTTCCCCTGCGATGGTCTGTTCCACTGTAAGGACTGTGCCACACTGCTTGATAGACTTAGGAGATGCTGAGATTGTCGGCAACCACAATGAAACAATGCCCCCGAGTTGGCTTGTGGCTTTTGTTAGCTTGTCCCGGTTTACCTATTCCTGGTCATGGACCCGTTCTCCTGAGTATTGTGTATTGTGAAGTCATGTATAACAGCACCTCATTACACCACAGGTTAAGAAGAGCAGGATAATGCTGACTTTCAGGACTGTCTTTCACTAAAAGGCGTAGTGTGTGTCAGGATGATTGGGGCATGGCTGGACCCACGTGTGGCTGATTCCCAGGTCTGCCCTGTGCTTTGCAAGCTGCAAAGTGGTTCATCTCAAACAGCTAATCCTGCACGAGCTCTCCTGCATTTTATCAGAACCTACACACTGCGTTCTAAAGGACTAACTGAAGGAGTTCGCCTGTATCTTGTTCTTGCACATCCTGTGTCATGAAAAATGTATTCTTTAAAAAAAAAAAAAAGAAAGAAAGAAAGAAAAAGAAAAGAAAAAGAGAAAGGAGGGAAAAAAGGTTGCCATCCAGTGGAGGAAGGAGTAATTCCCAGCTTCATTCAAGAAAAACACAAGCTGAAATAATGCTTAACTATTTTAACTCGGCTGGGGATTTTTATCCCCCGAAGGGGTTTTTCAGTGACATCCGGAGCCAAATGGGTGCAGTGTGCCTTTAAGAAAAGAAGCGCCTCACCAAACTTCGCTGTAGTTGTATCTCACCGTTTGCGTAGGGAAGGAAAGTGTTAATTTCTTATTTGTACACTTTTTTTCCCCCCGACTTCCTTCCTATTCACTTCATTAAATCTAGAGGCAGTTCAGCATGGGAGCCGTCTGTATGTTGAATTAGGGCTCGCACTCTTGCGCAACACGTCACCAGTCGGAAACTGGGGGTTTGCTTCTGTGATTTATTTCATTATTGTGCTGGTAAAAGGTTTGGGAGGGAATTCTTTTTGGGGTAGTACTTTTAGTATTGTGTAGCAAGTTTTTTCTTTTCTTTTTTCTTTTTTTCCTTTTTTTTTTTTTTTTGTGTGCCCACCCCCCAGCACTGAGTAGAGTCAATTGAGCCAGTTTTTAATAAGTAATTTTTTTAAAAAGAAAAGAACAGTTTTAAATGTCCATGAATAATTTTACTTACATGCAGGAGTAATCTTACTCTACTCTTTATGTGCGAAAAGCCTGAGAAATATTTAGTGAATTGATTTCCATTAGCAAAAGACCCTTAGAAATCCCTGAACATAAAGCACTGCATATGGATGTGTTTGGGGTCTTTGGGGAGGAAGGAGGATGTTTTGTAGCTCTCTGCATTCCTGCATAAAACCTTAATTTAAGAGGAATAATGATCAGTACTTTGTGTGTTTCCGTGATTCCAAAACCTAAATTTAATAGGAATCTACACGTATTAGCAATTGTAACAAAAAATGTTTTACTAGTTCTTTTTGCAATTTAATTTGTTTTCGCTTCTTAGCTACTTAGATTTAGAGATTTAAAAGTCCAGCTATCACAAGCTTATGCTTTGTTCCTTTTTTGCAAAGTTAAGGGGGTGGGGGGAGTGAGAGTAGAAATATCCTTTTCACAACTTCCCCCTCTTCATTTATCCCACTGAAAAGAAAAACAATGAAATTTTTTACAGCATGAAACTGAAAGTGAAGTATAACAGTTGTTCGGGATTTTCTTTAAAGAGCAGAATAACATTTTATTAAAATATTTGCATTTGAGAACATGCACATTGCTTTTACTGACATGCATTTAATGAAAAAAAAATTATTTTATTAAAAAAAATCGTCTTAGGCTTCTCCAAAATCATGCAGCCTATTTTTTAAAAAGCTCTAAAATGAGGTTTAAAATACCAAAAAAAAAAGCATACCTTGTTTTAATTTTTTAAAATAAATTTGAATATTAATTTGTTTTTTTATTGGCTTAATTGTTACAATGCGAGTAAGAATCAGGAACCGCCTGAGCTAAAATCTCTAATTCTGCTGCCTGGAATAATAAGAGGGGAAAAAAAAATATGATAAGTAGTTGTCAATATTAAAACAGGCTGAAGGAGGAAGGCTTCGGGCCTTGTAGTAGGTAGAATGAAACAGCAGATTTGAGTATCCACAATCCTTTCAGTATTAAATTTTCAGTAAAATAAAATTACTTGTATATGAAAACATAGCCTTTCCCCAGCTCTCTTTTTTTTCCTGATCAGCTGATGAAGAGACTAGCAGCTCGCTGCTTTGCTGGCTTGTTAATTTTATCCCCACTAACTGTGATTTCCGATAGCCGGCCTGCTGATAGTGGTAAGGTAAATATCCTTTTTCGTTGCCGTCTTGAAGATTCAGTAGAACTACATCCCAGGCATGTGTAGGTGTGTAACACATCAAAAGCCGGTGTTCTCCGTATTTCTGTGTGCAACTGGGTGCTTGAGGAGAGCAATACCATTAACTGTTGACAGCCTTGCATGCTGTATTTATTATTAGCATGTTCAGCCTCCAAGATTTGCGGGGACAATTTCCTTTTCTTAATCTTCGTTTAGCTGCACGGTGTTTAGCTGTATAGTGGGTGTCCTGCTTTTAGGCAAATGAATATTAATGAAATAATGTGGAGCTTTTTTTTTTTTTTTTTTTTTTTTTGGCTTTTTCCTCATAACTCATCAGATCTCGCCTCCTTCATAGTGGTTATCTGAACATTGTAGGATCGTGATGGAAATTGTCTTTTGATTATTAAGGCCTAGGCTCAGACTGTCCCTTAGGATTCTATTCTGTCTGTATGCATGTTGCTTCTATGGGTTTGCACATTGGAAAATGCATAGAAAACATTTCTTTTTAATCCCACTGGCATTTTTAACATGCCAGGTTGTTTTGTGTTCTGCACCAGGTTTTCTTCACAAAACCTTTCTTTTTCAGGAGGCATTGTACACAAGTGAAAGAAATTATGTCTGAGCTGTAATCACTCTTTATATTGATTGTTATACTCACATGATCATAAATATTAGCCATGTTTGGTGCTGTGGAGAAATGAAGGTAATTGCCTTATGATTAGAGCTCTTTCAGCTACGAGAAAGGATTGATTAGCATTTGCATACTGGAGGCAATATTGAGAGGCAGGAGGAACAAATAACAACATCAGTTATTTTGTGTGAGAAAGCAATCTTGAAATATAATTTAAAGGTTTTAAAAAATATTTTTCTTTCCATGGTCAAATTTTCTTTTATCTGTTATGGTTTCTTTTTTCTTTGCAGTTTTTTTCTTTTTCCCTCCCCTTCATTTTTCTTAAGTTTTGAGGTTTACCAGAAAAAAAAGTTTAAACTTCTGGGTCTGTCACATGGATCTTTTAGCCATATGAGCAGGTTTCTTTTATACCTGGTTGTTTTTATAGCTATTTTATTATCTCTCTGCATTAGTGCTGCTGGCTGTGGTTTAAAGCAAGCGTTTGCAGGTAATTGGAAAAAAGTGTTTGTTGTTTGTGAGTGTGTATGTTCTTTATCGGATGATTTAAGTGCCTTTACAAAGGAATTTGGCTTTGTACCTCTCCGTTTCCTTGTTTACTAATTGCTACGTTAGAACAAAATCTGGATACAATTTTGATTTATGTTGTGAATCATGACTAAATTGATGTAAAATCTTAAAGAAGAATGGTCAATGCTTACATGATTTTAAGGATGTATTAGGGAAATTTTTTTCTTCACTTTTTTTTTTTTTTCAGTTTCATCTTTTCCCCCCTTACAGTAATGAGACAGTTAAGGTCTTTTTCTTATATTGAGCCAAAATTTTATTTAGATTCAGTTATCTTGAAACACATAAATGTACAGATCTTCTCATATTTGTCATATTCTTCACTGTTAATGTTTCTGGCCTTCATCATATTTTACTCATGAAATAGACTTGGGCTAAAGATGCATTTATCCAATATGGTGGTCTTCCCTTTTTCTTCTTAGTCCACTGATTGCTGTTAACTTCTATTTATTTTTTGTTAGTTTGTTTCACTTTATATTATTCCAACTGTGTACATGTATATATAGTTGTTATTCTCTTGTCTTGAATTTTTCTCCTTCATTCCTATTAACAGGCCATTGAAGACGGCAATTTGGAAGAAATGGAAGAGGAAGTACGGCTTAAAAAGAGAAAAAGACGAAGAAATGTGGACAAAGATCCTGCAAAAGAAGATGTGGAAAAAGCTAAGAAGAGAAGAGGTCGCCCTCCCGCTGAGAAGCTATCACCAAATCCCCCCAAACTGACAAAGCAGATGAATGCCATCATTGATACTGTGATAAACTACAAAGACAGGTGAGTGTTTCACTCCTTCCCCATGATCTTCTTCACCAAGACCATAGTGAGACTACCTCAGGAGCAAGGTTTACCAAGGTGCACACTGGGATTTTAAGTTCTTTCTACTTTTTGTTTCATGGCTTTTATTCCAAAGATACCAGGAACCTTGTGCTACGTTCAAAATGGCCACTCCTGCTATTTGGTATGACGTTTTACCATATAGTTTTTAAGATACTTGGAAATACAAGTTTAGATTACAGTTTTTTTTGTTTTTTTAATCTAAACTGGAGAAGGATTCTTCAGGATCTCTGAAATACTGTCATTTATGTGGAAGGATTGGAATGATTGAGTGAAATTATACTTTTGGGGTGAGTTATTAGAGAAAGAAGAATCCTAGCATATTTAGGGTAAATATTTCATGTTAAGGCTCTGTTTACAGCCAAACAAATACTTCATCAAAAATACTGTTCCTTCTTTCCTTCCAACACACTTGAGTTTCTGAGCACTTGTTTGAGCTATCTTGTACTTCCTAATACTATATTGACAGCATGGTATTTCAGCAAATCTTCCTCTTTTTCATGGAACTTTTGAATGTGAACTTGGAGAAATGTGTGCTAGACACTGTCCACAGACCATTTTAAACAGGGAACAATTATTTGAAAACCAAAGCAAAGGTGTGTTAGGGTGTTGGGCTGCCGTATACGGTAGATAAACTAGTTATGCTACGTTTTTGTTAGTTGATTTGGTGTCCACTTGATAATCATGTGATACAGTTTTAATGGGAAGATCACATTCCATTCCAATTGAAAAATTGGTAGGAAACAAAACAGACATATTATTTCTTTAAATTGCATAGTGGTATTAATAATTTTTTAGTTACCTTTTTTATTTTATTATTTTTTTACATTAGTATTTCTCTGTATACCTGGAAGTGTTTAACACAAATAGCTAAGTTGTGATTTCAGTTTTTCATTGTGACTGTAGTGCATGTGTTACACCAGGAAGGACACCAGTATAAAGATTAAGCAGTGTAAAAAGCAAGAAACTTTTAACCATAGAGTTTTATCGTGTTGTTAAATCTTTATTTCATTATCTGTAAGGGGTCTTCAGAAATAGTGACAAATGGGTGGAAAGAAAAGTGTGTGAAAGAGTCAGAATTTCTTGCCCCTCTTTGCCTACCAGGTTTCTTAGGACTCCTGCTTACTATTTTTACTATTTTCCTTTTTTTTTTTTTTTTTTTAATGTGTATCCTCTTTCAGTATTCTGAAGTGGCTACAAAGGACAGCCCCATTATATTGGGTTTGGATGAGCTATTCATTGACACAGGGGAATGACAGCAATACAGGAAGGAAAATTTGGCCACAAGTCCATTCTTTGACCAGTGTGAACATGCAAACTTCCTTGGAAACCAGGAATCAGTAACTCTTCCTGTCATGTTTCTGTTTACCCCCAGCCGGACTGGGAGATTTGCCGCAGTGCGAGAACAGTTTCCATGCAGGAAGCCAGCTTGGACAATTATGCCTTATTTTATCAGCCTCTGGTGTAAAGAAAAAAAATAAGTAGAGAGTATCACTCTGCATATACCTCTAACTTTTTCGACATTGTCTCAGGAGAACGAAATGTCTATTTCTTTGACCGGGTGTGCCTTGTTACTTGACAGGCATTTTGTTCATGACCTGATAAGTGAGTCTTGGGCTGCTGTAAGCCCTGAGAAGAGCCAAGACAGCCCTTGGAGGTTTAGGAGCTAGGCCTTTTATTCCAGGTGATGGCTATCTCCTCCTTTAATGGCACAACGTCGGTGAACCACACAGTGCCAACAGATTGTTTTATTTCATGTTTCATGTAGTTTTAAATTTTTTTTAAAGCAAACACATGGAACTAGAGATATTTTTTTAATAAAACTGCAGCGTTTTGTTTGTTTTTTTTTAATCCCCCTTTTTGTAAAGCCGAAATATCTGGCAGCACTCTACCCAACTTTCCCAAAGGTAACAGTCGGTCAGAGTGAAGACGTGGCTGCCTCCTCCTGTCATGCTCTAATTCGCCATAATCCCCATCACCCACTATGTTCCTCAGAGTATGGAGTGTCAGTTACTGTTTATCATGCTTTTCACACCTGGCCTACCTCACTCATTTACATTACCTGCTGGCTCCATAGTCTTTTGAGTTTGCAACTTACATGGCTATCGACTGACCACTTTCCTAAGAACCACCCAAAATACAGAGTAGTGTACAGTTAGGTCCCTTGAGCCTCAGCTAAGTATAGCACAGTAGTTTAGAGCACAGGCTCTTGTCTTGATTTGACTACCTGTGTTTGAATCCTAACTCTAGTATTTCCTACCAGGGGTGAGGGCAGGGGGCAGTTGGACAATTTATTTACCCCCTCAGAGCCTCAGTTTTCTCATCCACAAAATGGAATAATTACTGTACCTGCCTCTAAAGGCGTTATGAGGATTTGATGAGTTAATACGACCCAAGCTCTTTGAACAGTTTAATTATTAATAATCTGCCTTTCAGACTATTTATAGTTAATCAGGTGGGTGAATGGAGCTCCGAGCACTATAAAGTAAGTGTTTGCCAATAGGGTTTCCATCTTTTTATTTCCAGGACCAGAAAATGCATTTTCCCTGGGACTGATTATTGAGCAAGTCTTTAGTTGTACTGTACGGAAAGGATATATAAATATTTCAGCATGCAGACCGTTGAGTAGTATTTTCTTCCCACTTCCTCTGGTTTTATTTATTTATTTTATGTTTCCTTTGTAAAGCACCCTCATAAGGCCCATTCTGTTAGCTCCCACATTTAAGTACATGCTAAGGAGTATGCACTAAATTTCCCACCGCTGCATGTTTCATGTATATGTCATGTTAGTAATCCTCTAAAAAAAGCACTTATTCTATTTATATTTTTTATTTCTCTTACCAAACTTGGTACTCAAGTAGGAGGCACTCAACTTAGGAGGGCCTTAAAATTAGATATGTTATCATATTTTTGGTTGGTTTTAGAAAATGCTGCTGGGAAATGTACCTCTCCATGTGTTCAGATTTTTGCACCATTAAAGTCAGCTACTAATATAGTAACTCAACCTGCCTGTGAAAGAAATGCCACCTGTTCGAAGCTCCCTCCTATCACCTCAGTCAAATGTTAGGGCTGACAGTGGTGCAGATTATCAGTGCATTCAGTAAGACCTGCCATCTATACTTAACTGATGTATAAGTTTAATTAGCTCTCGTGAGACAGTTTTTTCAAAGTTCTTGAACGATTCTGGGACAGATGTATCTTTATTTTTTATAAAGCACTAGGATAATGTAAGCGTCTATTTATTGCCTTTGTTTTCAGTGCCAGGCCTCATTTTGTTTAAAGGAGGATACTTCATAAGATGTCACCCCAAAGAACCAATAATTGTGTGCGATTCATAGATGTGAGATCTTTCTGTGGTAATTGCTATTAGAGGTAGTACTGGTCTGCTGCTACCCGTTCCCACGGTTTTATTTCCCCACGTAAAAAACTTTATGTCAGGTAGAATTAGAAGGCTTTGTTTTGACTTGTTAAGCGTGCTTTGTTTTCTGCTTATGTAGAAGGCTTTTAAAATAACTATTCTCAGTGTATAAGCTATTTAACCGTAAGGCTCTTTGAAAAGGGATTCATCCTTATTTGCATCCGTACCCTGTTAAATTGTCCCTGGGATGAGATGTAGAATAAGATGGTGAAGAGTAGGGTCTCGTGGACCCATGCCAAGACTAGCGACATGGCTTATAGTTCCTTGAGTAAAGAGAGAGTGTCCTCAAGGGATTCTTAATGTTGGAAGGGGTTTTAGTTCTACCTGGTCCAACTTCCCACAACCCAGATATGTCCCCCAAACCGCTGGCAGACCATCACCCAGCCTCCGTGTGGACATCCCCAGTGTTCGCTCAGCCCCAGTGTTGGGTGTCAGTTCACATCACCAGATGACACCTCCACACACAGCAGTCATTTCCTGTATTAAGATCGATGCAGCCCTCTGACTTCTAGCTGTTTGTCCTGCTTAGACCTCCCAAGTGAATCTGTTCTCAATCTAAGACATGTCCTGTAAAACATTTGTAAACACATTCACCTCAGGACATTCTCCTTCAGGTTGAAGCAGCTCAGTTTGTTATGTGAGCGATACCTAAAGTTTCACTTCCTGGTTCCCCCTCCTTAGGCACATTCTACTTTCTTAGTGTCCCACTTAAAACAAGGCACCCAGAACTCCCAAGGCATTTTTGAGTGCTAATTGCAGGGTTGTTAGCTTTCTAATTCTGAAAAACAAAATTCTGTTAACATAATATTCAAGGGTGTGTTAACGTCTTCCAGCAACTTTGACACAGAATTAACTTGCGTTGAACATGTGACTTGTTGGTAAAACTCCCGCTCCCCAAACATGCAGGCAACTCTTTTCTCACTTGAATGCTGCCAAGGTAAGCCTTTAAGCATTCATTTTTTTTCTGAACCTGTGTCTATTACTTTTATTCTTATCCCTGTGCAATTCCATTTAATTGATTTTTGTTTCACCATTCTAGTCTAATGATATAACTGAATTTGTATGCCTTTTTAAAAAATCATGTTTACTTACTTTCCTTCCTAAGTTGTTTCTGGTCATCCGAAGGTTTGCTCTAAGCTATTGCTGAGAAACTTCTAAAGGGCAAAGGACAGGTCTCTATAACATGCCCCTGAAAATCACTTCAGGTTGACATGAATTTATTATCCAATAATCCTTGAAGTTGACTAGCCATCTGTGAACTCGCGTGACCATGCTGTCACGTCACTCACATTTATCTGTCCTTTCTGAAGGTTATCAAAAAAGGCTAAAACCAAGATACACTACAGTTTTGGCCTCTCCAATCTATCAACCTAGAAACCCTGCCGAAAGAATGAAATGAGGTTAGCTTGCCATAGCTTTTTCTAAGAGACCCCCTACTGGTCCTTAATGATGTTATTTATCTTCTCTAAATAGCCCCATGGCATCCGAATAATTTCTTCTAAGTTTTTACCAAGGGTCCACATCAAGCAGAGCAGCCTCAAGTTTGCTTTCTCATTTTGAAATTGGGACATTTGCTTATCTCTAGTTTTCTGGTTCCTTTTCTGTTCTCTGAATTCTTAACCATTATTAGCAGAAGCAATCTACATCCTCTTTCAGGATGCAATTAGTTTGCGTCTGGGCACTTGAACTCATTTGAAGTGTCTTCATATGTTCTTTTCTATCAGGAGCTTTTGTTCAACCTTTACTATGCCTTGCTTCTCAAGTCTGAGCATTGTTCTCATTCCTGAAGAATCTGGAATCAGAATATGAGGTTATTGTCACCTCCATCCACCCTCTCTACCAGTTGTTGGAAGACTGTCGCAGAAACATCCCACAAGGACTGGCCCTGCTGTCTGGGAAGGGTTTGGACTTTAGGTCCACTAGCTTCGAAGAGGGACACAGGGAAGCAGTGGGGGAAGTGGGAGCTACCTTCCCGGCCCCTCGCGTGGATGGTGGATGCAGCCCTGGCACATAGTGGGGTGGCAGGGGTAATAACTGCTGGGCTCCCTCCTTCCTGAGGCTCTTCAGGCTCTGTACTCCTCCCTGAACCAGGACTGTCTTCTTACCTTACATTGCTGTAAGACCTAATGAATGGTGGAAAGCCTCAGCTTGTTCTGAATTTTAAGTCTCCTCATGTTGTAGAAAGTCACTCACTCATTTATTGCTTTTCCCCCTTATTTCCAGCCCTGTACTGCTGAGTAGGGCCAGAGGTTAAAAACTCAACAGTTTGCCCCTACAAGCTCACCATCAGTGGAAGAGACAGCCCTCCTACCAGATATCACTGAACAGGCAGTGGACTGGGGGCAAGAGGGGGTCATGGAGCCATTATATGAGGGTATAATGACATTATCTAGTGTTTATGGTCACTTTTAGGGGAAGATAGATAGATACTTAGATAGATATAGGTATAGGTATATCTATATATACCTATATCTATATAGATATTAATATCTATATAGATATCAATATCTAAGATATATAGATATATATTTACATATATCTATATATGTGCATAATTATATCCATATCTTTTAACGATATTTGCTGGGGTAATGAGATACAACATTTCATTCCATTCCATTATAGCACCTTTCCAAGGATTTGGTACACTACAACTTAAGGACTAAGTATACTTGTTTAATTCCTATGCATGCTGAAAAGTCCTTCATAGCATTTCCTTCACTTTGAGCTACTGCTTTGAAAGTCCACCTGTAGTCGACCCATTCTCCAGAAGGGACGGGCTCTTATTTTAAAATGTTGCCTTGTTCCAAAATTTTCTCTCCATAGTGCTTTACCTGAGGTGCCATGAGGTATTTGCCATGTCGAAGGCTTTCCCACATTGACCGTCATCCTGAGGCTTCCATCCAAGGTGGACTCTTCATACCAGTGTTCATATTGTCTTTATAAAAGTAGATTTGTAGTAATATACATTCTTAAAATAAAATCCATACCATTATTTAATATTCTTTTTTGGAGTTTTTTTATTTGTAGTTTTTCCCCCCAAGCCACTCTGATTGCTGACCCACCATGTAGGTCTGTCCCGACATAATCTCCTTATGATCATCGCTTTAAATTATTCTCCTGGAGTTTCCTTTGTTCAGAGCCTCACATCCCCAGTGAATTGTAATTTCCATTATTCTCACATCATAGAACCATGCCTGTCGTTCTTCAAATTATTTATAGTATGTCCTATAAAATGTCTGTGTTAGTGTTTGTCATTCCCAGGTTTCTCTTCCTTCACTGTTACACATTCTGAGGTGACACCGGTCTTTTTCGGCTTCCGTGTTCCCTTAGTCAACCCCATCATCAGCCCAGCATCCCAAAAGTGTCCCCAATTCTGTACTGTATTCCTAACATGCACTCAGATGCCAGGTTCCGTCCACACACAGGCATCTCTCTAGCACAGCCCTCCTTCTGCCTCCTCACGCACTGTCTTCCACATGTCCTTTCCATCACTGGCCTGGCCTGGGTCAACTGTGTCCTGCCTATGTTTCCTACATCCCGTCGGCCCCTCATTCTGCCTTCCTTCTGGGCACGTAGCTGATCATGTCATCCTGTTACTTAAGAACTTTCAATAGCTCTGCATGGGACATTTCAATGTGCAGTAGCTTCCTATGGAACATTCCAGTAGCCTGCCTGATGATGATCAAACTTCGACCATGAAAAGAATAGTCTTCCACAGTCTGCCCCTCGCGACCTCTCCAACTGTGTTTTCCTACATGCCACTCTCCCTCATATTTCAATCATCCCAGAGAATTCTCCATCCTTTGAATCTAGCCTGCACTTTCCCCCTCTACTCCTTGGTTTATGCTTCGCCCTCTCTGCAGTGCCCCCACTCTCCTCAGGCAAAGTGGACAGTGGCTCAGAGAAGGGGTCTCCAAGTGGCCACAGTAGATTGTGTGTACCAAAGCGTGCCGTCTGTCCCTAGAGGAAGATTCCGAGAGGATGTAGGCTTTTCTCAAGATTTGTCACACCTGTCAGTCTCTTCTCTGCCACCACACAAAGGGACACCAGCAAAGCAGTTTCAAAATCCTCTACGGAAGAGGCCTCCCTAGAAGGCCCATGGAAGGACGAAAGACCTCAGGTGCTGGTTTCTTGTCATTTCCAGTTGAACATCATTAGCTCAGTGACCTATTCGAAAAGAATAGAGTCCTGAGAAGTAGAGCCCACTACCTAGGTGAAGTTCAGAAGCCGAGTTTGGCTGTTGTTGGGTGCACCCTCTGTGTGCTGGCTGCTGTAACAAAGTATGGTATCCTTTTAATGTTGACAACAATTTTCTGAGGTAAGTATTATCCCATTTTACAAATAAGGAGCTAGACTCAGATAAGCTAGAGCTGTTTTCCTAAGATCACATACACCCCTCGCAAATGCAGCCTGTCTTCCACTGCTTTTGAAACAGTGGATGGAATGTGGGTCCTAAATGCCATGAAGAACGTGTGTGGAGGGACATGGGACCAAAGTAGCAAGCATGTACGTGTTTCAGAGAAGCAAGAAAAGTCCCAAAGAGATTAGGAAATTCCTCCCCTTCGCCCCGCCCCAGTTCTGGAAAACTGTATTTTTTCAGAATGAGGTTCCAAACTTTAAGCCCATGGGATCTTCCCAACAATCCCATGAGGTAAGCAAGGCAGGTAGGTGAGGAGACCAAGGCTTGGAGAGTGAAATGAATTACACAAGGTCGCCCAACCTGGGAGGCAGGAGCTGGACCAGGACGAGTACCCAGATCTTCTGACTCAAGTGTTCTTTCTACTCTACCGCAGGTGTAACGTGGAGAAGGTGCCCAGTAATTCTCAGTTGGAAATAGAAGGAAACAGGTCAGGATCTGTCTTGTATTCCCGTGTCTCTAAATCCAGGTATCCCTTGGTACACCAAACAGACCAGTTCCTAAGGAGTCGGAAGCACATGTCTCCATTTGCCTCCTGGTCACCCCTACTTGGAGTGAGGGATGGAGGCACAGACATTCCAGAATACTTGCTGTGGCTTTTGAGCTTCTCTGTGCTGTGTTTCCATTTGGGGTGTCCACTCTGTAAAAGCACTTCTCACAGAGGCGTTGGGAGCTGCCTGCGTCTGTCCCTACCTCTAGCACCTTGGACATGGGTTTCTGTTGCTTCTCTCTCCCCTTCAGTGCAGCAGCTTCTGTCTCACATCCTGCGGACCTCTTAACTCTGTGCTGTCTTGCTTTAGAGGCTTTAATGAAAAAGCAGCCGCGTGCTTGGATCCTCTGCAGTACACAAAGAGGCGTGTCTGAGATGCTGTGTCTGAGACTCTGGGATTGATCATGGGATTGATGAGTCTGCTCTGGGCTGGCTCCTGGGTGTGACTTCTGGGCCGGCCTGTCATATGTGGTCCTCAATGTTCTAAGCCAGTGTGTGTAACCTTTGTGTGTCTTTGCTCCTGTTGGGTGGAAGGTGGAAATGCTTTTCTCCTAGTGACGTGAGAATGCGATGTAAGGTGAGCGGGACAAAGGGATGTGCATGGTTTACCATGGTTAGGAGTTGTTAGTAATACAGAGGGTGCCAAAAAATGTATACACATTTTAAGAAAGAAAAAACTGTGTTAAAAATGTAATAATATATGCTGATAATGAAAGATGAATACCAGTGATATGTGTACATTTGGGGTTTGTTTTTTTTTTTTTGTTTTTTTTTGGCATCCCCGGTGTGTTGAAAACATTTCTTTTCCCCTTGCAATCAGCTTGTACTTTTAAAATAATATCAATATAATGCTTTGCCACCCATATTCCACATTTGTCAGTTGACCCAATAACTCCCTTGACGGCGTTTTTTCCCTGCTAGTTTAGGATCCAATCTAGAGCCAGTAGGAAAAAGAATTGAAGCTCTATTTTGTATTTCAGCATAAATACCAATCACCAGGTGTGGCATTCTCCTTTATAGGAGGAGATTGAAAGTGGGGGTGATGTGTACCTACCCATATCTCTGTAGAGATGAAACTGTTGGGCAAGATTGCCATGTTTTGTGTGTGTGTGTTTTTTTCTTTTTCTATTGGTTTTCAGTAAATAATTACCAATCCTGGAAGCCAGAAGCACCATCCATAGTGTGTGCTGAGAGACGTTAAGAATTGTATTCCATTTTTGCCATTACGAGAAAGAACTCAAGTCTGGACTCACATTTTGGGGTTGAAACAATAAATACTTGACTTTATTAGTTTGGGCATTTTAAATAATTAACCAACTTGGGTAGAAACTTCCACCACCACAACAGAGAAAGGAGGTTTTAGGGTCCAAATGGTATGATGTAGGCTAAACTCCCAGCCCAGTGAACGAGGACAGACAGAAGCTCTTTTTTTCCTCTTTCATCAAAATGGTCATGTGACCATGAAAAGTGGATTAATTATAACTTTAAAGGGTACTACAAGGCTCCAATGTCATGCCTGGGCTTTTTGAGGAGACCGTATGACCATAGGTAGTTGGGACCTAGATAAATCCATTTTTACTAAAGACATGTCTAAACTGTAATTTCCAGAGCCATAGTAGCAAGGGACTGACATCTGCTTCCTCAGGGTCTAGAGCCTGCCTTGTCCCTTACTGTCACATACGCTTCCTTTTCCCATACACCTGCATTCACGGCATGTTGTTCAGAGGTTGTATTATGATGCGCATATTTTGTAGATCATTTTTTAAATTCTTGTTTCATGGGTTCAGATGCACTGAGCATTTTTAACGTGTCAGTCTCTGCAAGTATGGAGAATGTAGGAAAAGGAATACAATGGAATCCCTTAAAGCATAGTTGGAAAGAGCTCTATGGATAACGGATACCTAGTGTGAGTAAAGTGTACGTATGAGGTGTGAGGGGACGAACAGGGCAAGAATGGGGAGAGCTTCAGATCTACTTGGGGCAGAGTAGGGATTCCCCTAGTAGACTTGGGGGCTGGGGGAGAAGTGGGTGAGGCAGAGGTACGTAGTTCCGTGTGTGTAGGCAGCCATGGAGATAGGGAAGAGCAGGGCCCCTGTAGAGAGCACATGGATCTCAGTATGACTGGGTCATCGAAGACAAGAGAGGAGGGACATAGCATGGGGCATGAAAACAACAGAATAAAATACTTAGAGCTGTGATTGACAAGACTTAGGGTCAGATGGATGTAAGAGGAGGAGGAGACTCTAACGATAACTCTTGGATCACTGTGCTGAGTGGTAAGTGAGTGTGGTATCAGCTACAGAAATGTGGGTGACATGATAAAGTGGTATGTGTGGGTGCTGCGCGTGCGCGCGTGTGTGAATAGGTCCATCCCCATACTCCATCCCAGGAAATCAAAATTCTCTCCATAACTATTAACAGCCCTTGACGTTGTGATTATGTTGTTAGTATTGACTATCCCTTCAGGACCAGCCAAGAAACTCTTTCAGACAAAATTTACTTTTACCGATGTTGGCATGAGACGTTCCGTATTCTTTTTCGATGGGCCAGACAGGCTGTGACTGTGGATCTCAGGCCCAAGCACCTTTGCACTGAATCACTCTAATTAGATTATAGAGGAATTGCCACGAAACAGTCGTGTGACCAAATGGATACACTTTTGGAAAATCTCAGTGCTGGGTGAAGAGCCTCTCTTCGTTTATTCTCTGTGTGGGATATTTGGGCTCAGGCTGATAGTTGCTCTTAAGTAATTGCCACTGGGCAAAGTCATAGCCTCCTGCACTGTCTTGGATGATGCTTTTCTAGAGCATGGGGCTCACACTTGAGTCCTGTAGCTTCTTGGAGAATTCCCAGTGCAGTTAGAGGCTCTGAGAAGTTTTGCTATAAAAGTAACCTGTGGAACTTTGTTGAACCCAGTGTTTCCTCAACTCATTTGACCAATGAACTCTCTTTTTCAAGGAATATTAGTCATCCATTAAGCTCATGTTCCAGGGCGAGCACTTTGGGAAATGCTAACTTTGAGCTCAGAAGTTGCATTTAGTCCAGAGACAATCTGCTCAGGGAAATGTGGATTCCAGTACTTTAGTTTGCCCTCATTACAAATATTGATACTTTCAGATGTTTACTGGAATAGGCTGCTTTGACTCCTGGTGGCTTGACACTTATTTATGTTGCTCAGCCAATTATACCCACATACAGCAGGTGGGCAGCCCACAAATAAACTAAGTTTGTTTGTTTTGTAAGGCACAAAAGGCCTCGCCAAGGCTTCCAGCATTAGCCTGGCCCAGAAGCCCAGGGTCTCTGCCTCTCAAAGCTCCAGGCCAATTCCAGCATAAATGACCTCTCTCTGAGGGAGGGGAAGGAATCCCAGCTGGAAATAACAAAAGTTTTACAATCTTATAAACTGTCTTCAAACCTCTCTGTAAGTGTCTTTGATCAAAAATGGATTGCACTGAATGATGGCAGTTATTTGGGCATATATGTTCCTTGTATATTCATGGAGGAAAAATCTGCCTCATTCCTTTAGAATCACACGTCATAATGACTTCCTTAAGAATTTACTAAAAGGGCCATTATAGGAAAAAGCAAATTTCCAGAGCCTGCTATGACCCAGCCCTTTAACAAAGTGACGTTTGGGATTTGCAGCTCATGTGGAGAGGCATTTGATTCTGTTTGCTTGCAAAAGCTCTGTGCTTTGGAGTTTGGTCACAATTTAGCCAAAAGGTTTGCCGAGTTTTTACTATTAACAAGTAGAGACATAGGGAAAGATCAAAAGACAGAATGGTCAGTGGAAGGGAAGGAAGGTGGGTCCTTACCTTTTGGAAGGAAGACGTCTTCCGAGTTATGACCAGGTATACAAGATGAGATGACAAAAGTTGGTGAAGTGGGTGACCAAGGAAGCAGCAGCCCTTTAGCTGTCATGTTTAGACAGATGGACAGTTAGGATCCTGTATCTGTACCTGCTATCGTGAAATGTCACGTAAGAAAAAGAGAAGCATCAAGACTTCCTGAGTCACTATTTCTAAAAAGTCAAGTGTTAGATGATAAATCTTCTCAAACATCACCTCAAAATACTTGTCTAAACAAAAAAATAAATAATACTCTCTGAAGCCCCGGTTCTGCTGAGCACCTCTGATTTGTAGTAATAAATTCAATGAGAGAATTCTGAACAAATAGAAACTTTATATAGATTCTGACAGTTGCAATATATTAAAAATGTTACAGAATTATTCTGTTCTATTTTATTTATTTATTTGGCTTTGTATAGTAGAGTTAAAAGGTGCCAGTTGGTGATATGTGCTATTTATGTTGATATAAATAAAAGTTGGTCATATGCCCCGTAGACATCGTTTCTCTGGGAAAAAAATCAGATTAGATTTTTGACTTATTGCATGTTTTCAAAGAAGGTAACCCAATAAAAGTGTTTGAGACCTATTTTATTTATGGATGATAATATGGTTCCAAATTACATTAGATCATAAATCTTCATTTTGTTGAATAACAGTACATTATTATTAATGTTTATTTATGCTCTTGCATATCTCCTTCTAGTGGTTAGTTAATGCCTTTTTAAAAACCTAGTAGAAGTTGTATTGCATGTACAATTTGGTATCGTGTGGTTTTTTGGGTTTTTTTCTCCAGTGAATGTCGTAACAAGCGTTTTTTCCATTCCTTAAGGCACATTACTTTAAAATACATAATTTTAGATTCTCTAGCATATACATATAAAATTATATATACACATATGTGGGTGTATATACACATACATGTATGTGTATGCGCCTAGATATACACATACGAGTACATATGCACATACATATATAAATATTTGTACACATGTCTGTATATACATATATATTATGTATACATAAAATATGTGTATCCATATTTTAGCCTAAAGTAGATTACCAAAAGTGAAACTGTGCTTCAAAGAGTTACTGTGTTTAAAACTCCTGATAAAGCCTTGGTCCTTTTCTTACTGAGCTGAGCAAACCCTTTGTAGTCGCCTAACATTGAGGCATTTGCCTTTCATTAACTTGATGTAACCTTATTTTTGTTGATAACTCAGGCATATTATATGTCTACAGTTCTTAACATAACCCATGGTGAAATTTAACAGCTACCTATTCTGCTCCCATCTCATTCTGTTTTGCTGTTACCTCATATATGTTTAAGAGGCTAGGAAGTCAGCTTTCTAAGCTTCGTAGGAACATCATAAGCCGATATTCAGTAAGATTCAGATGAGAAACTCGTGATACCTAGTTTGTGTCTGGCTCAAGTTTCTGGGGGCTTTCTGGATAATTGGGGTACTACTCTGATTTAAGTGATACGTATTATAAACCTAATAAGAATCTGATCCTGAAAAGCAGCAACTTGCTTTCACCTACTGCCCTCCGATGTTGACCCAATTTTATAGTTTTCTTCCCAAATGATTGCCTGTGTTTGATTCCTTTAGGACTATAATAACTTCTCTGTAAAATCCTTCCAAGTGGGTATTCTAAATTGTGACATCATTTGCTTACCAAAGCAAGGTAAAATCACACTTTTACATTCATTAACTAAACAAAACCTATTTCAGCTATAGTTAAAATCTCATTTTTTAAAGTATCTATTAAAAATGCTTGTTACTAGATCAGCTTGAATAGATAAAAAGCAAAATCATAAAGCAGCAAAAAACAAAACAAAACAAGTCTCTCACCCAATACATCTTGGTTTGAACTTGTTGGGAAGACATAATATCCCGTATTTTAAAGGACTAGGTTTCTTAGCTAGTATTTCAGTCTTCTGCACTCTTTCAGCTATGCCTAAACTATAACCAGGCTGATATTGATGTAATGTTTATAATGTATGCAGCCATCATTTTAGAATTATAGTAGTATAGATGTGGAATTATTGCCATTTGGTTTCTGGAGGTAATGGAAGAAAGATTGGTTCCCAGATGAAGCATAGCAGAGTAAGTGTGTGTGTGTGTGTGTGTGTGTGTGTGTGTAAGCTATACATGCAGGGTTTCAAACCACCATTTACACAGTGGCATGGAGGGCTTTTCCACCTCACACAGCATAACATCATGGACATGTGTCTCTGTGTCCATTGGCCTCTGTGGAGAGGAAATGTGCATGCCCACCAGCACTTGTAAACTCACGTTAAGTGAATTGGGTTCCTTTAAATTTGTATTTCAGGTTACACTTCTCCCTCACCCATCCTATTTCTGATCAGGGTCATGTTTCTTACTCCATGATAGATCATTGTACAAAGTAGATCTGAAATTACAGACCATCAGTGGAATCCTTTTTTGGAGGAGGTGAGTGGGTATCACTTTTGTGATGGGAAGCAGCTCATTTTGAAGTAACAATTTATGCTTAGGCCTGAAATTGTGTAAAATCACATAATGGAAAATGCCTTGGGGGTAGGGTAAGCATTTCAACAGAAACAGAACACCTTCCGCAAACCACTGTACAATTACTCCATTGTTCTGTTCTTTAAAAAAAGAAAACTTTCCAGCACTGGGGGAAAAAAAAGCATTTGGAAAGGTATATTGAAAAAGCCTTTGCTGAGCTTAAGTTTGAGAAAGAAATGCCAAGAATTCAAAACTCTGTCAGGCTGCTTCACTTCCATTTTTTTTCCTTACGTTCTTTAAACCTTTAATTTAGAAAAAAATGAATTACTGTAGTGATTTATTAATAAGTGGTCCTACTACCTCAGTGCATTCTCTAGGTCATGGAAAAGTGGGGTGTCTTCCAGAACCTCCTGGCATTTCCTGCCTAAACTGTCTGTCAGGTTCATTGCCTGTGACAGAGATAAAAGGAAAGGTTTTGATTGCAAGCAAAATATTCCCACCCTGCATGGAGGAGAGAAAAACATACATAGCACAGTGTCTCAGCAGTGAGGTACTGAGAATTGGTTTAATATTGAGAATTTCTTCCATTTTTGTGGAGAATGGGTTCTTGATCCTGGATGGATAATGAAGTATTTAAGGGAAAAGGATAGAGCCCCTTTCAGCCAAGTGATAGGTCGGTTAGCTCTGGGGACTTGGATTTTGTCGTAAAGGAGGGTTGGCCATGACACTTGGGGGTACACAAGAGGAGAGTCAGGTCAACTGTACAAACTCGCAGAGACTGACCTGAGGAGGACTTTGAAAGCCAGACTGAGATGTTTGAATGATGATGGAGCGAACACAGGAAGACTCCCTTAGCTTCCAGGTCTTCCTTTTGCCCATGCCCTCTATGCTTACGAGGGTGAACAAAGGAGATGGGATAGGATTGTTTTGAAACAAGAAATTTGTGTCATTTTATAGTGTTGGCCCTGCATCTCAGAACAGTTAGCTCTCTCCTTTATGAGCACTTATAACTCTGGACTTGGGTCTAGAATTTCTTGTTCTTTTCTTTTTTTTATTTTTTATTGGGGAATATTGGGGAACAGTGTGTTTCTCCAGAGCCAATCAGTTCCAAGTCGTTGTCCTTCAGTCTAGTTGTGGAGGGCGCAGCTCAGGTCCAAGTCCAGATGCTGTTTTCAATCTTTAGTTGCAGGGGGCGCAGCCCACCATCCTATGCGGGAATTGAACCGGCAACCTTGTGGTTGAGAGCTCGTTCTCTAACCTACTGAGCCATCCGACCGTCCCTCCAGAAGCTCAGTGGCAGCTTGTTGTCTTCAATCTAGTTGTGGAGGACACAACTCACTGGCCCATGTGGGAATCGAACCAGCAACCCTGTTCAGAGCTCACGCTCTGACCAACCAAGCCATCTGGCCACCCCAGGGTCTAGAATTTCTGACAACTCAGGACAGAGATAACAGACTCAGATTGTTTTAGGTATTTTGGTCCTGTTAGAAAGAGCTTTATCATACTTTTGATGCCAACCACTTGTTTCTTACTTCACCAATGGCACAGTTGAAATTAAGAGTATGTCTATCACAGGTGTACAAAGCAAAGATGTGCTTATAACCTGTCAACAGAAAAATGATACCATCTGTTGGCAATGTGGAAAATGACACTATGTAGAATACCAGTGAGGGGCAGGTTTAAAATCCCAGATTACAAAGAGGTCTGACTTTTTCATTGTTGCTAGTTTATAAAGAATGCTAATTATAAAGAAGTCACCAGATAGAAATAGAAAAAGTATATCTATAAATTGCCTTTCAGATATTCCTTTTCAAATAGGTAAAATGTTTATATATATGTGTGTATGTATATATATATATATATATGTATGTATGCATGTATGTATGTATATATGTGTGTGTGTGTGTGTGTATCTTAGTGATAGAAAAAGAGTAGACCAGAAATTATGACCCTATGTTGAAGGTGATAGTAAATAAAATAGGTTTTGTTATATACTATGTGCTATAACTTACAGGGATACAAATGCATTTCTCAACCTGGGAAGTGGGGTAGGGGGTGGCTGTCAGTGTGAGAGAACACCTTGATTCTTGCCATAATAATCTAAAAATCCAATTCCCTATTAAACTGCAGTCCTCTTAAACGTCTTGTGTTTGCCCCTGATTTTAGTATTCATGAAGCCCATAAATGCATTAAATAAAATAAAACAGTGACACAGAAAATCTCACCCATCCCTTTTGACAGAGGATTTTCGGTTAATTTATGCAGGCCCCTTTGCACTTCAGCATTTTCCCCACTGGTTGCTAGGCAACCGTTTGAGTTAGTGCGCATGCCTTTTTTATGATAACTGTCATTATGATTATTTTTTAATTATACAACTGGGACTATGGATTAAAACAGCATATTGTCACTCATTCTTTGCTGCTGTTTCTAGCATTCTTACATACTCCTAGAATCACTTTCTGAAATTTGCATGGCAGTGATTTATGGGTTTTTTTTTTGGAATTTCTGGCTTCACAAAGAAAATAGAGATGGCATCATAAGAGAAGCAAGATTTTTGTGAAAAATGACTATACCATGTGTAACAATCTATTATTGATCTGGATAGGCCAAGTCAGATATTAGGCTCTTGAATCTAAATTATGTATATTTTGTTCCTTTAATCATGTCTGCTTCTAATGTTAACTGACATTAAAAGCTTATATTGCTTTATAGTCTGTTTTTTAAAAATTATAAAATGCTAAGCATTTGTTGCTATTAAATCTGTTTTCAAATAAAGCTACCATGCACTTGGGGGAGGGTACAGCACTAATTCCAGAAACATCAAGCATCCACACTTGCTAAATATGTTTGTTATTTTTGACCCAAATTGCTCCATACACACAGCAGTGCAGTTACACAAGATAAAGCGTTTCCTCTAGCAAATAATAAGAAAGGTATGTGTGTAAAATACCCTAAAAGGAACAACACTGAAAAGATAGTCACTAGGTACATACCAAAGCTTTTCATTTGAGGTTCATTAGTGTATATTCTAACATTTTCTAAATATAAAGTGATTTTGAAGACAAAGGAATATAAAAATGAAGTGTGTTGTTTTGTTTTTTACCAACACTATTATTCATTTAACATTGGAATTTTGGTTGAATGGGATATTTTAAATGTTTCTCTCAAAATGAAGAGATATGTGCTCTGAAAGAGGAATCCACAGTGGACTTCCATATCATGTGTGACGGAGTGGGGACCTAATGGTATTTTAATGTGATTTTGAAGTTTGCACTGGGGCATTAATCTTCAGGAGAGTTGTAGAATTTTCCTTGATTTAAACAGCCCTGTGTATATGCATGGGGTGCCGATTTGCTATTTTTCACATTTTCTGAAAGGAAATAAAACCTTTCCTCGGTAGTGCATGATCTATTATGTTTTTGTTTGTTTCCCCCACCCTGCAGTTCAGGGCGACAGCTCAGCGAAGTCTTCATTCAGTTGCCTTCGAGGAAAGAATTACCAGAATACTATGAATTAATTAGGAAGCCGGTGGATTTCAAAAAAATAAAGGTAGATATTCTGTTTACAAACTTTATTTTAAATAAAGGATAAATGTAAATTCATTGCAATGATGACAGTTAGGACTTGGCAGTAGCCTCTTGTCTGACAAGCACTGACACCCATCCAGGGCTTGACACCAGAAAAGGGGGGATGTCCTTGGGCTTTCACATGTGTGTTATTTAATCATTATGCTGAGAGCTCATGTTATATTGCATTTTACTTAAGAAGCTGCAGACTTTTCAGACCCATTGCTTTTTCTGTTCCCCATCATATGCTCCTTCCTCCCCCATACAAGAAGGCGTACTAGTGGGAGGGTGGTCTCTGTGAATGGCAGTCCCTGAAGTTGTGCAGCCCCACGTCCCTGGCAGGGTTGTATGCTGAGAAGACAAAGGGGAAAACCCGGCTCTGTTAACCAAATGATGATTGTTGCATTGTCTCTCCCTCTTCTTTCCTCTATTTTATCCAAAATTTTCATTAGGAAAGAATTCGTAATCACAAGTACCGGAGCTTGGGCGACCTGGAAAAAGATGTCATGCTTCTCTGTCACAATGCTCAGACGTTCAACTTGGAGGGATCCCAGGTCTGTCTTTCATATCTGAAATAATTTTAACCTTAAATGTGCTTATGTTCTTTTAAGTAAAATATTTTGTTTTCTGCTATTTGAACCATTGCTGCTACCCTGGCAGAAGAAACATGAAAAATAAAAGCCTATATTCCATGCTTCCTGTGTAAGTAAATTGCTTTGGCATTTTCAAATTCATGCCGCCTCGTCTGCACCATAGCTATACTAATTCCTGCTCATGCTTCCCTTAAAGGCTTCACTTCTAATTAGAGGAGGGATGCAAGTAAATCACTTAATGTAATGATTAAAGGTGGGAGGTCCAGTTTTTGCTTTTATAGAGATTTGTATATTTGATTATATTTCCCTTCGTTTTTCCGAGTGTAGCCTTGCATTAAGTGTTGAAACTACTATGATTTAAAACAACAGGAAAAAAAATTGCCTTAATTGCTTACAAAAAAAAAAATGCTTTTCATCAGGCCACTTGTATTTCTTTTTACTTCCGATCTCCATAGGAGCAAGCAAGCCTAAGAATATATAAGTAAGTGACACTGAACTTATTAAAATAACTAGGGGGAAGACACTTTCACTTTAATTACACCTCAATTCCACTCACCTTTTGTAGGAACTCCCTTTTTCCTACCCGTTTTTCTGGCCTAATGCTCTCATATCCATGAAGAAGAAAGAGCAAGAGAGGTCAGTGTGTCTGCTGACCAGTGCAGTGTCAAGCCCCCATTAAATTCCTTAAGCCTCTTTCCTGCTCATGCCTTTTGACCTTCGTGTCAATTCCAGTCACTACATTTGGAGAACATGGGAATCCTCAGAATGGGCCTGACGCAGGCTGCACATTTCCAGGTTAATAGCAGTTACCAGCAGTAGTAGTATTTTGACCAAAATAATAGGTCTAGAAAGCAAACCTTGTGTTTTCAAGACACTCGTCAAAGAAAGTTAAGCTGAAAACCAGGACAGAGAGAGTAAATACATGAGTCGACAAGGAAGTCTTTTGTGAAAGACCATTTTTGTAGCCTCTGGATAGATTTGGGGTTGCTTTATAATACTGTGGCAACATTGTGATCCATGCCCTGTCCCTTTCCAGGCCACACTCACTGTCTCACATCTGAAACGGGGTGAGAAATGGCCTCTAGACTGTCTTCCCTCCCAGTCCATCCCAGATACTAGTTTATCTTTCTCCAACCACCTCCTTCTCACCCTGTCCGTCCACTGCCCAACAGCTTTGCAGTTCCCCATGTTAAATTCTAGAATGAACTTAATCTCCAGAGGCTGTTTTCTAACGTCATGCCTTACCCTAACTCGTCAGCCTCATTTCCTGCTGCCCTTCTTGCTAACCGGTTCGTGTTCCAGTCAGACGGGTCCCCTGACCTGCTTCCCTGGATATACGTGCAGTTGGAAACAGTCATACAGAGACCCTGTGTAGCCTTTACGTCATCACAAGGTAGTAACATGTTGTGTAACCTAGGCTAGTATTGTAACCTGGAAGTTGACACTGACGCAGGCCACGTGCATCTTTTGTATTCTTGCCTCCCCACCTTTCGCACTTGGCTCTGCTTCCCTAAAAAGCTCCTCTCCTTTCTCATCCCTGATGGAATCCTCCTCCCCTTTAAGATCCAGCTCAACTCTGATGTGTCTAGCCCACTCGACACCAGTGGCTCCATCTCACTACTCTCCCCCTGGTCCCTTGTCCTATTGGACTATATTGTTTGGGGCTCACCACAAGTTGCCCAGTGTGTGGCTCATCTTTACAATAAAGGAATACATGTTCCTGGAGAGCAAGGATCTTTTTTTTTTAATTTTTTTATTTTTAAATCAAACTGGCAGCCTTGTGGTTGAGAGCCCACTGGCCCATGTGGGAATCGAACCGGCAGCCTTCGGAGTTAGGAGCACGGAGCTCCAACCACCTGAGCCACCGGGCCGGCCCGTGGATCATTTTTTGCCCATGTTCTTTATTTCGTACTTAATTATTGTGGTAAAACACATAATGATTGATTTTAAGACAAATTGATCATCTTAACCATTTTTAAGTGCATAGTTTAGTAGTGTTTAGTATATTATCATTGTTGTGCAACAGGTCTCCAGAACTTGTAATACTGAAACTCTGTACCCATTAAACAACTCCCCATCTCCTCCTCCCCGTGCCCGTGGTAATCATGGTTCTACTTTCTATTTCTATGAATTTGACTGCTTCAGATACCTCATATAAGTTGAATCATTTTCAGTATTTGTCTTTTTGTGACTGGTTTATTATTTCCCTTAGTATAGTGTCCTCAGGGTCCATCCATGTTGTAGCATGTGACAGGATTTCCCTCCTTTTTAAGGCCGAGTAATATTCCATTGTATGTATACGACCCATTTGGTTTACCTATTCATCTATCAGTGGACATTTGGTTTGCTTCCACCTCTTGGCTATTGTGAATAATGCTGCTGTAAACATGGGTGTGCAAGTATCGGTTCAAGACCTTGCTTTCAATTCTTTTGGACATATACCAGAAGTGACATTGCTGGGTCATATGGTACTTCTGTTTTTAATTTTTTGAGAAAAAGGACCATTTCAACTTGATATCCCTCAGCATCTATGCTCAGGCATACACTAAAAATAAAGTACTGACTGGAAAAGTATTGGCTGGTTGGTACTGATAAACTCAGTAATAAAGACTAGCCTCCATTTGTTAAGGGAATTGCATTTTAAAGAAGGTTCCTTTGCCACAGTATTTGATAGATGAGTTCAAATAAGAAGTACTATTTTTAAATACTATTTTTGTTGTCACAGGAGAGAGGATATCTTATAGAAGTCCACCCTTCTCTCCCAAGTGTGTGCGAGCACACACACGCGCTTGCACATACACACACACACACACACACTGAAATTATTTCAACTGCGCATGGACTTTCTCCTGTGAGAATATGTATGTGTATCGGACTTGGGACTTTTCCTATCTGGGTTTCCTGTAAGCATAAAAGCTAACATTGCTGTTTCTACTAAAATTCATGTAAAACAAAGCTGGTGTTTTGCATAAGGAAGACAATTGCGTACTGCGATTGTGAATCTTAGGCCTTCAGCTCGTAGTTTTTAACAGATGCCACTTTAACCTTTAGATCTACGAAGACTCCATCGTCTTACAGTCCGTGTTTAAGAGTGCGCGGCAGAAAATTGCCAAAGAGGAAGAGAGTGAGGATGAAAGCAATGAAGAGGAGGAAGAGGAAGATGAAGAGGAGTCAGAGTCGGAGGGTAAGCTCAGGCTTCCGGTTCCTGCTCTTCTTTGCCCCTTGCCTCCCGCATCAATGTTTCCATAGATGCTAATGGAACGGACATTCGGCAAATCTGGATTCCAGTCTTTGTTCTACCATGTCCTAGCCAGGCAACCTCAGCAGTGTACTTAACCCAGCTCCTGCTCATTTTCCTCCTCTGTAAAACTGAGGTACTAAACATGCCCGACCCCCAAGCATGTAAAGAGGTTCCCTGAAGGTTGCCTTTGAGAATCAGCGTAATCTACATTTTCTACCAACGTTGTGGTTAATACCTATCTGTTCTATAGCACAGGGGTTCTGTCATCCAGTGGGAATGATCCTGTTAACAGCGGGGCTCCACCCCAGAGTTTCGGATTCAGTAGCATGTGGTGGGGACTGAGAGTCAGTATTTCTAGCAAGTTCCCAGGGGATACTGATGGTGCTGGGCCCAGGACCACACTTTGAGAACCACTGCTTTAGAAAATAATCCTACCGCTGAATTGAAACGGTAGTCCATTTTATCCATCATGGATCAGCTGCTGATCCTGTCTGTATTTAAAATGTTGATATTTTGTTCATCATAGATTTTTTTGTGTGATTACTTTTGAGTTTTTAAAATATTGCATTAGAATATTATTTATCTTGATTACTGAGTTTTGTGGCTTCTTAAATTTTGCGCCCATAGCAAGTACCTCCGTCGTCTTATCGTAGTCTCAACCCTCGTTAATAACTTGAACATTTCAAGGTTACAGCTGTTTTCAAAAGTCTAAAATTTCTTCTCACCTAGTTATGCTTTCACCCCAAACTTTCTCTCAAAGTAATAAATCCCACTGATTTATGGTTTGCTGTGTAAAACAATACAGATAGGCTTTGAAAAATCTTTTATTAGATTTGTTCCTAATTACATACTTAGTACAGACAACCTGGAAAATACTTTCTAAGACAGGAAAATTTGTATGATTTCACATGCATTTTGAGAAGTTGCCGTCTATTTTGTTTATTTTTGTTTATAAAAGTATTTTGTTTATAAAAGTATAGCACACTATTTTATAGCATGATTTTTCTATTTATTATGAGTGTTTTCCTATAGCAATCAGGGTTTTTCTACAGAATACATATTACCATTCATTAATGAATATACCAAAATGTATTAAACTCACTCTAAGTAATGCTGTACTGAAAATTCTTACCCATGAATCATTACAAACATTTTTAAAACATCTGGAGCGTACATATTACCACACAGAATGAGTTTATATCCTTGCCAGCAGTGTACATAAATGTGTTTCCCCATACCCACATCTGTTCTTAGTATTATTCTCTTGAGTGATTCTGCCTTTTATTTATTAATTTAAACATTTTCAATTTCTTATGGTTATTACCTAATTCTGATATCCTAGCATTTGATGAATAAGTCTACATAATCTATCGTAGCTAGATATTTCCTTATTTTAGACCCAGATTTCTAATCTGTTTTTAAATAGCTGCCTTCTAATCCCATCTATCAGTTTAGTTTTTCTCTAATGTCTTTTGACGGTTGGTGTATTAACTTTCTATTGCTACTATAACAAGTTACCATAAACTTTGTGACTTAATAAAACAAAACTTGATTATCTCCTAGTTCTGTAGGTCACAAGTTTGGTATGGGTTTCTCTGTTCCTTTCTGTGGGCCCTGGGTGGGGGGGGGGGGGATCCATTTCCTTGTGAATCCTTCTTACATTGCATCTCCGACTCTTCTGCCTCTTCTTCTTATACTTTGTTTTTTGTTGACGTAATTGACAGATAATACCATATTAGTTTCAGTTGTACAACACAGTGATTCAATATTTGCATATATTGTGAAATGATCACCACATTAAGTTTAGTTAACATACATCACTACACATAGAAAATTGAGTTTTCTTATGATGAGAACTTTTAAAATTTACTCTTAGCAACTTTCAAATATGCAATACAGTGTTATTAGCTATAGTCACCATGCTGTACCTTAACCCCGTGACTTATTTATTTTATAACTGGGAGTTTGTACCTTTGGCCCCCCTTCACCCATTTTACCACCCCGCAGCCCTCCTCCTTGACCTCTGGCAACTAATCTGTTTTCTGTATCTATGAGCCTATTTTTCTTTCATTTTGTTTGTGTTTTTAAGATGCTACATAGAAGTGAGATCATACAGTATTTGTCTTTCTCTCTCTGACTTATTTCACTTAGCTTAATGCCCTCAAGGTCCATCCATGTTGTCACAAATGTCAAGATTTCATTCTTTTTTATGACTGAGTAGTCGTTTATTGTATATGTAAAACAGAAGACACACACACATATCAGATTTTCGATATCCATTCATCTATTGATGGGCACTTAGGTGTTCCCGTATCTTTTTTTTAAAACATTTTTTTTATTAGTTTCAGGTACACAAAACAATGTAATAGACATTTATCATTTATACTCCTCACACAGTGATAACCCCCTCCCCCTATACACTACCCGTCTGACATCACACACAGCCATTACATTTCCACTGTCTCTATTCCTAATGCTGAACTCCACTTCTTGTAACTATATATATATATATATATATATATATATATATATATATATATATATATATATATATATAAATTGTAGCTAACATTCATTATTGTTCAGCTTCAGGTGTACAGTGCAGTGATCAGGCATCTACACCACCCTTGAGGTGGTCACCCTAACAAGACAAGTGTCCATCAGATGCCCTACAAAATTTTTACAACATTATTGATTACATTCCCCAGTTGACTTTCGTTTCCCCGTGGCAATCTTGTGGTTAGCAATTGTGCTGTCTAATCCCGTCACCTTCCCCAGTATCCCCACCCCCCCTACCCCGTTCCCATATCTTGACTATTGTAAATAATGCTACAATGGACATGGGGGTGCATATATCTTTGAGTTAGTGTTTTTGTTTTCTTCAGATAAATACCCAGAAGTAGAATTGCTGCATGATATAGTAATTCTAGTTTTTTAATGGGATCCTCCATACTGTTTTCCATTGTGGCTGTACCAATTTGTATTCCCACCAACATTGCACAATGGTTCCCTCTCTCCCATCCTTGCCAGCACTTCTCTCTTTGATAATAGCCATTCTAATAGGCATGAGTTGAGGTGATATCTCATTGAGGTTTTGATAATACATTTCCCTGATGATTAGTGATGTTGAACATTTTTTCAAGTACCTTTTGGTGATCTGTATATCTTCTTTTGGAAAACTGTCTATTCAAATATTTTGCCCATTTTATATCAGATTATTGGGGGGGGGCGTTATTGAGTTGTATGATTATGTATTCTGGTAATTAATTCCTTATCACATGATTTATAAATATATTTTCCCATTCATAGGTTAATTTTTCATTTTGTTGATTATTTATTTTGCTGTGCAGAAGTTTTTTTTAGCTTGGTATAGTTCTACTTGTTTATTTTTGCATTTACAGCCTTTGCTTTTGGTGTCGAATCCAATGATCATCCCCAAGATTGATGTCAGAGAGCTTACCGCCTATGTTTCCTTCTAGGACTTTTATGGTTTCAGGTCTTACATTCAAGTCTTTCATCCATTTTGAATTAATTTTTCTGTATGGTGTAAGATAGTTTCGTTCTTATGCATGTGGCTGCCCAGTTTTCCCAACACCATTTATTGACTGACTGTCCTTCTCCATTGTGTATTCTTGGCTCCTTTGTCATAAATTAATTGACCATATATGCATGGGTTTATTTCTGGGCTCTCTATTCTGTTTCATTGATCTATGTGTCTGTTTTTATGGAAATACCATACTGTTTTGATTACTATAGTTTTGTAATATAGTTTGAAATCAGTGCATGGTGCCTCCAACTTTGTTCTCTCTCAAGATTGCTTTGGCTATTCAGGGTTTTTTGTAGTTCTACAGAAATTTTAGGATTATTTGTTCTATTTCTGTGAAAAATGCCATTAGAGTTTTGCTATGGGTTGCATTGAATCTATAGATTGCTTTGGTTAGTATGGATATTTTAACAGTGTTAATTCTTTCAGTTCCACCTATTTGTCTTCAGTGTTTTTCATCAGTCTTACCATTTTCGGTGTACAAGTCTTTCCCCTCCTTGGTTAAATTTATTCCTATGTCTTTTATTCTTCCTGATTCAATTTTAAATGGGATTGTTTTCTTAATTCTCCAATGTTCATTAGCGTGTAGAAATGGAACAGATTTTTCTATAGTGATTTTTGTATCCTGCAACTTGACTGTATTCATTTACTATTTCTAACAGTTTTTAGGGGGAGACTGTAGGGTTCTCTATAATATGTCATCTGCAAATAGTGACAGTTTTATTTCTTCCTGATTTGGATGCCTTTTCTTTCTTTTTCTTTTTTTATTTTCTTTGCCCAATTGCTCTGGCTACGACTTCCAATACTGTTGAATAAAAGTTGTGAAAGTGCACATCCTTGTCTTGTTCCCGATCTTACAGAGAAAACGTTCAGCTTTCCCCATTGAGTATGATGTTAGCTGTGAGCTTGTCATATATTTTATTATGTTGAGGTATGTTCCCTCTATACCCATTTTTTTTATGTGTGTGAAAATTTTTATCATGAATGGTGGCTGAATTGTTTCAAATGTTTTTTCTTCATCTATTGAGATTATCATATGATTTTTCAATCCTGTATTTTGTTAATGTGTGTATCACATTGATTGATTTGCAGATGATGAACCATCCTTGTATCCCTACCATAAGTCATGATATTATATGATACTTTTAATGTATTGTCGTATTCAAGATATTAGCCTGTAATTTCTTTTTCTTTTCTTTTCTTTTTTTTTCAATTTTTATTGGGGAGTATTGGGGAACTATGTTTTTCCAGGACCCATCATCTCCAAGTCAAGTCGATTTCATTTTCGTTTTCAATCTAGTTGTGGAGGGCACAGCTCAGCTCCAAGTCAAGTCATTGTTTTCAATCTAGCCGTGGAGGGCACAGTTCACTGGCCCATGTGGGAATCGAGCCAGTGACCTGTATGTTATGAGCACTGCACTCTAATCAACTGAGCCAACCGACCGCCCACCGGCAGCTCAGCTCCAAGTCAAGCCGTTGTTTTCACTCTAGTTGTGGAGGGCACAGCTCACTGGGCCATGTGGGAATCGAACCAGTAATGTTGGTGTTGTGAACACTGTGCTCTAACCAGCTGAGCCAATTGGACACCCCGTGCCTGTAATTTTCTTGTAGTATTCCATCTGGTTTTGGTATCAGCATAATATGAGCCTTGTAGAATGAGTATGGAAATGTTCCCTCTTCTAATGAGGATGACAGATATTAATTTTTCTTTAAAAATTAATTTTTCTTAAGAATGACAGACATTAATTTTTCTTTAAATGTGGTAGATTTCACCAGTGAAGCCATATGGTCCTAGATCTGTTTCTAGGGAGGTTTTTGATTACTGATTCAGTCTCCTTTGTAGTAATCAGTCTTTTCAGATTTCATATTTCTTCGTGATTCAGTCTTGGTAGGTTGTGTATTTCTAGGAATTTGTCCATTTCTTCTAGGTTGTCAAATTTTGGGGGCGTATAATTGTTCATAGTAGTGTCATAATCTTTTTGTATTTCTGTGCTGTCATTGGTTATGTCTCCTGTTTCATTTCTGACTTTGAGTCCTCCCTTTTTTTTCTTGGACAGTCTAGCTAAAGATGAGTCTATTTTGTTTATCTTTTCAAAGATCCAACTTTTGATTTCATTGATCTTTTTTTATTGTCTTATTACTCTATTGCATTTATTTTCACTCTGATCTTTGTTATTTCCTTCCTACTACTAACTTATTTGTTCTTTTAGTTTCTTGAGTTATAAAATCAAGTCTTTTATTTGAGATTTTTCTTGTTTCTTGATTTGTAAGCATTTGTCACTATGAACTTCTCTTTTAGTACTTGCTTTTCTGTACCTCCTAAATTTTGGTATGTTGTACTTCCATTTTCATTTGTATCATGGTATTTTTTATTTCCCTTTGGTTTCTTTGGTTGGCCCATTAGTTGTACAGTAGCATGTTGTTTAATCTCTACATGTGTGTGTATTTTCCAGTTTTCTTCTTGTAATTGATTTCTACTTTCATACCATTGTGGTTAGAAAAGATGCTTTATATTCAGTTTCCTTAAATGCATTAATAATTTTTTTGTGGCCTGAAATATGTTATATTCTGGAAAATGACCCACATGTATTTGAGAAGAATGTGTATTCCATTGCTTTTGAATGGAATGTTCTGTATTGTATATATCTGTTAAGTTCATCTGGTCTAATATGTCATTTAAGGACATTTCCTTACTTATTTTCAATCTGGATGAGGTATCCATTTATGAAAATGGATTACTAAAATTTAATACTATTATTGCTGTCTATTTCCCTCTGTAGGTATGTTAATATTTGCTTTATATATTTAAGTGCTCCAATGATAGGTGCATAAATATACTTAAGGTAGTCCCTTTCACATTTCTTGTAAGGCTGGTTTAGTGATGTTGAACTCCTTTAGCTTTTGCTTGTCTGGAAAACTTTTTTCTGATTTTTTTTTAAATTAAATATATTGGGGTGACATTGGTTAATAAAATTATATAAGTTTCAAGTGTACAATTCTCTAATACATCGTCTATACATTGCATTGTGTGTTTACCACCCAAAGTCAAATTTCTTTCCATCACCATATATTTAATTGCCTTTACCCTCTTCTACCTCCCCTGCCCTTTATCCTCTGGTAACCACTAAACTGTTGTCTCTGTCTATGAGATTTTGTTTGTTTGTCTTATTTGCTGCTTTCAGTTTTATACCCCACCTGTGAGTGAAATCATAGGGTTCTCAACTTTTTTTGTCTGACTTATTTTGCTTAGCATGATAATTTTAAGATCCAACCATGTTGTCACAAATGGCAGTACTTTATCTTTCCTTATAGCAGAGTAGTATTCCGTTTGTACATGTACCACATCTTCTTTATCCAATCATCTATCAAAGAACACTTCAGTTGATTCCATGTCTTGGCCACAATGAATAATGCTTCAATGACCATAGGGGTACATATATCTTTACAGATAAATATTTTTAGATGTTTTGGGTAGATACCCAGAAGAGAGATTGCTGGGTCATATGATAATTCTGTTCTTAATTTTTTGAGGAACCTCCATACTGTTTTCTATAGTGGATGTACCAATATACATTCCCACCAGCAGTGTAGGAGGGTTCCTTTTTCTCCACAACCTCTCCAGCACTTGTTATTAGTTGCCTTGCTGGTAATTGCCCTTCTAACAGGTGTGAGGTGGTATATAACTGTGTTTTTTGATTTGCATTCTAGAATAGCCAGTGAATTTTTTCACTAGCTATTACATTTGTATCCAACTAGATACATTTTTTTCATGTATCTGTTGGGAAAACTGACTGTTCAAGTCCTGTGTCCATTTTTTAATTGGATTGTTTGTTTTTTGTTGTTGAGTTGTATGAGTTCTTTATATATTTTGGATATTAGCCCCTTATCAGAGGTGCTATTTGCAAATATCTTTTCCCATTCTGTTGGTTGCCTCTTTGTTTTGTTGATGGTTTCTTTTGCTGTGGAGAAGCTTTTTAGTTTGAGATAGTTATTTTTGCTTTTACTTCCCTTGCTTTTGAGATCAAATTCCTAAAATCTTCTCTAAGACCAAGGTCCATAAGTTTAGTTTCCTGCTTTCTTCTATGCAGTTTATTATTTGAGGTCTTATATTTAGGTGTTTGATCCATTTTGAGTTAATTTTGGTGTATGGTGACAAATAGCTGTCTATTTTCACTCTTCTGCACATGACTTTCCGATTTTTCCAGCACCATTTATTGAAGAGGCGTTCTTTTCTTCATTATATGTTTTTGGGTCCTTTGTCAAAAATTATCTGCCCATATATATATACATATATATATATATATATATATATATATATATATATATATATATATATATATGTATATATATATGTATATATATATGCATATATATATATGTTTATTTTGGGTTTCTCAATTCTGTTCTATTGGTCTATGTGTCTATTTTTCTGCCAGTACCATGCTGTTTTGATTATTGTCTCTTTGTAATATAATTTGAAGTCAGAGAGTGTGATACTTCCAGCCTTGTTCTTTTTCTTGGGAGTGCTTTGGCTATTTGGGGTCTTTTGTGATTCCACAGAAATCTGAAGGGGTTTTTTTTGTTGTTGTTCTATTTTTTTTTAAAATGCCATTGAGATTTTGATGGGGATTGCATTAAATCTGTATATTGCTTTGTGTAATATGGCCATTCTAACTATGTTGATTCTTCCAGTCCATGAACACGGAATATCTTTCCATTTCTTGTGTCTTCTTCAAATTCTTTTAATAATGTTTTGCAGTCTTCAGTGTTTAGGTCCTTCACATCCTGTAAGTTTATTCCTAGGTATTTTATTCTTTTTGTTACGATTGCAAAAGGAATTGTTTTTTGGGTTTTTTAAATTTTTTTCCCTGAAATTTAGTTGTTAATGTATAGGAATGCAATGGATTTTTGTTCATTCATTTCGTGTCCTGCAACTTTATGGTATTTATTGTTTCTAATAGTTTTTTGGTGCAGTCTTTAGCGGTTTTCATATGAAGAATCATGTCATCTGTAAGTGACAGTTTGACTTCTTCATTCCCAGAGCGGATGCCTTTTATTTCTTTCTCTTAACCTGATTGCTCTGGCTAGGACTTCGAATACTATATTGAATAACAGTGGTGACAGGGGCAAACCCTATCTTGTTCCTGATCTTATAGGAAAAGCTTTCAGTTTTTCACCATTAAGTGTGATATTAGCTGCCTCTGCACTGGGCCCTGAGGTCAGTGAGTCTGAGTGCACAAAACCATTAAGAGCCTTTTCTCGAGTTTTTGTAGCCTTATGGCTTGAGCCCCATCATTTTTCAAAGCTAGCTGCTTTGGGGACACATCTCTCAGGTGCAGGTCTTAAAAGTTTGGTGTTCAAACCCCTTGCTCTTCAGGAAGAAGTTCCAGGTTTGATTTCCTTCCCAGTTGGGGGTGGCCACACTATGGGTGGGGGTTATGGTGAGATTGCTTTTCAGCTTCTTGTACCTGCTTGGATGTACAGTTTTTTCTTGTTTGCCCAATGGGTAGGTGTCACTCAGCTAGTTTTCTTTTTTTTTTCCCAGGAGAAATTGTTCCTTCTGTAGCTATAGCTGTGGGAGGAGGTGAGTTCAGGATCTTCCTATGCTACCATCTATGTTTAAGGACTCATGTGGTTAGACTGAGCCTACCTGATTAATCCACAATGATCTCCCTACCTCTGTTTCAGCTGATTAGCCATGGATTTTAACATATTCACAAATTCTGGGGATTAGAACACAGACATCTTTGGGGGACCATTATTCTGCTACCATCCTTGGTAATTAAAACTTTTCATGAGTCTATATAGTGGTGTCATGAAGCCTTAGCGATGCCGTTTATAGGGCTCACCTGATGGTCTAGTTATTAGCCAAGTCAACCATGGCAACCTGTCAGGTGAGCTTTTTTGAGTGAATCACAAAGCCTGATAGCTTTAGAATGTCCCACACTCTAAGTTAGTTGCTTTTAGATTATATTCCTGAAGATGCATTTTCTTACCTTTACTGCCATGCCAGTCTTCTGCCCTTTACGCTTTGTTTGGATTTCCTGTACTCACATGTCAGGAAGAGTGACACCTCTATAGTAGATAAAGGTATTTCACTTGTTCTTTGCAAATTTATTTAGAAAACTTTGAGTCCTCAGTACCTTCATGCATCTCCATTAAGAGATAGACCTTTTCATCACCAATCTTTTCTTGTCCTAAATTACTCCACCCAAAGCAACAGTCCCCCACATTATATAGCTCATTAAGCAGCAGTCGTTTGGATATGATAGGTAGAAGCCTCGACTGGCAACTGTTTCGTGTACTAGGATTCGCCAGTCTTTGCCCTACTTAGGATGGTGTGCTGCCGCAATACTTCAGTTCAGACCAGCTCTGCTCTTGTATTTCTTGTTAGCCTACGCTTTCATGGAAGATTTCATTTTTGTGGCTCCTCCACTTCACAAAAGAAGTCTGAAAAACTCTCATCTCTGATAATTCCTTCTGGAGCTATGACTCCCTCCATGACAATCTCCATTTCTAGGTGCCTTGAGACCCACCAAACATGATATTCTAGCAAAACCATTTTAAATGAGAGACCCGCATTCTTAGTGACTTCATTTATCAAGTCCTAAAAATGATGTTCTGTGGACACTTGTCACAGAACAGTGCCATGGAAAAGAATTTCTTTATATCTTGTGATACCACGCCTATGTCTATGTTATAGCACTTTGAAATCTTCTAAGAGTTTTTATTTCTATCCTTGTAATAGCTCTTGTGAGAGTGGAAATGGGTGCTGTCTCTCTGAAGGCTAGCTTAGAAGAGCACTGTTAGAAATTTACCACGTGGTTATGTCCACCATATCTCCCCCAAATTCTGCCCAGATATATCAACAAGTAACTTTATGGCAGCTTTGTTCATAGTGCCAAAAAGCTGGGAACTTCAGTACCCATCCGTAGGGGACTGGCTAAAAAAAATTATAATGTACCCATAGATGGAAATTTTTCAGGTATTATAAAGAACTAGGTGGGTGTGTATTAGTTAATCCATAGAAATATCCCATATGTGTATATAAAAGAACAAGGTGTGGAACATGGGCATGTATAATGATCCCTTTGGGATATCTATATAAAGCCTGTGTGTGTGTACTTGGATTCTTCATATTCTCTACAGAATAATGTAGAGAGAATGTTATGGAATCTATATATAGAGAGAGAATCATATACAGGAATGGATATATTTGCAGGTATGAATGTACACTATCTGGAAATAATCACCAGAAAGAAAAGAGCAGGCAGAGAGACTAGAGGCGGGGGAGGGAAGATTTCTAATTTGTTTGAATGTTTTGCTTTTACTTTCCACTTGAACCTTTCTATGCTGTTAAAAACATTACTCAACTATTTGAATTTTCTTTTTGTTTAAGTCAGCTGGAGTTATCTACACAGTAAAATTATTGGCCCTTTTCAAGCCTTTATACTTATTTACACTTTTTAGTGTCAAAGCTCTGTTAAATAAATGCCCAGACTCCTCCACACAGCAGGAAAGGCAGCCATCGTTATCCTGGTTAGGGAGATCCCTGTTCAGCCATTAGGAGACAGGACGAGGGGCCCAGCCCAGCTGCCCTCATGGGACCTCGTTCCCTCTTGTTGCCTGTTTAGGGTGACTGTGTAATTTATTGTCTAAACAGAGACATGTTTTCAAGTAAAAGGGAGTGTGAACTACACAGGATGATGGAAAACAGGCATCAATAGAGAATGTTCTGGGCACTCCTGGACATTTGATTTCTCATATGCAGATTGCCAGTCTTTTTACTACCTCTAAAAATATGTCCCTGTGATTCCTCATTGCTGTCTGTTTTGCTTTTTTGTTGTTGTTGTAGCAAAATCTGTTAAGGTGAAAATTAAGCTCAATAAAAAAGATGAGAAAGGTCGGGACAAAGGAAAAGGCAAAAAAAGGCCAAATCGAGGAAAAGCCAAACCTGTTGTGAGCGATTTTGACAGTGATGAAGAGCAGGACGAAAACGTAAGTGGAGCTGACTTTGACTGAAGCCGGGAAGCCCTCTCTGCTTCTGTTTTCTTCTCATGTTTCCATGTCCTTTGCAACCTCTTCACTTTCATACCTGGAAATGAAAGTGTAAAGATTTGGTGAGATTTCGGTTTTGAGGGATGTGAACTGAGCGGCATGATTGGTAACAGGATTTGGGGCTTTGTTTATTGCTCTTTCTTAGTAGTCTTCAAAAATGGGAAACACTAGATCAAGTTTCCTTTTTCCCTTTCTTATCTTCCTACTGCTTCCTTACAGAGACACTTTTCTCCATGGTCAGTTAAAAGTTTATATCTATAACACCCAACATAGAGCCTAGTATATAGCAGTATGTATATGAAATGATGATTAGATAGAAGGATAAGAAAGGATAGCTGAGTTTTGGGTTTGAGTTGATTTTAAGATACCGTACAAAAAACTCAGATGGATTTTTAAGTACCTAGAGGTGTTATTTTTATATACTACAATACCATCCCATGTGGTACTATATTTAATGCTTCTATTAACATCTCAACATATTACAGAAAGCAATGCTTAAGTTATATGGGTTTTGCTCTAGGACAGGTAAGTTGATAGCAGAGGTTTAATTCAGATCCAAATAGCCTAACTCAGTCTAGGGCCCTATGCCCAGCTGTGGTGGGCATCAAGGCAGCAGAGTTGGCAGAAACTGCTAATACCTTCCCTTTTGAAGTGCCCTCCATCTCATTCACTTTTCAGAGGACCTCAGTGTTCCTACCACCCACTCCTTACTTTTTTCTTTCTGGAAAGTTAATTTCCCATTTTATTATGTAGCCTAGTTTGATTTTCCTTCAACACATTGCCGTTTGGGTCTGATGAAAAAGTTTCAGAATTTTTATCTCAGCCCACCTAGACTTAACCCTTGACACAAGTATTTTCTAATACATTGAAAATGTATTAGAAATTTAAAATGTATTAGTCTACTGTATTTTCTTCAGCAGACCTACCAGGGAGTAGACAAGAAAATGGTATTCTTTTCTCCCCTGAATGTTCTAAAACAGTGCTAAAAATAGAAAGTATTAGCTGTAAACCTTTCATGCCAAAGTGAAAGAGAGCAAAGTACTAGCAAAGAGCGTGGGAATTGCCTCAGGATTTTCAACTGGGAGCCCCCCTTTCAGCTTAGAGGCTATTGATGCCTCTTTAGCATCTTTACATCTTCTCACAGAATGAAGAGGCTTGGAGGGTTAACTGTTTCCAAAATGTCATTTCTTTTCTACGTTGCCTTTTGATTTACATCTTTTTTTCTTGTATGTAACTTTATTCCATTTTATCTTCATTTTACTTTTAGGAACAGTCAGAAGCAAGTGGGACAGATGATGAGTGATCAATATGGACCTTTTTTTCCGTAGTAGAACTGAATTCCTTCCTCCCCTCTCTCATTTCTACCCAGTGAGTTCATTTGTCATATGGGCACTGGGTTGTTTCTATATCGTCATCATCTATAAACTAGCTTTAGGATAGTGCCAGACAAACATATGATATCATGGTGTAAAAAAAAAACAAAAAAATGTGCACATACAAATATTTGTAACATATTGTGACCAAATGGGCCTCAAAGATTCAAAGATTAAAACAAAACAAAGCTTTTGATGGAAAATATGTGGGTGGATAGTATATTTCTATGGGTGGGTCTAATTTGGTAACAGTTTGATTGTGCCTGGTTTTATCACCTGTTCAGATGAGATTTTTGTCTTTTTGTAGCACTGATAACCAGGAGAAGCCATTAAAAGCCACTGGTTATTTTATTTTTCATCAGGCAATTTTCAAGGTTTTTATTTGTTCAGTATTGCTTTTTTTACACTGTGGTACATATAAGCAACTTTAATAGGTGATTAATGTACAGTAGTTAGACTTCACCTGCATAGACATTTTTCCATTTTATGCTCTATGATCTGAAAAAAATGCTTTTTGAATTGTATAAGATTTATGTCTACTGTAAACATTGCTTAATTTTTTTGCTCTTGATTAAAAAGAGGTTTTGTTGAAAACGCTATTGAATATTGCAATCTATATAGTGCATTGGATGGCTTTTTTTTGTCAACCTGATCTCCTATGTTACCAGTGTGTATCGTCTCCTTCTCCCTAAAGTGTACTTAATCTTTGCTTTCTTTGCACAATGTCTTTGGTTGCAAGTCATAAGCCTGAGGCAAATAAAATTCCAGTAATTACCAAGAATGTGGTGTTGGTGCTTTCCTAATAAAGAGGTAAGTTAGCTCAACAAACGTTTCTTCTTGTTTTTGAGTTCTAGAGGATTGAAATCCTGGTGCCTGAGTAACAGCCTCCTGCAGGGGGCTAGGTAGGCTTTTGAAACAGAACACTTGGTAGGGGTAAAAAAGATTGAGGAGAGAGAAAGCCATCTTCTGAAATGAACCAGGTGTTGCAAGGGAGAGGAGTCTATTACTTTGGTGACTTTAAAACAACAGTAAAGATATTGCCATGGGCCAACCCCCACTAAGCTCCTCCTCAACCTTTTCTAGTGGTTTCAATTCCGTTTACTAGCCAGAAACTCTTGCTTTATTTTCTTTCCAAGTCAACAGAAGTTAAACTCATTTTAAACATTTTTCTCTAAGAACATTTTCTTTGTCATAATAATAAAACATATATATATATGCACATTGTAGAAAAGGTATAAAAAGTACAAAGGAAAAAAATCACTCAATGTTACCACCCAGAGCGAAGAACTTGAGATTTCCACTTTCTGATCTGGTGTGGAAGTCATCTCATCACACACCACCACCAAGAAAAAAGCTGAGCAAACTGAAAAGCAACAGCTGGTCTTAGATCAGAGAACTGAGATCATAGGACAAACTACTGCCCCCTAAACTGAAGACACACATAGGCAGATACAGAGATTCACAGCCTACTAGAGCAAAAGGCAGGGAGCAGAAAACTTGTATAATCAGTACCAGGCTAGGAAAACCTAATCTGTAAGTAATACCATGTTTCCCCGAAAATACGACCTAGCCGGATAATCAGCTGTAATGCATCTTTTGGAGCAAAAATTAATATAAGACCCGGTTAGACCAGGTCTTATTTTACTATGTTTTATAGTAAAATAAGACCGAGTATTGTATTGTATCATATACTATATTGTTATGTTATAAAGACCCGGTCTTATAGTAAAATAAGACCAGATCTTATATTAATTTTTGCTCCAAAAGATGCATTAGAACTAATTGTCCAGCTAGGTCTTATTTTCGGGAAAACACAGTACATTGCTGGAAACAGTGTGGACAAGTTTGAGAGAAAACCCCAGGGGGCACCAGTCTTAGGAGGACCCCCACACTTCCATGAGCTTCACCTCCAGGAGCCCTATCATGATCTCACAGTGAAGACAGGAAAAAAAAATCTTGTTTCTAGCAGAGGGAGGGAGAAAGTCACCATTTAAAAATATGCCCCAGCTATTTTGTTCTTAACAAGTCTGTCCGCAACAGAAACTTACCAGAACCTAACTGCCTAGAAAGAAGTGAAATAAATACCCAACCCCAGTACCCTCTTCCCTTCCTGTCGTAAGAGGAAAAAAATGAAACAAAACTGAGAAGCACTTGTAAAGGTCACAGCCCAGGGACATAGACTCACTAACAGACTGATACCTAATCATAGGATATAGAACATTCCCCACCCCACCCCAACCTCTCGCTTCCCTTCAACCACGTCAACAGGGCTTCTGTATAATAAAAAGGCAATATGAGAAGAACTATATACACCTCAGTGATTTTTTTTTTAAGTATGAAAACTTAAAAGATAACAAAGGAGAAAAAATACCACCAGAGGAATGTTTAGCTTCTGACCCTATAACTACAGTAAACAGTGAACACAATCACACATAAAACCCCGCTGTCATATAGGGACTCATGCGGGATCTCAGCTCCCGCTCCCCGCACAAGAACGCAGGCTATAGTGAGGCCAAAAAGGAACACCCGTGGAGCCATAATAGGGGAGTCATACCATTCTATTCTTGCTGGCAGGAGAGACACACGTAGTAGAATCCACACGATCTGCAGTTGGGAAAACTTAGCTGGGGAAAGGCTTGTATTTTATCAATAATTACCTCAGGTATGACCTTTGTCTTACCCGACCACAAAACACTCAAAAACTTGACGGATAAGCCAGGGCCTTGGACCTTTTTCTCATTCACCACCCAGGCACGTGACTTCAGGTGGCAGAGAAGAGAGGGAGCTGCTTGCTCTAAATCTGAAAGAGAATCAGATATTAGTAAAATATCATCAACATAGTGAAACAAGGCCACAGAGGACGGGTGATCCCACTGTGCCAAATCCTGGGCTACGAGCCCATGGCAGATAGTGGGCCTGTGCGAGTATCCTTGTGGAGGGACTTGAAAAGTCCACTGCCGCCTGTCCCAAGTAAAAGCAAACTGCTCTTGACAATCAGGTGCAATGTCAATGGAGAAAAAGGATTGGCCAAGTCCACTACATAGTGATATGTTCCCAGGAGGACAGTCAGACGATCCATCAAATCATAAATTGAAGGCACTGCAGCGTGCAAGGGTGGTGTCACCTTATTTAACTCCCTATTGTCCAGTTATTCACCAGGTCCCATCTGGCTTCTTGACAGGCCATACTGGGGAGTTAAAGGGACTGTGCGTTGGCCTCACAATATGTGCCTTCTCCAATTCCAAAACTGTATGACCAATCTCCTCCTGCCCTCCTGGCAGGCGGTACTGTACCACATGCCAGAGCTGTGGCAACACTTGAGGAGGGTGGTGAGCATGCCGCGTGTCACCGCTTTCACCACTCGGATCCGGAGACGGAACTCCTACCGATGTCTGTAAGCTGAGGCCATGTAGCACGCCACCCCTAGAATATACTCTGGAATGGGGGAGACATAAACCTTGTAGGTACGAGGGGGAAGCCTTCCTATACCCAGTGGTAAGGAAATGGCTTTCACAGTCACAGTCTTTCCCCTGTAGCCATCAATGCAGATTGCTGGTCCGGGGAACCCATAAACGAGACTGCAGTCTGCGCCAGTGTCAACTAGGGCCAAAACCTTCTGCACATTAGAAGGGGACCCATGTATGGACAGTTCCACGTGGGGCCTCCAGTCCCCGCTTGTTGCCTCTGACCGGATACCTTGGCCCCACCCCTAATCGAGCTGAAAAGAGTTGGCCTCAAGCGACCGCATGAAGTCCTGGAGGGACACGGGTCGCGCTTTCCCCGAGTTCCTTAGGCTTCGCCGGAATTGCTGTTGCGGACACAACTGTCCAAAGTTTCAACAAGAGTGCATTGGGTTGTCGGTCTATTTTTTCCCCCGATCAACCCTGCTGCCATGAGATCATGCCACATTTGTGTGTGTGATACTCTCTGAGGCCTGTGACCTCGCCCCCTTACTTTGGGCTTGTGCTTCCAGGTTTTAACTTCCTTTGCCACTGGCTTTTTAACATCCCCCAGAGTGGCCATGGTAAGTAGCTTCATGGATCCGCCACCCCACATAGGGTGTAAGAATGGCAATCAAGGATCCAAAAGCATTTGTAGGGGCAGTATCCAAAACGTGATCGCTCATGCTGGTTGTAAAACACTCGTCATCGGCCCCAGCATATTAGGGTTGAACATAGCATGTCTTATACCCATTTCACGGATGATTTGCGTAAGTTCCATATATGACTGCCATTGACTCAGTGTCTGGCAGCTCGCCAGCCTGTCCCCATACTGTGCGTACCGCAGCAGTGAGCCACTCCATTAGAGAGTGGTTGCCCTGGTTGTGGCCCAACCTATGGCAGTTCTGTAACCTTTGTTGCAGGGACGGATGCACTGTCACGAAGGGTAGATTTTCCATCTCGCCTGAGGAGCAGAGAATGTTGTCTGCTCCCTCATTCCATAAACGTAGTAGCCAAGCCGAGACTGGCTCCCCAGGGCTCTGTACCGCTTCCCCAGCTCCTGCAACTCAGTGGGAGTGTAAGGGGTATAGGTTGTGAACTCAGTCACTGCTGGGTTCCCAGCAGCAACGCCCCCGGGGCCCAAAGGTGGCTCATGCTTTACCTTTTGCTTCAAGATGGGCAGGGCTTGGGGGTTGGGAGCTACATTGTTTTCACTCACGTGGGTCTGGCCTCACAGTATCCACTGTGGGGCTCATCCTCTAAAAGGTGGACCTGAGATTCCAGCGCCTCCCACCGGGACACCTGATCCCGCACCTGAGCTATTCCAGCAAGCGCTTCCAGCGAGTTATGATGCACCACAGTGAGAACCTCCTTCAACTGGCAGTCCTGGGCTTCCAGCGCCTCCCGCTGGGGCTGCTGCTATAGCACCTGAGCTATTTCATTAAGCGCGTCCTCCATGTTACGACGCAAGGCGGTGAGGAACATCCAGCCCACATGGCCAGCTGTCCCCTTCGCCTCCTCTGACAACTGCTCAGCTAGAACCTGCAGGGCCTTCTCCACACTGGCCGGAGAGGGTCCAACTCCTCCCGCTCCTCCTTGGGGATTGGGGTCCAACTCCTGAGAACAGTGGCTACCAGGTACCATACACTGTGTGGGAGCCACTTGTCCTCCTGCCCAGAGTCAGATGCCATTTCTACCTGGCCGGAATCCTGCTCGCCATGCCAGACATCCGAGTGGGTGGTGGCCTCAGTGTCAGATGCCCACAACTCTAGGAGCCCACGGCAGTAGCAGACCACCAAAAGGAAGGTGACGCCTGCCATGGCCAACAGGGTGGTGTGCCATCCGGCGGCTTGAGAGGCCCACCAATTCACTGAGGGGTCACGTTTCTCCCAAACAGATCGTGCCTCCTGTTTCTGGCGCCGCTCTTCACAGGCTTCCTGAAATTGAGCTTTCAGACTTTGTGGGGACAAAGCCCCAGAAAGCAGTTTCCAGGCTCTCGGCCTCACGTGGAAAGGTGCTGGCTCAGGTGGTAAATCGCCATCCACTGTGATTAGATGGCCGTCAGCTGTAACCAGTGAGCCATTGGCCACTAATATAACTGCTGTGGCTACGCTATGAGAAGGAATGGGGCTAGCAAGAGCGGATTGCAGAGGCGGATGCCGCCGGTGAGAATATAGTGATATGACTCCCCTACTTATGGCTCCGTGGGTGTTCCTTTTTGGCCTCACCGTGTCCCGCGTTCTTACGTGGGGAGCGGGACCAGAGACCCCACCTGACACCCCACAGGCTGCCCAAGACGACACATGGCGCAGTCGGCAGGATACGGTGCCAGCCAGAGCTCTCCAAAGGGCGGTAGAGCAGTTTGTGCGTATGAACACTCGGTCTCAGGAAGACCAGGAGGAGCAGCTGCTGGAGAGCTGGATCCCCGTGGAGGGGTGGAAAGACGTGGACGGTTCCCCAACCAGCTGAGGCCGAAGAAAGCGAAGGACATTGCGGCCATGTGGGCTGGGAAGTGCTTGCTGACGCAGCCTGGATATGGGACTTGTCCCAGGAGGAAACACTTGCTGAGTCCTCCTTGGGAGATGGGGTGAGGTCAAGGTCGTCTCTCACCCTCAGTACAGCCCTGGCGAATGACTATGGACTATGGGGAATTGCCTTCCATCCCTAATTTAATGGACTACTTGACTGTTTGGGAACATACCACCATGTAGTGGAACTGGCGGTTGTTTGCTTTTGTGTCTTGACTGGCCGCCGTCGAGAATATGTAAGCACCTTGACTGTGAGCCACTGTTGTCCCAGCATGGTACCCCGAGAGGCCCAGAGAAAGAGTGGCAGTGCCCTGAGAACCCTGGCTGTGTCCAGGAAGTCTGGCTGTGCCCAGAGAGAGTGGCAGTGCCCTGAAAGCCCTGGTTGAGTCCAGGAAGTCTGGCTGTGCCCAGAGAGAGTGACAGTGCCCTGAGAAGCCCTGGCTGTGCCCGGGAGACTGGTGGTGCCCTAAGAAGCCCAGGAAGTCTGGCTGTGCCCCGAAGTACTGGTGGTGCCCTGAGAAACCCTGGCTGTGACCAGAGAGCTTGGCTGTGTCCAGGATATTGCACTCACCTCCAGGCTCCTTGCACAGGGCCCCTCGCGGAAGACGCTTGTCACGTAGATTGTGAGGCGGTGGAGTGTGGAGTGTGGAGACAAAGCCCCAGAAAGCAGTTTCCAGGCTCTTGGCCTCACATGGAAAGGTGCTGGCTCAGGTAGTAAATGGCCATCAACTGTGATTGGATGGCCATCAGCTGTGGCTAGTTGGCCGTCAGCTGTAACCCGTAAGCCATTGGCCACTAACATAACTGCTGTGGCTACGCTAGAAGAAAGATGGGGGCTAGCAAGAGCGGATTGCAGAGAGGCAGATGCCGCCGGTGAGAATATAGTGATATGACCCCTATCTATGGTTCCGTGGGTGTTCCTTTTTGGCCTCATTGTGTCCCGCGTTCTTACATGGGGAGCGGGACCAGAGACCCCGCAGGCCGCCCCGCACGACAGACTTATAAACTGCTCCATTACCTTTCAGAGAGTTTCCGCCAACACAACACCCTGCTTGCTGCACCATTTGTCATGTAGGGATCCATGCGGGGCCTCAGCTCCCGCTCCCCACGTAAGAACACAGGACATGGTGAGTCCAGAAAGGAACACCCATGGAGCCATAAGTAGGGGAGTCATACCATTATATTCTCTCTCGCAGCTGGGCAAGACACACGCAGTAGGATCCACACGAGCCGCAGTCCGCCATTCACCCATTTGCCTCCCAACCAACCAATCAGTGCAGCCGGCAGTTACATCAGTAGCCAATTGGCTAACCAGTTTGAGCTGACAGCCAATGAATCACAGTCAATGGTCATTCACCACCTGAACAAGCACCTCCCCACGCGAGGCCGAGAGCCTGGAAACTGCTGTCTGGGACTCTGTCCCCACACCCACACTAATCCATTTCTCTCAACTCTTTTTACCTACCACATTATGTCCCACTTAACAAAAAATTACAAGGAAAATTTCAAAACAAGAAACACTGTGAAGAGACAGCAAGCACAGATATTGCAGAGATATTGGAATTATCAGAGAATTTAAAACTACTGATTAATAGGCTAAGGGCTGTAATGAAAAAAAGTAGACTTGCAAAAATAGATGGGTAATGTATGCCAAGAGATGGGAACTTTAAGAATCAAAAGGAAACATTAGAAATCAAAAACACCATAACTGAATGAAGAATGCCTTTGGTAGTCTCGTAGACTGGAGACAGCCAAAGAAAGAATCAGTGAGCTTAAAAGCATGTCAACAGGAACTTCTAATAATGAACTCTAAAGAGAGAAAAAATGAAAAAGAATAAGCAGTGTGGGACAATTGCAAAAGGTATAACATACATATAATGGGAATACCAGAAGGAGAAGAAAGAGAAAACTGTAGAGAAATATTTGAAACAATAAAGAGTATTTGTCCAGGCTGAGAAACAAACAACTACAGAGCCAGAAAGCTCAGTGAATACTAAGCGGAATAAATACCAAAAATCTATTAGGTTGGTGCAAAAGAAATTGCGGTTTAAAATGTTAAAAAATAGGCCGGCCCGGTGGCTCAGGCGGTTGGAGCTCCACGCTCCTAACTCCGAAGGCTGCTGGTTCGATTCCCACATGGGCCAGTGGGCTCTCAACCATAAGGTTGCTGGTTCAACTCGAGTCCTGCGAGGGATGGTGGGCTCTGCCCCCTGCAACTGGACCTGGAGCTGAGCTGCGCCCTCCACAACTAAGACTGAAAGAACAACAACTTGACTTGGAAAAAAGTCCTGAAAGTACACACTGTTCCCCAATAAAGTCCTGTTCCCCTTCCCCAATAAAATCTTTAAAAAATAAATAAATAAATAAATAAAAAATAATAATAAAATGTTAAAAAATAATTGCAGGGCCAGCTCTGTGACTCAGGTGGTTGGAGCGCCGTCTTCCTAACGCGGAGGTCACCAGTTGGATTCCCACATGGGCCAGCTGCGCCCTCTACAGCTAAGATTGTGAACAACAGTGGTCCGTGGAGCTGGGCTGCTGTGAGCAGCTGGAGGTTGGCGTGAGCAACCAGTGACCAGCGTGAATGGACGGCAGCCGGCACGAGCTGCCGTGAGCTGCTGTGAGTGGCCGGCCGAGCCTAGTTGACGGACTGCCTCAGCCTGTGGTTGGGGGGCGCAAGGCTCATAATATCAGCATGGGCCAGAGAGTTGTGTCCTAAAATATTTAAAAATATTTAAAAATTGCAAAAACCACAGTTAGTTTTGCACCAACCTAATTAATACATGTAGGTATATCACAGTCAAACTGCAGAAAATCAAAGACACCCAAAAAACAAAACTGAAAAAAGCCAAAGGAGGACAATTTCTTACCTATAACAGAGTAAGGATAAAAATTAGAGCCAACTTATTCTCAAAAACCGTGCAAGTAAGAAGAGAGTGGAGTGAACAATTTAAAGAAGAAAAAAAAACCCCACCACCTTAGAGTTCTGTATTCTATCAAATCATCCTTTGTAAAGAGAAAAACCGGGCCAGACCGGTGGCCCAGGTGGCTGGAGTGTCATGCTCCTAATGCCCAGGTTGTCGGTTCGATCCCCACATGGGCCAGTGAGCTGCTCCCTCTTCTACAGCTAAGATTGTGAACAACAGCTCTCCCTGGAGCTGGGCCGCCATGAGCAGCCGGCAGCCAGCATGTGTGTTGTTTGTGTTGTGTGCTGCTGCCGGCTTCCGTGTGCTGCTGTGTGCTGCCGCGTACTGTCCCCCAGGCTGCTGTGTGCTGCCATGAGTGGCCGGCAGCCAGTGTGAGCTGCTGTGAGCGGCCAACGGAGACTGGCGACCGACTGCTACAGCCCGGGCGGAGTGCAAGGCTCATAATACCAGCCTGAGCCAGGGAGTGTGTCCTACACAACTAGCCTGAGAAACAATGGCTTGAACTGGAGAGGGGTGGGGAGGCAGAAGGGGGGAAAAAAGAGTAAAACAGAACTACTTTCTGACAAAGAAAAATTGAGGGAGTAGACCCGCCTTGCAAGAAATGTTAAAAGAAGTTCATTCGAGAAAAGGAAAATAAAATGGGTCAGAAATTTGAATCCACATAAAGAAAGGAACAGTATTGGAGAAGGAATAAATGAAGTTAAAATAAACAGGTTTATTACTTTTATTCTTAATTGATAAAACAGGTAAGAGTTTGTTCAAAAATAACGTATCCCATGATTATATCCTCTGGATAAGTGAAATGAATGACAACAGTATAATAAGTATTGGGAGGCGGGAATGGAAATACTTTGTTATAAGGTACTGACACTACCTGTTTAGTGGTATAGTGTTATCTGAAAGTGAACTTAAGTTGTAAATGTATATTGCTAACTCAAGGGCAGACACTAAAAAAGATACAATTTTTAAAAAGTATAATTGAGGGCGGTCACATGGCTTAGTTGGTTAGAGCATGAGCTCTGAACAACAGGGTTGCCAGTTCGATTCCCACATGGGCCAGTGGGCTGCGCCCTAAACTAGATTGAAGACAACGAGCTGCCACTAAGCTGCCAGAGGGGTGACCCGTCAGATGGCTCAGTTGGTTAGAGCACGAGCTCTCAACCACAAGGCTGCTGCTTCAATTCCTGTATGGGATGGTGGGCTGCACCCCCTGCAACTAAGATTGAAAACGGCAACTGGACTTGGAGCTGAGCTGCGCCCTCCACAACTAGATTGAAGGACAACCACTTGGAGCTGATGGGCCCTGGAGAAACACACTGTTCCCCAGTATTCCCCAATAATTTTTTTTTTTTAAAAGTATGATTGAAATTCTAAGAGGAGGAAAAAATGGAATCATACAAAATACTTAACGCCAGAGGAGGCAGAAAAAGAGGGGGCGACAATAGACAAAGAACAAGGACAAAAGATAGAAAACAGTATCAATTATGGTAGCTATCAATCCAAGTATCAATAATCACTTTAAACATCAATGGTTTAAATACACCAATTAAAAATCAGATATTGTCAGAGTGGACCAAAAGGCAAAACCCAATTTTCTGTTGTCCTCAAGAAACTCATTTAGTTGCATGTGGAAAGGGCTTGTTGAGAAAACAAAGTACCCATATTTGCCCGTCATTGAATTTTGTAAAATGGTGAGTGCTACTCGGGATTTTCCAAGAAAGTATAGTTTGGGAACTGCAGGGCCCTCAGGCCTGGTTCTTTGCTAACGCCCTGAGCTGGCAAGAATCTCAAGATGAAATTCTTCTCCACCCCTGGGCTTCTAAGGAAATTTTCTCATTCTGGTAGCTTTTAGGGAAGCTGGCCCATCAAGGTGACACCAGTTTTTCATTGCCTCTCTGTGGTTATGTTACGAATTTGTTACTGGTGGAGTTTTAATAGAAAAACCACGATTTTTCTGTTTTTGAGTAGTTTTGGCATGTTGAATACTTGGAAGGAGTGTGATCCCGAGGCTAAATTCTACCAGAGAGGGACAGCCTGAGAGTAATAATAATTCACATGTAAATAATTCCAGAGAATTCATATTTATTCCAGCATTTTTTAGGCTGGTTGATTTGGAGAAACAATAGAACTCCGTTTAAGAATTTTGAATATTACACTGATTCAAGTATAGGCCCCATATATAAATACTGCTTCCAGAAAAGGGCTACAGTAATAATAATAAGACACGGTGTAGTTTCTTTGTCCTATAGCTGTGTTACGGGATTGTAGTATATTTGCAAGGCACAATGTAATCAATGTGTCTAATTCTGCACATACTTTCCTTCAGTTTGCATCAGCCCCTAGGACCGTACGGAATTTCTTTGGACTCTCTAGAAGCATTTCTTGAGAATCCGTGTCCTCAATAAACAACCTAAATAGGAAGGGTTTCACTAGCGTCAAATACAGTTTCTATTGCTTTCAAAGTCTAGTCCTAGTTTTTAGCCTGTAGCTCTCCCTGATGATCTTCACAGAATATACTGAGGGCATCCCATGCCAGAAGCAATGCTCAGTGCTGGGGAAAATGCCAAAGAGAGGTAAGCTCCAGTACCTGTTCACATCTCTCTTACAACCAGGAACCCTCACTGCCCACTCTGCCACCCTTACTCCCTCCTCCATGGCTAATGGTTGTACCCAGTTCAACATCCCTGCAATGGTATCCGGTCACCCACTGAGTGCCACATTCTTTGGCCTGCTTTATAAGGTCGGGCAAGTACAAACCACAGCGTCTCCCCTTGGTTTCAGGATGGATGGGAATCACAACTTGGACTTGCTTCTAAGTTGTTGCCCTTCTGTTTACTCCCAAACCAGAAAGCAAGCAGTGTAAAGGATGTATACTAGATAAGGAGACTAGTCCATCAGCACACCAGATAAAAATACAAGCACATGAACACATCATTCTTGTCTTCTTTCAGTGGCTCACAGAGGTGTGTCCAAAGTTTGTGGTCAAGCAGCCCATACAAAGTGAGGAGCCCACTGAGCAGAGCAGCTCCAGTCCACAAAGGTCCTATAGGCTGTGATAATAACTAGAGATAGCCCATGTACATACAAGCAAATATAGCATATGCTATATATTATATTATCAAGTCTATATTATATAGACTATATGCTATATATTATCAAGTCTAAAACTTATGTGTCTTTACATCTTTGAAAGACACATTCACGTCTTTCAATTTATGTCACAATTTAGATTGGCAGCAATTTGTCTTCCTTAGTAATACATAAAATACTAGTGCATTTACAATTGATGGCGTCAACAAAATATCGTGCATTTTTTTTCTTAAAATACAGTGTATGTAGCAAAGTTATGTACACGCTTCTGCATCTTATTTTTTCACTTAATTTATCTTGGAAAGCATTCATTTCAGTGCACAAAGGGCTGCCTCATTCTTTCTAACTACTGTATGTATTCCATTATGTTGTTATCATAATTTGTCTAAACAGTTTCACATTGATGGGACATTCTAGTTGTTTCCAATCTGTTTATTTCTCATTGCCAAAAAATGATGAATGCTAGGAGAAGGGTGAGAGCCAAATGCTATGAAGGGAACTTGAAGGTTTTATGGAAAATCTGAAATTAGATTTGAGACTGAAGGGAGGGGAAAACATACAAATAAAACTACTCTTTGAATTTTGGCCTGAGTAGGCCATAAGAAAGCCACTCGCTTGTGTCAGACAGAAAAAGTAGAGAACCATATGATTTCACTGTTGTGTGGTATGTAAAACTGAAAACAACAAAGGAACAAGACAAACAAATGAAGAAACAAAAACTCATAGACACAGACAATAGTTTAGTGGTTACCAGAGGGTAAGAGGGGAGGGGGTAGTAGATGAGGGTAAAAGAGATCAAATACATGGTGATGGAAGGAGAACTGACCCTGGGTGGTGAACACACAATGTGATATATAGATGATGTATTACAGAATTGTACACCTGAAACCTATGTAACTTTACTAACAATTGTCACCCCAATAAACTTAAAACAAAAGAAAAGAAAACCACTCACTTAGACTGTGCATATTTCAAACAGGTCACAAGAAATGTTTGCCTGGAGCTTCTTTTACTTGCTCAAAGCCCATTCAGTGATCATGGAAAATTAATGCCCAGGTCGCAGTGCTGAAAGGGCGTTGGAAATAGTCATTACTCACTTTCTCCTTCAGATTGACCCATGGCACCAGGAAATAGGTCTATAAGAGAGATATTAAAAGACTAACTGATGATGATGATGATTCAGATAAGACTTGAGAAACTTGCAGTGGGTTCCTAGGGACAAGTGAAAGCATGCATGTTGAAGAATGTAGACCAGGGTAAGAGAAACTAACAAAATGAGGAAAATGAAGTTGGAGTGCCCCTGGGTTTAAGAAACTTCATTCATCCTGTTCTCCTGCACTCAGCCTTTAGGACTGCCAGGATATTAGAACAGTATCTTAACACTGTTATTATTCCAGTTCAGAGTGGAGACTGGCTAATTTCTTAACTCAGCTCCTTGCCCACACTGGTCCCCCTTGACTAGTGATAATAATTGCAATATTGCTTACCGTGTGTACTGTTCTAAGCTCTTTACAGGTAGATACATACACAAAGATAAGGATATAGATATAGACTCACTTAAATCTCTGCAACATTATGAGACAGGCACTGATATTATTCCTGTTTAAGAGATGAGAAAATTGAGGCTTAAAGAAATGATCTGACAAGAGTCACTCAGCTAATTAGTGGAGCTGGGATCCAATCTGGCAAACTAGCTCCAGTGTCTTTGCTCGAAACTTGCACTCCAACAAAGCAAAAGACTCAGAAAGAACTTTTGACCCTGCCCCTTTCCTGCCTAAAGGAATTCAGATAAAAAGGCCTGCTTCAGGAAAGGAATGTTAGCACATTCTCTAGGATTTTCATCTTAGCCTAATTTGAATAAAGTATGGTACACAGGAAGGATCCATGCAAAAACCTGTTCTGCTAGATTCTCCCCCCACCCCTTTCATTATTTCTGCTGTTGCCTAGCAGGAATTTTTCTCAGGTACCTGTGAATTGCCTATTTCCCCTTTGAAATCCCAGACCCCTCCCTCATCCCTTCTCCTTTGTCCAAAATGGCCTATAAACCTCAACTGCCCAGTGTCTTTTTGTTCACATTCTTATGGACCCCTGAATACACATTCGCATAATAGACTTTGAACATTTTCTTCTGTTAATCTGTCTCTGCTAAATTTTATTATTAGCCCAGCTAGAAGAACGTAGAAGATGGGAGGAGAGTTGTCTTTTTCTGCCACCACAGGATACACATAAGGTCAATGCCAGTCCAGCATCTCGCCCACGGGATTATTCTATCTGGTCTGTGTGTGTAAGTGTGGCCTCCTTCCACAGCGTGAGCCACACTCCAGTCAGCGTTCATCTAAAACACCAATCTGATCATACTTCTCCTCAACTTAGAGCATTTCCAGGTTTCCCACTGGCCTTAGGGGTAAAATAAAGGACTTCAGCATGACTGACAATTTCCACAAGGCTCATTTCTGCTTCCTGCTCCAGCCTCACTAACCCACACTCCCTGCCTCACAAACTATAGACTTAGCATTGAGCAATGGAAACATGACATGTGTAATTTAAAATTTTCTAGTAGATACATTTTAAACCATGAAAAGCAATAGGTGAGGTTAATATTAATGATATATTTAGTCTAATATATTCCAAAATGTTACTTCAACTTGTAATCAATATGAAAAAAATTTTTTGTTCATTTTTTTATACAAAATATTGGAAAACCAGTTTCCGGCTCCACATCCTGGTCCCCAGACCTCCGTCAGGACCACGCAGGTCTGCCCAGGCCCGCTGATCACAAGCCCCTAGGAGACAAAGTACAAAGCAAGACAGGATAAGATGGTTTCTACATTCCAGGCGGCTTCTCCAGGCCTAAGGCAAACATAAGCCGGCAGGTACAAAACAAGACAAGATGGCTTTCAAGATAAAAAGATTTCTGTTCCTGGCCTAAATATGGCCTAACAAATTCCCCCTCTGGGTTTGGTAACTATTCTTAGGAAAGGGGCTGTGGTTAGTCTTCTGTAACTGCTTCCTGCTGAGCAGGGGCGTCCCTCAGGATCCCTAATTAGAGTTTTGGGTGAGGGGGCTGTAACGTGCTCTTATAAGAGCATGGTGAGAGCAATTTGTCTGCTGATAACTTCGGTCATAGTTTTCTGTATAAAGTCCATTTTGCCAGGCCAGATAAAGGTTTTGGGGATTATAGCTCAGTTGGTGTGTAGTCCATAAAATCCCCCTGTCAAAGGCCAGTTCCAGAAACTTGTCCAGCACGTACCTGTGAGGCCTTATTACTCATGTGGTCTGTTGCTTACGTATTGTCACCTTCGTGTCCCCCATCTGAGTGCAGGTCTGGTGGGGTGTCTGGCTGGGGTCCCTGTGGCTGGTCCAGCTTCTGTTGTTTTTGTTGGTCTATGTCCCAGGTTGCTGGCTCTGGGACCCTTTTAAGCCTAGATAGGTGAATCCAAGAAGGTATTCCTAACACTCTGGTTGCTGTGGGGGTTGTTAGGTTGACCTGATAGGGTCCTTCCCATTTGGGATGGAAGGGGCGGACTTGGTCTAGGAGCGCCTTCAAGAGGACCCAGTCTCCCAGTTTAGAGGAGTTGCTGGAATTTCAATTCCAGCCTGAGGTTTGGGGAGGAAGGTATCAGCATGGTAGTGGAGGAGGTGCCGGGTGAGAGAAAGGGTAGGAGAGGTGAAGAGGAAGGGGTATGTTGCCAAGGAGGAAAGGGTAAGCACACATGAGTTCAAACAGGCTGAGGAAAGTTGGGGCATGGAGGGCAGCATGGAGGTGGGAAAGGGCAATAGGGAGGAGGGAAATCCAGTCCTGATGGAATTCTAAGGACAGCTTAGTTAATTGAGTTTTGAGGGTAAGTTGAGCCCTTTCTACCTTTCCAGAAGATTGGGTATGATACGGGATGTGCAGTCGTCATTGAATACCAAGGGAGGTGGCAACTTGTTGGGTGATTTGGGAAATAAAACTAAGACCATTATCACTCTGGATGGTTGAAGGGAGGCCAAAATGGGGGATAATGTGGTGGAAAAGGGCATGTGTGACCATGGAGGATTTTTCAGACATGGTGGGGAAGGCTTCTAGCCATCTGGAGAAAGTATCCCGGAAGGTGAGGAGATAGCGGTGTTGGCGGATGTGTGGCATATGAGTGAAATCAATTTGCCAATCTTGGCTAGGGTGGGCCTGACGGCCGGGAAGAATGGGGGAGGCCAAGTGGCCCCCTGGGGGTTGGAGAGACGGCAAATAGAGCAAGCCTGGGTGACATGGGCTAAAAGGGAAGTAAGACATGGATGAGTTTTAAAGGGACATAAGCAAGTGAGTAGAGGTCTATGTCCAATGTGAAGAGAGTTGTGGGATGTCTAAAGCCTGGCTATCGGGCAGGAATCGTTTGCCGGCGGAGGTAAGCCAGGAGCCCTCCCATGTGGCTCCCTAACTGGTAAGGGAAGTAATTTCATCTGGAGTGCAGGTGGGCTGAAGATCAGGGATGGCAAGGAGTTGGGTAACAGGCTCTGAGAGCTGAGGAGGGCAGCCCTGCGTGTCTCCCTATCAGCTTTGTTGTTACCAATGGCAACAAGGCCAGGGCCCCTTTGGTGGCCCCTGCAGTGTATAACAGAAACACGAGCAGGGAGTTGGAGAGCCTTAATACGCTTGAGGATTAGGGGGCCATGGGCTACAGGGGAACCTTGGGAGGTAAGGAAGCCATGTTCTGCCCAGATGCAGCATGGGAATGGATAACATGAAAGACATATTTGGAGTCTGTATACATGTTGACAGAGCATCCTTTGGCTAGGGTGAGGGCGCCGGTAAGGCAATAAGTTCAGCCTTCTGAGCAGAAGTGTTGGCAGGGAGAGGGGAAGATTCTATGAGTTCATGGGCAGAGGTAACAGCATAGCCTGAATAGCACTCTCCATTACGAATGTAACTGGACCCTTCAACAAACCAAGTGTAGTCGGGATCAGGAAGGGGGATGTCAGAAATGTCAGGGCAAAGAAGCCAGGAAGATTCGAGTTCCTCAATGCAGGAATGGGATACAGAGGTGGAAGTAGGAAGAAGTGTGGAGGGATTAAGGGCAGGGGACTGGAGTAGAGTAATGTGGGGAGAGGTCAGAAGAAGTTGATAATGAGTAAGGGGAGAAGGGCTAAGAAAGGAAGGGGCCTTATTATCAAGAAGATTAAAGACTGACTGGGGTGAGAAAACTGTGACAGGCTGAGAGTAAGTATGTTTGGAAGCCTCTAAAGTGAAGAGGGCAGAGGCAGAGAGGGCACGGAGGAAGGGGGGCCAGCCCTGGGCAGTGGGGTCTAGTTGTTTGGATAGGTAAACGATGGCTTTGAGATCGGGGCCTGATTTCTGACCCAAGAGGCCTAGAGCGAGCCCCCGAGACTCATGAGTGTATAGGAAGAAAGGCTTAGTCAGGTCAGGTAAAGTGAGGGTGGGGGCAGAAATGAGAGACGTCTGGGGTTGAGCAAAAGCAGAGGTGGTCTCTGAAGTAGGCAGGAGAGGTTCCTGGAGGGGGCCAGCGGCGGCCTGGGAAAGGGGTTTGGCAATGAGGCTACAATTGGGGATCCAGATGTGAAAATAGCCAACCAAGCCAAGGAAAGAGAGAAGATCCTGTTTAGGGGAGGGACGAGGATAGAGCGAATGAGCGTTTTGCGTTGTGTACTGATTTCCTGGTGACGTGGGGAAACTCAAAATCCTAGGTAGGTGAAGGTTGGCGTAGAGAGTTGGGCCTTATGGTGGGATACACAATAAGTTAGGGAAGCCAGATAATTAAGGAGCAGGTGGGTATGGGAAGTGGAGATATTAGGTATAGGGCTACAAAGGAGGAGAACATCAACACATTGGAGAATCGTAGACCCGGGAAGGGAAAGGGAGGTTAGGTCTCAAGCTAAGGCTTGGCTAAAAAGATGGGGGCTAACCCTAAAGCTCTGAGGGAGGACTGTCCAAGTTAATTGTTGAAAAAAAGTTGGTATCAGGATCAGTCCAGGTAAAGGCAAACAGGCCCTGGGAATCGGGGTGTAGAGGAATAGAAAAGAAAGCATACTTAAGACAAGGACAGTAAAATATTGAGTGTCAGGAGGTATGAGGGATAAAAGGGTATACGGATTGGGAACTACAGGGTGGAGGGGAATAACTGCCTCATTTATAATTTGAAGGTCTTGAACAAAGCGGTATGTCCTGTCTGGCTTCTTGACTGGGAGAATGGGAGTGTTGTAAGGGGAAGAAGCGGGGCGGAGAATCTTCACCTGGAGGAACTTAGATATTAGAGGTTTGAGTCCAAGGAGGCCTTGTCGAGGAATGGGACATTGAGCTTTAGCAGGAAAGTGAGTGGGATCTCTGAGTGAGATAATAAGAGGTGGGTGGTGAGTGGCAATAGTAGATTGGAAGTTATCCCATATTGAGGGGTCAATGTCAGGTGGGTTGAAGGGGGAAGTGGGGGAAGAAAGGGTGGTTTCTGGGGGTGATTCTACTAGTAAATCGAGAAAAGTGGTAGTGGTAGAAGGGGTATATAGAGTAAGGGTGAAATGAAACTTGGAGAGACTGTCCCTGTGGGGACAGAGCCAGGAGTGCAGTTTCCAGGCTCTCTGCCTCACGTGGAAAGGTGCTGGCTCAGGTGGTAAATCGCCATCCACTGTGATTGGATGGCCATCAGCTGTGGCTAGTTGGCCATCAGCTGTAATCAGTGAGCCATTGGCCACTAATATAACTGCCGTGGCTACGCTAGCAGCAAATGGGGGCTAGCAAGAAGATGGTGGCTGAGCCTGCAAGCGGTGCAGTGAGGGTTGCAAACAGTGTGGCTCCTGATTTCTGTGTCTCCAACCCAGCCGCCAGCGAGATATGGCTCCCCTACTTATGGCACCGTGGGTGTTTCTTTTTGGCCTCACCATGTCCTGCGTTCTTATGTGTGGAGTGGGACCAGAGACACCGCCTGACACCCCGCACGACAAATGGCGCTGTGGGCAGGATACGGTGCTGGCCAAAGCTCTCTGAAGTGCGGTGGAGCAGTTTGTGCGTGTGAACACTCAGTCTCAGGAAGACCAGGAGGAGAGCTGGACCCCAGTGGAGGGGTGTGAAGACGTGGACGGTTCCCCAACCAGCATAGGCCGGAGAAAGCGAAGGTCCTTGCGGCCCTGTGGGCTGGGAACGCACAGCCCTGGCGAATGACTATGGACTATGGGGAATGGGTTTCATCCCTAATTTCATGGACCGCTTGACTGTTTGGGAACACACCACCATGTAGTGGAACTGGCGGATGTTTGCTTTTGTGTCTTGACTAGCTGCCATCGAGAATATGTAAGCACCTTGACTGTGAGTCGCTGTTGTTCCAGCATGGTACCCTGAGAGGCACAGAGAGAGTTGCAGTGCCCTGAGAGCCCTGGCTGAGTCCAGGAAGTCTGGCTGTGTCCAGAGAGAGTGGCAGTGCCCTGAGAGGCCCTGGCTGTGCCCGGGAGACAGGTGGTACCCTAAGAAGCCCAGGAAGTCTGGCTGTGCCCAGAAGTACTGGTGGTGCCCTGAGAAATCCTGGCTGTGCCCAGAGAGCCTGGCTGTGTCCAGGATACTGCATTCACCTCCAGGCTTCTCGCACAGGGCCCCTCGCTGGAGACGCTTGTCACGTAGATTGTGAGGCAAGACCCTGTAGGGGTGGAGTGTGGGACAAAGCCCCAGAAAGCAGTTTCCAGGCTCTCGGCCTCACATAGAAAGGTGCTGGCTCAGGTAGCAAATGGCCATCAACTGTGATTGGATGGCCATCAGCTGTGGCTAGTTGGCCGTCAGCTGTAACCAGTGAGCCATTGGGCACTAATATAACTGCTGTGGCTATGCTAGCAGAAAAAGAAATGGGGGCTAGCAAGAAGATGGTGGCTGAGCCTGCAAGTGGTGCAGTGAGGGTTGCGAACAGTGTGGCTCCTGCTTCCTGTGTCTCCAACCCAGCCGCTAGTGAGAATATAGTGGTATGACTCCCCTACCTATGGCTCCTTGAATGTTCCTTTTGGCCTCACCATGTCCTGCGTTCTTATGTGGGGAGCGGGACCAGAGACCCTGCCTGACACCCACACGACAGTCCCTCCCTAAAAGAGAAGTGGGACAATAAGGCAAGACTAGGAAGGAAGGAGTAAAAGGGTGTCCCTCTAGGGAATATAAAAGGGGTGAGAAAGTATCCCATCGACTCCCACAATCAAGACAAAAGAGGGAGAGAGCTTGCCCGATAATTCGGGAGTGCTGAGTAAGTGGCCTCCATGTCTAGAAGGAAAGAAGTGGTCTTACTGGCAACTAGGAGAGTTACCTGCGGTTCTGTCATTCATGTGATGGAGGTGGAGGCCTGTGACAGGACCAGGCTCCTTCAATCTTCGTCGGTGCCTAGGATCCCCAGGTAGGAAAGATTATTCCCATCTGCTGGTGCCGTGGCAAGTATGGTGTTTCGCCTGGATGTTCCTAAGCCTTGAGGGGCTCGACAGCAATCCGACTTCCATTGGCTGCCACGACGGCATAGGGGGCAAGGCTTAGTAAGAGGCCTTGGGTTAGGGCAAGAGCAGCTCCAGTGTCCTGGGAGGCCACATTTAAAGCAGGTACCTGGTTGATTAGACTGCGCAGAGGATTGGGGTCTCAGGTTTTTCCTTTGGGGCTGACCCGGCTAACAGCCTGGGAAACTGCTGCGGCAACCATCTGGAAGGCCTGGGTACAGACCTGTCTACTCTCCTCATCTCAATTGTTGAAGACCGTTGTGGTACAGGGTGTCATGCAGTGTCTCTGGTCCCTCTCCCCACATAAGAACACAGAATATGGTGAGGCCAAAAAGGAACACCCACGGAGCCATAGATAGGGGAGTCATACCACTATATTCTCGCTGGTGGCTGGGTTGGAGACACAGGAAGCAGGAGCCACATTGTCCGCAACCCTCCATCCTAACTGCAATCCGTGCTTGCCAGCCACCATCTTCTTGCTAGCTCCCCATTTTCCCTAGCATAGCCACAGCAGTTATGTTAGTGGCCAGTGGCTCACTGGTTACAGCTGACGGCCAACTAGCCACAGCTGATGGCCATCCAATCACAGTTGATGACCATTTACTACCTGAGTGAGCACCTTCCACGTGAGGCCGAGAGCCTGGAAACTGCTCTCTGGGGCTCTGTCCCCACAACTGTAAAGGCCAATTCTGAAAGATCTGTTTGGAGGGTGTGAGGACTCTTCTTTAGTTTCTGAAGCTTCCTGCAAGTATCAGGGGCTGACTAGGAGATGAATACATACCTAAGACAGTTCTGCCATCTGGCGAGTCAGGATTAATATTAGTGTAGGGTTGTAGGGCCTCTGAAAGCTGGGAGAGAAAAACAGCTGGGTTCTCATGGCAGTCCTGGTAGATTTCCCTAACTTTTTCATAGTTGACCTCTATCTGAATGGCTACCTCCATGCCCTGAAGGAGACAATTAACCATGTCATCTCTTGAGATGGTTGGGATTGGGCTGGGGGTGAGTCTGGTAATTCCCGTTAGGATCCTGGATAGGAATGGCTATCTCCCCAGGGGGATAGGTGTTATTGTTTTGGCGATGCATGGAGTCTGCTTTTTCCCTAGCTTTTTGCCCACCAAGTAAGGTCATAGCTAAGGGTGAGGTAGTCGAACTCTTTTTAAAGTGGGAGGAGTCAGAAGAAAAGGAACCTCGCTTAGATGCAGTCTGACTCAGGTCGGTTATCGAGAAAGGGACATGGACCCTAACAGGGCCTTCAGCTCCGGCCACTTCCCTGAGAGGCATGTGGGTGGCTGGGTGTACATAAGGTTGCCCAGATCGGGTATGAGGAGGGGAAGAAAGGTCAGGAGCAGGCGGGGCAGTAGTGGAGGAAGTATCGGGTGGTGACGCAGAGGCAGTGGGTTGATACGGTGGGGGGTTTTGAATTAGCGGAGGTTAGGGAGGAGAGTTAAAAATCAGGGGGGTCAAAAGGATCCCGATCAGGATTAGGAGGTGAGGGCTCTGGAGCAGGGGGAGAAGAGGAGGCTGAAGCTAAACCTAAGAGGTGGGATTCGCCCTTAGGTGGGAAATGGGACAAGTCCCGTGGCAGCTCAAAGAAGGCCAGGAGGTAGAGGACCTCACGCCCTTTACCCTGCCAGTGGAGGAGGTTGTCTACATCTTGGAGAACATCAGGACCAAGAGGTCTGGTAGGGGGCCAAGATTCGCCATTATCAAGCTTCCATTGTGGCCAGGACACAGTTAAAATGGAAATAAGGCATGTAGCCTCTAAAATGGGCCAAAGTCCTCTTACTACGTCAAAAAGCATCTCCAAAGGGGAGTCCCTGGAGTAAGAGGAGGAGCCAGAGGGAATAGAGAACAAAAGGTGGTAAAGTCTAGACAGTCTTAATCACCTGGAGGACAAGGGAAAATGGCAGGGGTTCCACTGTCAGTTTCCTCAGGTCCAGCGGAGGGGAAGGGTGCAGACTGGGCAGGCGTCCCTGCCGAAGGCTTACCCAGGGGCCTGGCCTAAGGACATGGTCAGGCCTAGTGCTAGGTGTTGTATCGGATGGCAAATCTGACTGAATTGGAGGGTGAAAGAGAGTAGACTTACCTAAGTCATCCTCCGAAGGGTAGACGAAGGCAGCTCCCCGTACAGGCCACCACATTGTTAGGCACGGCCAGAGGAATGAGTTGTGGGAGACCAAAATTGGTCTATTAGAATTTATTTGGCGTGTTTGAGGTGTGGGAGGTCAAGCTAGAAAAGACCATAACCTCCCAGAACAAAAATGGAGTTTTACAGGAGGGAGTAAACGAGGTTGTTCCCCCTTCAATGCTTCACGGGGGTTTTGTTGCATTGTCTCTAGCAACAAAGGGTTTCGAGGGGTGACCAAGCCCTTCGGCTCCACACGCTGGCCTCCAGGCCTCTGTCCTGACCTCCCAGGCCCATTGATCACAAGCCCCTGGGAGACAAAGTACAAAGCAAGACAGGATAAGATGGTTTCTACATTCCAGGCAGCTTCTCCAGGTTTAAGGCAAACACAAGCCGTCAGGTACAAGGAACAAAAGCAAGACAAGATGGCTTTTAAGATAAGAAGGTTTCTGTTCTTGGCCTAAATATGGCCTACCATGTAGCATGTCTCAGTGTGGTCTCGCCACATTTCAAGTGCTTGTTGACCAGATGTGGCCACCATACTGGACAGCACAACTCTAAACCCAAGGTTCTCAAACTTTAGCTGCGTCAGAATCACCTGGAGGATTAAATGACAAATTACTGGCTCTGCCCCCAGAAGTTTTGATTAAGTTGGGAGGTGCTCAAGAATTTGCATTTCTGACAAGTTCACGGGTGATGTTGACACTGGTCTTTGGACCATACATTGAAAACCAGTGTTCTAGATCAGAGATTATAAACGGGTAGCCACAGGTTGGATCCAGTTGGTAGACCATTTTATTTGAATCACAAAGTGTTTTACAAGTTTTTTGAAGTAACCACCAACATTTAAAAATAGTTTCTCAAACTTTAGACTCTAAGCTTCTGTCAAAAAAATGTATAAATATAATTATATAAGGATGTTTTGCTGCCCAAAAACAAACAGCAGGAGCCAAATCGCGAGTGCCCTCTCTTGAAAGGTCATGAAGGCCCATTTCACTCTTCTACAACACTGAGGCCCCTGTTGTAATTGAGTTGGCATCCGCCAACCTACACCTTCTGGACTTTTCCCAGTACATAAATACGCCAAGCACTCTCTTGACTCTGTGACTTTGTACATGAGGTTCTCCATCTGGAGCCTTCTTTCAACACCACCACACCAATCTGGCTAACTGCCACTTACACTTCAGGCCCCAGCTGAGATGCCACTCTCCCTAGAAAACCTGCTGTATTCTCCCCATGACAGTATAAATGCCTTTTCTATGCGATTTCATAGAAGCCTGTGCTCCCATCAAAGCTATCACACATCACTGTGTTTTCCCACTAGCTTACGTACCTTGCTCATCATTCTGAGTTTGCTGAAAGGAGGGAACCACTTTTTCCTTATTCACCACTATATCCTAGTGTCTGGTCCAGTATCAGACTGGTACCTGGCTGGTGTTCAATAAATATTTGTTGGCCAAATGAATGAATGAAGACATAAAACATCTGAAACAATATTGCTGAAACTTAGACTTTCTCCTAGGTGGCTGAAATGAAATGTTAGATTTATTCCTAATTCCAGAGGCAACAACAAAAAGGCAAATGGTTATTTTTAATTAATTGTATCTTAAAACTGCAGTGCAAAACTAAAAATTAAACTCCTTAATTATTTAAAATATTCCACTAGCTTGAGCTTCATTTTGTCTTGCTCAATTTACTAAAACCCAGAAATAATGAAATAAACACAATACTATGACATTATAAAGTTACAGACTCCTGCTCTATTATCCTGCATATCATCTGCACTCCACTATCAATTTACTGGTTTAATACAAAAAGGAAATTCTTCCCTCAGATTAAGACAGTCAATATTATTTTAGAGATTCTTAGAATTTGGCACAAAAAGTTTACAAGAGGGGAGGGAGGAAGCGAGGGAGGGAGGGAGGGGGAAAGAAGGAGAGAGAGAGAGAGAGACAGAGACAGAGACAGAGACAGAGAGAGACAGAAAGATATTCCAAATCCATACCAGCCAGTGTACTGGGTACTTAGTAAATCACAAAAATGTTAAAGGTAGAAATTATGTTCTTAAGGAGCTCAGCATCGGTAAGTCATGGACGCAAGTAAACGTAACATGAGATAGGAAGAGGTAAGTGTCGTATATAAGTAAAGAATGTCATATAAGCCTTCAGAGGAAAGAAAGTTCTTACAGCTTGGGGTGAGACCTGGAAATCTGGCATGGTGAACGTAGCATTTGACCTGATCTTGCAATAAGATTTAGAACATCTTTGTCCTTTAATAAATTACATTTTTCTCAAGTACATTCAAAAGTATATTTTCAATCTCTTTTTCAAAGTGCATAATATGTGAAAAAGTAGGTCAATTTAAGAGAAAAGAGTTTGAAGTCCCTGGGAAACAGAATTTTAGATCCGGCTTTGCCAAAAGCTAGTACGTGACCTTCAGAAGTTCCTTAATGTTTCTGGACCTGAGTTTTCTCATCTGGAAGCCGAGCTGGTAACAAATGATCTCTAAAGTCCTTTCTGGCACTAACATTCAATGAGTGTCTATATTCTAATTTTTGATGCTGATTAGACTTTTGGGTTAAATGCAATTAGTTTTGCTATGTGCTTCACAATAAATTCAACCTTTGCTTTACTTCATTATGCATGGAGGCAGTCATGTCATTGCTTAGGAGACAAATGAACTGTCAACTTTATATGAAGAAAATGATTAGAGATTATGTTTGGAGGAAACGAGTAACTATTACATTCAGAAGTGAAATAACTTCAGAAGGTCTTGAAAAGACTATTGAAATGTTCTTCGGAGTCAGATAATTAAAAAAGAAAGACTGCATGATGTTTCCAGATGCAATGGAAAGGCAATGCATTAAAAAAAATTGCATTTCATTAGTCCTGACCAGGTAAGAGAGGAAGAGGAAGGAAGAACATACTGATATATTTTGTCTAATTTCTAAAATCCTTAGACATAGCATTCAATCATTTTTAAGAAAAATCTTTGCTAATGAGCATGACCAGAATTTGCATACCTTCTTGTTTCCTTAATACCTCTTTGCCACCAGTGAGGATCTTTGCTTTGAAGCAATGCTCAAGCAAATGAAATTAAATAGCTCAGGAGTAAGTATGTGGTAAAATCAACTGGAAAGCCCCTGTGTAACTTTACACGCCAGTGATATTTCACTTAACCTGGCAATATACCAGCTTGTGTTCAGTGACACTTACGGACAAAGATGGAGTCACTCCCAGACATTTCAAAGCAACACTCCAAGAAGCAAGCCTGTGAACATAAGAAACCTCAAATTGATTTGTTATTCTTAAGAGTCAGTAGCTTCACTGAAATTTGAGAATGCATGAAAGATTCACAAACTGTGAGATGCCTAAAGTAGCACCCATGCTTCCGTGTCTCTCCTTTGGAGCTGCAGTAAAAATAGTCTCTCTGATCCGTGAAATGAAAACAAGTCAAAGGCAAGCGGAAGGATAGGGCTTAGGGAACACCCAGGGCCTTGGGCTCTGCTCATCCAAGCTCGGGCACTGGTTTCACTGCTTCTCAGTGGGTTTGGCTAAGAGGCTAAAGCCCTAGCAGCGAACATGATCTGGGGATTTGCAGAAACAGAACCAGGAAGGACACTGAAGGGCTTGAGTTGTTTGGAGCTGCTCTTAGGTGAGTTTGCCCACAAGGAAGGAAAGCTAAGGTGTGAAACAGGAGGAGACAGGATCAGAGAAGTCAGCCAAGGTCATAGAACTAGTGAGTGACTAAAGGTGGACTGCTTCTTCCGTAGTTCACTGGATAAAGATGGGCAGGGATTTTATTTTACTTGGAAGGAAGAGTGAAATGGCAAGATTTGGAGCCCCATGGATCTGGACTGAGTCCCAATGAACGATGTGAGAGGCGGCAATGCACATCAAGGGCCTAGGACGTATATGACACTCAATGAGTGTTTTCTTTCTTCTCCCCCTCCCCCACCAATCTATGTAATGGCAAACCTTACTGGAAAATGTTTTCCATTTTCACTACAAGGTTCAAGGATAATCTTTCTTAACAATATACAAGCACATGGAAAAGACAACCTATGTTTACTAAATAGTGATATATCATGTTTAAAGCTTTCCATCCACTTCTTATGAAACAATGATAACAGTTGCTAATAATATAGTGGTTTAGTATATACTAAACACAGGTCTGAGTGCTGTTCTAGAAATAATCCTCAAAATGAGTGTACAAGCAGAGAGTATTATGATTTCTATTTTACACCTGAGGACAGCTGGCATGGAGGGTTAAACAACCTGTCCAAGGTCACTCAGTAAGTGGCAGAGTCAAGATTCAAGTATACAACGTGGAGCCAGAGCCCTGCCCTATATTTAATCCCTCTGCAATGTTGCCTTCCAACATATGTATGTCATTCTTTATTAAGCAAATAGAATGTAGATTTCAGACATTATTAATCAGACTAGAATCAATAGAAACACAAAAACACCTAAGCTCATTTATTATCAACTTTAGAGACAAATTAAAATGTGTCTTGGGGAAAGAGTATTTCAGTGATTATAAATCCTCAACAATACAACAATTTAATTGGCCTGTAGCTGTCAATATCTCCTCCTTTCCCCAGTGGCTTACGTTTCCACAACTGAGCCTCAAAAGCAGCCACAGTTCAGTGCATCACGTATTATCCTATGTATTATCATTCATTCAACAAACATTATTTAGCTCCTAATAGGAACGGAATATTGTGTAAGGCATGCCGACACATGTGCAGAATGAAAACAAATAGGAAACATGACTTTGTCCAAAATACTGAGAAACCTGTGTAAATTATTATAGCCATGACAAATGAAGTAATATTAAATACCAATAATCCACTTATTTTTCTTTCAGTTCAGCACAGCCTGTATTAACCAATGAAGAAACTGAAGAGGGAGATTTTCTGTATAAGAAACAACCTTCCAGCAGCCTTATACACTTCAAAAGAATCATTTAATCATAATAACAGATTTTCTGGTTCTTAATAGATATTCAATATTAATATTGTAGTTACTATATTTTGGGTGCCTTGCTACCCTATCCTTACTAATTTGGAACTTCCCTTTCATGTAAAACCTCCATTGGAGAGGTGAGCCTCTGTGGTCCTCCCTCCAATTAGATCAACGCACAGGTTCAGCAGCCAATCAGATTTTCCTTTTCATGGGAATTTGAAGTGAAGACACAGATCACATTTAGGTGTTGTTGGAATTGAGTCAATGACAGAACCAAAAAATGATAAAACAGAGACTCTACAGTAGGAGAAAAGAGCAGATGCCTACACAAGTCCAGGGGCAAGAGATCAGACAGACTGGGAGAGACCTAACAATTCCTAATTTCATAATTTCAGTTTCTACGGGACCTGTTCGATGAAACAGACTTCAGAATCACAATTTTTAAAATAATACTTAGTTGACGATATGAATTTCATTTCCTAAAGAAAGCAGGGACTAATCTCACATCATCTGTGGTCAGCACGGACAGTCCCTGGAGACGCTCAGGTAGAGAGAACTTCCCTTACTCATCTTGAATGGGAAAGCAGTCCTGGAGGGCTATCAGCACATTTTAAAAGAACTCTTTAGAAAAGATTGCAGTGTTTGTCATTAAAATATTAGACATCTATCACTGTGTTGAGAAATTTAGTTTCTTTCTCTACAAACATGGAGTGCAGACTTATTACGGATGGGTTGATTTCTTTATCTACCTAGCCATCTTTGGTTACTAGTCCTTACATGTTCGATACGATCATCTCTTATAGTCTTTCGTTCCTTTCACTGAAGTCTGAGTCTGGGTTCTCCCAGAAGTAGACTGAGACAAAGATCGGAATGCAAGTAGTTTGGGAGGTGGTCCCAAGAAGCACTGGCAGGGGAGTGGGAAATTGAAACACGGAAGAGAAGAAAGCAGTGTGTGCTGAGATGGTTACTGCTGTGGGCCATTGGGGTGCAATGCCACCGGGTACCTCTAGGAGACTATGTAGAACACACCTCAGAGTTGTCTACCAGCAAGGTGAGGAGCTGAGGTACTTCTCCACGTCTGCCCACCATTGCTTGAGGCTTCTCTGTTTACCTTCCTGACATACTGGCCTGCCCAGAATGGGCTTTACATGCTCCTGCACCCAGAGATAGCCCTTAGGTGGACTTGCAGTGAGAAGCTATGGCACGTGGGGATCAGTGAGTGCTGAGAAAGGTGAGAGAGGAACGCAGAGCGTCTCATCCATGTCTCTTTCCTTATGCTAAAGTCAGTCCCTTTTCTTTGCGATCAGTCTCTTACTAGAACAGTTTCATTAGAAAAGCCTTTGGTAGCAGAAATTCATTTATGGTATTTCTTTAAAGAAATAAATCTTTATTTCACTTTCATTCATTCTGACTGCCCTCCTCTCTCTCAAGGCCCCGCTGTCTAAATTAGTGTCATTTTATTGTATTACTAAAAGTTGATTCTACGTTGTACAAATTTCAATAGAAGTTACAGGAAGGGAACTGAAATTAGACTTAAATCTAATGGGCCTGAGCGTTTCCTCACTAGCAAAGTCTTTTTATTAATTATTCATAGGCTGGTGGCAGTCCTGTGTCGTGAATTAGGATGGCTGCACAGGCCATCCATCTCTCATACTAAGAATTAATGACAACTCAAGACCAGACAGAAATGACTAGACACATGATACGCAAAGTCTCTTAATGTTTACTATAAAAAATAGCAAGAGGGATCAAAGTCAATTAGAAAAAAAGTATGTTTTCTAATATTGAAAAATGGAATTGATTCAACAGGCCAAGGCTCAAACAGATAATTTACAGTCTGGTATACCTCAGCATTACTCTTGCAACTAGAATGGGAGGCATCATTTAACATTGCTATGTATTATTAAAGAAATGTGTTAACTATTGTATCAAGAGACAGCTTTTATAAGCTATAGAATAATGACATAATCAAAACTATACATGGGGAAGGCTGGGAATTACCAGGGTGTGGCCCAGTGTTTGGGGACCAATGATGTTTGTTGACTGACTACGTGAACTAATGACATGTGCCAGCTTTCCAATCTAGGGAATTTCAGCTGTATCAAAAATAAAGAATGCTAACAAAAGTCTCTATAATATTTTTTGGAAGCCAGTTGGATTATTGGTAAATGTTTTCTATTTTCACTACAAGGTTCAAGGATAATCTTTCTTAACAATCTAACAATACTTTCTTAAGTCTCTACAATTCTGAAGAATCTGATTTGAAGAGGACCTTAGAGAACAGTAGGGTACATAGTAGGTAAAGTGCTAGGTAGAAACTTAAGGCCTGGAACAAACCCTGTCCCTCGTTATAGAGGTAATCTTAGATATGTCACCTCTTCTCCCTATGGTATTAATTAAGCTCTATTGCTCTTCCTGGCTTTGTTAGGCCAAGCTGTGTGTCATCAATCCAACCCCTCACATCATTCTACATTAGAAGAATCAGGCATCACATATGACAGCGATGATCAAGATATAGAAGCCCGGGAGCCAGATGGCTCGGTTGGTTTGAGCGCGAGCTCTCAACAACAAGGTTGCCGGTTCAATTCCCACATGAGATGGTGGGCTGCGCCCCCTGCAACTAAAGATTGAAAACGGCAACTGGACTTGGAGCTGAGCTGTGCCCTCCACAACTAGATTGAAGGGCAATGACTTGGAGCTGGTGGGCCCTGGAGAAACACACTGTTCCCCAATATTCCCCAATAAAAAAATTAAAAAATATAGATAGAGGCCCTAGTACTCAAAAGTTTAGCATTGACTACTCAGCTATTGAGGTGAAGGAGGTGGCCTCTGGTTCTTGCTTCTGGTTCTTGCTTTGTTCTGTGATGGGTAATACTGCAGTGAGGCTCCCAGGCCAATGGGACTGCAAGGTTATCCAGATGGTTCTGCATCTCTGCAGGGGACTATTAGAGAGAGAAGCTTCTGGTGACTTAGGCCTCACCTTGCTCTAGTCAGTTTTCTGTCTTCTAGTCATTGCCTTCCAACCAGGAAATGGTATGCTCTAACTAAGTCAGTGCACCAATAATTTTTGAAGAGCTTGATGGTTAGAAGGAAGTGAGAAAATACCATTTTCAAACTTTAAACAGGTGCTCTTTTTCTGGAAGCCAAATCTTGACTTCACCTTTGGGGGCCTGTGGTGACTTTGGTGGGGGGATGGAAGGAATGGGGGAGATTATGTTTTTAGCCTTCAGTCTTGCAAAACTAAAATCACTGTGATGACCCAGTTGGAGTCTGGGAAGAGGCCTCAAGCTACAAATTTTGATAAGTTGCATTGTTATTTTTATTTAGTCCAAAATATTTTTAGGTTTCTCTCGAGAGTTCTTCTTTGATTCATGTGTTATTTAGAAGTGCATTGTTTAATTTGCAAGTATGTGGTGATTTTCCAGTATCTTTGTGCTGCTGGTTTCTAGTTTAATTCCACTGTGGCTTGAGAGGAGACACTGTATGATTTGTATTTTTTTTTCAATTTGTTAAGATGTGTTTGAGGGCCCAGAATGTGGTCTACATTGGTGAATGTTCCATGTGAACTTGAGAAGAATGTGTTTTCTGCTGATGTTGGAATATTGGATGAAGTAGTCAATAGATGTCAATTACAACCAGTTATTTGATGATGCTGTTGAGTTCACCATCTGTCCTTCCTGGTTTTCTGCCTGCTGGATCTGTCCGTTTCTGATAGTGGCGTGTTGAAGTGTCCAACTACAATAGTGGATGCGTCTATTTCTCCCTGTAGTTCTTTCAATTTTTGCCTCACATCATTTAATACTCTGTTGTTAGGTACATAAACATGAAGGACTGTTGAGTTTTCTTGGAGAATGACCACTTTATCATTATGTGATGACCTTCTTTATCCCTAATAATGTTTCTTGCTCTGAAATCTGGTCTGTCTGAAATTAACATAGCTACTTCCATTTCTTTTGATTAGTATCAGCATGGTATATTTTTCTCCATCCATTTACTTTTAATCTATATGTGTCTCTGTATTTAAAGTGAGTTTCTTGTAAACAATATATACTTGGTTCATGTATTTTGACTTTCTCTGACCATCTCTGTCTTTTCATTGGTATATTTAGACAACCAACATTTAAATCAGTTATTGATATAGTTGGATTAATATCTTCCATATTTGCTACTGTTTTCTGTTTGTTGTCCTTGTTCTTTGTTCCTATTTTTGTCTTCTACTCTTTTTCTGCCTTTTGTGCTTTTAATTGAACATTTAAAATATTTCTATTATCTCTCGTTTCCTAACATATCGGTTTCCCCCTTCCTCTTCCTCCTCCTTCTGGTATTCACTGTGAGAATCTGTTCAAGCTGCTTGAGGCTAAACTCAGAAAAGTGTAGGGACTAGCTTATGACTGTCCCCTGGAATTTTTGACTCTCTGACTTGTCTACACTGAGCCTCCAGCAGTTTTTCAATTATAGTTCAGGTTTCCCTATGCCAGCACTGATTCAGTAGATTTTTCTAAACATTACAGCTCACTTCTGTGTTCTGGGGAATTCAAAAATGAGCCTATATTCAGGCTTGGGGAAAGCGCACTGTATATGGCCAAACAGCAGAGCACTGCTCGTGTTCAGGCAGGGGGTGCAATTCCCACCCACCATATGAAAATGGCAGTTCTTGAACTTTCATAATGTGAACTTGCAGCAGCAGTTCTGAAAGAAGCCACAGGCTCAGGCAATAGGCAACCAGGAGAGGTTTGTGGCATCGGGATGCATTCTCAGAAAGTTCCAGAAGTACTTTGGATAAGGAATCTGGGGGAAAAAACTGGAATTCTAGAGGTCACGTGAAATGAGGCTTCATGACATGTGGTTATTACGGGGGAGAAAGTATGAGCCCCAAGGGCTGGAGAAGTTGGAGACATCTAGCTTACACCTGTCCACTCTCCCCAACCACTCCCCTTGCCTCCATTTTTCCTCACCACAGCCATTCTCACACTCCCTGCAGTCTGATGGCTCCCACTCTGGCTCCTTCCCTTCAGACCAGCTCTGCAGAACACTGAGCTCTCTTAGTGAGACTCTGGAAAAAGTCTCACCCAGCTTCTCTTTCTTATACCGAGAATCTCATCAACACTGGCCCGTTTTGTTTCTAAGTTTTTGTTGTAAAAGTGGGAGCTAAGGGTGCTGAACTGAAAAGAAATAAAATTCAGAAGTGTGGTCTCAGTTTTCGGCTTTGTATTCCTTTTTTTTTTTTTTTTTGGCAGAAGTTAAGATATATACTCAATCCAAGTTACAACAAAAGAAATACACATATTAGAAAAGAACTGAAAACCAAGGGCTAGACTTGAAGTCTAGTAACTGTTGGATGATAATTGATAGTCATTTGGGTGCCCACTACCTCCTCCCCGCAGTGGTCATGTCACTGAGTACTTCCAGGGTCCTACCGAAGTCCTCTACGTGGCCCAATGTAGAGGACAACCTGCCGCTGATAAGCTGTCCTCCTCTCTTGTCAGTTGGCCACACTGTTTGTTCAGGGTTTCTAGCTCCCTCTTGAGACCTAAGTCCAGAGTCTCCTCTTCCTCCAGCATTTGTCTGCAGTCTACTTCGGAGGCCTGTATGTCTAACTTGCGGCCTTGGATTTTGTGAAAGAATAGCCATACATCCGCAGTTGGGGACAGAGACTGTCAGTTCTCCACCGATAGCACTATGCCGTCTCACTCATCATCCAGGTCTGCCAACGGAGAAAACATCTCGTGAACTCTGCAGTGAAACTGTTTTGTATTCCAGTTTAATATGGGCTTAGTCTCTGACGAAAACCCTATTGTTAACCTATGTGCTATAACATTCCAGAGTGAAAGCAACTTCAGATTTCTCAAAGGAAGTTTTCAGGATGAAGTGAGGTGCTGATAAATGCATTCAAGAGCTACCTTCCCAGCTCCAAAGCCTCAGATGGGATCGCACCTACTAATTTCAGCAGCATGTGGTGCCAGTTCTCTGCCAGCACTGTCATGTCACTAGGAATGATCCTTGATAGCTGTGTCCCTTTCCTCTCATTTGTGCTCCACCGGTAAGCCCTAATGCTATTATAATAGAAGACCTCTTGAGGCGCTCTGCTTGAATTTCCTGCACCTTCTCACGTTTGCCTTGGCCAACCTCAGGGATATTGTGGGTTCAGCTCCAGACCACGGCAGTCAAGGAAACACTGCAGTAAAGTGAGTCATAGTTTTTTTGCTGGTGAAGGGTCTTGTCTACAAGTTGTAAAAAATGCAACAACTGTGAAGCATGATGAAGTGAAGTGCGATAAAACGGGTGTGCTTCACTCTCATAACAGTTCTCCCCATCCGCACTTGCCCTTCGTTTCCATCCTCAAGACAGAAGCCAGAAAGATCATTTTGAAACACAAGTCTGATCATGGCTCCTCCTACTAAAAGCACTTCATTGGCTAACTGCAGTTCTTAAGACCAACATCAAAATTATTAACATATGTATGCAATGGAATATTACTCGGCCATAAAAAAGAATGAGGTCTTGCCGGTTGTGACAACATGAATGGACCTAGAAGGTGTTATGCTAAGTGAAATAAGTCAGACTGGGAAAGACAAATACCATATGATCTCATATGCGGACTCTAAAGAACAAAATAAACTAACAAACAAAACAGAAACAGACTCATAGATGCAGAGAACAAACTGATGGTTGCCAGAGGTGAGGAAGTTTGTGGATCTGGGTGAGAAAGGTGAAGGGATTAAGAAATACAAATCGGTAGTTACAAAATAGTCATGGGGATGTAAAGTACAGTATAGAGACTATCTACAGTCAATAATGTTGCACCAACTATGTGGAGTGCCAGACTAATTGGAGGGACCACTGCATAAATTATATAAATGTCTCACCACCATGCTGTACACCTGAGACTAATACAAAATAATACTGAATGTCAACTGTAACTGAAAAATAAATTCTTAACACAGATAACAGAACCTTGCATGATCTGGCCCACCCATTTCTTCAGCCTCTTCTCATTACCATCTGTCCTATTTTCTACCTTTCTGTTGACTCATTGTTTCAATTCCTCCTTTATAGCCGGTTCCCTCCCGCTACGGGGCATTTGCATATACTGCTCCCTCTGTTTGGAATCCTTTCCCTTCCCTCTTCACAGGGAACCTCCTGCTCATCCTTGAGATCTAACTTCAAAACTCCCATCCTCAGAAAGCTTGCCCTGATTCCCCTGATAAGATGAGACCCCACTGCTGACTCACAACGCCATAGTACTGCCCACCTTCTTTGTAGCATTTTGCATGGTAGCAGTTTTAAAAGTTTGATTTATTCATATCAAAATAATACAGAAATACACTTTAGGTAAACCACACGAACACAAACAGGAAGCCATACTTGAAAATTCAGCTTTATGATGTTTCACATGATGAACACCCATGTGTGTGAAAAGCAAGACAGGTCATTTCCAGCATCCCAGAAGCCCCCTTTCCAGAGACTATACCTTCCCCCAAGGGAAATGACCACTCTTTTGATTTCTAACATATTTGTGAATTTTTGTTTTTAAAAATTCCTAGAATTCACATAAAGCATGAGGCCCCAGACCCCTTCCCACAATGTATTCACTTTTGCTTTCTGGCTGACCCTGGGCAAATCGCTCCACCAGTCTTGGCCTAAGTTTCCACATCTGTCAAAGGAAAGAGCTGGACTGACAAATATTCTAGGGTTCCCTTTAGCTCTAATATTCTATGATTTTTATGATGAAAGGTACCTACGCTTAAAAGTAGACAGCTCATCTCTCTACAGATGGCCCTAAGCCCCAGTGATGATTTATTTCCCCAAGGGAGGCTTAACAGGAAGCCCTGTTTGGTTTCTTCATTTCACTGGTCAGTCTCCCCCTAGACCTCCACTTCAATAAGACGTACTGCAAATAGCAATAGCAGAAGGTAGACAAATAGTTCTTTAGGCGGGTTGACATTCATGATCACTAATATCCTTGTGAACATGCCAGAAAGTTTGGGCATTTTCTTTTAAAAACTCTTCCTTTAGAAAATTGTCTTTTGAAACACCATGACCTGATTTTCAGGGATGGACTGATTACAAAGCCTGGGTTTCTTGCCAAGGCAGTGAGGTTTTGACTCCCACTTCGTGATTAAAGACTAAAGGAAAAGCAAAACAGTAAGAGTCTTACATCTTTATCTGATCATATCAGGCTGGATTGAGATCCCTGGGAACTGAACCCACTGCCTGGCACCTAGGCTAGCCAATCAGCATATATCTGGGGATTGACAGACCACAGGGATCCCAGATTTCACACGTAGGCTGCTTGGCAGCTGGCAACACAAGAGCCCCCCTGTTCTGAGCCATCCCAGTGTGTCTGAGCTGCTCTAGCTCTCGGGATGAAGAATGACTCCCATGGAGTGTGTGTGATTTGTCCACTCTCCTCCCTCCCTGAGACTCCAAGGAACCTCTGGGCTTTGGGAACTAAAAGCATAGGTCTTTAGGAGTTCTGTGGGCCATTTTGAAGCCCATGTCTACATCATTGCCTAATTTAGTTCTAACAGAAGCATTCAAAGGAGATATTTTTTGCCCCACTTCACAAATGAGGAAATCTGGAGTCACTTGCCCATTCTCCCAGGACTAGGGCAGAGCAGAATTAGGTTTCAGCTCATGTCTGAGGACTCTAAACCTCCCAATGTCAGTGACACCAAGGATTGCTGCCAGGGGCTGTTGCCCATGAGAAAATCCTGGGCACGTGGTAAAGTCTGTCATTTGGGCCGGGCAGAGTAACTGCCAGCCTCACCCGCTCTCAGGGCCCCTTATCCATCATTGAGCAGGAATGGGGCTGATCGGGTACCCCTGGGGGGCGCCAAATCACCAGGCTCTAGTGGGCTTTGCCCAAGGCAAGAAACTTGTAAAAGCAGTTTCCGACTTCTTTTTCAAACAAAAGGAGTGATGGCATTGGAAAGACCTGGCTTTGAGTGAAAGTGAGCATGAGGCAGAAACACACATAGAAGTGGTTTAGAGGGAAGAAGGGAGCGTGGCTTTTTTTTGTTTGTTTTTGTGGTATTATTTTGTTCCAGAGCCTCGCAAGAAGCCTGGTACTTAGCGAGGAGTGTGGAGTTGCACCCGTATATCAGTGTGTGAATGCATGAATCAGTCTCGTGGGGAGAAGCCCCTGGAAAGACACCATCGGTTTCCCCTCATCCTCAGTGTGGCTCTCTCATCTACTAACATGTTCAGGCCTCAAACATCCTCAAACACACACTCAAACACACACTCAAACTTAGTCCTCAAACACACACTCAAACTTAGTCCTTCTCCCAACACTACAGGCTCCTTGAGGTTCTCTCCCCTTTACTATCAAACGCTTAGAAAAGAGCAGTTAACAACCACCACCTCTAGTTATTTTTTAATAATTATCCTCCTACTCTTCAACCTCATGAGGTGTAACTCAATTCTATTAGATCAGGACTGAATCTGATTATTCTTTTATTCCCAGCACCTGGCACATATTTGATGACGTGGAGGGTCCCTGCCTTAAGGGGAGTCACTGTATTCTCCAGATGTGTTCCTCCTATGGCAACTAGACACCCTGCTTTGCAACATCCTCTTTATTGATGTCTTTGGTTGGCAAAGTAAGGTCAAGTTAAAGCCCTATGTACAGGGTACATCTAGAATGCATATTCTGTTTCATAGGATGGCAGCAATCTTCCCACCCCAGGCTCCCACATGAGCTAATTTGTTTGAACCTGGAGTCAGCAAATGATCCAAGATCAAGGTATGAGCTAGCTAGACAATGGCCTCTGAGGTGGCCTACACCTGAAAGTTCTGCCCATACAGGAACCAGGTGGCCCAGTTAAAATTTCTCTCTTTGCTGAGTCTGAATTGAAAAATATGGGAAGAACCAGTTGAGAGTAGAAGCAGAAACTGAAAGTTCATGAGAAAGAGTGGGGATTAGGAATGAGCTAATGTTTTAAATAAACCAATATTTGAAGGAATAAGAAGCATTAATAAATGGACACGATAATGGAGATAGAAGAAGGTAATAAAGCATAATGGAAGCAAGAGAAAAATTGAGAAATCACAGTAAGAAAACGAGAGGTAGCTGAGTTACATTTATGTTAGAATGCTGGTGTGAAGAACTATGGACTCTTTAGCCCTGAGACCTTAGTGCAAGTAGATGTGAATCTAGAATAGACTGTTTGCGGTCACAGCTTTAGGGGACCCTACCATAGAACGGTCTCTTTTGGTGGCTGCCAGGGAAGTCTGAGTTCCCCCTTTCAGCCAATCCTTTCAAAAAAAAGAAAAAGAAAAAAAAAAAAACGCTTTCAAATGGAACTTTTTGGGGAGACTGTTCATCGCAAGCACACATACCAAACCCAAGTAGGTTATACAGAAGTAGGTGATGATTTAGTCCTTCCACAGACCTGTGAAAGAAAAGTTAATATCCCAGAGTGCTTAAAATGTCACTGGTCCTTCCACCCTCTCCACAGGACACAGGGCAAGTCAGATTTCCCATTTTTCAGAAACATGGGAAAGTAACTGTCATGCGGGGAGGCCTGCGGGGTCTCTGCTCCCGCTCCGCATGACAAATAGCGCAGCGAGCAGGGTCCCCTGCATGACACATGGCGTAGTCGGCAGGATACGGTGCTGGCCAAAGCTTTCCGAAGGGCAGTGGAGCAGTTTGTGTGTATGAACATTTGATCTCAGGAAGACCAGGAGGATCAGCTGCCGGAGAGTTGGACCCCTGTGGAGGGGTGAGAAGACGTGGACGGTTCCCCAACCAGCAGAGGCCAGAGAAAGCGAAGGACATTGTGGCCATGTGGGCTGGGAAGTGCTTGCTGACTCAGCCTGGATGCGTGACTTGTCCCAGGAGGAAACACTTGCTGAGTCCTCCTTGGGAGATGAGGGTGAGGTCAAGGTCGTCCCTCACCCCCAGGGCAGGCGAATGACTATGGACTATAGAGAATTGCCTTCCAAACCTAATTTAATGGACCACTTGACTATTTGGGAACATGCCACCATGTAGTGGAACTGGCGGATGTTTTCTTTTGTGTCCTGACTGGCCGCTGTCGAGAATATGTAAGCATCTTGACTGTGAGCCGCTGTTGTTCCAGCATGGTACCCTGAGAGGCCCAGAGATAGTGGCAGTGCCCTGAGTTTCCCTGGCTGAGCCCAGGAAGTCTGGCTGTGCCCAGAGAGAATGGCAGTGCCCTGAGAATCCTGGCTGAGCCCAGGAAGTCTGGCTTTGCCCAGAGAGAGTGGCAGTGACCTGAGAGGCCCTGGCTGAGCCCGGGGAGACTGGTGGTATCCTAAGAAGCCCAGGAAGTCTGGCTGTGCCCAGAAGAACTGGTGGTGCCCTGTGAAACCCTGGCTGTGCCCAGAGAGACTGGCTGTGTCCAGGATATTGCATTCACCTCCAGGCTCCTCGCACAGGGCCCCTCGTGGAAGATACTTGTCACATAGATTGTAGGGGTGGAGTGTGGGGACAGAGCCCCAGAAAGCAGTTTCCAGGCTCTCAGCCTCACATAGAAAGGTGCTGGCTCAGGTAGCAAATGGCCATCAACTGTGATTGGATGGCCATCAGCTGTGGCTAGTTGGCCGTCAGTTGTAACCAGTGAGCCATTGGCCACTAATATAACTGCCATGGCTACACTAGCAGGAAAAATGGGGGCTAAGAAGTAGATGGTGGCTGAGCCTGCAAGCGGTGCAGTGAGGGTTGCGAACAGTGTAGCTCCTGCTTCCTGTGTCTCCAACCCAGCTGCCAGCAAGAATATAGTGGTGTGATTCCCCTACCTATGGCTCCGTGGGTGTTCCTTTTTGGCCTCACAATGTCCTGCGTTCTTATGTGGGGAGCAGAACCAGAGACCCCACCAGAAGCCCTGCATGACTGTAACTTATTTACATTCAAAAGACCCAATGACAGCGTGTGTCATGAGTCTTCAGCCGAATGTTCTCTTCAATAAACCCTGCAAAGTTTATTGATCTCAGTGATATTTGCCATTTTCCTGCTCAGTTCATTCATTTTCCATTATTTATCTGAAAAAGCTCACAGTTTCAGAGATGAGCTCAATGAGCCCTAATACCACAGCTAGTAGGGAAATACAACCGAGAAGAACTGACGGTCTACTAGGGACTGAGGTTGTGACCAGTGTTATTTTGAGCCACTAGGGTATAATGAAGATGATGGTATCTGCAGGTGTCGAAACAATTTGCCCCAAGAAATAAACATTTACCATGTTTCCCCGAAAACAAGACCTAATAGGAAAATAAGCCCTAGAATGATTTTTCAGGATGACATCCTCTGAACATAAGCCCTGTCATGCGGAGTCTCTGGTCTCACTCCCCGCACAAGAATGCAGGATATGGTGAGGCCAAAAAGGAACACCCACAGAGCCATGAATAGGGGGCTCACACCACTATATTCCTGCTGGCGGCTGGTAGAGACACAGGAAGCAGGCTCCACAAGATGCACAACATGCAGTCCACTTCTCTGCCAACCCACCCACCTTGCCAGCTGCAATCTGCGCTCCACTTCTCTGCCAACCAACCAAACCCACTTGCTAGCGTAGCCAAAGCAGTTATATTAGTGGCTAATGGCTAACCGGTAACAGCTGGTGGCCACCCAGCCACAGCGGACGGTCATCTGGTTACAGCTGATGGCCATCTAATAACCGAGCCAGCAACTTTCCATGTGAGGCCGAGAGCCTGGAAACTGCTCTTTGGAACTCTGTCCCACAAGCCTTAATGTGTCTTTGGGAGCAAAAATTGGTATAAGACCCGGTCTTATTTTCAGGGAAACACGGTAGTGACTGCTGTCTTTGCGTATTCCCTGGTTTGTGAGCATAAAGAGCGAATAAAACAGTTTAAGAACCAAGCCGCCATACTAGTCCACCTCCACCTTGTTTAGACAGCCAAATTTGAAAAGCACACGTTTTGCCTTCTCACATGCTCTGCAGTTCATGTAGAAAGTGCTCAGCTTAGTGAATCAAATCCAGAGCAATAGTCAATCAACTGTTTCTTAAGTGACTGCATCTTCCAGAGAATTCTATTTTCTCTCCCAAGTCTTGGCAAGGCAAAGGCAGCATGACCTTCATAAAAGAGAGAGAGCCTTGAGATTCCACTCAAAAGAAAAAGTTGCTGATTAAATGAAGTCTAAAAATCTTATTGTAAGTGGAAAAGGCCGTTAGCTAAATGATTTCGATCCGAAGCTAAAGCACAGCTACTTTCTTTGTCATGTACAGGTTCACTGTCAGCCACAGTTGGACTTATCTGGAGGATGAGATGACCTCCAAAATCTAGGAAGATGAAAATCCTTCAATATCAGACTGAATCCAAAGCAGGTCCAGGATACCGCTCCCCACTTCATGGCTGGACTTCGCTTCACAAGGTCTACCCACATCCATCCCTGATTAGTAACGTCTTCTTAGTTGGAACATCCTATTCCTCCACCCCCACGGTTGTTGTTTTCTCAGGCTATCTGCGTAAAAGGTGTGCTGGCGTCAGTGTGGAAACTGCTGGATAAAAGGAAGTGGGGTTTTTTTGCTGTGGAGCTTCTCAGAGTCTTTGCTGTGGTAATTTGCACTGAGAATTTCCAAGAGGGACATTGGTATGTGGTGATTCCCAAACCTATTAGACCATGCCACTCTTTATTTCAAGGAACTCGTATGAACACATCTTAACATTTTCTGACACTGCAGAATGCAGGCTGGGAAACTTTTGGAGCTAAACTCAGCCCAGAAATCTCCATACGCTGATGCACAGAGTGTTCAGAGATGTCTTAGAGTTACTGTGAATCAACACCGAATGTCAGGGTAAGTGCTATGCTCTGCTTAGCTGGGTAGTTTCTATACATTCCAGTAAGTTCAGAATTGAGTATCAAGGTTGTATTTTGGAAACAACTTAGAAAATCACTTTTTCACCTGGAGAGGTAAACATTTCAAAACCAAGTGCTCCGGTCTCCAGATTCTGCTCTGTTGTGATACGCAGCAGGGGTGTGCATGTCTTGCCCTCAGTGGGAGGAGAGGGTGGATGAGCAGTCCTGAGAATGCGAAAGGAAGTTAGAGGGAACAGGTAATACTTTGCGTAAAAGGAGTGTCGCGAAGAGCCTTAGGCAGCAGCTATCCTATATTGCTGATACTGTTGTAAGTACTTGCAACAGTTATTTATCTCCTAAAAAATAAATTAGAGTGTTCTAAGTCAATAGCCAACCTTAAGTGTAGTAAAAATTATATAAGATTTATTCAAGTTATAAAAATAGGATACTGATGATTAAATCAGGAGAAGAAGTAGCTGCCCTTTTTAGAATAGCACCTAATGCAACTGGGATCTCTGAAAAATGAAATGTGGAGGATGCTTGGGCCTGTTACTCTAATAGGAAGAATCTTTCAGCTCAGTGAAACTGCCACGTCAGCACACTTTCCCGGGGTTATGTGTGATTTGCTGAACTCTCTCAAGAACGTAAAATAAATTAAAACAGCTGGGCAACAGCACCACAAGCTCCTTGCTCCCTACTACATGGGTCTGGCTATTTCACCCAATTAAGCGAAGCTAGACTTTAAGGGGTTTTTGAGAGTAGAACATAGGCCGCTCATGTTTAAGTGTTCATCATTTAAAAATAAACATGCTGGTCTACTGCCAAGCCCAAGGCTGTGATTCCCTTGCCTCTTCCCACTTCTTAGGTCTCCAACTCCGACCAGCTGGCCTGTGTCATCTCTCCATTAGTGCAGAGCTTGAAAACCTCTGCCACAGATGGGCTCGAGATCGAGAGATCTGCCACTTATATTTACTGAAATGCATTGATTGCATTTTTTGAGAGTGTGGGACACAAAGACATTGCAAAAAGTGGAAAGTATCTTTAAGGCAGCGAGCATGCCTCATGACGTCCCTGCCAAGGGAACCCCCACACAGCAAACTCCATGTACCCCAGGGCTGAGGTGACCGCTATGGCTCTTCAGTAAGCCATTCCTTCAGTGCCCCCTTCCCTGTCTCTGGCTTTCTTTTCTCAGGTCCCAGGTGCTCTCTAAAGACTATAGGTGCTGAGCCCAGGGTGGGTGTTGATGGCTTATTTCCCCTCAGTAGGTGGGGCTGCTGATAACTGGGTCAGTGAGGCAGATTGTCCCAAGAAGCTGGGAAACTTGCAGCTATCTTGGGCCTAGGGTGTTTTGACAGCAGGTTTGGCTCAATGAACTCTCATTTCATTTCTGTGTGTCACTAAGTAGAGTCCTAAAAGCCATTGCCACGGAGCTTCTGAGAGAAGAAAGGGGTGAGGGTGGGAGAACAAAGAAATACCTGGACAATAGAAAGAAAAGTGTCTGCCAGCTCCTCTGGATTATGGCAGGATTTGCTCAAGACCAACCAGAGGGAATTTGGGAACTGGTCATTTCAGATGAGGGCTTAGGATGATATCGTTCTTAAAGAATGACATTGTCATTAATAAGACACTGGGTCTGCTGGTCCCTCTGCCTCACTAACTGGTCAATACCCATCGTCCAGCATTACTTTCCACCAGCACCATGTCATTGGGAGCAGAGATCTAGGGACTCTGGGGCCCATTAAGGACCACAGAGGTACCTGATCTCAAGGGCCTTATGTTCTAATAAAGACACTAGAACCGGTTAGCTCAGTTGGTTGGAGCGTGGTTCTCATAACACCAACATTGCCGGTTCGATCCCCGCATGGGCCACTGTGAGCTGTGCCCTCCTTAAAAAAAAAAAAAAAAGGGAACCCAGCACAGATCAATGTGGTATCAGTGGACAAATGAGCAGTCCAGTTGTGACAAAACTGACATGATGAGGCCGCTCTATGATTATATATTGTAGCACCTAGAATGAGTCAGTGGTTTGAAAACCAAAGACAGTTCTAAACAGCAATCCCTCTATTAGGTACAATCCTCAGTGTGCCTGAATAGTTCTTACTTGATTCCCATCTGATGGCTTGCTCACCTCTTCTCTTTTGGGGGGACAAGAATCCACAGGTAGTGAAAACCACCAGTAAGACTTTCAGGCAGGAAGACTAACCGTGTGAGCTCTTTGAGGGCAGTCAGTGTCTTATTGGTCTTTGGGTTGCAGAGGCTACGAGTAGTGATTAGAACATAGGTGACTAATAAATATTTACTAAATGGCTTTGGGTTATTGCTACCTTTCATTTGTGTTAGACCTTTCTACTTTTACAAAACAGCTTTACATATTTATGCTTACTGAAAGCCTGTGTGGTACAGCAAATGTCTTTCAATTTTTCAGAAGGGAGATAAAACCAAGGCACACATGGGTTAAATGGGTTAGGTGACAGGGCAAGTATTAGGGTGATACTTGGGTCAGCTGCTGAGGTGGCTGGGGTGGGGGGAGTTTAAGGAAATGGAAGAGAATAATGAGACCTCCTAGATCCTAAATTTGTGTTCCTTAACAAATTTAAGGCTTTAAATTTGTGTCTATTTGAAGCATCTTAAGAAATGCTAAGTTTTTCTCAGTTATAAAGATGAAAATAAATACTGATAAGGACCACCATAGGATATGGGTGAATAAACGCCCCCTCTGGGTTAAAACTCACTCTAAGACTTTTATAAAGCTGGTGAAGAACAGTAATGCAATCAGACACCACCATAAGGCACAAAACGCCATCAGAAAAAAATAATATCAATTTTGTTAATAATGGAAAATAGAAACAAACACTGTGTCATTAGAAATTCTTAACCATAGAAGCAGTTTCTTTTGCTAGAAAGGTAAACATTTCCACCTGTCTCAGTACTTACCTAGCAGCGGGGGATCAGCATATCTGATAGTGCCCTGTTCAATTAGCATTACCCCTTAATTACTTCTGAAAACTATAAACAACATAACCAAGGGTATCAGTGGCCACGATGCTTCATTTTGGACTTCTACTGCCATGCTTACGGTGGCATTTTCGCTGTCACAGAGTAAATTATTAACACTCCTGAATCGCAAATGGTACCAAGTCATATTTTTGTCACTATAAACAATTCTCTAAAAGTTAATTCCTATTCTTTAGGTCATGCATTGTCAACAGAACTGAAATCGCTGCCTAGAGGGCAAAAATTCGTTCTTGGGGAGTGAGCGGGGGGTGTCACAAAATCTTTTCAATGTATAAAGCACAAATATACCTACAGGATACAAACTCATATACAGTATTTCTATGGTATTCGAATTTCCTGGGAGGAAGGATGATGAGGGAAAAATGTATATCTCAAAAGGTTCCTTCTGGGAGGGGGCTATCATGAAAAATAGGTTGAGAAACACTGCTCTAGTTATATGTTCTCTAACCTGGCTGCACACCCGAATCTCCTTGGGGGTTTTAAAAGTACTGACGCCTGAGCCACTCCCAGAGTGTCTGATATAATTGGTCTGGAATGGGGCCTGGGCTTGGTACATGTAAAAACTTCTTAGATGAGTCTAAAGGTCAGCCAACTTTGAAAATCACTGCTCTAGATTGCAGGTGACATAAGTCCTGCCCTCTTCCACCCCACACTATGGATAATATGACTAAACCATCATGACATTCTTCCCCACAGAGCCCAGGTGTGACTTTGGAATTTTCTCCAAACATTCCTGCAGTCAATTGGAGTTGACATTTGAAATGAAACCTATTTGCCATCCCTGTTCCAGATGGTCTCCTCGGATAGAACAGAATCCAAAACCATACCCTAACGTTTTAACACCCAGAAGTTTCTTATTGTTAGTATGTCTACACGTAATCTCTCATTATCCTACATTGATCAAAGAGAAGGAGAGTAAAGAACAAAAATTGGTGGGGAGTGAGGAGAGAGAAAGACGCTTGTTGAATATTTAAATAGAGTTGTGCCAATATATGTTTAATTGTATCTACGAAGGGTTGGCTGATATTCTATTTTCTTTATAAGATACAAAGGGCAAACTTTTGGATGTGAATAGACAGATCCACCAGGCTGAGAAATAATCCCATCAGGTCTTATTTCATCGCAGGCCTCTTTGGGAGGACAGTGCTTCGGTTTTACGCTAGCATCTGTGGTTAACACAAATACCTTTAGTAAGCATGGAGTGAATGGTCATTACCAACATTCAAGGCAGAGGACTCATCTGTCATTTACAGGTCTTCAACGCCTTCAGGGGCTTCATTTTACAGAGTGGTGGGGGGAGGCTTATAAATTGGAGAACTGGTGAGGGGAGGGAGACGGGAAATATTACTATGCCAATAGGAATCCTGACCACCTCCATTACTCATTCTGTATCAGCAACCCAGATAATTCTTTTTTTTAAATGCAAACCTACTTGTGTTTATATACCTTCCTATAGTCCTACCTGAATAGTTGAAAGGCTCCTGACCGAATGGTGAGAAATTATATTGGTAAACTGTGCATTTACGAAGTAGAATGAGTTTCCTCCACTCTAAAGAACAATTTGGAGACTGTCTCATAATCAAATCTAAATTAAGCATGAATGTCTTTATTCACGAGTCTTGATTCCTAAGAGTGAGGGTGTGGTGCCTAGACTCTTATTTTTTTAAGCAGTCACGTTAATCACAAAATACTCAAATACATATTTGGTCTGCAGTCAGTACCCATTCTTCTGGAACACAGAGTACTTTATAAACATTAGCTCATTAGCATTAATTGAAAAAGCATCTTATCATACCATGCTCCAGAGTTACCACTGAGTCCATTCTAAAAACCAGCGCTATGCTCTGCTTTGAGCGAGGCCTCCTTTATTGATGGCTTCTCTAGACACAGCTGACATCTGCCCTCCTCTGTCTGATTTCATTATTTTTCATCCATACGTCCTGGCTGGCTGTGCCTCCTGCGGGTCCTAGGTCCTCCTTCCATGTAAACACGATTGTTTCGTTGCTTCCTTTCTGGGAGTGGAGTTTTGTCACAGCTTGGCCAGGCGTTCGTGGTTCAGACCAATGCCCCCCGCAGTGAGGGTCTAAAACTCCCAGAGTCCCTCATCGGGTGACAACTACTCCCCCACCCGGGCCATTTTTCTCGAGAGCTTTTGGGGCCCTGAACAGAACTCTCCAATCCGGGCTGGAGCGCTTGGCAGACAAGCCCCTTGATTGCTGTTGGAGATCCCAGGTCGTGCAGGGGCGCAGCGCCCTTTTCACGAATTCAGGAGGCTGGGACTTGCATGCAGATGAGAGGGGGAAACGTGCTGGGGAGAAGGCAGGTCTTGATGTATGCCCCGGGAGACAAAAGCTGCTAGTGTCAGCTTGATTTGCAAGATCAACATTCATGAGTTCGACTGCCTAGAAAGGGGGATTATCTGCAAACCCGGGCCTGAATGGAAGCCATAAATAAGTGATTTCACACTACTAAGCAGGAAGAATATTCCCCCTCCTAAATTATTCTGAACAGCATGTTCGGCCCCTCCCAGGTTCCCACCGCGAGCCCTTGGGGATGGTGGGCTCAAATGGTGGACCTCTGGGAGCCCGAGCCTGGCGTTGAGTTTCTGTGGGACCCGGTACAGAGTTCCAGAGCGCCGCCCACTTTGCTTCCTAAAATCCACTCCAGGTTTTGCTTGGTGCTGCTCTGGTGGCCCATTCCAGGCCCTGCAAGTTCCAGACTAGGTTTTTCCTCTCCCCCACTGGCTGCCGCTGCTCTGTTGGGGTTCCCTGGCTGCATTCACCACAGATGCACATTTAAAAACGTGTTCCAATGTGCACCCCGCATCAAAGGCTTTGGGAGGGTCTTTCATCAGCTGCCTGAGGAAGGACACGCTCCCAGCTACCCTCATTTGTAGCTGGGTTTACTCTGAAATGTAAATGTGCCCCCTGATGCAAAAAGAAAGGGCGGAAGGTTTTTTTCTTTTTTCTTCCCCCCCCTCCCCCCCTCTCGGTGCATTGGATTTCTCATTTTGCTTCGCCCTCATCCATCCTTTGTGTATGCCTGGCGGCGTTAACCCTATGAGCCTCCCGATGCTTGAGCTTTTCTTTCTCCCGTGTGGCTGTCACTCCGTTCGCAGCCTGCCTTCCTGCTTGGGGCCGTCCCGTAACCCTCCCAGTTCCTGGTGGTTGTTTTGTAGCAGGACAGACACACGGACAGCCACAGATGGTGGGTATCCCCGGAGCTTTGAGGACTGGGCAGTGGGACGAAGGCACGAGCTGGGGAAACTCCCGCTGCCGCGTCCTTGTGGGCCTTGGGTCAGTTCTGGAACCTCGGCCCGCACCGCTGAGCCCCAGCTGCTGAGCCACAGGCAGCCTTCCCCAGATGTGGCGGGAAGCTGGAGAGTACAAGTGAATGGCTCTGAGCTGTCTCCCTACTAGACTGGTGATCGGGTGTTTAATGATGAATTACCAACAGGCTGGTTTGGAAATGACTCCATTTTTGAAACCTTTCCTCCTTTTCCTTGGGAACGCCCCCCCCCCCCACCATCACCACCACCCACTTTTAGGGAAAGATTCAACCTTTTCAATGTGTGTGTGTGTGTGTGTGTGTGTGTGTGTGTGTGTGTAAGAGAGAGAGAGAGAGAGACAGAGACAGAGCCAGAGAGAGCCAGAGAGACAGAGACAGAGCCAGAGAGAGCCAGAGAGAGAGAGAGAGAGAGAGACAGAGAGAGACAGAGACAGAGAGAGACAGAGAGAGAGCCAGAGAGACAGAGACAGAGCCAGAGAGAGCCAGAGAGAGAGAGAGAGAGAGACAGAGACAGAGAGAGACAGAGAGAGAGCCAGAGAGACAGAGACAGAGCCAGAGAGAGCCAGAGAGAGAGAGAGAGAGAGAGACAGAGAGAGACAGAGACAGAGAGAGACAGAGAGACAGAGAGAGAGCCAGAGAGAGACAGAGAGAGACAGAGAGAGAGAGAGAGAGAGAGAGAGACTGATAGGGGGAGGAAAGGGGGAGGAGTTAAGCTTTGTTCTTAGAGGACCGATTTTGTGAGGAAGGGCAGAATCAGACAACAGTGAAAAGTTAGGCAACATGACATGTCTGTACTGGAAGGCGGTGAGGGCTTGTAAGAGTCCTGTGAGGCCTTAGCAGACAAGGGTCTGCACACCTCAAACAGGGGAGACAATAAGGTACAGGAAAGAACGTGGTGCTAGGAACCTGCTGGCCTTGGGCGGGGCTGGGTGCAGAGCATCCCTGAGAATGGTCTACACTGTGAGGCTGGCTCACTGGACACTCAGGCGGCATGTGCTCTCTGTGAAAACGCCCACATGGTCACCGAGTGAATGTGGTACTGTGCAGACGCCTGCTAAGTCTCCAACGCTCAAGCAAATTGTTCCTTCGTGATAGCAATTCAGTCTGGAAAACTGGGACAGCCGAGGACTCAGTGGGGAAATCAGACAACACTTTGACGTGGGATCAAAATTTATATCACTAATGAGGGACAGATGGACATCATGTGTCTCTGGATATGACACCATATCCAGATAGATTGAATGTTTGTGACCCGCCACAATTCATATATAGAAGAAACCTAATCCCCACCCAACCTGATGGTGTTCGGAAGTGGGGCCTTGGGGAAGTGATTAGGTCATGAGGGTGGAGCCCTCATGAATGGGATTAGTGCCCTCATAAAAGAAACCCAGAGAGCTCCCTCATTCCTTCCACTATGTGAGGACACAGTGAGAATATGGCTGTCTCTGGACTGGAAAGAGGGCCTCTCCCAAATACTGAATCTGCCCGCACCTTAATCTTGGATTTCCCAGCCTTTAGAACTGTGAGGAATAAATTTCTGTTGTTTATAAGCTACCCAGTCTGTAGTAGTCTGTCATAGTACCCCAAACTGACTAAGACAAATACCCTAAAGAGGATACAACATGACGCATGTTATATTCAGCTGGTAATGCATAGCCTAAATTATGAGGAAATAACACATTGAACCCAAATGACGGACATTCTATTTTCAAAAGGAGAACTGTGTTTTCAGTGTCACACCCATTTAAAACAAAAAAAAAACAAAGGAAGGAGAAAGAAAGACTAAAGAGATTGTCAACTACATGCAATATATGATTCTAGACTGGATCCTATACTATATGCATTACTGGGTGCGGTAAGCAGCCTCCAAGATGGTCCCCAGTAACCCCACCGCCTGCTGTTTGTGCCCTTATATAATCAGTTACCCTGAATGTGGGCTAGACTTTATTGACTTGCTTCTGATGGGTAGAAAATGGCAGAAGTAATGAAATGTCACTTCAAAGATTAAGTTACAGAAAAGTGACTGAGGCTTCCATTTTGGGGGCTTGCTGTCTCACTCTCTGCCATGTTGTGAGCTGCTCTATGGAGAGGGCCTAGTGGCAGAGAACTGAGAAAGGCCTCTGGCCAACAGCAGTGAGGCACTGAATCCTGCCAACAACCATGTGAATGAGCATGAAAGTGGATCCTCCCCCAGTCAAGCCTTCAAATGAGACCATAGCCCTAGCTTATACCTTGTTTATGGCCTGGTAAGAGATCCTGAGCCACAGGACCAGGCTAACATTTAGACACCTAACCCAAAGAAATGTGAGCTCATAAATGTTTGCTGTTTTAAACTGCTAAGGTTTGGGGTAATTTGTTATACAGCAATACATAACTAATATGCCCTGTCAATTGAAAAAAATGGAATGTAGACTGTAGGTTATATAAAACTGTTATATCTGAGGAAAGGATATTCTCTTCAATAAATGGTGTTGGGAAAACTGGATAGCCACTTACAAAAGAATGAAACTGGACCACTTACACCATAGACAAAAATATTGTACAAAATGTATTAAGGACTTGAACAGAAGACCTGAAACCATGAAACTTTTAGAAGAAGACACAGGCAGTAAGCTCCTTAGCATCAGTCAGTCTTGGTGATGATTTTTTTGTTTCCTTTCTTTCTTTCTTTTCTCCTTCTTTTTTAAATAATAACATTATTAAGATACAATTCACATATTCACTAAGGTGTATAATGATCGCTACTATCTAATTACTTTCATCACTCCCAAAACAAACCCCATTGGTACCTATTAAGCAGTCTCTCCCCATTCCCAGCTTCCTCCAGCCCCCAGTGACCCCTAATCTGCTTTATGTTTCTATGCATTTGTCTATTCTACATATTTTATATAAATGGAATCATACATTATATCATCTTTCATTTATGTCTTTTATTTAGCATAATGTTTTCAGGGTTCATCCATGTTAATGCACGTATCAGTAGTTAAATCCGTTTTATTGTCGAGTAATATTCCACTGTATGGATATAACACAATTTCTTTATCCATTCATCAATTGATGGACATTTGAGTTGTTTCCACTTTTTAGCTGTGATAAATAACGCTTCTATGGACATTTGTATACAAGTTTTTATGTCAACATGTTTTCAATCCTTTTGGTTATATAACGAGGAATGGCAACTTTATGTTCAACATTTTGAGACATAGTTTTAATGTGCTTTTAGGCTATGTTATTTTTTCTAGGAATGCCGTAGCCCATCTTAAAGCTTTGCTGTTCTGTGTATGCTTATTTGCCTGAATTTCTCTTTGCGGCTGTATGATAGGCATACTTCCTCATGAATTAAAATAGTTTATGAGTCATGACCCCAAAGGTACAACCAAATCTTTCCTTACCAATGGATTTTATTGCCAACCATTTTTCCCCCCTTCCAGTCAACAACTATTTAGACTGTTTAAATAGTGCCATTCTGGCAACTGGGCGTTTCCTGTTTAGGGTCACATTTTAAATATTTCAAGGGCACACCTTGTCTTTCCCACAAATCCATAAGCTTCTAGAAAGCAAGGTTCATGCATTTTCTTTTTTTCATTCATGTGTTTCACCATGCTTAGCCAAGTATGTGAGTTACTTAAATGCTAAGCAGGGATTATATTTTATATTTCTTTTATGTCCTTCACAGCACTGAGTTGAGTGTTGGTCATATAGAAGGTGCTTATTTAATGCTAAATAAATGGATTTATATTCCTAAGACTTTGCCCTAAAGTTACTTATAATTTGGGGCTTCTTAGCATGACTTCTACTTGACAAATATAGTTATAGCAAGCAGCATGTTTATTCCCCCTGGAATCCTGAAAGATTTCCATTTCTCTACAAAAATGCTGCCAACATAGTCAATATCAGTCTTCTAGTGTGTTTGACGGGGAAAAGAGAGAGAAATGGGCAAGACATTTCTCTCTTCTATTCCAAAACAACTCTCTGAACCAAATCTGTGTCCTCTTTTTTCAACTTTTCATCAATATTTTCACCACTTTTCTGGACAATTAAGAAAGAGGAGAATAAAAATATAAAGTAAAGGTGGTATTCTGGAGACTTTGGACTTCAGCTCTAAACCACCATGTCTGGAAGGACTGTCATATAATTCATTTCCCACCTTTTCCAAACTAAAGCCTCTGTCTTTAAATCTAGAAATATGAATAGTGCAGAAAAAGCTTATCTGAATAGTTCTTTGTTCTTCAGCATAGTTGGAGAATGGTATATTCTAGTTAATAATTGTTCTAATTAAGATTTACTATACACAATAATTGGATTGATTGCCATTTGTTTTTGAATGGGATACAATTTTTTTTTTTTAAATTGGGGAATATTGGGGAACAGTGTGTTTCTCCAGGGCCCATCAGCTCCAAGTCACGTCGTTGTTCTTCAATCTAGTTGTGGGGGGTACAGCTCAGCTCCAAGTACAGTCGCCGTTTTCAATCTTAGTTGCAGGGGACACAGCCCACCATCCCATGCAGGAATTGAATCAGCAACCTTGTTGTTAAAATCTTGTGCTCTAAGCAACTGACCATCCGGCCACACCTCCAGCAGCTCAGCAACAGCTTGTCTTCAATCCAGTTGTGGAAGGTGCAGCTCACTGGCCCATGTGGGAATCAAACCAGTAACCCTGTTGTTAAGAGCTTGCGCTCAAACCAACTGAGCCATCTGGCCACCCTGGATTGCCATTTTTTAAAGAACTAGACTACACTAATATACTCAGCATCAGACTTGTCCTCAAATATTTTAATCCTCTTTTGATGATTCAGAATGCTTCTTAGAATTTCTGTGACATTTAATTATTCTTCTATATATGTACAAGAATGCCAGAGAATGGAGCATTGTAGAGAGTGGAATTCTAGATCATGGAAGGATTACCATATTCAAACAAAAAACCATTAGGCACGCCTTGCTCACCATGAGGTAGCAGAGCAATGGTAGGGACTAAGCAAAATCAGAAAGTAGAAATGGGACAGCTCTTATAATACCATCTTTAAAAGTCATACCTTTCTTCTTTCAGAGCACCCATTTCTACTTGTAATGAGATTGCATCCTCTGTCTTTTTTTTTTAAAATAAGTATATGAACCACAGGTTTATTCATTGAAATTAAGTACAATAAAAAATGACAAGAAAAATTTCCCTGGATCTTATAATTTACATTTACAGAGTTATTCTTCACATTTACCTTTGCTCAGATACTTCTATTTGAATCACTCAGTCTTTCTCCTTAGAACTGGGTGATATCTTGTCAACCTTCAACTGCACATTCCCCAGTCTAACAGAAAGAAATTTGCTTTAAGGATTCTTCCCCAGTGGGACAATTAGACAAAAGCTGTCTTCCTTGGTGTCCCACCAAGAAATTTAGAGCATAAAGACTATTCAGAGGTTGAACTTTGTCTTGAGTCAGCTATAAACATCAGTCAGCTAGGAACAAAACTTTTGCTCATCCAAACTGTTTACATGTCAGTAATTTTTTTTTAATCTTTAGAGGAACTATGAGAATGTGTCTGGGTGTCATGATTGGGTACGAATTCCTAACTCATTAAAAAATATTTCCTTTAAAGAAAGAATCATCCACCATTCAGGAAATCAGATAGCCATGTTCTTAAGGCAATTTGGCTATTGAAGTCATTCGGCAATTGCAATATTTAAACCAACTTTGCAAGCCTATCTGCCTGGCTCACTCCCTTGTTTCTTTTCGGTCTCTGTTGAAGTGTCACCTCTTCTGAGAGCCTTCCCTGCTCTAACTAAACTAGTTATTCCTATCACCCTCCATTTTCTTCCCTCACTTCTTCCGCCTCCCCACCCCACTCTGATTCAAACCTTTGTTTCTCAGTCTAGTTGTGTAGGACACAGCTCCCTGGCCCATGCTGGTATTATGAGCCTTGCGCTCCTCCCCCTACCCCCCGCTGAGGCAGTCGGTCACCAGTCATCGGTAGGCCGCCTCACAGCAGCTCACAGCAGCCCACGCAGCCCACACAGCCCAGCTCCATGAAGAGCCGTTGTTCACAATCTTAGCTGTAGAAGGCGCAGCTCACTGGCCCATGTGGGAATCGAACCGGTGACCTTGGTGGTAGGAGCACAGTGCTCCAACAACCTGAGACATCGGGCCAGCCCATACACTCCATTTTCTTATCCTGCTTGATCTTTCTACCACTTACCACTATCTAATATAATATATATGTGTTGATTTCTTCTCTTGATCCTCCAGAATGGACTCCCCAAAGGCAGGGACTTACTTCACTGCTTTTTGCTAAGACCTAGAGCCTAGTACATAGCAGATGCTCGATAAATATTTGTTAAATGAGTGGATAATTATTTTAGCCTCAGTAATAATACAAAGGTGACCTAAACTTCGAAACTGCTAGTTGACATTAGAAGAAGCAAAGTTTTTGTTGAACACCACAATGTTTAGTTTAAAACCAATGTGCTGGCTATCAGAAGTAGGAAGGGTGGAAGAATCAGGCCGAGTCCTCAAGACACTAAAATCTAGAACAGGGAATGTGATAGGTACACATGGTCAATAGCGAAGTCAGGAACCATTTTCTAAGTCCCCAAAGAGCGTTACAGGTGAGCCTGACAAGCTCTAAAAATTCAGAGGAAGGCATTCTTCTTGAGAATTGTGTGGCCAGGGAACGCCTCCCGGAGGCTGGTTTCAAGTGTATCTTGATAGAAGGTGCCAATGCTAACTGAACAGTTAGAGGAAGGGTCTACACAGAACTGCCCTCACTTCTGACACCAACTGCAAGTTCAGGGGGTTCCCAAAACCATCCTCAGTTTTGGAAAGTCTCTAGAGAGGGCCATAGAACTCACATTACATACTGATAGTTATGATTTATTACAAGAAAAGGATACAGATTCAAATCAGCCAAGCAAAGCACATAGAGCAGAGTCCAGAAAAAATACCAAATGTAGAGCTTCTAGTTATCCTACCCCCATGGAGGAAGGAAAGTGTTATTTCCCTGGAATTGATTGTGACAACACACACCGAGTAGTGCCAACCGGGGACGCTCACCTGAGCCTTGGTATTCAGAATGTTTACTGGGGGCTCAGTCACATAGGCACTGACTGCTCACGTGGCTGATCTCAGTTTCCAGCCCCTCAGTATTCAAGCTGATACTGCATGACCCAGAGTCCCCACCCTGAGCCACACTGTTGGTGTGGCTCAAAGCCCCAAATCATACTTTTACTATCTGGCTGACCCAAGACTCTCAAGCAAACAAAGTCACGACACTCCAATGGTTTAGAGATCATTCCCCCATAAGCTGAGGGCAAAAACCAGACCTTTCTTTGGGCCATGTTAAATTCTTTACTACACACAAAGGGAGAGTTTAGAATAGCCTACAATCAGAACAATAGTGAATCCCCCAATAATGGATGATTAACAAGCCTGCGACTATCTTGTTCCGGAAAAAAGTAGGAATTTGTCAGTTTTGCTGATGATTTTCATAAAAATATCTGCTTTTGAGAAATGGAGGTAGATATTCAGGGGAAGCAGGTGTGGGGACTCAGATTATTTGGCATGAATAATCCTGATTGCTTATATTTCCTAAGTAATTTCTTCAATTCTCTCAATATTGTCCATAAGATTTAGTGTGAATCCTGATTGAATATTTTCTGTAATTGAATGTGATTTTCTTGATTTCCCAGATAAATCAAGCACTAAATTAAAGATGAATCCTGCGGCTGTTATATCCGTTACTGTGTAACAAACCAGTCTACATTTAATGGATTAAACAACCAGCTGTCTTATTTGCACCTGATTCTGTCAGCCATTTGGGCTGGGCTCATGTTGGGTGTTCTGGGGTCACCGGTACGGCTGCAGCCATCTTGTGGTCAACACAGCTGCACAGCCTAAGACGGCCTGTCACGTGTCTGGGGGTTGGCGGGCTGTTGGTTAGGGTGCCTGGGTTCTCCTCCATGGAGCCTCCATTGAACAGTTCAGAAATGTTCAATGGAGGCAACATCCAGCAGGGTGACAGCAGAATCCACAGGCCTCTTGAGGCCAAGACAAAGACCTCTCACAGTTTTCTTTCCGCCACATTCTGTTGACCAAAGTAACCCTCCAGATCAGTCCAAGAGAAGGGGAAAGGTGCCGCCTCTGACTAGGAACAGCTGCAAAGAATTTGTAGCCATTTAAAAAATATCACAAGTCCTAACTACGATTTCTTTTTTATCCCTTAAATCTTTAATACAACTTTGTAAATAGATGGCTAGGCCTCAGCTTCCCTAAAAAAAGAAGAGTTTTATGCTGTGCCAGTGGAAAAGGGTGTTGTTTTAACCTTTCTAGGTTGCCATTTAAAAGCATTTTCAAAAGCGTTTGAATGACTGGTCAGTGTGTAGTGGTACTTTCTGAGGTGTTAATAATTGGTAGAGGATTTTTTTTTTTTCGCATTTCACTCTGGCAGAGTCCTTTTATAGTGGAGAAATGTGCATCTTTCAGAAGGTCTATACAATGAATCCCTGGCCTGCCCGTGATGAACATACCCACTTTCAGGCCCCAAATACCCAACACTGTGGGGGAGGCCACTTCCCTGGAGAATAGGCTGGGAGAGTAATACCCTGCCTGGTGGGAGAGGCTTCCCGAAACAACTTGAGCCACTCTATAAAGGAAAATGTTTAATCGATATTGTAGCTGGGCTGTCAGACGAGTTTAATTCTGAAGGAGGGAGCATTGATTTGAGGATGAAACACACTCGGGGGCCAGAGTCAGGCAGGCAACGAGTTAAGTTGGGTGGTGAGCTGTGCTCTGGGCTTTTACCAAAGCTTTGTGTACTGCAATTTCTCCAGCACCCTGGGATTTGAATTTGCAGAGAAGTAAAAATGAATCACTCACGAGCAGAACTAAAATTTCAAATAGTATAAGTTGTCCTCAGTGATCTTCATCAATGCAGACCTGAGTCTTATAATAAAATGCTTTTATTCCCCCTTTAGTATTAAAATTTCATTTCTTCTGGCTCCCCTGGGGAATGAGCTGTATTTGCCTTTGTGGTTAGTGGTCAGCTGGATGGCTGTGTTTTCTGATTTCTACCTATTTGGATTTCACTCTCCTGCTGCCCTGCCTGAAACAGGGACCAGTTTTGGAGAAATCTGCCCTGTGCCGAGGAAATGATTAGGAGCAGAGAGGAATCACCCTCATATCAGCAGTGGAATATTTCCAAGGAATTGACCTTGGAGTTCTGCCAGTTGGAAACCATGGCAACCACTGCTTGCCCCTGGAAAATTATTTCTCCTTACAGCATCCTTGTCAATCAGCGCATGCTTCTTCCAACTTCCAAAGCTGTGATTCTTAGGATATGGCAGCCAGGATATGGCAGTGTACTCTCCTAATATGGGGATGACTACTGTGTTTCCCCAAAAATAAGATCTAGCCGGACAATCAACCCTAATGCATCTTTTGGAGAAAAAATTAATGTAAGACCCGGTCTTATTTTACTATAATATGAGACTGGGTCTTATATAATTAATATGATATGATATGATATGATATGATATGATATGATATGATATGATATCCATGTCTTATATTAATTTTTGCTCCAAAAGACTCATTAGAGATGACTGTCCAGCTAGGTCTTATTTTTGGGGAAACACGGTAAGTGTTTGGATACATCAGCCTTTTGTGCTCCAATCCAGAGTCCCTAGGCAAGCAATAATAGCTGGTATTTATATGGCACTTGACATCTACCAGGAATTTTTTCATTTTTTTTTAACATTTTCTTTTTAACTTTTATTTATTTTAAGTGTGTTTTTCCAGGACCCATCAGCTCCAAGTCAAGTCGTTGTTTTCAATCTAGTTGTTGGGGGCGCAGCTCACACTGGCCCATGCAGGGATCGAACCGGCAACTCTGGTGTTCAGAGCATCGCGCTCTAACCAACTGAGCCAACCGGCCGCCCCTACCAGGAACTTTAAAAAGCATTTTATACATACCATATTAGCTCATCTAATACTTGCAAAATCCCATGAGGGAGGCACTATTATTTTCATTTTACACATGAGGAAACACACACAGAGATCCAGAAACCTGCATGTGATTATCGAGGCAGGCTTTCAAGCCCCGGCAGTGTGCTCTGGAATCCATGTAAAAACACTACACCATTTTGCCCCACATCAAAGATGGCAACAGCTTTCTGGCTTGAGGAGACATTGCAGCCCTTTGCCAGCAAGCTTTCCCCTTAGAATATGTCACCCCTTGCCATAGCATTGTCTTGGCTTATTAAGATGCTTGTGTTCATCTGGGTCTAACCAGAAAAACTACAAAACACTTCAAAATTTGTAAAAGAGAGAATTTACTACAGGCCACTGGTTGCTCAGGTGATGGGAAAGTTGAGAGCCAAATATGGGATGGCAAGGCAACCCAATAGTAGCAACAGCAAGCTGGAGAGCCAGAGAAAATGGGTGGTGTTCCAGGAGCTCAGTGTCTGAAGTCGACTTACAAAACTTGGAACCACAGTGATGTTGGCTGCAGGCAGCTGGAGTCACAGCGATCACCACTACTCTCTTAAATCTCTTCTTTCCAGTTCATTCTCCACGCCACTACTAGGATGAGCTTTGTAAACTCAGATCGAGTCCTGTCATGTCCTAATATCCTAGTTCACAAACCTTTGGTGATTCTCTGGCCTGACAACGTCCCCACCCCCACCCCCACCAGAGTGTCCTTTGTATTCTAGCATCTCTGAGCTATACAATGATTTCTAAGGACACAATAGTTTTTTATTCTTTTTGTCTTTGCTCCATCTGCCTACTCAGCGTTGAATGCTGTGCCAGTCAGGGACCCAGCTAGGAAGAGACTGCACATTCAAACGGAAGTGCAAAGGGACTTATGTACAAAGGGAAGATTGCACAGGAAGGGGGAGTTCAAGGGAAGATAGCCTCGAGACCTAGTGAAATAACACAGGGTCAGCCACGGCAGGAACATGCCATTCCTACACTGGTCTCTTCTAGGGGAAAATGTTTCCTGGGACTACAAAGGGGAGGGTCCTGCCACCTTGAGAGGAGCAGTGATCTTTGGTTTAACTTTAGACTGAGAAACATTAGTCTGAAGCAATTTCTCAGGAATGAAACCAGGGGAATAAAATACCTTGATCTCACTCACCCTCCTCTCCCTCCAAGCTCCTGTGGGAGCTACACATCGACTGGTCATGACTTAAAGCCAAAGGTCAAGAAGTCTGTTGATATGGTTCATTCAGGTCAACTGGTTTCGTCACGCCAGCAGAGAATAGAGGTGAGAAGGATGGGATCTGGAGGGGCAAACAAAAGATATCCAGCCCACATTCCCTCCCCTGACAACCCTGCTGCAGATTTCTATATCCATTCTTGAAGATAAAGCCCACATGTTACTTCTCAGCAATACCCCAACGCTCCCAAGCTGGTTACCATGGTCTCCCATAGTCCTTCTCATTCCTGGTGTTTGCATTATGTAGGTGACTAACCAGAGCCTGTTAGTCTCCCTATTATACAGCGAGTCCCTTGGGCACGTGAACCATCTCTGTTTATATTTACAATATCTGCACCTAATTCTAGAGAACTTTTTTTTGCACTCAAAAAAATTGTGGTGGAAGAAAGGAATGAATGAACCATCTAAGATAACTCCTGTTCTCCACAGATGACACTTTCAATTAGCTCTGAAACAGCATCTTCTTTCACACAGAGATGTTGCCTCTTTATGGAGGTTGTTATGCTCTTAAGAAAAAAAAGATTCATACATACACACACACACACACACACACACACACACACACACACACACATAAGTATGAATCAGCCAACTACAATCTTTCCTGTTTAAAAACAGCCAGACCTGATTAACCAGGAACATTATCCGCCACAACTGGTTATTATATTTCCAAATGAAAGGCTCTAATAAAAACTCCACTTTATCCCCTTCCTTTTCCTAAGGAGATGTAGATGGTTCATCGTTAAAACCAGATTTCCTGTCACATCTCTCCTAGGAGTCTTAGTAACTGGGACATATAGCTGAGTTTGTATGATTCTTTCTCAGGAACAGGCAAGAATATTTGTAAACAGCTGTAAGTTCAGGTCTAGTGTGGGTATCTACCCAGAACTCACTTATTTTTCTTTTGATTTAAATAAAATTAAATATCAGTAAGTCAGCAAGTTAGGAGCAAGGGGATCCATGGCCACGTAGCAAACCAAAAATCATTTCTGAAGAAGGGTATTTGGATCAAGAAAGAATCTGGGTTTTCCTACACCTCTAATAAAAGCTCTGTTCTCTCCTTTTCTTTGGGCTGATTAGGACAGATTGCTAATGAAACAAAATTATGAGTTTACTCTGATGTGAGGCAGGTGGCTTTGTGCTTATAGATTTGAAATGTCTGAGCTAGAATGGGTCTTAGAGGTCATCTAATTCAATTCTTCCATTTTAGAAATTGAAGGAAAAAAACACAAAGTCAAGGAGGTTAAGTGACTAGCTCCTTGTCATAATTATGTCTTTGGACCACTTTTAATTCCAGATCATCACACACCCCATCACGTTTAGAGAAAAAAAAAATTTCAAAGCTCATTTTCTAATGATATGCCTCCAATATTTCATCCTTCAATAAGAAGGATAGCACATTGCTTAGGGATGAGATTTAAGGACCCATGTAGAACAGGAAAATGTGCTGAAGCACATTTTGGACTCTTACATCTTGGTTCTTTAGTATGCCTGCTAATCAAGTGGCTCACAGGCCCCACACATTGGTTTACTTTAATGTTTTGAGAGCACAATTACAAATGACAAAGAACCATGTGATACCATGGCTGCTTCCTCTGAGAACACATTGGACTGAAAAGTGTTCTACCATCAGCAAGCCTCTTCCATTTCTAGACTTGCTGATCATCCCCCAAGAGCACCTGTCTGTTGATAGATACTAAGATCCACAAAAAATACCCTATTTTTTATTTGAGCTATGAGATGTCGTGACTAGCTACTTTATATATCACTTATTTTATCCATACTCGTTTTCTTAGGATCATTTTAATAGGGGGCAGGGGAGAGGAGAAGTGAGGGAGGAGGAGGAGGGAAGAGGGATGAGAACTGGATATTCTACTGTCCTGGTTTTTTCAGCTCTGTAATGTTGGGAATTTATTGAAGCCATTTATGTCAGTTACCCTATCTATAAAATGGGACAGGCTGGACTAGGTAAACTTGAGACCTTCTCTCAATATTCTGTATTCTTTTATATTCTTCTGAGAAAAGAGTAGCAGCAATAAGCCGATGAACTGTAGGAGTAAGACAAACTTGAGTCTCCTTCCTGTTTCAATGGCATGAACTGCAGCTATACTGCAATCCTTTTCCACCTCTTTCAACCAAACACTGTATATATTTATTGACTCATTTCTGTTACTTTGTTATATAGTTTTTAGCCAGCAACGGAGGGTTACTAGATGATAGATGAAAATGAGGGGTAACCAGCACAAAGAATTAAACTTGAGCTTGGAAGACTGATGTCTGCAAAACACAGCACAAAAGAAATGTCAAGCACCATGTTTTGGGTTGCCTTTCTTGTATATTATCTTGCTCACCATGTAGATTTTAGCAATTGAAATTAGTTGGTCTTTTCTGGGAAATACCTCCATTTCCATATCTGTTATCTTGGCAGGCCTGAAGTACTTCTGGCAAGTAGAACTAGTTATCTTTTTCCCTTGTAACTATTCCTATCCACTCACATCCATGGAGACTGGTCTTTGGATAAAGGATCATTTGCTATGTTTTAGGCCATTAAGATTTGGGAGTTGTTTTACGATAGCCTATGTTAGATACTAAACTGACTTTTACAGCTAGAAGCCAGACATGTAAGGTCCTCTTCTTCTCTTTGGAATAGAAGCCCTGTCTCAGTATGCCATCAATACTCAAGCTCAGCAATTCTGCCACTCCACGATTTCCATTGCCATCCTGCTATGTTGTATTAGGTACCTCGTATTAGGTACCTAATTAGGTACCTTCTAACTATTCTCCCTACCTCTAATCTTCCCCTACTTCTAAGTCATTCTTTATCCTACCTTTGGAATTAGCTTTGTAAAACATCACCTTGTGGGCTGGCCCGGTGGCTCAAGCGGTTAGAGCTCCATGCTCCTAACTCTGAAGTCTGCCGTTGGATTCCCACATGGGCCAGTGGGCTCTCAACCACAAGGTTGACAGTTTAACTCCTCGAGTCCCACAAGGGATGGTGGGCTGTGCCCCCTGCAACTAGCAACGGCAACTGGACCTGGAGCTGAGCTGCGCCCTTCACAACTAAGACTGAAAGGACAACAACTTGACTTGGAAAAAAGTCCTGGAAGTACACACTGTTCCCCAATAAAGTCCTGTTCCCCTTCCCCAATAAAAAAATTTAAAAACACACACACACACCCACACAAATCACCTTGTTAGGCATGTACACTCATCTAAAAGGAGCCCAGGAACCGGGCCAGCAAGTAGTTAGGACAGAGACCCTGGCCTCCCAGCACATGCTTCACCACTGTTTCTGTGTTTGCCTGCTGATAGTCCAACGCTCTTTATAGTAAAGTGACTTTTCTAGGCCACCCATTGCAAGTAACAACTTCCCTGAATTCAGAAATAGGGAGTTCAAAGTCCAGTAAAATCAATCAAGACAATCTTATACCCTAACTCAAAATACTTTTAATTTCCTCTCTTTTCTTTATGAGTATTTGTCTACCTGAAGTAAATTATATTTGTACATGGTATTTATAGTTTTTAAAAAAGGTGTTTTTAAATTGTAATGTTTAGTTTTAACCCAATGATCAAGGATTTTTATGTATCTGAGTAAGTTCAATCAGTATGCTGATGGAGAATGCAACAGATAGATAGGCTACTTTTTTTTTTAAAGTAGAAGCATATGTGTATGTACTCATATGTATGTGTATTTATGTATATACATATGTATGTGTATGTATGTATATATACATATGAAATATAGAAATATGTATTAAAATATATAAATATATATTCTTTAGTTATTGCTCAAAACAAGTGTCAAGTTTTGTGCCATTTTCTCTCACCTAATTAGGGTCCAGCTTGCTGGGTACAGAAGTATCTTATTTCTCTATGTATAACCTACTGTCCTACCACAGTGTTCGTCCTACACATGACAGTATTTAATTAGTATTTTTTAATACCTGACTAAAATCATTCAATGTGGTTTTTCTCATACTGCCCTGCCTCTGTTTAGTGCCCCTGGCTGGTGTCTATGGGCCACTGTGGGTCTGCCTCTTTGTCCCCTAGAGCTTCTGATGCTTTTCCTCAAAAGCGGCTGAAGGCCAGCTAAGCCAGTCAACTATTTTCCCTTCTCCGCTACCTGCAGCCACCGATACTTGTCATGTTGCTTAGTGCTCCACTTCAATGCATCTGTGGACTATCCATTCGTCCCCTTTGGCTTGGCAGTAACTGGCTGTATTTCATCAATTAAATGTAGCAGGGCTTTCCACAGCTCTTTACCGCCTCTGAGCCACCCTACATGGAAGGAGACAGATGAATCAGAGATGACATCACGGTTTAAGGCAGTAGCTGACTGGCACAGAACAAAAGGACCGTACTTTAGGAAGGGCTCTCCTGCCTGGTGACTCTGCCCTCGGGAACAGGCAGTTTCTTGTTTCTGCATCAGTGGCAGTTATTTTTGTTAAACTAGAGGTGTTCTATTCAGTCCCTGATGATATGAAATCAATGTAACCCAAGATTTGGGGCAGGCTCTGGGGCTTGCCACCTCAGAGGAAAACACTGATGAAGGATTAATGTGATCTGGGAACGCCCAAGTCCAAACAATGGCATTAACCCAGTGCCGATATGTGGCTGGGTTAACCCAGCAGCATTCTGGGACCCACTGAGAGCTGGGACTCTTTGATTCCTGACCTTTGAACAGAGTGGGGGAAAAGGACTTGCTGGAAAGCCTTGATTCAAGCTGTGGTGGTGACAGTAAGTTCAGGATCAAATGGTCACTTCATCTTCAAAGACTCCTGAGGCCTTGCAGTGCTGAAGGAGACTAGGGTAGGGAGTGTTATTTTAATAGTCATTTGATCAAGGGCTCAAATAAATTTTTCTAAGGGCCTTGTGCCATGTGGATAGTGGACCTGTCTTCTCTGTGTAGACCCCCTAAAACGGTCCTTTTGATCCAACCCAGTTGATCAGGACTCAGAAGTGACCATCGTTGGAGAGACCCCAGGTAGCATGTGTTCAAAGACCTGGCATCCACACCAAAGGTGTGCGCTCACAGAGCAGGGGTCTTCGTTTCTTCCTTCAGGGGCTCTTCAGATGATGCAAGACCCACTGAAATTCCATGTTTTCCTCTGACTTCTGAGCAGCAGCAAAGAAACCACGGAGGTTCTTAGCAATCGTCCTGAAGAGGTGTCCAGGACACGCTTTCATACTGTGAAAGTATGTCAGTGCCTGCAGCAGATGATTTTATTGACACGACATTCTTCAGATAAGTTGCTCACATTCTTTACAGAAGTCTCCTAGTGATTTTGTAATTCTTGACATTATCCCAAGAAGAAAACATCAGATACATACTTATGACTTTTAACATCTCTCTTTGATTACCTGTTAATCTCCTTGCTCAGCTCAGGACTGTCTGTGTATATCAAAAACAAGAAATCGTAAACATGGGTTCTGGTAATCCTGATTTCCACGCTCCAGAAGACTCTATGCAGAATTTAAAACAGATGTGGAGGACGTTCTGTCCCCCTATTTTTCTGATTTCATTACTTTGGGAAAGTAACTTTATATTTTGGCTTTTTTTCAGTTTTCTCATTTGAAAAATACGTGTCTTAAGCCAAAAGACCCCTTAGTATCCTTCCAGGTCTAAACATTCTTAGCATTTTTGCCATCTATTACTCATCAGCTGTCATAGTTTGCAATATTTGCAGCGTTCTTAAGACAAATAAAAATTGAGATTGTTCTCAAGATTCTTCCATTTCAAAAGCATGTTTATGCATGTTATTTTATTTGATCTCCCCACAGAACCACATAAAGTTGGTTGGGTAGGGATGACTATCTTTCCCACTTACAGATGGAGAAACTGAGATTCAGAGAGGTTAAGTGACTATTCTATAATCTGCTTCCAGGAAGAAAAATTAGGACTGAAATCAAGCTATATAACTGCAAAAACCCAAGCTCTTTCTTCTCTACCCAGCACTTGATTGTTTTGCACATTAACTAAAATTTGATTGTGAAGGATCTGGGAAATTAAAAGAGCTGCTAAAATATCACATATCACAAAGTCGCTGTACAGTCTATAAATCAAGCCCATATTCCATATTCCATGCCAGCTCTTTCTGGTTTTGTTAGAAGAAGGGAGGAAGGTGGTGAGACAGCTAATGCTTTCATCTTATTCCCTCCCCCTTAGCAATTCCTTGCAGACTCTAGGGCTCTACCTTTAAAACCAAAATCATCCACAAGGCAGAAGCAGTTTGTCATCATAAGGCCTTTGGAAGAATTGCTAGGAAAATGAACCCTGACAGCGCTACAGACACACTCCTGGAACAGGCTGTTTGTACTGTTCTTCTCCATCTACCTTGCATTCTTCCAGAACAAAGCCCCAACAGTTGGAGAGGTGGTGTGGGGAGGAAAGGGGGGAGGTTGAGCCAATGTAAATAGTCATGAACAAAATCCTCAGAGGTTACTCTTGTTATCTCAATGCTTTGCCACTTAGAGAAGGATATTTAGGGAAGAGGATGGGAAAGAGGTTGGTTACACTCCAGGACTCAGATGAGAGTTTGGCCCCCGGTGGCTGAGCATGCAGAGAACTGCCTTGGGGTCAGGCTCTTGTCATGGGGTGTGAGGTTTTTTTTCACAGGCACACTTGTTGAATGGAAAGGAGTCTAAAACATTACCAGTCCTGATGTGGGTTGAGTGCTGAAATCAGCACCGAAAGAGTGATGGTCTGTGAAAAAGATCTGGATGCTGGGCACAGCTCTGGCAGTAAATTCATTTCTCTGGTTTTCCCTTTTCTTCCTCATCTGTAAAACGAGGGGTTCCAAGGAGCATTCAGCCAACACTCACATGGTTCTAACTGTAGGCCAGACATTGATGACACAGAGATGGACTAGGTCATATAAACTCATTTGTTAACTTGTAAAACTGCTGCCATGCGTTTTGAGTGTATGTGTTTTAGACCCTACCACCATTAATATGGTTTCATACAGTCTATATTAATGTAAAATTATCACACATTCTACTCTTTTCATTGTTTTTATTTTTTTTTTAAATTCCAGCATGCATTTCTGTAATTCCTTTTGAGCTTATCTTTCCTTTTCCTGAAGAAACCTGCCTTGCTCTCTTTTATCCCCCTTTCTTTCCTTTTGTAAGTGCAATTCTGCAAGGGGTTAATTGCCTCAGTTTTTGTTTCACTGAAAAAGTTTTTATTTTACTTTCATTTTTCGAAGGCTATTTGCCCTAGTTATGAATTCTAGAGTGGCAGGATTTCTCTCTCCAAACATTAAAGATCTCATTCTTTGGTCTTTTAATTTCTATTGTTCTTTGGGGAAGTCTCTGCCTGCCCAATTTTTGCTCCTGCGAAGGTTATGTGCTTTTTGATCTGACAACTTTTATGAGTTTCCTTTGCCCTTAGAGTTTGGTCGTCATGTTATGCTATGCGGTTCTCTTTGTATTGGGCCCAAATTGTATTTACTTTATAGAACGTCTTGAATCTGTGGCTTGATCTCTCAAAAGTTTTGGAACATTATCAGATATTTTCTCTTTAAATGTTGCTCTTCGACATTTTCTCATCTCCTTCTGGGATACAAATTGCAAGAATATTAGACCCTTTCCTTGTGTTTTATTTGTCTCATGCTCTTTTCTATATTCTATGTCCTTTTTTTGGTCTGTGATTTAGCTTTGATATTTTCTGCTGATGTAACTTTCAGTTAACTAACCTTTCACTAATCAATTTTTCTGATAAATCCACTTATTGATGTCTTAATCTCCGTTATAGAATTTTCGTTTGATCACTTTAAAAATAGATTCCAGTTCTTGGTAAAATTCTCCATCTTGTCGTCTACTTTCCTGAACATGATCAAGACAATGGACGGTAATTCCAGCATCTGATTCACCTATGGATCTTTTCCTGTTTTCATCTCTTTGTCCTTCTTATGTCTCCTTAAATTTGAGTTGCTTGCGAGACACCTTGTGTATGAACAGTTGGAGAGGCTCTGCATGAGGTTATCTTCTTCCAGAGAGAATGTGCTCTGTCCTTGGCAGGCAGCTAGATTAGGAGCAGCTCACCGCAGTCCAATTAGGGACTAAGGAAACCTCAGATTTCTTCTGATTTTTTTCTTTTCTTAGGGTGTTGTTTTTCAGGGTTCTCAGATGAGATCCTGGGGTGTCTAATATTGCCTATCCTGAACTCCAATTTTTATCTCCCCTGGACTAAGCAATGGCTACAAACTACCCTGATTTTTATTGTATTCACTTGTATTTTAAGCCTTTCATCCAACCATCAAATACCTCAGGGCAGGGGGAAACTCCAACTGTTCAGCTCTCTTCTCTGCTTGTCCCTCCCTTCAGAGCTCTGGACTGCAAAGTCCTGGATGCATTGGCAGCCCCGAACTTGAATTGTTTTCTCCTTAGTTCCAGAAGATTGCCACAAGCTCACCCAGCTTCTCTACCTCTTAGATGTCATTCTTCTGTGAGGTCTCAGGCTCTCAAGTTAGGCCAAAACATTGGCGTACACCCTGAGGAAAAAGGCACAGTGTAGAATGTTCGAGTCACATGAATGAACTCCCCTTCTTTTTGTCATCTTGACTCCTTAAGTCCTGATTTGTTCAGTTCTCTGATGCCTTGAAGTAGGGGGATTTTTTAAATACAGCCTTTCTTGACTCATTGGCCTACTATAAACTACTTCCTAGTAGGAAAACAAATAAAAAGTAAAACAGCATCTAGAAGCTTCCAACATAAACAATGAGGAGTGTGTGTGTGTGTGTGTGTGTGTGTGTGTGTTTGTGTGAAACATGTATCTTAGCCATTTTTCTGGAAACGATAAACTTCAAGAAAAGGAGATAATTAAACAAGTCATAGGAATCATAAGAGAAGTATATGTGCATATAAATAAATCCTTTTGATTCATTCCTTACAAGACATATTTATCATGATCTTGCTGTATGCCATCTGCTGGGGTAGGTGCTATTGATGAGACAATAGGTCTCTTGAATGTATAGGCTATGGGAATGCAGAGATCAGCAGGAAAATACAATAGATTGTGATTACATATATAAGACAGGGATCTGCTTGGTTGGAGCAATGGGTCTAGGTAGAGAAAAATATAAAAATGAGAAATGAAGCTGCTTAAATGTTAGAGAGAGCAAGAAATGAGGGAAGATGGTAGCACTAAACGATAGCAACTATGCTTGCTACTTGGATTTGCATCCATTCCGTATTTAGTTGAGCAGAGTCATTGTATCATTGTGTGTAAGGAAGACTGTGCCAGCAATAGAATATTCAGATGGGTTGGAAACCATAGGGACAGAGACCTTTGGATTATCAGAGTATAGCAAAGGCACATCCAGTATCCAAACTCCCCCTAACTAGATTTGTATGACTCTAATACTTTGGGTCATAGTCTATTTTCAAATGATGCTAAAAGATCCACAAGCAATTAGGCCTCTGGTCCCACTTAGCTATCAGCTGTGACCTTCTGAGACCTTTCCTCCTTCCTTTTCTCTTCTACTCTTTTTCCTATTTCTCTTCCTTTTACATCTCTCCTCACTTCTTCCCTTTCTTTTCTTTTTAAAGGTTTTTGTTTTCTTTTTTCCTTCCTTTCTTCCTTCCTTCCTTCCTTCCTTCCTTCCTTCCTTCCTTCCTTCCTTCCTTCCTTTTTTCCTTTTATTTTTTTAACTGTGGTTTTCCAGGACCCATTGGCTCCAAGTCACATAGTTGTTTCAACCTAGTTGTGGAGGACACAGCTCACAGTGGCCCATGCAGGGATCGAACTGGAAACCTTATTGTTAAGAGCACCGCGCTCTAACCAACTGAGCTAACCAGCAGGCCCCCTCTTTCTTTCTTATTCCTCCATCATTTACACTTTTTTTTCTTGCTTCACTGCTTTCATTAGAAGCATTGACGATTGAATAGTTTGGAATCCTCTAAGAAAATGAATTCTGGGAAACCTCATGTTATCCCTAAATCTTTACAAAGTCACACAGGTGTGTTATTTGCAGCCCTCAGGATTTTACTGCCTTCTGCATTCCCTTATAGTGTTTGGCTAAAAGAACAATTATTTTTGTACTGGATATTTACTTGGGGTTCCTTATTTTGGGTCCCTAACAAGACAGAAAATCGGAGAACAAAGGCCATGCTGTGATCTTCTCCAAGGACTGTGATCTAGTCCAAGGACTAGAGCTGGCTTTGGAGAACGAGTCCTCCTGGATCTATGTCAGCAGCTCTGTCACCTCTGCAGAGCGACAGGGCCAGGGTCACCCTCTGTGCATTAATCTCAGTGGCTCCCTCTCTCCATCTCTCATCAGCTGTGCGTTTACCATTGAACACACACACACAGTTCAGATAACATGTTACATTTTCATGAATCTATCAGCAGTGAATTATTTTTGAATATGCTTATGCAATATACTCCAAGTTACTTACCCATATTTTGCAGACTGGCAGGGGTGGGCTTATCATGGAGTAAACGAGACTGGAGCTGGCCTTGCAGGAGCCCCTTTCAAGACCCGGGGAAGAGCCCTGGCAATTTTGTATTTGTAGTTTACTCTTTTTCTAATGATCATCTCCCCCAGGTTCAGCATCCAATTTTATAAGCTTGAGATCCCTCAATAACTGAATCGAGCCCCTGTACAAACTACGATATTCTTATCTGGGGATTTATAAAATGAGAAGTATCAAGACTCTTCTTCTTATTACCAGGATGAATCACTGGCCATTTGCATCTGATGTTATCCTGCCTTTATCCCTCCTTTCAGATGTATAACTTCGGGTTTCTAGGCAGTTTGTTCCTCATATATAGGTTCATTCACTTTTGATAAAGATCTGTTTCTTGAGTGTGGTGGTCATGAGAGTGTGTCTTGCAGAATTCTAGCTATAGGGAGCTTAGTTGACCCAGGAGCCCACAGAGGAGCTCTGAAACCCAGGGCTATATTTGCAGCAAGGCCATGCTTCCTGCGGTAAATGACTGTGCCAGGAATACGTGAGCAGAGCTACTCCTGGGACACATAGCACAGTTCTGATGCCCTTGGGTATCAGAACCCCTTGGCAGTATTGGTGAGACTTCCCAGCAGTTGAGCATGCTTCCACCTAACTTTCCTTCCCTTTTTCTTTTACTTGGGGCCAGACTCAAATTAATGGTCTGATGGATATCCCAACTTTCCCTGGTTTCTCCCCATCTTCTGTCACACAGGCATTTTCCTTAATAAAATCCTTCCACGTTGTTTTATCTGCTTCAGAGGATGCACACCTCTGCACACAAAATTAACACACCAAATCAATAGGAAAACGTAGAACTTACAATTAGGACCATTCATTGAAATCCCACCAAACTTTTAGGGATCTGAATAAATTAAATTCTGAAAATAAAAATTCATTATTATGCACCTCCCTGTCTTTAACTTTTGTCCACACTTGACATTCCCATTTCTTCTCCTCTATCTAAATCCTCTTTATCACTTGGAGCCCAGCTCCATCCTACCTCTTTCATGATACTTTGAGTCTTCCTTATCTGAATTCTCATGGTCCTGGTTGGAAAAACTTACACATCACATTAATCCCCAACTAACTGGTGGTGATCAACCAGCCAATCTTTAAACTCCCCAAAACCTAGTTCAGGCTAATCACATCTACCGGCCCTTTTCCTGCAAAGCTTGTAGACAAGTGTTTCCCAAAGTATGTGTCAGTGACAACGAGAGATAATGTATAGTTTAGGAGAGAAGGTTTCCATGGGCAAATAAATTGATACTCACTATGTACTATGGCTCTTTCTCAGATACTTAAATGCACATCCGTGCACTGAAGGCTTGGCGACAACCTGTGGGAATGGCTCTAACTCTGTATCCTCCACACCTGTTTTACTAGGAAAAATGTTAACAGCCACAAGGTTTATTTCACTTCTTTGCAACACAAGTTGAAAATTGTGGTTGAAGATATCTCTTTCAGGGATACCTGTGTATCAAGCTACCCTCTGAACATGTTTCATAGGGACCGGAAGGGGGCAAACCAGTTGGTAACATTGGCTGGTGTGGGAGCCTGTAGATCTCAACCATGAAATCAAAAGAAAGGGGGTTGGTCAGGAAGAAAGGAAGGCAGCGTGTGCCAGGCAGGACTTGGGAAAACAGGTCCAAGACTGATGTGAGCTTATTCTTCCTGGCTAATGTTTAAAGGTTCTTTTTTTCTTGTGCACAGGAAGTACATAGGCATCACTTGTAAGGAATATCCTTCAAAGAAAAACCAAGGCTTCTGATGCATTCCTTGATTTTCAGGCTCCCTGATCATTCATTCGTACATTCTGCTTTCCAGCTAAAGCAAGATGGCGGAAAATATCTTATCATTCTTTAATTTGCTTCAGAATTTAGCATCCTCTCATTCGTTCCAATAAATATTTATTCTGCCCCTAGTATGCGCCAGGCACTCTTCCTGGTGATGGGGATACACAGCAAACAAAACCTAACAAGGTTCCTGTCCTCGTGGGACTTACATTCTAATTGGCTAAACAGACACGAAACCAAATAAATAAAGTGAAACAAAACAATATTAGTAGCAAGTGCTATGAAGAAAATAAAGCGGTATAAAAAATTAGCGAGTACACTGGGCAGAGCAGATTCCTAATAAATATCAATGGATAGATTATGACCTTTTGATTGCTTCAGTGACTCTGCTGCCTTGGAAGAGCATACGATCCTGGCTTGCAGGCGCGATCGTTTTCTAAAGTATGAGAAAACTTCAAAGTAGGCAGTACTTCCATATCCTATATAACCCAGTGCCTGCTATTCATCAGCCAGCAAAGATTCAAACGTTGATCTTAGCTGTCAGAGCTACATATTTAACACCATTCCTTAGTCTGAGCATCCTGAAAACGCTGCCACCTTTCCCACCTCCTCCTCCCCATTACCCCCTTGTAATTACTGCAATGATTTCAGATTAAGATGTTAAAGTCAAAAAACCCGTTTGTGAAAAAAAAAATTGGCAAGCTGTCACTTCTAAATACCCAGCTGAATTGCCGAATGAATAATAATGCAAAAAACGCTTCCTGAAAATAGAATAAATAAAAGCTCATTGTTGTGCAATAAATCCTTTTCTGTAAAACACCACTGAGGATACCGGCTCTGGGTTTATCACATTTCCCTCCAAGTATTCAGGCCATTTTATTTAATTCGTTTCCTTGCTCTATTCTTTTCCTGAAGCTGGTGTATGGTCCTCCCCTATTGTTCCTTATGAAATATTAATGCCACAGAAGTATATGGGGAGAAATGCCAGCTACATAACTGTTGATAGGAGCTGCCAGTGACTAGAATAAGTAATTAGTTCAGAAAGTGGCAGCCAAAGGGACATGTGCACTATGGGCAGAGAGTGTTATTTTATTGTCCTTTAGCCAAAAAGAGAAGGCCTGTTTGTTTGTTTGTTATTTACAACCTAAAGACCTGGATTTAGGGTATCTGTCTTGCCCACAGCAAGGAGTCTCTGCTTATGTAAAAGGAGATGGACACTGAAGGTAATTTCTCCCACACAATCCACTCAGGATGCATTTAGATCTCTCTGAAAAGCTCCACTTGAGCCCTTATGCTTGGGGCAGATCTTGGGCTACACTGTAAACCAGAAGTTATCATTACATCTGAGGAATTGGTAAGGCACATCAGATAATTATGCAATAACTAATATTCTGTATATTCCACTTTATCTACATATGTTGGGACTTGTACATATATTATAACCTCATTCGATTCCTCAAATAAACCTGGAAAGTAGGATTACTTTGCCTATTTTAAAAATGAGGCAGTCAAAATTCCAAGAAGTAACTTGCCCAAGGTCACATGGCCTGCCAGGGACACATCTAGGTCTCCCTGACTCCTTAAGCTTGGGCTTCATCCGGCCACTCTTTTATCCATCCCTTCTTCTCACCCAGGCTCAGAGAAGGAGCAATAGACAAGCTACCTCTTCCTTCCCATCCCTCACCCCCCACCAGAAGCTCAGTACTATTTATTATGTCAACCTTCCCAACGACTTCTTTTCATTTTTTAAACAGAAGCTTGTTAGATCAAAGGATTGTCTTCCTTGTAGTGGGATTACAGAAGTGTTTCGAGAGTGTGGGGTGGGGGAGGAGGGGGAAGGAACTATGTTGTAAAGGGTGTTCCCTGAGCCATCTAGTAGTCTACTTGTTCAGATTTAAATTCCGCTCATATTTTTGAGCCTTTAATAAAGGTCAGACTCCATGCTGCTCACCTCCTCCCCCTACCACCCCTACCGTCAAGCTCTGGAGGATAAAGGTAGCCATTTGAAAGTGCAAAATATTTAGTTCATACTGTTTTTAACGAGACCAAATTAGAAAGAAAAAAAGAATCTTTATATGCTCTTCAGTGATTTCTACAATGCTGAGAATTCCACAATTTTTAAGTTCTTGGACTCTCTGCAGAAGCTGCTTACTCATTCTAGTTGCCTGGTGTCCACTAATCAACATCTTTAAAGCAAGCAAATGAACTCATTTGCTAAAGATCACCAAAGTTCTTTCTATACATCCAGAAAAAGCATTAAATCCAAACCTGAGATCTTAATTTCAACCTAATGAAATCCCAATTGCCTTTGGGATTAAAATCAGTCTGTATCGAGTTTGTTCATATGAATACCATCGATGACAATTATGATACGATGACTATGAGGAAAAAGATGATCATGAAGCTAAAAGCTCGCTTGTATTAACTTCTGAGGTTTTGCCATGGTTTCAAAAGCCACCAACATTTGTCAAAATTTTTAGAAATCTTTCATTGAATGATCTGAAGCAGTACAATTTCTGATCAAATAGCACTCACTACCCTGAGTTGTGCATGCATGCTCACTGTACAAGACAGAGAAGCAGAAAAAAAGAAATAAATGAACATAGATAAGAACCTAACAAGAAATTACAGACAAAACGCTTCTTGAGAAAAAAATTGGAAAGCCTTTCATTTGATGCACATCTGTTTTCAAATCTATTTACCATAGTTATCACCTCGTTTTTTCCTTTCATCTATTTCTCCTATTGTTCTATTGTTATTGTTCTTCTTTGGTTGTTCTATTGTTCTATTATTATTATTAATTATTATTATTACTTGGTCTGACTTATTTTTCACTCTCCTTTTCTGCAAACAAAACAGTGGAAGAAACATTATCCTAGATAATGAATTGAAATATTCATTTGATTTGTTTCCAGGGACTCTGGTTCTGATTTAACATATTAAATGAAGTTCCAGGATTTAATCAAGGAATGGAGGCTGTCAGGAAAAAGAAAATCAATTCTGCAGGTGAGTAAGCTGAAAATAATTGCCATTTAGCGCTGTGCTTTAGGGGTATTTGGTCCAAGCTCTTTCAAGAGGGGATAAAAATGAAAATAATGTGCTTGACTAGTTGAAAAGTCAGATCCTTGTAATAACAGAGATAGTAGGAAGCGTTTCTGATTTATTCTTTCAAACTCTCACTATCTGGAGTCATTTGCTCTTACGGACCAGAGGGAGAACATTAATTGACTAAAAGAGGCTGCAGTTATTGTCCAGACATCATTGCGCATCCTTCTGAAATGGCTTGTGCTGACCTGGGCTCTTCATCTTGCCCTCTCAACACTCCAGCTTTTATGAGACAGGATGAATCTACTGCAGAGGTCAAAAGGTGCCAGAGTGAAAAACGTTATCAATTCCTGAACCTCACTGAGTACCTCCTACGAGGAGATTTGAATGTGAACACCTTGGCTGGCATCTCGGATGCATATTTGTGAGATCTTGTCCATAATTCAAAGCAAACAGGAGGCAAAAAAAAAAGTATTCTTACTGTGTTACAGAAATTGAATTGCAAAAAGAACTGTTGATTCTAATTCTTCAACCCAGAACTTCAAATGCCGATCAGATCATGATTGCCAGGAATAAACACCCACTGAGCACATCCAAGAAACTTAATTGTTTTCCTGTTATTTAATATTTCCTCAGTGTGTGCTGGAACTGCTGGGCTCATTTAAAGAGCCAAACCTGGAGTCCTCAGTGCACCCAAGTGATGAAAGTTTAGGAAATCCACAAATGCTAATACAGAGAGTAATTTGCTTTTCCTTTTCTTCTTTTCTCTGCTACCCTAGAAAGAGGTAAGCCCTCCTAGCCTTCAAGGCAAGGGTGCTAGTTCCCATTCTTTGGTGTTCCCTCTCTGTTGGGCCATTAACATCTACATGAAAAAGAAGGGATTTTTTGAGGATGAAGTATAGAGGAGGAGGGGGATATTCAAAGGAGGAAGTGTCTGTGGGAAATTAGAAATTCCCTTAAATAGGTGGGTGGGTGGACCTTCCATGGGTACCCTGGAGGGAAACTGTTGGAGATCTAGATAGCTTCTGGATGCTGAATCCTTGCTCTTCTCGCTTCACGTCGGCAAAAATACACGCGTACATGTTCGCCCCACTGTCTGTGACCAGGAGCTATGTAATGAGAGACTTCATTTCATTAACACCCGGGATCACACCTGAGATTTTGTAGCAGGCTCACACCTGCGATTTCATAGCAGTCCCGTCTCTGCCTGGGACTTCTGCTGGATGTCCCCCGAAAGTTATCCCCATGGGCCTTAGCTACCCTCCCCACACTCTGTATAAAGCCAAGAAAAAGGAGGGGTCCTAAGTATTAGAGGTCTGGGTGTGTGTATGGGGCGAGTTGTGGGTGGAGGGAAGCTGTGTTTCATCTCTACTTGGGGGCTGCCAAATGCTTATCACACCCACAGAGGAGGGTCAGTAGTTAATGTTACCCTAGATAAAACAACAACGAGGACAATGTCAAAACACACCCTAGATTGTCAGCCTGTGACCTGCTCTACCTGCCCCTTCTTTTCAGAAGGGATTTAATTCTGCTCGAATTAAAGCAAATGATAACCACACAACCTGCCATGTTCCTTGAGCCCTTGGTCATCTCACCATCTTATATGGATTCACAAGTCACTTTCAGCTTAGACGTCAGTCCTCTTGGCAGGAGACCAGGCCTGAGGAGTCGCGAGGGTTGGTGTGAGAGTAGGAAAACCACAGAGAGCAATGTGTGCTTCCGGGGAGATTCCGTTGGTTAAGATCCCTAGCCAGTTTATAGCATCTTAGAAAGTTATACCACTAATGATTTGCTTTCTGCAGATTAGTTCTAAAGTGGGAAAAAGGTTAAAGGAAGAAATCAGCAAAATGCTTTTTTTTTATAGCAAGATTTGCCGATCATTTGTAGGTTTCAGTTTGTAAGACTAGGGTTCATGAGATTTTTTTATTTCCTCCTACTTACTACCTATAAATGGTACCTGGGGCATGGCCTTATCTGCAGAAGCAAGTTTCTGCATGTAATCTGAGACAAAGACGATTATCCAATGCACTGTCAGCCCTCAGCCTACAGGTAGAATTCATCAATTATCCAATAGTCACTTGCCCTGGAGCTAATGTACCTACTATGGCAATGGAGACAGGCAAACGGGGTCTGCTTCCCTCCTGCACACGGACCCCCACAAAGGTTTCCAGGCAACTGGGAATGTGTGGGGGAGGGATAAATGATTCCACTCTTTTAATTATATCAATCAGAGCAGAAATTAAGGACCCATGGCAACAGCCAATCATGCTTTTTCTAAATGTTTGTTAAAAACTTATTTCAAAGAGGCAGCATACAAAATTCTCAGAGTTGCAACCAAGAACCTTCAGAAATAGTATAATTACCCCAAAGAAATTTTCATAACAGAAACTTTAAACACTGCATTATTTTCTTTCCTTAAGCAGATAGACAGGGTGGTACCTACAAGCTCGAACGTGTAGCCTTGTCATTCTTTGCCTATGACTAAGAGACAGAAGTCACTCTCTGTTGATCCCAACAGTTTCCCCTGGGAGAGTAAAATGCTTATATGGGGTGTCAAGGGCATAGGGTTTAGGACCCTAACTTCCATCCTAGGGACAGTTCACTTGGTGGCAGAGGAACCCTTTGCATTGCCACCTCTGCACTCAGGGTTCAGGGTGTAAAATCTCTCATAAAATAAGATACATACTGATTCACTGATAATTTAAGTCATACAGCTAAATTTAATGTAAGGATTCAAGGCTTTCATTGCTAAAGTTCAAATGTTAAACTCACATTCCAATTTTCCACTCACTGGAGAGAAAAAAAAATGAGGCCCTGGGATTTTCTAAAAAGTAGAAGGAAATGTTAGCTATGGCCTGAGGCCTTTTTATCAAATATGAGTAGGTTCGGCTGCATACACTAAAAAAATCTAAAGAGTAACAGTTTAACAAGATAAGGGTTTTATTTTTCTCTCAGGAAAAGGAAACTTGGGCAGGTAGGCTGGCTCTAAATGAAAAGGATTCTATACCCAATTCCACCATGTGAGGGAACCAGTTCCCCCGCCCACCACCATCACCAAGTTCTCAGACATCATCTGGGTGTCCTACAATTCAGTACCATTGTGACACTGCTGGAAGAGAGCCTCACATCCCACAGCTTAAGGGTTCAGTCCCACAAGGTTGCCCCTTCCCCATTTCAGATGCCACTCACAAGGCCAGGTAATCACCTGTGCTGCTGAACAACTATCCATTGGAGGTTCCAACAAACCCCTCCTAGGGTTCGATTGATTTCCTAGAGTGGCTCACAGAACTCAGAGAAGGATTTTACTCACTGGACCACCGGTTTATTACAAAGGATACTAAAGGATACAAATCAACAGCCAGATGAGACACAAAGGGCAAGGCATGGGGAAAAGGCACAAAGCTTCCAGGCCCTACGAGTATCTCGATGTATTCACCAACTCAGAACCCCGTCCTTTTGGGGTTTTATGTAGGCTTCATTGCACAGGCATGATTAATTCAATCGTTGGCCACTGACTAACGATTCAACCTTCAGTCCTCTGCCCTCCTCAGAATTTAAGAGGTGGAACTGAAAATTCTAACCCTCTTATCATGTGCTTGTTTCCCCTGGCAACCAGATCCCCTCCTTAGATGACCTCAGGGCTTTCCAAAAATCACTTCATTAACATAACAAAAGACACCTTTCTCTTTCCACTTAGAAAATTCCAAGAGTTTTTGAAACAGGACAAAGAACAAATACATATATTTCTTAATAGAAATCCCAACATCACAAAGTTAATGTCAGAAACCCAGATTCCTTCTGTCTTTATGCTCCACCATCCTCAGGACTTGGCTTCTATGCCCAAGGTCATATTTTGTTCCCAAACAGCCGCTGCAGCTGCGACTACAGGGCAATGTTTCTCAAAGTGTGATCCCCAGAGAAGCAGCATCAGCAACACCTGGGAACTTGTTAGAAATGCAAAAATCCTTGCATCCACCCCAGACTATCTGCATATGAAACTCTGGGGTGGGGTTCCACTATTGGTGGTTTCACAAGCCCTCCAGGTGATCGTAATACACCCTCAAATTTGAGATCCACAGATCCAGGACAAAGGAGGGAGACAAAGGGGAAGGCCCTTTGGTGTCTGCCAGGTAAGTGAGGACCTGATCAGGAAATTTTCCAGAAGACCCACCAAATGACTTCTGGCTACTTTTCCCTACACCTCTTAACCTCCCCACTTCTCCAACCTTCCTTCCCACCCACCCCCAAACAGCTAGGGAGCCTGGGAAATGTAGGTTTTAGCTGACTACATTGCCACCACCAACCATGTGGAGGTTCCCTTAGAAAGAGGTGATAGATACCTAGTAGGTAACAGGCAGGTAAAATACCTGGTATCAGTAAAGCATAGGGGCTGGGTACATTTTGATTATTGTTTTGAACTAGGCATGTTGTTGGCCAAATGATTATTTCAGTGAGTAAATGATGGCCTGCTTTTCATTTGCAATTTTGAACTGCAGTAATAACATCAAACGCCTGTGTAGATTATCTATGACAACATTCAGCCCAGCTGAATGCATACTCACAAGACAACTTATTAGTAACAGGAAAAATTGTAAAAAGGTTAGCAGTACTTTCTCTACTTTTAGCCCCTTTACATTTTTCAAAAGTAGTAAAAGGGGGTCGCCAACGTGATGGGAATGTCTAATCTAAAAGTTACTTTTGGACATCTATTCACAGTTAAATATTGTTAATATGCTTTCAATATCCTTGAGGTAATGGATCAGCTCATGAGAACGAAAAATAACCAAAATAGAGTAAAACCAGATTCCAACTCATCAGAATACTCTCTACCTCTTCCTTTCTACTCATCAGTATCCTACCTTTAGAGAAAAGAGCCAAGTGGCAAAAAAGTGGCCTGCCTAATTAGGAATCTAATGATAAAAATTAACTCACTGGTTATGTCAACTGGTCAGGGTAGATTTGTTGTCAACTTTTACTTATCCATCTACAGCTACAGATCTGTATAACATAGTTTGTTGTTCAAAGTTGTCTTTGGTTGAGTTCTCCATCAGAAGCACAGATTCTGGGGTTTGTGTGCCAGAAGCTGACTGGATAGTGTTCTCAGGATCAATGCCTGTGTAGTGTGAGAGAAGCAGGATTGGATAGGGAGATACTGGGCTGATTGCAGCAGAGGCCTCAGTCTATTCTACAGGGTGCTCCGAATTGGACCCTTAGGGTTATCCCAATTGAGGCAAGGGGCCGAGCCTCTGAACTCCCATGCTGACCAGTCATTGGCTGCCACCAGCATGAAAGGGAGTATAAGCTTGGGTGAAGCAGCACCCTTTCAAACAGACAATTACTGGAGAGGGACTTGGCCTGAGCCTTCAGCAGCCAACACGTCCCATAGCTGGGGAGTAGGAGTATATAGGTCCTAAAGGGGGAATCAGAGTGTCTGGATGATTCAGCATAGAAATGATCAGAATACTTTAGATTCTAGTGTCAGAAACTATCTAATTATCAGAGACACTGAGTAAAATCAAAGTCTCACCAGGACTTACCTACCTAACACACGACACCACTTTTTGGTATTACCTCCCAAACTCTCACTTCTCCTACCCCCACTTCCTTCTTTTCCAGCATGTCAGACACCTCAGGGCCTTTGCACTTGCTTTTCCTCCCACGTGGACCAAGCTTCTCTGTAGATAATCACATGATATGTTGCACCATTTTAGTCATACATCTGCTCAAATGGCACCTCCATTGAGAGGCTGTTTTGACCCTATCTAAAGTCTTCCCATCGCCCTACAGTCTCTTACTTTATCTTCACAATGCTTACCACTACCTGACATTTTAATATATATTTCTTCTTTGGTTTGTGTGTGTTTTGTCTGTCCCTCAACTATAAAAGGAAAATTCATGAAGTCAGGGATTGTTACTTAGTCAATCATGTACGATATTCCTAACATAGTGCTTGGAACACAGTAGAAATTCAGTAATACATGGTGAATGAATAAATGAATTTATTCAAATGAATTCCCTCTGATGCATTTACTGAAGTGGAAGAAGTTATTCTTAGGCAGAAATATAAAAAAGTTAATAATGGTCTTTAAATAACCAAAACATTTTAGCCATTGCCTCGTAGCCCTCACCAACCAGTCTTTTGAAGGAATTGTTCCTATGATAACTTGCTATATTGCATCAATTTGTAATGAATATTTATAATGTTAACTTACCTGTAGCAAACCATCTTCTGCATTTCACATTTGGTTTATGTATGCCTTTCATTGCTTTTACATATTTCATCATTTTTTATGCCTCAGTCACCTTAGCCCGGTCCTATAGGGAGGAACAACTGTGATACAAACTGGGCACAAAAGCCGGGTGCTATTTGAGGGTTTTTTCCCTTACATGTTGATGACAACTTTGTTTGAGGTTTATAAACCACTCAGGCCAAGCAAATGACGTCAGCAGCCCTGCTACCAGCGTCATAGTCTTTAGCGGATGAAGCTGAGGTGTGTTCCCTGCCGGCCAGGAGCTTTCTTCCAGCGTGAATCGGTTTGCTGACGCCTTTGGGGCTCTTTTCAGAACTTGGGGTGTAGAAAGGAGTATTTGGAGCTGGCGCAGCTGAGGAGAAGGGAAGTAAGGACCTTGCAGGGCGGCCTGGTTTCTGTTCCCTGTCAGGTCAGCTAAGCTCAGTGGTGTTGCTAGCCAGGGCTGTAAGGTGACACGACTCATTTCATGAAGGGCTGTGGGGCTCTGACTACACACAGAGTAGCTGCTGAGTTCAGAGCACAGGGTTGGGGGCCCACTCCTCCCACCAAGGCCACTTCAGCTCCCCAAGAGCTGACACCTTTGGGGTCACTGGAGACAGACCCTGGCATGGGTGCTGGCATCCCGTAATGGGCAGCAGGAACAGCAGGGGCACCCGTGAGTTTCCTTTACAGGCAGCCAACCTGGACAAGTGGGATGAGGTGGGAGAGAGAAACAGGGAGAGGGATGTGGGGCAGTCCCTGTCCCCAGTCCTCACGGACACGTGGAGACATCGGTCAAGCCAGCCAGCAATAGCCGGGGCAAGGGGCATGATCTGTTATAGTGTCTGTTGGATTCAGAGGCACTGTAATTATGTTGTCAATTTACATGTGACCTCATCTGTATCCATAGCTAGGTGACTTTTGGGTTAAAGAGTGCTAAGCCTCGAGTCCTTGCAACGCAATTATCCTAGAAAAGCTACCTCTTTAAAAGCTTCTTAAAAGGTTTAATTTACATCCCAAATAGAAAGCATTGTTTTTCAGATTGCAATTTTTTTAAAACTTTGTTCCTGCAAAGGGTGATTTCCATAATTTGAATACTTGAAACATTCAAGTTCTAAATTTTAATTCTATAGAATTGAGCCAATATAGAATTAAAGGAACCTAACATTCATTTGCTTGCGAGGCATTGTCCTCAGGAGGTCTATATAGCTAGAATTTGCACGGCCCTTATTCTACGAATGCCTATTTCCCCAGGTCTCAGTTGTAAAGAGATGCCTGACCGTCTAACTCTTTGCCCTTATAATAATGGATAATATTCTGTGAGCTCAGTGCTTCACACTGATCTCTTTCATTTCTTTCTCATGTAATCTTAGCCACCCACTGAAGTAAGAGGTAGCATTTACTCTATTTTACAGAAGAGGAAATCGAGGTACAGGGACATAAGTCATCTAGCTGGTGAGTAATAGGGTGGATTCAAACCAGCTCGTAGGACCCTAGAGCTTCATCCTAAACACCACACGGCACGGACTCCCATCAAGAGTCTGTCAGCCTAGAATTCTTTATAGCCCAGTTCCTGGCTGTCCCTCTTTGCCATTCCATCCTTGGGTTTTAACCCTAAAGACACACAGTAGCTGTTCAATGAGCTTCTGCTGTGTGGTTGGTTAATAGTTTACTTAAATGAATGACCAGCCCCCTTTCTGAGTACCGTGTTTCCCCGAAAATAAGACCTAACTGGAAAATAAGCCTTAGCATGAGTTTTCAGGATAACATCCCCTGAACTAATGCATCTTTTGGATCAAACCTTAATGTAAGACCCGGTTTCATTTTCGGGGAAACACGGTAGCACCAGCAAATGTTTTATGAACAAACCACTTGCAAACTTCACCAGGAACCAGGACAAGATGCTACCTGCAGAGTACCCTGGGCCCTCCAGAATCATTTTGCATGCTCACATTCTCACCAAGGCTAGAGCCATTGAAGTCCACAGCAGGCTCCTTTCCCCCTAGCAGTCCCAGCTTACCTATATTCCAACAGGCAATTTGATTTATCTCTGAGCTTTCATGTTGGCCCCATCTGGAGCAAGAGTGGCAAGGCATTTGAAAGAAAGTTAGAGTCTGCAATTGCTTTCTTTGAGCATTGGGAGAGCCGTTGGAACTGATTTTTAAATTAAAGTGGAAAGGCTGTCTAGGGAAGTAGAAGAAGGTTCAAGCGCCTGAGTTGGGGAAACCTGGCTCCTGATTTTCAGCTTGGTTAAGTCTTCCCTGAGCACATCAGGCTTTGTCCAGCTGCCCAGGGTTTGGAAGTGAAAAAATCCAGTACCTGCTTAATGAAGCTTCCTTTGCCAAAAATTTGGTTCCCATCCCAATTCACTTGACTGCGCTTCTGTCTACACAGCCTTTATTGGTATTTCATTAGCAAGCATGAAAATAAAAATCCTTCAGAATGATGCTTCTGTGCCTTGTAAAATCTCACCCAGTATCCTGCAGGGACTCTAATTCACTTTGTTATCACTAAGTTTAGAGTTGCTTCCTTTGCTTTCTTTTTCCCTCTGTGAGTACAGGGGAGTTTGAGTCGCTGAAACATGTTGCAGCCTATGTTTTTCCTTTAGCTTAGAGTGTGCTTGCTCGGTTTCCCCATCATCCTGCTCCCACCCTTTACTCATATCCCCAAATGCTCGCCTGGAGAATCCTGACTCACTCTACTTTTTCTTCAGGTTACTTCCTAAAAGCCTTTGAAAATCTCCACCTTTGAAAATCAGGTGCTCTGTAGTACTGGTACACATGTAGTTGTTGCTAAACACATGTGATTGGATGGATGGATGGATGGATGGATGGATGGATGGATGGATATCAAGCAAGGTATTAGGATCCTCTTCTGTGAAAACTTTAGGAAAATAAAATCTTGGACTCCCAAAGGGAAAACAGAAATATTTTGGTTTCCAAGGAAGAAGCAAGAGAGTTCTATGTATATTGTGATTTTTTCCCCAGGGTCTGCTTAATTCCTAACTTCCTAGCAGGGGGTGACTAAGATAATTTATGAGGTCCCAACTGACTCTCTGGCTCTGTGATGTGAGGAGGTTTGGAGCTTGGTGCAACCCAGAGCGATCACCTGGCCCAGGGGTAGAGGGTAGAGGGGATAAAGGAGGAAGGGAGAAACCACCCCGTCCCCTGGATTCTCAGCCTGGAAAGGCTTGGCTCTCAATGCAATTACCAGGTAGGCTTGTCCGTGTCAGATGACTCCAACTGTGCCTTCCCTCCCTGTCCTTCCCCTTCCTCTCTCTCCAGCAACAGCCCCTCCGGACATCTCACAGGGCCTCAGCAGAGCGAGGAGGAGGAAGGCAGGGTCACGGAAGCCACTCTCCTCTCAGCCCACGGGGAGGCTCCGGCTTCCTGTGTCTCTGCTCATCATCCCTCAGAGCCCAGCAGCCCCTCTAAGCTGTTCTGCGCTGCTGTGCTCGGCAGCTCCCGTGTCAGCAGAGAGCGTGCTCCCATGGCGGCTGCACAAATATGTGCCTCAACCTGACCATCCATGGGCCAGGCTTCCCTTCTCTTTCTTTTAAATTTCAATGACACAAACAGTACATGAATACCTTTGGTTGAAGACTTTAAGATCCAAGCATAAATATACAGCTAAAGTCTACCTTGACTGTATACTCCTTCCCCTTCCCAGATGGAACTGTTGTGACCTTTTCTTATGCATTTAGGCTCATATGTGAAAATACAGGAAAGCATGGCTTTGTTTTACAGTTTAAAGATTTAAACATTATCCTGCACATTATGTATAGTGTCCAGTAAATTGCTTTCCTCTCCCCCTAATATTCCTTTCCTTGGCGGTTTGTACAAATCAACCTCATTCTTCCTAACTACTGCATATAGAATGGCTATGGGTGTAGCAGCATTTATTTTACCCACCCCTTCTTAGTACTTAGGCTGTTTATAGTTTTACCACTAGGGAGGACATAGCTACGAACACCCTCATATACGCTAGAGCACTTCTCTGAAGCAGGCAGCAGGAGAGAGACAGACAGGGAAGGCATGCATTACATTTTAACATGCTCTGGCACAGGCTGTCTTTTAAAAGAGCTAAAACAGTTTACATTCCACCACCAAGATGCTACATTTACTGCATCCCGCATGATACTTAATGATTTCATATATTAAAATTTTCATATTTGGCATATCTTTACTATTGTTTGTTCACTTTGTCATTCATTGGCTGACCCAACAAACATGGACTGTGTCTGGGCCATTGTCACCCATCTGGCAACAGGACCCACAGGCAGGAAGGCTTGCAGAGCTGGCAGCTTTGCAAGCAGTAATCTGTGTGGGTGAGTTTGGGGTCAGGAAAGGCTCCTGAGCAGCGCAGCCCCCTTCTTTTGCCTGCTGAGGACCTCTGATACCGCGAAATGCTTTCAATGGGGACCCCAGCTCCCGGTGCCCAGTGAGCTGTCAGGCTGTCAGTGCAAAACCCCTCAGAGTGGGGTCACAGTCACACAGGCATGCAAGGGTTCCATGGGCTCATTCCTGACAGAGGATTGGCTGGAGGATTTGAGAAGCGAGAACAACACTGGGAGGAGGGAGAGCTGCCAGTTGTAGGCATGGATGGAAATGGGGAGGTTTTTGTCTACATCAAAGTCTCCCCTAAAATCAGCTGGATACTACTCTATGTTTGGTGGGAATTTGATGTGTTTTTGTTCACTGTTTAAGCATATATGTGAACTGTTATAAATGACCGAGTATAATAATGACACTGCAGATGCAGCTGATAACAACAATAATAATAATGGTTCATTGACTTAACATTCCATTGATTATAACATGACATGTTATTTTGTGAGCCCCTGAGGAAAACTGTGCCAATTCTAATTGTAAGATGCTATTGATTATCCGTCACATCCTGATTTTATAGATGTAAAAATGTAGAAAATGTCCTAGAATCTATGCAATATGGTAATCATTCACAATTCTTAAGCATCTAATATGTGCAAGACACCGTGAAGCCCTTTAAAATGAATTAGCTTATCTATTCCCCACATGTTTTACATCTGGCTCTCCAAAAAGAAAATACTCTGATTCATAGCATTTCCCAATTTCCATGGTGTAAATACTCCCACCTGGCCATTTTCAACTTAATGTGAAGTCACTGAACTCAGAGCCGGGAAGAAAAAGCACAAAGTTAGCCCTTACAAGACAGTGAGAGCTGACCCCAGCACATCACTGGATAGATCCTATTATTATTTCCATTTCACAGATGAAACGAGGTGAACTGAGGCTACGGAGGTTAGGTAATTTGCTCAGGGCCATGCAACTTGTAGATAGTCAATCCTGTCACTTCGCCATCATATCCTTACAAAACCCAGACTAACTGGGATTCAAGCATTTGGGACCTGGAGTTATTCTTACAACAATTCATTCTGATGATGAGCAGTAAACTTCAGCTTACCCCTAATTCTCACTGTGTGGGGCTGTAGCACTATTGAGAGTCATGGAAAAAGGGGGGAAAAAAACTGCATCTTGTTCCCACCTAGTCCCTGTCCTCTTCCCTCTGCGGATATATTTATTCGTTGTTTAGATTCAATGCAGCAAGTATTTATTGAGCACTTACTATGAGGAAAGCATTGTGCTAGGCACTGTCCATGTGGCACCCAAAGGTCACAGGAAGGCACCTGACTCCCCTCTCCCTTCTAGCTTCCTTGTGGAGGAAGGGGAATAGCTGCCTAATATAGACGTATTAGAACTGTCAAAAGTAGAAGAAATCACCTGTGGCAATTGTGAAACATAAATCAGTATTGTTCTTTGTGTTGAGATGGAATAACAGATCATTTTTAACCATGAAATAAAATTAAACCCTACTTCTGCCACATACCCTCGTTCCTTCCCCAAAACATTTCAATTAAGCTATCCAATCTAGGTCATCAGGACGATACAGGAGCCCCTGACTTTTCTCCTTAGCCATCTCCTGAAGACTAGAGTGTGACTCGATTGGTTGGCTCTTTCAAGCCTGGAAAGGTGTTGTGAAGTTTGTGGTGTCACTGAAAAGATGTTTTCATAAACTGGGTAAATATCCCAAAAGTGAAGCACTACAGGCACGGTTTGCATATATTGCTGGTTTCATTCCAGATCACTACAATAGAGTATCGCAATAAAGCAAGACATAATCTTTTTGCTGGTGGAGGAACTTGCCTTCAACTTAAAAAAAAAAAAAAAAAAAAAAAAAGCAACATCTGTGCAGCGTAATAAAGCAAAGTGCAATAAAACAAGGTATATCTGTAGAGCGAATCAAAACTTTTTAAGTTCACTTCCGTGTAATAAAAATTTCTACATCTGTGCACCTGTCATTTCTTGAATCTCTGACTCTTCTTTCAAGGAGTAGACTATATCCAGATGGGCTTCTGTCACCTGGCTACACCAACAGCATGCACCGTATTTAATTTATTTCTTTGCAGCCATACTCTGTCACCTTTTGCTCCGCTTGGCTATTTCCCATAGTCTATAGGCAGGTGTCACATTCTCAGGGGCCTGATCTCTGTGTAAGAACACCACCAAGCAGACCAGGGCACGACTGCTTGGGCAGCTGCCAGATGGAGAAATCGTCAATGGAAATATTTGCATGTTGAAACAGTGCCAAGAAGCAGGCAGTCTTGTGAGACCAACATGGCTTTGGAAACACAATGCCGCTGATGAGTAAGAAGCGTGGTGGTATTTGTGGAAACCCAGCTGTTGCAAATGGTGGCATTAACTTGCCCAGCTCTGGTGACTGTCGTCTGAGTTTGAACCTTAATAGATGAATTTTTTGGTCCTATTATTTTTTCCTGATAAACCATGATCTTGGGTCTCAGCTGCAGCTTTATGCTTCTAAAGACAGACTTTTCCAGTTCTAATAGCCCAAAGGTATTAAATCACATGGCCCTGTGTGATTCACTTCCAAACTGAAAATTTGACTTAAGTTGGGAACTAGCCCAGCAGGAGAACAAAGGCCATATAAACGGTTCAAGGAAGAGGAAATGGTTCTTTCTTGTGGCTGTGGGGTGGCTGTGGACGCATTCAATGATGCAAGACTGTAAGATTCAGCGTGGGGTGGGGGTGAGGTGGAGGTGTGAGTAAAAACAGAAACATTGGGCTGCCCTTGTGGTCACTTAGAACAGAGAGCCCAAAAGCCTGGTTAGGAGGAATGCCAAGGTTGGATCTTCTGAAACACTGATATACCCACTCTTACACCCAAACAAAAGGAAGGCTGATGATCTGTGAGTTATCTCCAGTTCCTTTCCTCGGTACATCTTCTCGATGGAAAAATAACTGAGTTTATTTCCCAACTCTCTTCCAGCCATACACCTTTACACATGATTTACTGGATGTCCCAGCAGAGTACCAGGAGTCCTGAGTGATAGAACTACCAGGACTTCTGTTTTTGAGAAGTACTCAATGAAATGCGCTGTCCAGCACCAATGATAAAGAAGAGGGAGAGAGGGGAACACATCTGAATGCGATCTGCTTTTCTTGCTGAAAGAGGTGGCAGGCTCTGGCCAGCATCTTTTTCTTCTGTCACTTGTCTTCTACTGCTCGTCCTCCGCAGGAGAGGACCAAGAATTAGGTGGGTGACACTGGGCAGGATCTAGAGAACTCTAGGAGATGGACCGGTCGGGGCTGTAGTGGTTTGACTGCCTGAAGTTGTCTTACAAATTGGTCCTGCTGTCGTAGACCAGGCATCTGTAGACACTGCTGAGTTAGCTTGAGATTTTTGCTAGCTTTTCAGTTCATTCTCAGGCTCCACCTACCTCCCAACTCCCAGGTTCTTTTCCCCAAATGTGCAGTGTCCACATATTGCTGTCTAGCTCTCCAAAATTACTGCTTAACTGCCATTTCCAGAGCTCCTTAATGCCCCATGTGCTATACAGGCTCCCCTGTTTTTCTGGGGAGGTAGTGATATATACCATTTCCAAGGTGAGAAAAATACTTTGCCTGTATCAGTAGGTGGTAGAGTCTCAGTACAAGTTTAGGGTGGTCTGTTTTCAGAGCCTCTGCTCTTTTGCCCTTGGAATTTGTACAATGTGGGTTTTGTGACACAGGGAATGACTAATGCTAAAATACCCACAGGGCACCTCTGGGACTTTGCCCGATAACTTATTAGGATTGTAAACCTCATTTGTTACAATTTCTGTAGATCTTAGATTCTCAATTTATGAAACAAGTGAGGTTGAACTGGATGGCTCCACTCTAGCCTCTGTTCAAGTCTGTGAGGGCTTGGGATGGAGCAGCCATGTCTCCATGGATCCTGGGAACTCTCTCTCTCTCTCTTAGGCTGGAGTCCTGGGGATTTCACTATTGGAGAGTAACCCCGGCTGGACAATGAACCCTGTAAATGAGATTTTCTCAGACTGCATCACAGTGTTTCAGCCCTTTGTCCCCATGGACACATGCATCTTTAGAAGTCCAGGAGAGCAGATCTTTGGAAAGTATAAGATCGCTTACCCATGTAAGAAATTGTGAAAGGTGAAAAATCCAAGTTTGGAGTATATCCTGGGGGAAAATGTATTTGAAGATGTGAGTTTATTACAAAGCTTTATAAAAGGAATGAAATTTAAGTAGTGCATGTAGATGAGTTCTGGGATACTGCTGAAATATAAGCCTAGGAAAAAAAAAGTGATTTTATCTAATCATATGGAACAGAGGTAAAAGCAGCAGCACTTTTATTGCCAAGATAGATGACAGGAATGATGAGAAAAAAGCTGAGGGCATATTATAGCGGGCTTGATGAATGTCATTCTGAAATCTAAGTCAATATTTGAATGCTATAAATTGTGTTAAGAAATATAAGGCCAAATAAACTTTGGGGACTGTTTGTGACGGATTCAAGGTGACTGAGCTTAAACTGCTGCTGATGAAATGGATAGGGGTAAAATAATAGTATTAGTAATCTGAGAAAATCCTAATAAATCAGGGATGAAACCTGATTTAACTTACAGAGAAAATCTTGCCAGAGCACATGGGCTGAGCTTAGCTAAAGTCTGTAGGTAAGATGAGAGCCAAAGGCTGAAGGGTGAAATCACTGCTCTTCCAGACTCACTTCCAAGTTCTAAGGTGGTTTGGTCACGTGATACAGGAGAGCATATGCTCTGATTATGATCAGCACATCGGCGAGCCTGTGTTTTCATAGCACGTTCATCTCACCTGTGCACCCTTCTTATTATTAACCCTCTTGATTTGGAATCATCTCATCCACCCTCTGTTACTACCTCAGGTGCAAAGATTTCACCTCCAATTAAGAATACATTCAAATATCTGGTGATGGCAGGAGAACTGACTCTGGGTGGTGAACACACAAGGGGATTTATAGATGATGTCACACAGAATTGTACACCTGAAATCTATGTAATTTCACTAACAATTGTCACCCCAATAAATATTTTAAAAAAGACAAAAAAAGTTACTGGGTAAAAAAAAAATACATGAGGACATTCACGTACACTAAGTCTTCAAAAGGCTCGTGAAATTAACTTGTATTGAGAAATTTAATTCTAAGGCACATACACAAAGGGAAAGTATACACATGTTCACCAAACAGCCATTCAAAAATAGCAATATTTGAAGTTGCCAAAAACTTCAAACAACTCACTTAACATCAATAGTGGAGTAGGTATATATATTGTGGTATAGTCATGTGATGGAATGCTATACAGCGATGAAAATGAATGAACTATAGCTGTATGAGAAAAAAAGATGATTCTCATAAAATAAGTTTGACTGAAGAAGACTCAAGTGAAAACACACTGTAAAATGCCATTTTTAAAAGATCAGGCACAATGAATCTGTTATGATAGGGAACAGAGAGGGGTAATATTGGGAGGAAGCATGAAAAGACTCCTGGGAAGAGGTTAGTGTTCTATTTCTTCACCTGGATAGTAGTTACACAAGTGTGCTCATTGTGTGACAGTTCATTGAACTATATACTTATGAATTGTGTGCTTTTCTGTCTACACCTTATATTTACCTTAAAAACCTGGAAAATAATGCCAAGGGCATTATGCCTACATGTATAATGTGGATCCTACCCAGGTATAGGAAGCGGTAATTTGGGGCAGGGGAAGCAATTCATATTAACACAGCATTCAGGACCCAGTTCAGATGCCACTTCATCTCTAAGCAGTCCTTGTTAAGTTAAAATTCTCTAAATCAGACCAGCCCCGTGTCTCAGGCTGTTGGAGCTCCGTGCTCCTAACTCCAAAGGCTGCTGGTTCGATTCCCACATGGGCCAATGGGCTCTCAACCACAAAGTTGTTGGTTCAACTCCTTGAGTCCCGCAAGGGATGGTGGGCAGTGCCCCCTGCAACTAAGATTGAACAGGGCACCTTGAGCTGAGCTGCCGCTGAGCTCCTGGATGGCTCAGTTGGGTGGAGCTAGTCCTCTCAACCACAAGCTTGCTGGTTCGACTCCCGCAAGGGATGGTGGGCTGTGCCCCATGCAACTAACAACGGCAACTGGACCTGGAGCTGAGCTGCGCCCTCTACAACTAAGACTGAAAGGACAACAACTTGAAGCTGAACAGCACCCTCCACAACTAAGATCGAAAGGACAACAACTTGACTTAGAAAAAATGTCCTGGAAGTACACACTATTCCCTAATAAAGTCTTGTTCCCTTTCCCCAACAAAAATCTTTAAAAAAAAATTATCTAAATTTATCTCTCCTCTGTTCTCCTGTCACTCTTTGCTTGTACTCCCATTTTAGTATCTGTCACAATTTGTTCGGAATAGTTTGCTCTTTGCAAACTGGTTTTCTTCCCCCCTCATTGAATTTAACTTTATGATGCAGAAATTATGATTTATTTACCTGTACAGTTTACTCTTGAACAATGCAAGAGTTAGGGGCACCAAACCCCCAAGAGCCAAAAATCCACCTATAACTTTGACTCCCCCAAATCTTAACTACTAATAGCCTACTGTGGACAGCAAGTCTCATTGATAACATAGTCAGTTAACACGTATTTTGTATGTTGTATGTAACATATACTATATGGTAAAGCAAGCTAGAGGAAAGAAAATGTTATTAAGAAAATGATGAGGAAGAGAAAATACATTTGCAATATTTATTGAAAAAATATCGATGTATATAATTGGACCCAGCAGTTCAAACCCATGTTGTTCAAGGGTCAACTGCATACAGCCCTAAAACCCTGACTAGTACATTTTCAGTGAGCATTGCAGACTCAGATCGACCCCTCCCCCACACGTAAGCTGTCCTAACTAGTAGTTGACATTTTATTAATGTGGGAACATAACTTTAAAAGCAGAAACTATTAAGCATAGAAAATATTAGGTGTGTTTGCTTTACTACCATCATCTTGGAAAATCCTTTATTCCCACAAACATATTTTGAGTATCTTTTATGTACTAAGCCCTTGGTTTATGAAAAAGACAATATCTATCCTCAAAAAGCCCCATTAGGAGACTGAAGAATAATAAAAGAGGTGCTCAAGTTATCTCAGAAAAATCACCAAAAAACAGAGATTGCAGGGAAAAAAGTTAAGGGTAGTAAATTCCCCCCCCCCCCCAAGAACAAAGGAGTATAGCTAAGCAGAATAAGGCATATTAGTGTGTTAATACCCCAATTCCCTGGAGTCACATTCTTATTGGGGGCCTGGCGTGGCTGCGGAGAGATCCAATGTGGCACTTCAGGTATAGGGCTGAGGCAGGATTTCCCTCTGTCTCTCAGACCCGAGCCCCCTCAGAATGTTGGTGTCTGTACCTTCTTCCTCACCTCACCCCAGGCGATGGGAATTGGCCAACCATTACTCCTGCTGGCTTGCTAGCTGAGCTGGCTGTGCTTATTCTGATGGCTTCAGCCTGGGCCCCGCCTTTTACTCTCTTGCTGAAGGCCAGGTACCTCCACGTCTGCTGGACTATCACCTACCCATTTCCCTTCTGAGAACAAGCCTCCCTTGGTCAAGAAGCCAGTACAAAAGGGAAGGTGGGCTAAACATTATTCTGTCCTGGAGGCAAACAAACCAGGTGATTGATTCATCTGAGGACCTCAGGACAGATCTCCTACCTAGGTACAGAGAGCTACAACCTCTGTGCTTTGATTAGAGCAGCATCTTGGGCCAGGCAATTCTTTGCTGTGGAGGGCTGCCCTATGCATTATGAGGTAACCAGCAGCATCCCTGGCCCCACCCATTAGGTGCCAGTAGCACCCCTTCAAGATTTGACAACCAAAAGTGTCTCCAGATAATGACAAATGTCCCTGGTACCGGGGTCAGTAAAATTGCCCTGGCTGAGAACCAGTGACTTAGAAGGACCATGCCACAGGTTTCTACCCAATGAATCAATTCAACTGCCCATCCACAATTTGATTAAAAAGTATTAATTATTAATAACAACTTAATACCTATTGGTGCTAATAATTTAATATTAATATTATTATTAATACAGTATTAGGGATTAGTGATGTATTATTACCTCTTGGGGATGATGCCGTGGCAAAGAAGCCTAACAAAGAGGGAGGGGAGAATAGTGGGGGCCCTCTGGGATGTGTGTAGCCACAGGCAGACCCTCTCGGGACTCAGTCAGGCTGCCGTGGTGAATCTCAGAAGCCCACTGACAGCGCTAATTTAGACAAAATTACTTTGGGCTGTAAACTTAAAGGCTTAGCTTTTTACGTCATCCTTTAATTGGTGAGATGAGGGGCCGGTATAACACAGCAGGTAGGAAAGATTAAGAATTAGAAAGGAAGGCTTAAATTAAAAGATGTGAATTAAAGCCTCTTATTCAATGTGTACATTCAGATGAGTTATCTTACTTCTCTGCGCCTCATCTTTCTCATTGACCAAATGGGGTTCATAACACAGACCTCATCATGCAGTTGTGAGGATTCCATGAGTCATTGGAGGCCTGGCTCTTGGGAAGCCCTCAACAGTGACTGATGTTACGTGTAATTTGTGGAGCTACTCAGCCCTGGGCTTCCTGGTTCCACTGCTGGAATAGACTGGAGGCGAGGGGGACCCTGGATGTCATCACTGTCCAAAGACACATTTCTCTAGTCTCTGGAAAGATCGAGTCAGGCAGTATCAAGGGGTTAAACAGGACACATTCTGTGGGGACAGAGCCCCAGAAAGCAGTTTCCAGGCTCTCGGCCTCATGTGGAGAGGTGCTGGCTCAGATAGTGGATGGCCGTCAGCTGTGGCTGGTTGGCCATCAGCTGTAGCCATTAAGCCATTGGCCACTGATATAACTGCCTTGGCTACGGAGGGGAGCCGAGGAGAGTGAAGGAGGAGACTGAAGGAGAGTAAGGAGAGTCAAGGACAGTTGGTCGGTTGGCAGCAAAGCGGACAGCAGGTTGCACGTCGTGTAAACCCAGCCTCCAGTGAGACCATAGTGGTATGACTTCCCTACCTATGGCTCCGTGGGTGTTCCTTTTTGACCTCACCATATCCTGCGTTCTTATGTGGGGAGTGGGAGCAGAGACCCCGCAGGCCGCCCCGCCGGACACCCAGCACGACACACTCTTTACAAAATCAGAGGGGATTCTTTCATCCTTTATAAGTTGCAAAATGAAATCATCTCCTGTCAACAGGTACTCTGGAAAACACAATTTTGGTTATTTTCATCTATGAAGAGTGAAAAAATGATGTAACTCCACGAGCTAACTTTCATTTTCTAATACTTATTTTCTGTTCCTGCCCCTTCCCACACACATTGTTTATCCTAAGAAGAATTCTCCATCCGAGAGGGTTTTCACCTTTGACTAGTCTAGTTACTCCCCAGGAGATGTATGTGCAGAGCAGGGAACACAGGGATATGGGCTGGTGAGTTGGTAAAAACATGCCACAGAATTGTGTGCACCTTCCAGGGGCCAACATGGTGGGAAATGTCTCACATCTCCCGTCCTTTAACTTCACTAGAGGACTGACAGATCACTGGCCAGTTTGAGAATTTTGGTATTTAACAAGAGGTTAGGAATTCCTAAACAAGGAGTCAATGTGGTCCCTCTTTGAACTAAGCCCTAGTACCCTGAAATAAACACAATTTGATGAAAAGGAATAAGATATCGCTAAGACTCCTTGGAACATCACATTTATCTACAAATAAACTCAGAGAAGATTTAACTTTCAGTAGATCTCTGATGTTCCGGAAAATTCCAGTTTTATAGGAACAACTAAGGACCCAAGAGTTGAGACTATCCATGTGTCCAGATGATGAGAACAGAATGAAAAAGTAAAAGAATTACCAGCTGGGTTTTCAAAGAGATCATGAAACGTGGGGAAGCTGCCTAGTTTTTAAATTTTACTGGATGTGAAAGCTGAGTATTTGCCAATAAACCTAGGCAAAAGAAGCTTGACACTTGCCAGGTTGAATTTCCAGAAAGGTACGTACAAGTACTCTTTACCCTTGAGTCTTGGAGATTAAAGGCATAGCCTATCATTATGTTTTATCAAACTATGAGCCAACTAATTCTTTTCAGCAAGAACTATAAAAAAAAAAATAATGAAACCAGTATTCTTACATTTATTCCTGCCAAGAATGGCTGTGTCCCCAGGATGTCTTTGCAAAGACATCTTAAATACTCACTTGCTCCAAGACATCCTGGGCTATGCTCCCCTGGGCCTTAGTGTGATCCCAGCACTTTCTTAGAGATGAAAGGTGCGTGCAGAAATGACGGTCACAGATTTGTGTAAAGTAATTATTTCATTAAATATGTATTGAAAGCCCTACTATAACCAGATACTGTGCTAGATGCTGGGATTATAGAGATATTAAAAAAAAAAAGCCAGTACTTTCTAAACAGGTCATTATTATACTATGTGGTGAGTGCATAATAAACTTTCTTGTTACACATGCAGGAAATTAGGGCGTCTAAGAAGAAGTTCAGTTCACCGAGTCTGGGAGCCAAGGAGGGTCTTATAGAAGAGCACTGGGAAGCTTTCCAGGAGAAAGTGACCAGGAGTTGAGTTTGAAAGAACGAGGAGGTGCTGGACGGTTAGAGCGGGGATTGTATGAGCCAAGTACAACTACAAACTCTTCATGTAAATTGATATAGCCAGAGGTCTGCTGAGATCACCAACCCCCTCCCTTTACAGATGAAGGAACTAAACTCCAGAATGGCACAATGACCCTCTAAATCAAACAGCTGCTTAGGTGCACAGCTAGGACCAGAACGTAGGATGTTTTCCACTGAACTGTGCTATCTGGAAAGGGCAAAAATATGAGGGTTAGTACTTCAGTTGCTTCACCTAGAAATCCACAATGAAGCATACTCAAAAGCATGCAGCCAGCTCATAACAGAAATAATCATTTCCATGATGAGAACACACCCTTTATAAGAGAGTTTAAAAATCCAAGTGTTGAGAAAATGGACCCTGGAAGAAGGCAATAGGAAGTAAATCCTGTATAAGCATAAGAAAGAGAAGCATTCACCCTATTTTTTAACCTCTGAGAGCCCTGTAATGCCACTATGGAAAAAATGTAAAAACCATGTTTGCAACATGTACAAGTATGCATATGGGAGATAATCATTTAAAATATATTTTCTGTGGTATTTCCATCTCTTAGAATGATTGTTGCCGTGGGGCTCCCCACCCATCATTGAAGCAATGGATTTAAGATCTTCAGGGAAAGGATGCAGACGAACTTGAATAATAAAGTTATTTCTCACCTCTGACTAGCATATAAGATTTTTGAGTCAGTAGCAAGATAGTCCTCAAAGCCACACTTTGGGGAGAAGTGAATTTCTAAATTCCTTGAGTACTTATTAGCACATCAGGAGCCAGGGCTGGTGGGTTGGCTCATTAATTTCTATGAAACTTGAGCAGAGACAATTCAGGATATAATGTAAAGGAGATGCTGGTCACACTGGATGGGCAGGCAGAAATCTGGTTTCTAGCCTTGAGAGGCTGGGGGAAGAGGAAAGTAGGAACAGGGGAACCAAAAAGTCAAACATGTGTGTTGATGGTTTCCCCTTTCGAGGCATCTTGAGTGAATCCAATACTGACTGAGGTTGGTGGCCTGCTTCCTGCAGCTGAACCTTCGTGTTTTGCAACTCCAGGGGCACCTGTTCCATTGTATTCTTTGGGAATGGCTCTTCCTGGAGTTGTGCAATGTCATGGCCCTCTCCCTAGGTGTGTCTTGGTGAACAGTAGGTCTCTAGGAGAACTAGCAGAGGGCAGTGGCTAGGGAGATGAGCCTGAGGATGAGTCTCTATGTTAGGCAGGGCCAGAGGATTGCGGGAGACCAAAACTGGTCTTATTAAAATTTATTCGGTGGTTTGAGCTGCAGGTCAGGTTAGAAAAAACGATAACCTCTCAGAGTAAGAGGGGTATGGAGTTTTATAAGGGGAGGTAAACAGGCTGTTCCTCTGCATTGCATCACAAGCAAGCAGGGAGCAGGACAAGATGGCGTCTAAGATGGTTTCTATTCATCACCTTCTGGTGGTTTCTCCAGGCCTCAGGCGGTTTCAGTTTCGGTCTGTAACGGAATTTTCTATTGAGTTTGGCTTTGTTTGTTGGGGTGGGGGGAAGGTGCAATTAAGCCATTTGTCAGTTATCACAACCTTTGCATATGTTGTGTAGATTTTGGTTGGAGCCAGGAGCGGATCCCATACAGATACAAAACCTCTCCCAAGTCACAGGGCCAGCACTGGGCTGAAGTAAACAGAAACATTGAAAGGGGTCTGCAAAGGACGCAGCATCAGTAAGAGGCAAAGAAAGGAAACTTTCAAAAAGACCAGAGATCCAAATCTTAAAATAGAAGATTTAGTGTCACTATTACAATCCCTTGTCTTAACACTCTGAACCTTGTGATGTAAGAAATTTCTGGTGAGTGCCGGGATTGTGTCTCGTGAAATCGAAGAATGGAAACAAGAACTAAGGAGAGGTGAGGAGCTATAAAATAGAATAGTTTATTAAAAGTAAAGGGTTACTGCTCCTGAGCAGAAAGGGGGTTCCCGAATGGGATGGCCCATGACTGAGGCAAAAGCTCTCTTATACCTTCCTTTGCCTATTTGGGGAAGGGGAGCTGGCGCCTTTTGATGGAATTTGTCTATCAGGTTTGTCCTGTTTGCCCAACCTAAAGGGATTAATGAACCCATTCCTATCTATCAGATCTATTCCGTTTGTCCAGCCAAAAGGGATTTATTAGATAATTATTAACCTCAAAGTGCATTCTTATATCTTTGTCCCGGAGTGAATGAGCTGTTCCAGAACCTGGAGTTTCAGGATATGGCTGCCTTTTGTTTATTCCACCAGGGACTTTCCTGTCTTTGTAACAACATGCTAACTAACTTGTCTCACTTGGTTTGTCAGTCAAAGGGTCTGAAATTTGCCGCATGGCCTGGTGAGAAGCCACAGAGGTGCTCAGAGGAGGACCAGGCCTGCGGCAGCCTGGGGAAATTAAGACAAAGGTTGGGCATGAGTATCAGGGGACAGACACTATTTCATGCTATCAGGCTAGATGGGACCAGCCTCAGCAGAGGCCAATTCTGAGATGAGATCAACACGACCAGCCCTGCCAGGTCGGCTGAGAGGGACGGTACCTGGGCCAACAGCCTCTCACTGACTTAGAGCCCGTACTGCGGCCTCAATTCCCTAATTATCAGAAATACTCTCAAGCTTTCACTTTCACTCATGCCATCTTGAAAAGAGGGAGAAAGGAGAAACAGCTCTGTTCAAAAACTTTAAATTAAGTCAATATTTGTCCAAAAGAATACTTTTAATATGGAGACACTCTCAATTGTAAGTTAAATTCCATCCCTTTCCCCACCACATATCCCCGCTATCTAGCAGGGTGGGGAGAGAAACTGGTAATAAGGAAGATTAAATCGGTTAAAGGGTATAAAAAAGCGTTTTTGTGTTTGTTTTTGTCAGCATAGTGATGTATACGTTTGCAATCCTGTTCTATGATGTTGGTTCATAACTCTTAGCCCGTGAGAGGAACAGCTCTTAAAATATTCTATTTTAATTTGTCTGATGTTCCTAGAAGTCTTCTGCTTTCTGGGTAAAGCAGAATTAATTGCTGAGTACACAAACTCTGAAACAGAGTTAAGGAGTGAGACTCTTGGGTGGGGAGGCGGGCGATCTGAGAGACCATCTTATCAAAGACATCCCACGTCGTGTGTCCTGGAGCACTGTCTCTGGGAGCTCTGAGTTGCTACAAAGAAAGTCTGAGTACCCACTTGCACATGTTAGAGGCTGTGTGTAGATGTCGGGACGTCAGCCCACAGTAAACCCAGCCTTCTACCCTCCCCAGCAATGTGCCAAACAATGAATGAGTGGTCTTAAACCAGACATGCTCATTCACCTGATGAATGCCACCCAACGACTTCAAGTTCACATCAGGTGGAGCAGAAAACTGGCCAAGCGGAGCCCCACCCAAATTCCTGATCCGCAATGTCATGAGACAAAATAATGATGGTTGTTTTCAGTTGACTAGTTTTGGGCGATCTGTTATGCAGTGATAAGCAACTAGTAAAGTAGGAAGTGCAACAGGATGTCAGGGAAGAAGAGGTTAATGCTAATTGGAGGATCTCTGGGTTGGAGAAGTTGGAGCATAAGTACCCCCTGGAGGATGGGCAGGCCATGGGCAAGGGGCAGGGGAGGGTAGATCCCATGAAGGAAGCAGTGGGGGTAGGAGCACATAGACAAGTGCTGAGCTTGTCCCGGGTGACTGGAATGAGCCTGGCGTGGGTGGAAACAGAAGCAGGAAGGGATTTTCAAAAAAAAAGAATCCCTGGTTAATGTCAGGGCAATGCCTGAAATTGGAGATACTTGTTGCTACCGAGAAGGACGTTTTAAGGGGAAGGCCTTGCCTCTGGTTATCGCTTCAGTGTCAGAAGCTGTTTATTGAAGTATGTCATGGTGATCAACAAATAGGTTCACTGGTCCAGGCTGAACTCTAACATGAGTTTTCTTTCTCCAGTGAAAAGGTGGGGCCACAAAAGGTGGGACTTGCATTAAATCCATCTCATCTTTGGGTGGTTTCCTGGTCATGGATGAAACCGGAAACGTATATCCAGAGGACCCCAGAAGTGGAATCTCATTGACCCTCTGGCTGGTCTCCTGGCAATGTACCCATGCAGCTCTGTGTGCAGTTCTGAAATTCCTCTATTGAAGGTTATTCCTTTTGAACTTTCAGAACCTTCTTATTAAGGCATAAACATTCTGTTGATTCATTTGTTCAACAAACATTTCTTGGGCACCTATTAAGTGCCAACCACTGTTCTAGACACTTTCCATCACTGAGTAAGACAGACAAGCCCTGGTCCTGAGAAGCTTACATTCTAATGGGGAAAACCGATGGTAAACAGTAAACAAACAAGGTGATTACAAGAGCCATAAACAAAGAATCCAGGGCACGTAACTGAAAGTGACTGAAGGTAGGGAACTATATTAGGTAAATGATCATGGAAGGGCTCTCTGAGGAAACCATGTTTGAGTTGAAACCTGAATCATAAGAAAAACCAGCCCTGTGTCATCTGAGGAAAGGGCTCGCAGGAAGAATGAAGTGCAAAGACCTAGAGCCCAGAACCCATTTAGTATGTCTGAAAAATAGAAAGTGAGAATGATGTGGTGAGTGAAAGGGTGAGAGGCAGGAGAATAGATCAGTGAGTCAGCTGGTGTTTAACACGTAAAGCCCATAGGGCCTGGTAAGGAGTTGGATTTCGTTTTAAGTTTCATGGCAAGGAAAAGAAAGGATATGACCGTGTTTATTTTTTAAACAGATGATTGGCTGATGGAATAAGTTATCAATACTGGTTATGACGTTACCAGGGATAATATCAGAGGTTGGCAAACCTATTCTGTAAGTGGCCAGAAGAGCAAATATTTTAAGCTTTAGGGTGGATTGGTCTCTGCTGTAACAACTCAAGTCTGCCTCGAAAGCAGCCTTAATAAATAACACATGAACGACGTGAGTGTTGTCGTAGTCCAGGAGAACTTTATTTACGAAAACCGGAGGTGGACTGGATTTGACCAGACTGTAGTTTGCAGACCGCTAGATTAGAGAATGGAGTGTGTGAAGGCAGTTGGGTGCACCACACACGGTGGTGGTGTCTGTTCAGTGGGAGCACAGAGAATTCTAAGATCCAGTGCCACAGGCTCTGACACAGGAAGCGTGTCAGCTACAAAGCTTTTTATGTTTCCTAATTTTGCAAGGGCTGGCCCAAGGATAGCACGGTCCACGTGTCTGTGTTCAGGTGGTATACTGGGTAGCTAGTTTCATGGGACCTGAAACTTAACAACTGGGGGGAGGTCTTCTTTAAGGAAATGAATATAAAATTATAAATACAAAATTAGAAAGAGGGCCTTGGAAAAAACCTGCACAAGTGACAGGCCCTGAAGCTGGAGCTTCATTAGCTTCAGGGTAAATCCACCTCTGCTTGTGTATGTTTTTTCCCCCCTGAGCTCATAGCAACAATCTGAGCCTCATTATTTTAAGTCACGTTGTTTCAAAAAAGCCTCCTTTAGTGACATCTGGTGCATGACTGATAATTTGAAACACTCCGAATCCTAAGAAATGAAAGTGGCACCTGCCCTGGGTATACAGTGGGGTCGTGCTGTGTCTGATTTGTCATTGCACGGGGCAGGCGCCCAGGCAGAACCATCCGTAATAATACAAACAGCAGCAACTTGACACCACACTGCTGCTGGCTTGTGAGGCTGACATCCAACTTGTGTCCTCATTATATTACCCAAAATGACACCGAAACCAGAAAGTATGCTGGTGCTTTAGGTAATGAGGGGAAAAAATTTGTGGACTGCCTTTATTGTTTTAGCCTGAAAATTTCTGCATGTGAGAACTCATCCCCTTCTCTTGATTCTGAAAATCTTTATCAGGAAAATGCTTGACTAAGCACCTATAGTAAGAACAAAGTCTCCAGTGCCTCTAGGTATGAGTAGAACTGCCCGTGCAGGGGTCAAGGAGGAGGGTCAGCTTAGGAGAGGGAGGGAAGAGAGAAAGGAAGAGGGAGAAAGGGAGTTGGAGCCAGTGGATGGTGGAAGGACATGTCAGCAATGAGCTCTCCTTTTGAATCCTTGCCATTTGTCCTATCATGCAAATTGTCAGATCTACAGGAGGGAAGGAGGGAGTGATGGAGGGAGGGAGGGAGGGAGGGAAGGAGAGAGGGAGGAAAAGTATGAAGTGCTTGATGTGCATGGATTTCTTTGGAAGCCGCAGAAGTAGCTGAGTTCTGAAGCAATAATGTGGAGGAGGATGTTGGAGGTGGGTGAGTGGTAAACAAAGCAGGTAAGGAGGTGGAAGCCATGGAAACGCACAGAAATTAGGGGAAAGTTTTAGGCTTCCACAAGCCCTGGAATGAAAGGTGGCTCCAAAATTAACCACCTCAGTGAAATACAGAGGGGCCCCCACCTGGTAGCTGTGCTGGCAGCAGGCAAAGCATGTGCCTGATGGAGTCCCTGTAGGAGTGGCAGCAGCCAACAGGCCCAGAATGTTGATGAGAACCTGTGAGGTGATCCCTGGAGCCCCCTAAAATATTGGGGGGGCTTAACAAGCAGTTGAATTTCTGTATGAATAGGTGCATCCTTAGAAATCAAGGCAATGTGGGTATAAATGTAATGTGACCTCCTCACTAGAGACGCCAGGAGAGTGAAGCCTGGGGATACTTGGGCTGTTTTGGGCAGCATATTTGTCTCTCTCATTTGATTGTATAGCCATTGAGGTCATGAACTTGGTCTTATTCATTTTCATACCTCTCCCTGTTCCCCTATCACTCTTGCTCCATCCTACCCGGTGGCTAACATAGCCCCTGGTATATCATGTAGCATTCCTTTTCTGTTTCATCTCCTCCCTCCACCTCTGGTACCAAAACGCTGTTATTAAATCTATGCTGCTTCTTGGCCGTCTTAGAATTGAGATGTGGAAGGTTCGTGGATGGAGGATGGGTGGTTCTCACTGGTTTTGCCAACAGGCAGAACTTGATAAATAACAGAAGAAAAATTCCTTTGGCTAAAGATTTCCAAACCACGTCTCTCTCTTCCCCTTCATTTTGATGTTGCTCTGTGTATGTCGGACAGCTGACAGTTTGAGATGACTTTTCTGCAATGTCTAAAAGGAGCATGAAAAGACATAGCAGGTGCTTTAAAATCACTTTGGTTTAGTTAGCTAATAAGGTCAATTAGTTATTCGTGCCAGAGAGAAAAATTTTCCTTTTTACCTAATGTTAAAACCTAGGGGAAAGTTTGAAGGTTGTCCAGTCCAGCCAAAGCTTTGGATACAGGGCCTTGTTCTCTAAGAACCTTCTTCTAGCTTTAGGTCAAGTGTTCTGCTTGGTCGTCGCTCAGCCTGATAGTTATGGAAAGTTTTTAGACATTTCCCGCCCCATTGCTTTGGACCTTAAAATATCAGCCTTTAAGCCAACTTAAATGTTCTAGATGCCATATATGAATATGTTGCTTAATGTTCAGCAAAGTATAGGATTATTTGGGGGTCAGACTGACTGTAAGACTGTATGTCGTTCCAGCCTCAGTTCTGCTACTTCTTAGATTTGTGACTGGTCAAGTTACTCAATATCTCCTATTCATGTATTCAAGTTGTTCAAAAAATGATCAATGTCAATGAGGTCTGCACATCTAGAATGTACCAGTACTTGCCTGGATACTCAGCATACACCGCTGAACTGAACAGACACAGTTCCTGCCCTCAAAGCTCTCAGTTCCTGAAAATACGCGAGGGTAGGGTACCGATTCAATCCAGAAGATAAGTTCTCTGATAGGAATAGGCTTGGAAATGGGGCACACTGTGCAGGCAAAACTTCTGGACAAATGACTTCAAAGCTGAGATATGACGAATGACCAGGAGTAGTCAGACAGTTAAGAGTCATTCCAAGTACCTTAACTTTCTTCCCAGTAAAACGGGACACACCTACCTCGCGGGGTTTGTGAGAAACACAGACAATGTGTGTGCCAGGGCTGTGTCTGACAGTTCAGCATTGGGCCAGAAAACATGTATTGAATGGATACTATCCCAGGCAACGGGGATTCAAAAATGAGTAGGATGCCATCTCCATACCCTTGGGTCTTAGAGGCCAGACGTCTAGATCTGGCTCTATCTCCCGAGGCTGCCTCTATTACTGCCCTTGTCTCACTGTGTTGTACTTGCCTGCTCAAGCGTCTGAATCTGAAGACCACCAGCCTAGTGAGAACTTCTGTCTTGTTCACTATCGTATCTTGAACACTTAGCTGTTCCTAGTGCCCGTGGACCTTTGCCATTCATTTTCTCCCCTGCAGAAGACACAGTCGGTTCCCTGCTATATCCTTTATTCCTTACCTTTGCAGCATACACCTGCTCACCTTTCAGCCACCAGCCCTCCTGTTTATTTGCCTGAAGGTTTTCTCTGGCTGCCAAGGCCCCCTCAGCTCACACATGAGGGAGGGTGGACTGCTGGGAGTCAGAATTAAGCCTGACCCCAGCTGCTCTCAGCAGGGTGGGATAGAGTGGTGGATAAATACCCCAGCTTCCGGCCCCTGGTATGATGGCCATGATTCCTTCCTAGAGGGTTTAGTTCTAGTCACTCCATAGCGATAACTCAACTGATGACTTACCCTCTACTGTCTGTTTTCCCTTCCTTATCTTACTTGGCTCAGTTAGCAATGATTGCTGGGATTTCCCCAACTCCCAAGTAAACCACATACACTTGAAAACTTGTCTCAAGGTCTGCTCAAACTAAAATGTCCACTCAGCATCTTTTTTTTAAAAGAGGGTGCAGCTCCCAGTGGCCCATGTGGGGATTGAACCGGCACCCTTAGTGTTATTAGCACCACGCTCTAACCAACTGAGCTAACTGGCCACCCCTCCACTCAGCATCTAAATCCCTGTCCCTTACTTAGAGAATTTTGCTGCCTAGAAAGAGCGCATCTCCCATGGTAGGAACTAAAAATGTGAGAAGCACATAGAGCCAAGGGTGGGCACATGACTTGTGCTTTGTCAACCAGACGCATCCATTCCACTCTCTAAGTTAGAAGTCAATGTCATGAAGAAATAGGAAATACCCAGAATGGATTCCATCAATAGATGGTGGCAGAAACAATTTGAATGGTAGCTTTCAGCATCTAGTGTTGGTGGCACATTGGGTAGTACAACCCAATACATCGAGCATGGCCTCACCCAGACAGTTCTACTTGGAGATTTTTGAACACTGCCCCTTCCCTGTTGGTCTCAGAGCCTGGTACCTTAGCCCTCTCAGAGATTATTTGAACTTTCCAATACCTTCCTGATAAATTTCTTTCCTGCCAATGTCAAGGTTGGTTTTTATAGCGTGTACTGTGTTTCCCTGAAAATAAGACCTAGCGAGACAATCAGCTCTAATGAGTCTTTTGGAACAAAAATTAATATAAGACCCGGTATCATATCATATCATATCATATCATATCATATCATATCATATCACATCACATCACATCATATCATATTATATCATATCATATCATAAATACCTGGTCTTATATGATAGTAAAATAAGACCAGGTCTTATATTAATTTTTGCTTCAAAAGACACATTAGAGCTGATTGTCTGGTGAGGTCTTATTTTTGGGGAAACACGGCAACAAAGAATGCTGTCTGTCTGTGTCAGTCAGGATAGAGCCAGGAAAATAGCCCTCGAGGCCTTTCAAGCAGATGGGATTTAATACAGATAATTGGTTAAAAGGATGATGGAAAAGCTGGAAAGCCAAATGGGGAGAAATGAGGCACCCCACAGATCAGCAACATCTGGATGCTGCCGTTACCCCTAGGTCTGGAGGGACACTGGAGGAGGGGAGCCCGCTATCTGACAGGAGCTAGAACCACAGCAGGAACTGCCTAAAGGGGTGACCAGTGGGATCTAAGACCTGAAGCTCCACAGGAAGGAGGTGAGGGAGAGGGAACCTCTGGCCACCATTTTTTTTCCCACCCTCCAATTTTATACCATACCTCCCATAACCAGTAGTTAACCAGAAGCTAGTGGGCAAGATAGCCTGTAATACAGAGCAAAGGATGAGCCAGAAATAGACCAGAAAGCCAAAACGCAATTGACACGCACATGTAATCAGAGCTCAAATACTTTTTGGCTGAATGAATGAAGAGAATAAGCCAGGAGAGGGCTGGGAGCAGAATCTTGTGCTATACCAACTCTTAGAAGAGAGGAGAATAAGAGGAGTCCCCCTAAGGAGAAGCAATCAGAGAGATAGGAGGAAACTGAGGCAAGAGTAGTCCTAGACCCCACAGGTCTGAAGCAATCAAATCTGCCAGACTCCTAACTTGGATTTCCACCAAATGGACCTACAAATTATTCATCGAGTCTAGACAGGAGGCTCAGAGCACTTATCCATGAGCTTTGGGTATCATAGCTTTTAATCCCAGCTATTCCCTGGGTAACTTGGGTTATTAGTGAGGATAACAGTGCTTGCCAGTTCTCATTTGGCAAGGTGAGAAGCACCAAATAATGAAGATTTTTAAATACTTGGGAAAAAAGAGAAATGTATCGCAGCAAGAATCTTAATTAATAAACTAGTGCTTTCACTCTCAGTTTAAATTTTTGGGACCGTCTTATATGACTTCTGTGAATAAAAGGAATGAAATATCTTCATTAGTGGCAGTGCTGCCTCACTCATAAGAGAAAACAAAGTTCTGTGTCTGGACTTGTGAGAAGGAACGTGGAAGCTCTGCTGCTCATTCACCTTGTGATTTTAGACGTATTTTAAACTGAGCTCTAGTTTCTTCCTGTTTAAAATTGGTATAATGAAAATTCCTGCCTTAGAATTACGATATTTTTATGATTATGTGAGCAAAGATTCTAGCACAGTGCCCAGCTCAGAATGGGCACATCATAAATATTTGTTCCCTCTCTCAGTTTCCCTGCTTTTTACCATAGCTCTAACCTAGGGGAGGAAAGTGAGAGAGTAAACTGAAACACTTTCTAGAAAAAGTAGCTAGCTAGCATGAAGTGGTTCTATAAAGACATACCTGAAGGAATTAAAACCCCAAGGTCAGTACTCCTGCTTATTGTAAGCACCAAAATCCATGGGCATTACAAATCCCAGGCCATTTACTTAGCATTTCAGGTGTTCTGAAAAAAAAAAAAAATCTGTACTTATTTTGTTTCTTTAAAAATCCTCACCCCACACAGCTGTCATAAATGTCTATTTGTTTATGTTTTGTGTGGGATTTTGTCCTCAGGTGGTGTCTTGGTGTTATTGTGACCCAAGCAAGGAGTCCCTGTGACTTGATCACACTGTTTCTTCCTGACATTGCCTGAAATAGGATCGCCTCAAGGCCCATCACAAAGCCAGGCCTGAGCTCTGGGTCAGCACCATCAAGGATTGTTGCCAAGCTACGATGCAAAACACAGGGCCCCACCTCCCTCTGGGTTTCTGGAGCAGCTGTCTCAAGCTCAGCTGCTGAAATTTCAGTTCCTTCCCTAAAGTCCACACACATCTGTCCGCTAGACAGGAAGATGCCTAATGAAGTGACTTCCTCCATCCGGGTTAGTCTTGTGGTTTCATTCATCCCTTAAAGACAGCATGGGGGCTGAGCACCACGGAGGACCCTATCCAGGGATGGAGGAAAACCCCATTGCTGGGTCACTGAGGTAGAAAAGCGCCAGCCAAGTGTTGACACTGAGGGCTCACAGCCTGGCTTGGCTTTGAAATGGCAGGTGGAGCTCAGGCAAGATCAGGTCTCACTTAGGCTTTATCCTTGAGTGGATAACCTGTACACCCCTCCAACAGCCCAGCATAGTCCAAGCACTGTTTTTAATAGGTTGGTGCAAATGTAATTGTGCTTTAAAAGGTTAAAAATTGCAAAAACCTAATTACTTTTCCACCAACCTAATAGCACATTATATACAATGACATATTTAATTTTTTTTTAAATTAAAGTTTATTGGAGTGACAATTGTTAGTAAAGTTACATAGATTTCAGGAGTACATCATTTATAAATCCCATTGTGTGTTCACCACCCAGAGTCAGTTCTTCCATCACCATATATTTGTTCCCCTTTACCATCATCTCCCTCTGCCTTACCCTCTAGTAACCACTAAACTATTGTCTGTGTCTATGAGTTTTTGTTTCTCATTTGTTTGTCTTGTTTTTTTGCTGTTTTTGGTTCATATACCACATATCAGTGAAATCATATCGTTCTCTGCTTTTTTTTTTTTCCTAAAGATTTTATTGGGGAAGGAGAACAGGACTTTATTGGGGAACAGTGTGTACTTCCAGGACTTTTTTTTTCCAAGTCAAGTTGTTGTCCTTTCAATCTTAGTTGTGGAGGGTGCCATTCAGCTTCAAGTTGTTGTCCTTTCAGTCTTAGTTGTGGAGGGCGCAGCTCAGCTCCAGGTCCAGTTGCCTTTGCTAGTTGCAGGGGACACAGCCCACCATCCCTTGCGGGAGTCGAAACCAGCAACCTTGTGGTTGAGAGGACACGCTCCAACCAACTGAGCCATCTGGGAGCTCAGTGGAAGCTCAGCTCAAGGTGCTGTGTTCAATCTTAGTTGCAGGGGTTGCTGCCCACCGTCCCTTGCGGGAGTCGAGGAATTGAACTGGCAACCTTGTGGTTGAGAGCCCACTGGCCCATGTGGGAATAGAACCGGCAGCCTTCGGAGTTAGGAGCATGGAGCTCTAACTGCCTGAGCCACTGGGCCAGCCCTGGTTCTCTGCTTTTTCTGTCTGATTTATTTTGCTTAGCATTATAATCTTAAGATCCATCCATGTTGTCACAAATGGTCCTATGTCATCTTTTCTAACCACTGAATAATATTCCATTGTGTTTGTGTGACATATTTAATTTAACCGTCACTTCATGAGGTAGCTACATCATGAGCCACATTTTATAGAGGGGAAACGTCAGAAGCAGAGAGGCTAATTGGCTCACATAAGATCACACACGGCAGAGCCCGATTTGGACCCAGGCAGCCTGGATCCTGCATCCAAATTCCTAAGCTCAAGCAGTACAGCCTTTGATATAACTTCCTACACATACAAATCTATCAGATAATTAGTTATCTTTTTTTAATAGAGCTCCTTCTGCGGTGTGTCCCTGTCCCCAGTTTCATTGGGATTGCTTGTTTTCTACACCTATACTCAGTTGTCGAACTAACTGATTTTCACCGTTATCCAGGGACTCTCCATCTCCCTCCTGTGTTAATTCCTTATTTTCTGGATACTTGTTTTTCTTTCTTGGTTTGCCTCATTGCTTTAGGTAGAACCAGCCTTTGGAAGACTTCTTAAGAAAAGGTGTATAGGAGGTAACTACCGTTTAGATCTTTTTTTTTTTTTAAATTAAAGTTTATTGGGGTGACAATTGTTAGTAAAGTTACATAGATTTCAGGTATACAATTCTATATTACATCATCTATAAATCCCATTGTGTAGCAGGGTAAGTTCAAAGCAGACTAATATGTTAGCATTAGAACTCAGATTATTCTTCAAATTCTGAGTTAATTCTTTCCATAGTAAAATTTTTGCTTTTTATTTTATTTTATTTTTTTTACTGATCTTAAATGTCAAAAAGCATTTGTATTCTGTCTTGCTAGCACTGGGTATGGTATTCACTGCCATTCTTATTCTTGGTCATTTATACGTGACCTGTTTTTCCCCTTTCTTGAAACTTACTCTCTTCCTCATGTTCTGAAATTTTACAATAGTGATGGGTCTTTTCACATTTACTGTGCTGGAGGCTCAGTAGGCCTTTTCAGTCTGGACACTCCTGTTTTTCAGGTCCAGAAAGTGCTCTTGACATTTTTTTCCTTCTGTATCCTATTGTAGGATATCGGGCCTCTTGGATTGATCTCCTTGTTTCATCTCTTTAGTCTCTGATTTTTTTGTTTAAAGATATTAAGATATTTCCTTAGCTTTATTTTCTAAATCTTTTACAAATATATACTATATTTGTACATAGTATATATTTGTAATATACATTTGTAATATATATACATATATATACAAAATATACATATGCTATGTAATTTGCAATCTACATAGATTTACAAATATATACAAAATTTTAGCTATCATTTTAAAATTTCTAAGAACCCTTTTTTATCCTAATAATAACCTCAGCTTATTCCTTTTCGTTTTTTTTTAATAGCAAGGATGCTATTAAGCATTACTTTGCTTTAAGGATAAATAGCTTATCTTATTCTCTCTGAAGTCGTTAAATATAGTTTCATTAAAGTGTCCTTTTTAGTGTGCTGTCTCTTTTGAGTTTCTTTTATTCCTTTCTTGTTTTGATGGCTCTACCTTTTATTTTAGAGGCTTTCTTCAAATGTCAAGTAATCCTTGGCTTTCTGTTCATATTTTAAAAGTTAGATAAAACAAAATGCTGATTGGAAGCTCTGTGTACTTGGACATGGCCTGTCAACTGTCAAGTGCAGCGCTGCTGTAGAATAATCGGGTGATGAGTTAGCTTTTTATTGGGAGATTTCTGAAAGTCAGTACCTACAGGCACATGAGATATTTACTTGTGTAAAACTTTATTAAACTTTTGAGAAGATAAGTTCTATTATGGAAGCATAAACAACTTAAAATTCCACGTGAGGTCCGTGGGTTCCTGAAAGTCTTTCCGCTCTTTCTGTAACTCGGACTCGACCCCCCTGTTGTAGTGTTCACCATTGTCTTCTCTCTCCACAACTAAATTCTTATTCATTTTAAGATAGAGCTCTTTGGTTCATGCTGACCCATGTCCTCAGAGCAATCTTTCCACCCCTGATTGGCTTTACAAATTGTTTTCCTAAATGAAGACAGTTCTGTTAAAAAGAAGAATTATTGTTCAATTTGTGCCACCTACCCAAACACCCATTATTGAGTTAAAAAAACAAAACAAAAAGCCTCTAATAGTTATATGATAGCTATTGACCAACTCCACCTCTGGACTGGTGCCAATTTACATATCATTTTTATTTCATCACAATGTATTTTTATCGTAAAGTACATCAATCTCCTTTTTTCAGTGACTGCTAAAACCACATGCTTATTCATCCTCTTGAGTGTTCTTGAGATTTTCTGCATATTGAAACAGTCACACTAGAAAATCCTGTCTATTGACTTTCAATTTAACTCTCTAGACCCCCATGGCAAAATTATTGTGAAGGGCTCCTCCCCAGCCCGTAAGTGCTGTAGAAACATGGTAGCTGGAGAAATAGCTGGATCTTTAAACATGATTTCCTTTATGTGGAATGAATTACTTGATTTTTTGGTCTTATCTTACTAGACCTCCTTGCAGCACTTGATATACTGTATTGTTCTCTGCTTCTTGAAGCTTCCCTGGATACCACATTCTCCTCATTTTGTTTCTATTCCTATCATGGTGGCCACTCTTTTTCTATTCTCTTTTGTTAGGTCCATCTCTTCAACTTGACCTCTACTATGCAGATGCTTCAGTATCTTGTACTCACCTCTTCTCGTGATTCTATCCAGTTCATATTTATGTACTGATGACGCCCAGACTATATCTTTAACTGTCTTGTATCTCCAGGACGCCTCACTCTGGTTGTCTGCTTGACATCTTCACATAGAAGTTCAATAGACATCTAACACTTAGCATGACCAAGACAGAACTCCTGAGTCATTTCCATCTGCACATACCCCAACTACCCCTATATACCTCTTTCTTCCCATTTTGAAAAATGGCACCAACATCGAGCCACTTGCTCAGCTCAAAATTTGACAATTACCCTTAATTCTTCTCTTTCACTTAACCCACAAATACCATGTATCTACAAGCACTATTGATTCTACTCCAACAAGTACTTTGAATCTGTCTACTTTCCATTTCCATGACTCATAGACAAAGACATCGTATTTCTTCTGGGCTGCTTCCTCTAGAAGAGGATACAAGACTCTTGCCTGGTATCTTTGCTTCCATTCTTGCACATAGCAACCACAGTAAACTTTTAGAAGCATAAATCAGATACTGCCACTGTTGAAAATCCTCCAAAAGTCTTTGTACTTACAGAATCATACATGCTCTAGTGCTTGCCTACCAACCCTTCATTTGGTTCCTCAGAATACCAAACTCATTTTCTCCCTAAAGTCTTTAAACTAGATCTTCCTCCACCTAGAATGGGCTTCTCTCTTATTCATGCATAACACAACCTTTTTTATATTTTCTTCTCATCTAACACGTCAACCTCCTCAGAGAATCCTTCCTTGGGTATTCACCTAGAGTGTCTATTCAGTCGTCCCCCCCCCCGCCCCCAGCCTATTTTAATTCTATGGGTAACACATTTGATATTTTTCTTGTTTATTGTCTGTCTAGAATGTAAATTCCTTCAAAGCAGTGACCTTATCAATTGCATTCAACATTAGTTCAATGTAGTAAATTCTCATTTAACACTAAGAAAGCAATCAATGTCTGTTTCTTGAATGTATGGATTAATAGATGGATAAAAGGCTTCTTAGAGGTGAAAAAACCAGAGAGAAATAGCAAGTTGCCAAAGATCATGTAGGTAGCAGGCTATATTTGGCCTGTTGTTTTAAATTTGTTCGTTGTTATAGTGACCTCAACTACATCCCATGACAACCATTTTTAATTATACTATTGGTTCCATCAATTTGATCAAGTCATTGTCTCATCCTAGGGTCTTATCAGCATTATCCAACCTGAGGGTGCTATGGACAGAGGCCAAATACATGTTTTATTGTGTCCACTGCCAGTCACTGGTCATCTTTATCCTAAGGCAGTTATAAGCTTTGTTTATAAACTTTGAGAACTGACTTTTTGGCTATTCTCTCCTGTTAGCCATATTTTTCCCAAACCATATACTTGATAGTGTTCATGCAGAGGGTACAATTATTCTATTTTGTTATCATTTTAATGGCCCAGTTTATAGGGTAATTATGGTTTCATGGGGAAAGCTTCGCCTTGGGAAGTCTGTATTTTTATTTATTTTCATTACTCTGAAGCTGTCTGAACTTAAGCAAGCTCTTAGCACTTTAAGCTTCAATTTTGTCACCTGCCCAGCTTTGCCATGAGCAGGAAAAAACAAAAAAACGAAAACAAAAAACCCAACCACCAACTCTGTCATTCTGACTTGCTCTCTCAACTTGGAATAATAAATATGAAAATTCACTTCACAGGGATTAAATGAATTCATTAATAATCCAGTTAGTTGGATCAAATAAATTTATTAATATGAAAACATTTGCTAACTGTAAAATGCATTACAGATATAAAGGATTAAATGTGAGATTGCTCATATTAATCAGTTCCTGATGTATTAAATATAATCATCAGTAATTGTGATTAAAAAAATTTTTTTAAATTAGGGAATATTGGGGAACAGTATGTTTTTCTAGGACTTATCAGCTCCAAGCCAAGTCTTTGTCCTTCAGTCTAGTTGTGGAGGGCGCAGCTCAGCTCCATGTCCAGTCGCCATTTTCAATTTCGTTGAGGGAGGTGCAGCCCACCATCCCGTGAGGGAATTGAACTGGTAACCTTGTTGTTAAGAGTTCGGGCTCTAACCAACTGAGCCATCTGGCCATCCAGTTGTGATTTTTTTTTTTAAAGCCCCTACTATATGGCAAACTTTCAGAACAACTGTCTTAAAATCCAGTAGAACTTTGAATGAATGATTTTAATTATTCTTTCTAAAAGTATTATGTTCACTGTAACCAATCAAATGGTATAAAATGAAAACTTGACAGTATATCCTTTCACCACAAACCCCACAAGGTCACCCCTTACACATAAACAGTTAGCATTAGCTTGCCATTTTCAGTTATTAATAAACATAGCAGCTAACATAATTATAGTTTAGCACTTGCCTGTGAGTCTGATATAATAATAAGCACTATATATTAACTCATTTTGATGCTTACAGTAATCCTGTAGCTCAAGTATTACTGTTATCCTAATTTTATAGATGAGCAAACTGGGGCACAGAGATGGGAAGCTGTTTGCTCAGTGTCGTACAGCTAGACACAGGCATATGAGCTCAGGCAGTCTGGCTCAAAAACCATGCTCCTAGTCAGTATAAACTTGTTTTAGATGCCACAGTGTATATAGAGATCTGCTGCATAATTTTAGAACCTGCAGAACATTCCATTGTATAATGTGTCTTTTATGCATCAACACCCAATTCAGGAGCACGTTAATCTCTTCCAGGATTTTCATTATTAAAATAAAAAATGAAACGGCCATGAATGATTTGGTGATTTTGTGCTACTCTATGGCATAAATTTCTAGAGGTGAAGAGCTGAAACAAAGCACATGTGCATGAAACTGTCTGAGGATAACACCAAGTTCCCTTCCACATGAATAATTATTTTCACCCGGAGTACACAAATCGCGAGAATCACTGAGAGAACCTGCCATTGCTATGTGCCTGTTTCTTCCTCTGTGCTTTTCTCCAACTTAAAATGAAAAACAAACAAACCAGATTGCTCTGTTTGACACAGAATTTTACCACGTGGCAAACACATTTTAGGAAAGCTCCTCATGTTTCTGTGAGGTGTTGTGTCTGCTCCTGGGCAAGGCTGAGAGGGTGTGCTGCCTGGTACCCGGAGGCTCTGGAAGAATTACTGTGAGCTTGTTCGCCTTGACTCAGCCTGAACTGTACTCTCACAGACTTACTGGCTCTTGACCATTTATCCAAGCTGAACCCCTGAATCAATATACGGTTTCACTCATTTGCACACCCGGGAGAGAGAATGATGAGAACTGTGAAAAGTGAACCTCCACAGAGGTGTAACCACCCCGCACCGCAAACTTGCAAACTCCTTAAGAAATGGAATTCATCCTTTCTTTCTAATTTTAGGTCTGTCTTTTTAATCATTTTTAAGCAGAGTTTTTCTCAGTGCATTGGATTGAAAAGTACATGATGAAAGCAAATTAACAAGATTACCAATGACTACTTTGTCCATCCATCCATCCATCCATCCATCCATCCATCCATCCATCCATCCATTATTTGTTTTGTAAGGGAAAATATTGAGTAAGATATGGTACCCTCCTCCAAGAAACTTGGTAATCTTCTTCAGCCACGTATTATAGGAATGGAGCATGGAGAAAATGGGTTGCATTTAAACAGGAGGGGATTTAAAGCATTAGAAAGAACAGATAAGGAAGATCAATGCTAATATTTCCCTATTTTCTTGATAAGAAAAAAACTTAGAGAGGTTAAATGACTTAGCATGTCTTATTTAGATAGGAAGTCTTGAAGTGACAGGTCGAACTTGGATTCCAGTTTCAAAGATCATGGGTTCTCTTTTGTATCTATTGGGGTCCACACCTGACTGATGGAGGTTTCTAGTCCTATGTATTTTGCATATTAACATTCTTCTATGTGCTCCAGGCATATAGAAATGCTGGGTAAAATATAACAAAACTATTTTACATACACAGTGGAGGGAAGGTGGGAGGAAGAAAGGAAAGAAAAATTCCCCTGTGCTGAAAATAAAGAACAAACCCATAACCAATGTGGTAAGTGTGTGAACTGATGCCAAAATAAAACAGAGGTGCCAACACCTAACAGGCAGGGGTTGGAGTTTTTAACACAGACCTAGAATAAAAGACTTGTCCTTGGGATTGTGAAAAGTGATTTGGAACTGGCATTCATGCATAAAGCGAGAATCAAGGAAGAGCTGTCCCCACCACAGAAGGTAGGTGATATGCGTCTGCTATGGGTGAGCTGTAAAAGATTGCTCACTTACTACAAATGCCACTGACACAATTCTCACTCATTAGATATCTAGACAGGAAAGTTTCCTACAATAAATGGAAATTTAAAAATCTGTGGCATGCATAGGTATAGAATCCAAATTTTAGGCTATTTTTTCTAACATGGGACACCCAAATGGAGATATTAATGTAGATAACCATAAATATTTCAGACCAGTGAGATCCTGGAGTTGCCAGAATAATCAAATGTAAGACTTCTCTGAAGCGTTACTACCACATTGGACACAAATTCCGTAAGGAAAATATATCCTCCCTGAAAATAAGCTCATAATAAAAAAGCACAAATCAAACAAGGAAATGGTCCACAATGTGGAAGTGTCCAGAGATACAGGGGGCAGGATCCTGAGATCCTAGGATCTCACCCCTAGATCCTGAGATAATATAACAATCTAAAGCTATCTATAAAGTATATTTACAATCATTAGTGAGATAAACGGAGCAATGAAAAACCTCATGAAAGAACAGGGTACTGAAAAATAACAGAGAGACATGAAAACCAACTCACTAGAACAATTTAAAATGAAAAGTTGTGAATAAAATTAAACACCATGGCCAGCTTGAAGAACAGATTGGCACAGTTGAGAGAGTTGGTGATGTGAAAGGTACGTCCAGAGTGCTGCAGAGAGAGATAAAAAGGTATGAAATCCAAAAGAGGGTTAGAAGATATGGAGGATGAAATAAGAAGTTTTGGTCTAGTGGGAATTTCAGAAGGAAAAAAAGGGGGAAGGGGCAATGTTTCAAGTGAAAATAGATGTAAATTTTCCAGAACTAGGAAAAGCCACAAAACCCTCAGATTGAAGAAATACACCGAGTCCTGCACCCAATGTATAAACCTTTTTGTAGATTCATCATATGGAGAGCAGAACACTGAATGAAGATAAACAAATTCTAGCTGAAGAGCCAGTAGAGAAAAAAGATAATACACAAAAGAACTATCAGTAGAATAATAGTGAACAACAGCAAAATACAAACCAGAAGACAAATCTCTGATTATCAGAATCACCTGAGAAGCATATTAAAATACAATATTATGGTGTTTCCCCCAATACTCTGGGTGGTGTTCAGGAATATGCTTTTTTTAAAAGCCGCTCTGGTTATCAGGTAGGCTTAGAACCTTTTTATTCCTTAGCACCAAATACATAAGCACACACATGTTCATATATAAGAGTCCCTCAGTATCCCCTGGGGATTGGTTCCACAACCCCTCACGGATACCCAAATCCGTAGATGTTCAACTTCTTTATACAAAATGGGGTAGTATTTGCATATAACCTATGCACAGCCCTCCATCCTTTAGGTCATCTCTAGGTCACTTACAATACCTAATGCAATGTAAATGCTGTGTAAATCGTTGTTATACTGCATTGTTTAGGGAATAATGACAAGAAAAAAAGCCTGTACGTGTTCAGTACAGATGCAATCATTGCAGCTAACTGCATGGTACATGTCAGCACAATATAACTAACAATTTTTTTTGTCCAATATTTTCAATCCACCGTTCAATCCACAGATGTGGAACCTGCAAATCCAGAGGGCCAGCTGTACTCACCCACACGGATCTCAAGAGAAAGCTGGTGAAATTACCCCCCACCCTCCAAAACAAGAGAGAAGTTGGGTCCATAACAAAGGAAAATTTCTAAAGTTTTCTTTTCTTTCCAATCTCTAGGGAATTTATGCTAAATGGTACCAGAAGATGACCTCAAGAGAACAAAGCACAGGAGTTAGTATAAGCACCTTTGACCTCATAATTTCTCCTCTATTGCCATCGTCTCCAGTATAAGGATGATTAGAATCAACGGACACATCATCTTGCCTCACACCTCCAGAATCCTGCGTCATTGATTAAGGCTAAAGAATGGCCCACATTTGCAGAGTGGTTGACACGACATGCTTCCATCTCACTTGATATTTTATACATATCACGTACAAAAAGGCATGTTAACTCTCCGATACCAGACATTTAGTCTACTTTGCCTTTATGGACACTTATTCTCAGGTTAATGGTTGTTTGTCTAACTCACAATAAAGGCTAATTCTATGTTAAAGTAATACTGGATATAACTAGAACATGGCTATTTACAATAGCCATGCTTTTTGAACTAATCTCACCACTTCTAGGAATTTATCCTAACTGCTCCACACACAAAAAAACCTTTATGCAGGCCTACCTCAGAGATACATCGCTGGTTTTGTTTCGGACTGCTGCAACAAAGCAAGTTTCACAGTAAAGTCATAATCTTTCTGCTGGTGGAAGGTCTTGCCTTCAATTTGTAAAACATACAGTATCTGTGAAGCGCAGTAAAGCGAAATGCAGTAAAAGGAGGTATGTCTGTACTCAAACTTGTTCATTCCAGCATTATATACACATACTGGTGAAAACCTAGAAATCTGCAGAAGGCATGGAGGGCAGTGTGGTCTTGGCACATTGTTCCAGACACAGGTTGTAATGCATTTTCTTTTTGGCTTGCACTCTTTACACATATACATTGTTTTTCCCTTTCACTAGAGAATGCTTAGATCAATAATGGAATATCCACGTGACAGAACTAGGCAAGGTTAAAAATTGTTTTGAACAGGCAGTTCACAAAAGAAATAAAAATGTACCATGAACACATAAAGAAATATTTAACCTCATTAGTAATAAAGGCAATAATAAAATTCCATTTTTACTCATCATATTAACAGTTAGTTTTTAAAAAATATGCCATAGATTGATAATACCCAGTGTTGGTGAAATTGTGAAGAAATGGGCACTACTTTACTTTTGGTATTATAAGTCGGTACATACTTCCTAGATAGAAAGTTGGCAATATGTTGCCAAAGGCTTAAAAGTTCTTATTTTTTTAGCTCAGCAAGTCCCCACAAGGAATATCGTTTTTTTAAAAAAAATTGAACTAGTGCATCATTGTTAATATTATGAAAAAAATTTGGAAATAACTTAAATGTCCCAAAGTAGCAATTATTTCAATAAAATATGGTGCTACACAATGGAATACAGTTAGGAACAATATAATACATAGGTAATAATTTAAAAATTACAAAATAGCAGATGTATTAAAACAATAATTTTGTAAAATTATAGATAAGAAGACATATAAAATACTAAGAAAGAGATGTACCAAAAATTGATAACGATTATCTCTTGGTGGAGGGACTAATGGGTGATTTTTTCTTTTCTTTTTTGCATAGTATTGTCTATAAATTTTGCAACAAAATTTTAACTTTTTAAATAAAAACATAGTTATCATCATAAAAATTTTTAAGCAATATGAGATAATGCCAATTATGGCAAAAAAATGAAGGTTGCCTTATGACCGCAACTATGTAGAAGTGTGTACAGTAATACAAGGAATAACAGAAAGAAAAAAAAAGGAAAAGAGGAGGGAAAAATCTCTCCTAATGGTGGTATTCTTTGGCCAGTGGAACATGGGCAAATGTTTTCTACATTTCTGAATTTTTCATACTTTCTAATATATAACTAATTTTATGCTTTGAAGAACTAGAAGGAAATTTTGAATATAAAATTGAACTTAAAGTAATTAGCATCTCTCCATCCTATTTTATTCTATACACCACTCTGCCATATCAAGCATCAAATTTCTGGGCTCCCAACAGGCCACCACATTAGGTAATTTTGTACAAAATATTACTACTGAATTTATGATTTCAATCATGAAAACAGAGGCTTGGTGACTTTTCTAGAATCCTCTCATGGGTCCAACAGCGAGGAGGGCAGGATTAGAATTTGTTCATCCCCACTCAGTATTCCATTTCGGTCTCCAGAGGGGATAGCGCGTGATGAGATCTTGGCACCACTGCTCCAGACCCATGTTGGAGTGCATTTGCTTTTTGGCCTGAACTCCTCACACATATGCTTTGCCTTTCCGCTTTCAAGCAGAGGGCTCCTTGCCTGCACCAGTCTGGATGTCAGCAGGTGGCCTGCTGGCCCCAAAAGCTTTCTGCATGAATTACTCTGTGTGGTTTCTGCACATTGAAACTTGGCACCCAGACACATACTCACCACCCTGTCTCCCTCCCCACACACATCCTCTGTATTCCATTAGAAGTTGTCCAGAGTCTTGCCCTGGATACTGGGACAAAGCCAGACTTTCTTCCAAGAATCACCTAGAATCATCTGCTAAGATACTCTATTCCCTTTCCCCTTTCCAGGTAAAGCATTCTCTCTAGTCATTTCCTAATTTCTAGGCTCTCCTTCACCATTCCCATCTCTACATAGCCACTTGAATGAACTGATCTTGTCACTCCGTGGCCCTAGAATCTTCTGCAGCTTTCCATCACATTCAGAACAATGTATGTATTCCTTAGATGCAAAGCATGGTCCCTCATGCTTACCTACTCAGCTCAATTCAACTTACCTACTCAGCCCCACCATCCTCACACATGTTCCCCTTCCTCTGCTTCTCTGACACATGGTTTCTGGACTTGACCTACTTTATCCCTTGTCTCTGCTTTTCCACATGCTGTTCCTTTGCCTTCTCCACTTTGTCTCCCCATCAATGCCTATTCATCCTTAGAAAGTCAGTTTCAGTGTCATCTCCACTGGGAAGGCTTTTGTGACTCTACTTCCCTCCCTCATCCAATCGCAGGTGCTGTCGCTCATGACCCTTACAAACATCTAAGAGTATTTACCAGTTGAGCTGTCCTTCACTGGATCATGAGGTCCTTGCAAGCCACGACTGGGTTTTTCTGTGCTTTTATTCCAATGCCTTGCCTACTTTCACAGTTTCTAGTGAATGGCAAGCACACAGAAACGTATCCAGCAGTCCTTCTCCTGAGAATAATAATCCCAACCTATGTAAGGCATGTACAAGAATGTTCAAAGCAGCACTATTTTGATTAGTCCCAAAGTAACCATTAGTTCCAGGAAATAACCCAAATGTCTATTAAGCATAGAATAGGTAAGTAAATCACGGTATTTTAAATAAATAAGTCCTATGTGACAATGAGAATAAATGTTGTGAATGAATTTCACAAATGTTATATTGAATAAAAGCCAGACCCCAAAGAACAAATGATGTATGATTCCATTTATAGAAGCTCAAATGGATGCGAGAGTCATCTATGGTGTGAGAAAGCATGAGAATAGTTACCCTGGAGGTACAGGGCACCTGGAAGGTACAGGGACATGGGGGCATCTGGGACCCCACGAAGGCTTTCATTCTCAATGTGGGTGCTGCTCTGTGGAACATTTTCACATTGTGAAAATTCAGTCAGCTGTATATTTGTGATTTGTGTAGATATCTATATCTTAAACTTTAACGCAAATTTTAATTTGGAAAAGTTCCCTTTGTGAAACCTGTTTCTCTGGTGTTTAGGACAGTGACAGAAATCGGGAGTGTAGGTTTGATTCAAATGAATGGCCGGCTTTTCCCTACTCAGAACAGTGTCACATGGCAGAAAGGAAAATTTTTTAAAAAAGAAAGAAAAAAAGAAGGTTAAAAAAAACCACCTCTCTCTGTACAGAGTTTACCATTTGCTTTAAGTGCAGCTCAGTGCTATTGGCAGGTGTTACTTTGGATAGCTTGACTTCTTGGCTTGAATTTCGGTAAGCTCAAATAATTTTGGAATGAGTCAGGGCACAAATAAACAAATAATGTAATTGGAATTTCACTCTTTGCTTGGTATCTTCTGCTTCTAAGGCTCCTGTCTCCAACAGACAGAAGCTCATTGGCCTGCACACATCAATCAAACCTCCATGTACTCTATTGATTCACATTTCATTGCTGTAGTTGAAATTTTTCTTTTTCTTCTTGGTACAAGGATTATGCTTAATTATCTAAACTAACATCTTTCAGCTGGTGGGTATTTTTCCCCTCCAAATTTTAAGGGGTCCAGAAATACCAGACTACGGGATATTTTTAAAAATAGATTTTCTTCTCTTTAAACAAACAGATAAATGTGGAAACGGAGCCTGGCAAGCCTTGTCTTTGAAATGGCTGTAGTCATCTTGGCTGCCACTTTCCTCAGCCTGCACACTGGAGCCCATCCAGGCCGTGCTGCAGGAACTCACTGAGTTTCTTTCTCACGTTCTCTAATAAAGGCCTTTCAGTGTCTGCGCAGATGGAAATTCTGCTGCCACCTTCTCATTTCACATTTCCTGCACTTTTCTTCCTAAACACTCTATTGCCCAAAATAGAATTGTGGCTGTTTGAGGCTGTGTGTAGGAATTTAGTGGGGAAATGGAAGGGGGTTTGGTAGCTTCCTCTAATTATCACGCCCTGAAGTAATTTTTCTATTGGCTATCGGGTAGATAAAGGATTCAGAGGAGTGCTCAGCGTGTCCCTCTGAGAACAGCGCTGGATTTTCTTTCAGGAGATGGGTGGGTAGGGCCTAGGTAGTGCTGACGCTGTGTGCAGTGAGGACACAGGACAGGAGCCTTTGCCAACCTTGACACCCACTCATCCACTTCACCAGTCCTCTGTTCTCCTGAGGTCTCTTTCTGATGGGATACCCCCTCCTCTCTGCCTTTTTTTATTGAGTTCCCGAAAGGATGAACAACCCTGCCCCTCTCTGTATAGTTGAATTATCCCCATCTTTCAAAGTCTAGCTCAAATCCCACCTCCTCTGGGAAGCCTTCCTGGATGACTTCACCTGGAAGTGGTTTCCCCTTTGTCTGAATTTTTAGAGCCCTGTTGACTGTACATTCTGGGGATAATGTACAGTAACAATAACATTAACTGAGCACTTATTATATGTCAGGAACTATTCTTGGCACTTATATAAAATAAGAATCCTTACAATGACCCCATAAAACAGGTTGTATTATTCTCGTTTTACAGATGAGAATCCTAAGGCCTATCATGATATCTTAGCTCCCTCATTAGATTAGAAGCCCCATTTACCATCTTTTTGATTTGCAGACTTGTCTCTTTCACAGCACAAGGCTCAGGGACTTGCATTGGTAATTGTTCGACTCACACTTGTCCATTTAATTATGTGCTTAATGTGGCTCGAGACCATGAAAATAGAATTTGAAAATCATTTCTGTCAGTCATATATGCTGTCTTTCCATTTCGGTCCACATGGGGAATTGAGAAAAACCAGAATAATAAAAACAAGTCCTTATTTGGCATGTACTATATGCCAGGCACTGTGGTAAGCAATGTACATTCATTATCCCTCTTAATCTCGGGCTTTTTCCCCCCAAAAGGATCAGAGAGAGGTTGCAAAATGCTTGCAAAAGCCTCAAATGAGTAGGTGAAGGCATTGCAGCAAAGGGAATACAAACGTAGGAAGTCAAACAAAATCCTGGGTTCAGTTAACACCCAAAAATGCATGCTCTAAGGACACTCCTTTGGAGGTGAGCCACAAATTTCACTCTAGGAGTCTTGCTGTTTATGACAAAAAAAATGACACACAATCAATGGTAAAACTCAGGTTGCCTTTAAGGTAAAGACCAACCAGCTCTTTAGATACAGCATACATAAATGTCACACCAAACCATTTCTTGTTACAATTCTCAGCACAGGCCTACATCATCTTGCTGAAGGACAGAATGGTAAAACCCATTCAAGGAGGAGGCAGACCTACTGGGTCTAGTTATACAGTATAATTTGGTTTAACTTCATCTATCTTACAGGTAGATGGACTGTACAAATTTCAGGAAATTCAGGTGTTTTGGTAAAACACCTTTTAACATCCTATAAAACAAGCATGCCTAGGAACGGCCTTTGAAGAACCCAGTTTTCTAGGCAACACAGAGCTTTAAAGGTTGAACTTTCAGTGAGGAAAATGAAATTCACATGCCTTTGTAAGATTTATGATGTTTTTCACAATCCAACCTCAGACTGCTTTTCCAAACCGAATTTATTGTCCCGTCCTCTTCAGCATCTTCATGCTTTACCGGAACCAAAGTACAGAGTCCCAAAGACTCTGAGACCTCAAAGAATGCCCCTTCCTTGCTCTCTTCTCCTCTAGCTTCTCTGCCTACTGCATCTTGAAGGATGTCAACTTCACTGTGAATCCTCCCGATTCCACCTAAAAATTTTATCTTTTACTATTGTGTTTCTCCAAAAATAAGACCTAGCCGGACCATCAGCTCTCAAGCGTCTTTTGGAGCAAAAATTAATATAAGACCAGGTCTTATATTAGTTATATTACATAAGACCCCGTCTTATATTAAAGTAAAATAAGACTGGGTATGGTATGATATGATATGATATGATATGATATGATATGATATGATATGATATTAAAGACCTGGTCTTATAGTAAAATAAGACCAGGTCTTATATTAATTTTTGCTCCAAAAGACATAGGAGAGCTGATTGTCCTTTTCGTGCCCAACTGTGAACTCCTCCGGGGCGAATTTGTCTTATTTCTCTTTGTATCCCCAGCACTGGGGACATAGCCTGACCTGGATTTATTTCACTAAATATTTATTGAGTGCTTCCTGTACTGACAAAGCAAGCTGGCACAATTTCCATTCTGCAATACTAAGTGAAAAAAACAAAACAAAACATGAGTTATTCCAGGGGTGACCCAAATATATTTCTACTATTCTTTGAAGCCATCCAGTACTGTGTAGATAGATTACTCAATATGGCTAGAGACAAAAAAAAAAAAAGATGACCCAGTAAACAGGTAGGTTGAACCACAAACTGAATCTACTGAACTCTTTTTTTCCCTAACTCAGTATATACAGATTTGAAAAGCTCCAAAGGAAGCTGCATTTGTATATTGCCATTTATTCTAAGTATCTTCTCTTGTTTGTGTAACACTTGTCATGCCAAAGAACTTTGCAAAATTATATTTGGTGTCCGGATGTATCACTTCATCCACCAACAAAACGTACGCCCCTGACAATTAAAACAGAGCAGCCATCCCAGGAGAACTTGATAATTATACAGCAGAAAGAAGAGGACAATCAGGAAAAACAAACAAACAAACAACTATCTACTCTTTCATGATTTCCTGAGATGAAAAGGAAATTTAAAAATTAAGTTACCAAATTTCATTGTTATTGAAAGGACTTTTTTTTTTTTTTTTTTTTTTTTTTTAAGTGGAGGCTCCAGTTAAGTACTAAGCAAATCTGACCTTATTTCTGGACTTACAGAGCTTTTAATCAGCCATCCATCACTAAATGCCATGTTGTAGACATTCAGAACCACATAAACACTGCACAAATGAGAGCATTTTACTATGTGGAGTTCCAAAAATATATTGAGCAAAGGAAGCATTTTGGATACAGAAATTGGAACTAGTATTTGAAGTTACTTTACATTAAATAGTTTATGATCATACATTAACCAACAAAGTTGGTTTTGCTATGCATATGCAAAATAGAATGACACTAGTAATGTTTGTTAGAAAATGTTATTTCACTTTATAGAGCATCTTTTACATAATAGAACATATATAATTTTCAGCAGAAGGTGGATGTAGTGGACAAGAAAGATTAAGTCCAGGACTTTATATATTTAGCATTATTTTTCTATTTTAGATTCAAAAGCTCACCAAACTTATATCAAGAGTTAATTGTGGGGTGGCCAGTTGGCTCAGTTGGTTAGAGCGTACTGCTCTTAACACCAAGGTCGCTGGTTCGATTCCCACATGGGCCAAGGAGCTGTGCCCTCCACAACTAGATTGAAAACAATGACTTGACTTGGAGCTGAAGGGTTCTGGAATATTCCCCAATTAAAGAAAAAAAGAAGAGTTAATTGTGTGCCAGACTCTGTAGCTGGCACTAGAGAAAGAAAAATGACTAAAATCTTATCTGTATTTATGTGGAGCTTATAGTATGATAGGAAGATGGACCAGCAAAGAGAGAATTTCGATATAATCTGATATAAATGCTGAGGTACAGGTACTCATGAATACTATAGACACTCAGAGAAAAGGCACTAAGGAGAGATCAAAGGAAGGCTTCCTAAAGGTGCCGAGTCTTACAAGGATGAATGAAATGAACACCACACATCAGATAACAGTGAAATGAGAACAGCAGGGGCCAAGAACAGGATTGGGGAGCTCCCAAAGATGGAGGAGCAGGTAGAGGTAGAGACTTTGAAGGGAACCAAGAAGTGATGAGAGAATAGAACCAGCAGAAAATAGTGCCACAGAAGCCTGTTGTGGAAAGCAAGAAATTACAGACAGCAGCTCAGGAGAGAGTAATAGTCAATAGTGAAAGGCAGAGAAAAAGCAGAGAGAAGCAAGGATGGGAGCAATATCCTCAAGCTGATGGGTGGCCAAGAGGAAGTGTGGAGGAGTTGGCCCTGAGTACGAGAGAGGACTTGCAATCCTCCAAGACAACTGGGAAAGACCCAAGACTGGGTCAGTGGTTAAGTACATTCGTAGGTGGGAGCACCAGAGGCTGATGTAGCTCAATCCAAATTCAGTTTTTGGTTTGAGTAGGCAACAAAACCATCTGCTAATAGGGAGGACATAGGGACTGGGGAAGGGGCTGGAGGAAAATGGCAGCTTGGGGACATCAGAGAAAGAAGTAGAAGAGGGGAATATTACTGAGGGTGAGAGAGAACACTGGGTTTAAGATGCTTCAGGTTCACATGGTTGTGATTTTTTTCCCACCTGCAAGCAGAAGCACAGGGGTAGAAACAGAGAATAATTAATAACAACAAACATTTATTGAGCATTTACTATGTACCAGAAACTGACCTTAGCATCTTTACTTATTGTGATAGGCAGAATAATGATCTCCAAAAACGTCAACATCCTAATCCCTGGGACCTGTGAATTAGTTACATGATATGGCAAATGGGAATTAAGGTTGCAGATGGAATTAAGGTTTCTGATATGCTAACCTTAAAAATAGGGAGATTATCCTGGATTATCTAGGTGGGCCCCGTGTAAAAATAAGGACCTTTATATGTGAAGGTACAAGACAAGATCAGAGTGATGCGAAGTGAGAAGGGCTCAACCTGCCATTGCTAGCTTTGAAGATGGAGGAAGGGGTCATGAGTCAGGGAGGGTAGGTGTCCTCGAAGCCAGATAGGCAAGGAAGTGGACTCTACGTTAGAGCCTCCAGAAAGGAATGCAGCCCTGCTGAAACCTTGATTTTAGCCAGGGAGACTGTCAGACTTCTGACATACAGAAATAGAAAATAATACATTTGTATTATTTAAATTTGTGGTAACTTGTTACAGCAGTACTATAAAACTAAAACACATATATATTTTGTATTAATCTTCACAACAATCTTTTCCCAGTTGGACGATTTGAGGAGTTTATCGTGGTTATAGACCTAGATGTTTTGAGGGAGATAAGGACAAATCTTGAGGAAGAAATGTTATCATCATACAAGACACCTGCCCCAAGGAGAGCCACAGTAATATTTTTCAGGCAAGGAATAATGAATGGCCCGGAGGGTTCAGGGGATTGTAAAGACTCAGGGTTCTCAAATTCTTCCATCTACTACCTGTCCCCATCCCATGTTCCAGGGTCCTTCCTATCCCTTCTCTATCAAGGCCCTGACAGCATATGAGATTTGAAAGGGCTGCATATCAATCCTTCTCTGCAATTTGACTCTCACACTCAGGTCCTGAGTCTGATTTACAGCCAGATCTGCCTCTGCCAACAACAGTGGAGGAAGTGTCATGGGAAAGGCCTTTTGGTTTGCATATATTGCCTTGAATTTGTGGCGTAGAAGGTTGAGCCTGCCAACTACACGGCTCTTATAGTTACCATTGGTACCGTATCTCTCAAGTTTTAGCAAATTTGTGACTGGCAATATCCCATCCCACTTGGCCACAGCTGATGTTCTTAGTAATTGTGATAGTGCAGCATGTCAGGTGATAACACTACTCTACTTCCCTCCTACAGTGGGAACCATTTCTAGAAACATCTGCTACATCTTAGATTAAAAATAATTTTACTTCAAAGTCAAAACAAAATACCAAGGAATACAGAAGCCAGAATTCCTAGCTTTATGTCAATTTGTTTGTGTTTTACAAACTAAATGATACATTTAGTGACTAAAAGATTCCCAACAGTTTCCAGCAGTCAAAGAAGTTGAGGAAGTTGAACTAGTATTGTCACTAAAATGTTGTTATACCTTTACCTTTCTTGTAGTGACTTTTTACTTTTTTAGAATGCTGATCTCTACTTTAGTGTGCCATCATTTCCTCCCATTTTTATTGTACTAGAACTTTGTCAGTACTCTTAGGGATGAATGAATTAATAAGAAGGATTATACTGTATTTTGCCATTTATAATGTGCAGTCTTTTGCCCAAATTTGTGAGGGAAAAATAAGGATGCACATTATACATGGGTAGTACTAATTCCATAGCTACATAAATGTTTTTAATTCTTTTATTTGTGCTTATGAGTTAAAAATGTAACTCTAGAAATCAGGAACGATATTCGTATACAAAATAATATCCTGGAATAGGATCATCAGTTTTGTTGAACTTACCACGAACTTGCAATGACGAAGAGTTCTTGGCTTTCTATGATGCGTAAATAGCATAGATTTATTACCGGTACATAAAATTTGTTGTACCTTGTATTTGTTCTTGTGTGTTGTAATTATTTGTAATTACAAAATTATTTGTACCATAATATGTTAACAACTAAATGCTAAAATTCCTTTATAATACAAAAAGCAAGTACCTAAATGTAAACAAATAAAAATTTGAATTAAAAAATTAAAACGAAAGAGTTTTTCCCTGAAAGTTTGGCCCTACAACGTGGGTGCACATTATACATGGGAGCACATTATACACAACCAAATACGGTAGTAAACCCATATATAGCATTAGAGCAAGTTTCAAGGGTCCAGGCATAATGACTTTTGCATCATTTGTCCATCTTTTCTCTCATCTCTCTCCTTTTAAGAATAGCACAATAGGCTTGAGATTACAATTAGAAGACCAGGATTCCTTGCCTAGGTTTGTTGTCATTTATCGCCTCTGTATGCCCAGACAGTTACTCTCTGAGCTTCATTTTCCTCATATTTTAAACAGGGATAATCAGAAAATACACTTGGTATCATTCTACTCTCCTCCTTGCTGATGCTTCTCCACTCATGAGAAGGAAACTCATGTTGAGTTTCCTTCTACACTGTGCCAAGTTCTTTTCCCATGAGGGGATTCTGTTCTTGCTTTTCCTCTGCCTAAAATACCCTTCCTGCTATTCTCCAAATAGGCAGCTTCTCATTCTTTAGGTCTAGCTTAAGTGTCACTTTGCTTACATCCTAGGGAATCCTTCCTTGTCTATTCTATCTAAAGTAGATCACCTCATAACATTTACCACGCTTGCAAACTATTTCCTGTGTAATACGTATAACATTCTGTAATTATTTTGTTTATGTGTCCGTACAAGTTGTTGTCTGTACACCCAGCTATGATGAGATCTTTTAAAATGCAGTGCTCATTCAGGGCTTGGCACAAAATAGACTTTCAATACATATTTGTTGAGCACACAAGTGAATCTACTTCATTGAGCTTGAGTATATTAATGATACAGTATATGTGAAAAACATTTTAATTGTAAAATATTTTTATCTGTATCAAACACTAGATGCAAGTAATAGTTCATAATGTTCAAAACTGCTCCATACTGGATCAATGATTTGTTGCTATACCAAAAGTAGCATTACCTCTTATAGCATTACCATAAAAATTTATGGATTTTTATTGTATAACGATGTTTCAAATGCTCATTTCCCTATCCGTCACTAGTTTCTTGAAATGTGTCAGTTATTTTAACATCAGCAAATGAATTATGTGCAACATTTGAGTTGTGGAAAACTGATATATTTTGAGAGATCTAAGCGTGTGAATGATTATACGTAAAGTGAGGAATTACCTTCCTCTTTACACACCAGCCAAATTATTCAAATTCCTTTGATGCTGGAGTTAAGTGAGAAAGGCAATGTAGGACTGAAATAAATATACCTCTGAAGTGCCAGCCACAGAAATGTCCACCAGCGTTGAGCCCTGACTTAATCGAGCATTGGATATGCATGAGAATGAGATACTAGCCACTGTCACATGATTTGTATCTATAATCAGAAAACGGTGAGGCTTAAAGTTCAGGTACCCACTGACATTCGCTAGCCTGCCGAAGGAAGTGGCTCATGACCTTTCAAAGCCACAAGCAGTCACTTAATGTCCATTTCTTCTCAACCACCTGGAACATCAAATCAAGAAGCATCTTTGGAAGGCCCAGATTTTGAATTGCAAAGTGATACCCAAGTCATCTAGCTATTAGAGCTGGGGAAGGGTGAAATTAATCCAGCAGTGGGTTTCTTTTTTTCTTAGAAGTCCAGTTACCTTGGAGTTTATTTAAACTAAGAGAAAAAGGTCATAATGTTTTCATGCAATACATACACGGTTCTTTAAATAACAATCGTGACAAATAACAGAAATAATTAAGGAATGCTGCACCTGTGACCCATACAAAACAACATTATGAATTATACATAATTTAAAGAAATGTCTCAAACGCTTTTTGAAATACTGTTGTAGCCAATACAGAGAGAGGCATGCCTTCATGGGCATAGAAATGCAGTTTAGAAAAAAAAAGAGAAACAAAATGACACCGGAACTACTCAATTTCTTCAAAATCACTGAGCAAGAAAAGCAACATTGAACCGCCATACTGATTTCACACAATTTCTATGCAGTCCCTTGACTTAAATCCAAGAGCAAAATCCAAGAGCAAAAGTTAAGACTCTCCTCCTCTATTTTTGGTAAACAACTGCATGGTAGACTTAGATGACTTTTCCCCCTGGATTTTACCGGGAGTGGCCTTTAAAATTTTTTATTTAAAAGAGGGCAGGTTTGGCACTTTTATACTGATGTCCCCAATGTTAATATTTCTTGGGATCTCAGGAAGATTCATATTCTTTACAGTTGATATAGCCGGAGCTGGAGCTTCCGCTAAGCCAGCCTCAGATTTTTCCAGTTTATTTTGTGCATCAATTTGTGTAACAATGTCATTCATGTTGGTCTCCAACACCATTCCCCCCATCACCATTTCTGCAAGAATATTGTGAACCTTGTCTACATAGAAAATTAAATCCAGTTCACAGACATTTTCGAAACACTTGTCTAATGTTTCCACAAATACTTGAAATAGATCTAAAACGCCAAGTTCACTTTCTGAAGAATCCACACAAAAGACAAAATATAACGTTGCATAATGTCTATAAATCAGTTTGTTGTCAGATCCTCCAATTAATAATCCGCCTTCTGGGAAATTACAAACATTTTCATCTCTCTTAGATACCAAATGGAACGTCTCCCTGATGATTTGCTGTTGTGTATCTTCACTGTAAGGCTGGTAGGACTTGGAGAGCCGCGGCTTCCCGTGGTTGGTGAAGATGAGGATCGCCTTGATCATGGCTGAGCCGGGCTGACCGGGTGGGCGCTGGGGGCCAGGGCCGGGGCGGGCACGCTAGCCTTGCCTCGGGATCTCCCCGGCGATCTTCCAGCAGTGGGTTTTTAAAAGAGAAATTTGGCTTGCATCTTTTATACATGCCATGAAGACAACTTACATTGAAAACCTTTTCCAGAAACAAAATCCTTTGTGACTACAATTCTTTCAACAGTGTGATCATAATATATCCTGGAGTCATCATTAAAAATACATAAAATGGGTATGTTGGTCTCTAAAGCACATGAAATTTCTAGGATCATTCTCAAGTCCATCTCCATGTAACATGTGATGGCTCTCCTAGGAACAAAGCCTGCCTCTAGTAATTTATTTAATGATTTTCCCAAACTACATTCTCCTAGATTATTTCCATAGGAATATAAGAAGCAGGGTATCATACAAGGACTCAATAATTGGCTGATGCCTTGGAGTTTCATGGCTTTCCACTTTAATGGGGTCCAGACACGAAAGAATACTATTGGCTATTACATTTTGAATACCTGCAATATACCAGGTGCTACCACATGTATTATCTCATTCGGCCCTTATTCTAACATACTTATAGATTTAAAAAAAAAATTATGACAAGAAAACTGAAACAAATCATCAATTGGCATAAACTAGAAAGTACCAGAGCATGAATACAAACCCATCTCAACAGGCTCCAAGGCTTGTGCTTTTTCCACTATCCTATCTGCTTTTCACTTGAAGTCTACTAAATGTCAATCTGCTCTACCCATCAATGTTAAGACCAACGCTTGCTAGGAGGGCAGATTGGACCATTGGCCTCAAAGGAATCCTCCGTATTTTTATATCTAAATTCAGTTCCCTAGAGAGTTGCCTCTCAATGGCTCCCAGCAGTATCTATCTGCCATATATCTATATGACAGCCAAGGTAGCAGTGCCTTTAGGAAAAATGCAATTGAGTCTGCTTCCGTCACTGCTGATTGTCAGGAACTGAGGTGGGTTCCCACTGAACACTATACCCTGGAACCTTTGTAGCAGGAACTCTCAGGGGCAGCAGTTGCTGTCAGAAGTAGCAGCTCTCAATAGCAGTTCTCCTAAGTCTCCTCCCTGCCACCCCTTACCTTCCCTGCTAGCAATGAGAGCCCTTAGTGGCAAATAGTAGGCCAAGCATTGGCATAGTCCTTTATGTGCTTTCTGGTGTCAGGTAGCTATGGCAAGCCAATAGGTGGTTATGAATAAAGACACATCATGCTTTGGAGAAAATTATTGCAATTTCTCTGCAAATTTCCACTCAGAGTTATACTTTTGGCTGCCCCCTCAGCTCTGTTTACTTTGCTTGAGGCTAGGAAGTACTCAGCCTTCTCTTACTCTCCAAATGGACTATTCTCTAAGAAAGCAGGATTAGAAAACAACTAACTCTCTTCCAGAAGTATTGGATTCAGATTATACAAAGAAGGAATATTATCAAAATCTTAGATTCTCTCTTGGGCACAGAAACATCTAAACAAATCAAGACCCCAAGAGAGCCCAAGAAATACTGTAGTAATTCCAAGTATATTATTCAAAATGTAATACTATTAGAAATATAGTGTAATGCAGGTCACATACTGAACATTTTTCTTTCTTTTCTGCTTCCTATGATAATTTGATCTCTCCTAACTTGAAAGAAAACATTTATTTGATTGAACTGCCTCTCTGGCTACCAACCAATTTTTCTCTTGCCTTTTACTGTTTACTTTCTAGATTAGAGATGAACCCACTTCAATTCCCCACTCCACCCCTTTCCTCATCTTCTTTCAATTTGATTTCTCCCCTGCCCCCAAACTCTAATATTCTTGGACTCCAATACAGGCAATTTCAATGACCTTTTTTTTTTTGAAAACATAAATGAGGATTTTGAGAAAAGTCCTCGTTTTTCTTGCCCTCTGTCAAGAACTTTCCAGGAGAGAAACAGAGATCTCTGGCTCTCAGCACCCGCTGAGTGCCTAGACAAAAGCCAGCACCACCTTACTAGTCACATGACATATGCCAATCCTCCAGCCCTTAATTATTCACCATCAATCACCAGCTACTTCCCAGGTAACAGAGACAAGCCTTCCCCACTGAGCCCTGCCCAAAGGAAAGATTTAGGAGAAGAAAGAAAAAGTATATTGCTTTTGTTTTAAGCCACTGTTTTAACTAAAACACAAGACTTCAACCTAAATGGCATGACTCACCTCTAAGTCCCTGTGCTATTCACCTGTCATTGAACTATGCTGTCTTGAGTTAGAAGTTATTGTTTTCATGTGATTAAAGAATATATTACCAGTTCGATGATTAGCTCCTTGGGGACAGGTATCTTTTACAACATTTGCCTTTTAGCACAGTGACTTTCGGGGCAGTAGATACTCTATAAATGTCTTCATTAATTAAATCAGAGACAATATGTTCTATAAGATAAATTAATTTCTTACAGTGCCAGTCCTACAAACATGAGATATGGTACAGAGCAAACATACTAAAACCTGCCAAGACTCTTGGTAGATAAGCATACTCACACTTAAGATACTGAAATATCTGCATTGTAGAAAATGCATATAATCAACAATTTTTCGATCCTCTAAAATGGTTATTTAATACTCCACTGGAACTTGATATACAAATCTTGGAATTTATCTAAAAAGTCAAACCACATTAGAGCCTCATCACTCAACATATTTTTTGATTAATGAATTACAATACAAATGAAACAAGTTTCCAGTTAATGAGCTACAAATAATCTATTTGTAAATAATAGACATGACCAACAGCCAAATCAGTTAGACTTCAAGTTTGTTCTAACTTTTTGTATTCATACTAATTTGTTGTCTTTACCCTAATCAGTTAAGTTTCATCTAAAGATAACTAGAGAGACCTGACTTCTGAAGTAGCAGTATAAGGAGCTCTGCAGATTCACGCCCCAACAAAACAATCTTAACTGGTAAAAAGCCAACAACTATGTAAAATATCTGTAAACTGCTTAAGGGAATACAGAAAATGAAGAAACATTTATTCAAGAAAATCCACTAAGGTCGGCCCGGTGGCTCAGGCAGTTAGAGCTCCATGCTCCCAACTCCAAAGACTGCCAGTTTGATTCCCACATGGGCCAGTAGGTTCTCAATCACAAGGTTGGCAGTTCAACTCCTTGAGTCCCGCAAGGCATGGTGGGCTCCGCCCCCTGCAACTAGCAAAAAAAAAAAAAAAAAAAAGAAAAAAAAGAAAATCCACTAAATCTTGGTGACAGCAGTAAGCACCTATGTCATTTGAGTCATGATCTCCTCCCTCCTTTGTCCCTCCTCTCAGACGAGCATGACAGAAACTCTACTCCAGAGGGGGATCCCTCTTCCCAAAGCTACAAGTCAGTTGTTCTAGTATCTTCCTGAGATGGTCAGATACCAACATTTCTCATCCTCCTCTAGCTCCCTGCTGCAGAGGCTAATTTCTAGGCAAGGCTGGCCAAGAGGTCACAGGCTCCCTTCCTCCATTTAGCTCCACTCATGGCCCCACTGATTCTATCCCAGGTAAAGAAGGCAGATAACACTAGGATCAATTACCTTCACCACCAGCTTGCGCATAAAGAGAATATTCCACATTGGGAGAAGCAAGTTGAGAACATTAGAGGTTACTGCCTCTGCCCAGTGCCCAGCTCCTTAGAGCAGGAATGGTATTTCAAAAGAGGTGGGTCTCCCAGATCCAAAGCAGTGGTTCTGAGGTTTTGTCTAGAGAGAGGGACAGGCCAAAAGAATGTAAGATGTTGTAGCTCTTCCCTGCCCTCCCAAAAAGAACAATAGAGATTTTGGTGGTAAGCAATTAAGAAGAGGTTGGTTGCTCTATGAAAGAAACAAGAAAAACTATAGGCCAGCTAGATTCCCAGAGAGAACGCTGCCCATGCCCCCATCAAAGGACCTCCATGCTCTAATTGTATGCCTATCAGTATCCTCCACTGGAATGATCACTGAGGGCAGAACTCCTCGTTCACCATTGAATCTGAGCACTTCTTGGGTGCCTGGCACTGAGCCAGTGTTAAAAAATATTTCATGTAGGGATGGACAAAGGGGTTAGATGGTTGGAATGGATTACCATTCTGGACAAGCATAAGAAAAGAAAAAGTTTTACATAAGGCTGTAAGCAATGTTGATAAAATATTAGTGGAAATAGGATCACATTTGTTTCTACACATGTATTTCTTTCACTCTGCTCCATAAATGTCTTTTAACATATGATAGTCCAAAGTTGCTGTGCTTGGCTGTTTCCAAGGATTTGATTGATTGATTTTGCTTGTGTGAATGTGAGCAGGCATGGCAGCACATTTCACTCATTTTCTGCAAGGCAGGACTTGAAGAAACTGGCTGTTTGGTCATGAGGAATGAAGCACACATGGGGTTAAGATCTTAGCTCTGAAGTCAGGGACGTCTGGGTTGAGTTCTGCTGTAAGATTTAAGGGCCATATGACCTTGAGCTGGGAAATAATGTTTCTACAGTCCTTACAACAGTGTCTGGCTCACAGTAAGAACTTAACAACTGAAAGCAATAATTATTAACATTAGATTTGCCACAAAAATTAATATTAACCTTATCATTATCCTGCCCTAGTATTATCATTCGGTCATGACTAAAGCATCACTGTGGGTTTGTACACTGTGGGCAAGAAAAGTAACCAACAAAGACCAGCCCTACGAGATCATCAGGGAAGACCTCATTTGTCTCATTGGATAGATAAAACCAAACCCACGCTTAGCATGGGGAGGAGACCGGCTCCCAGTCACGTAGCTGGTAAGGTCAGAGCCAAGATTCAAACCAGAACTTCTGATGCCAGTTTTCTTTCCACTACACTGCACGGCCTCTGGGCATTAGCATTTCCAGGTTCTACAGGCTTCCAAGTTTGTAAGATCAAATAGGAGTTAGGATTCCAAATATGCACACTGGGACTAACTGTTCCCTCTCTCCATTCATAGGTGCTTGGGATTGCGGGCAACCTGGGCAACCTGGGACATTCTGTCCAGGCTGCAGAGCACACGGATATGGCTCCTCCCCGAGGCTGCCCTCTGCTGTGTGGACACACTGGCTCCTATGGAGAGCAAAGTGCCTTTTTATAGAGTAGCTGCTGCATCTCCCAGGACTGGGCTGGGAATGCCAGCTACCCCCTGAACTCCAAACGCCAAAGATGCTGATAGATGCGCCTCTTGGAAACTGAACATACTTACCACTTGAGCAAACATCAGGGTATGCTAAGGTTCTGAAGTGTGGTTCTCAGTGCAAACTGCCAAAGCAGATAATACATAAAGTACTCAGAGAGTCATAGACTGTCCAAGCTCGATAGGCCCTGCGGCCTTATCTTACTCTGAACTGTTTATTTTATAGAAGAGAAAATCTGGGCATAGAAACGGGCAGGAACAAATATCTAGGCTTTGGTGGTGGGAGTGGGGACTGCTGAGTCCCATTCCACTGTCCTTTCTACCACACCAATGTACGTTTTTCTGGAGAGTCATCACGATTGGGTGTCCCTCATGGAGATGGACTGCCTCAAATGTAGAAACGTGAGTAAGACATTTTTCATCACTACAGAGAGCCATTTTTGACACAGGCCATCTTTAGTGACTACAATATCTCCTCAGACAGAATGATTGGAGGGAGACAGTCTGGGAACTTTGTGTAATAGGAGCCCTAAGAGAGGCCATATAGAGGACATGTGGACAATTCTAGAGCTGTTTCAAGAATGGTGCTCATCACTGTTTGTTTCAGGGCACAGAGAAATGAGCTAGAGCTCTGAGACATTCATTAGGATCTGTGCGTTAAGCCAAAGGCCAGACGCAGGAAGTGACCATCAACCATCCAGTTGCGGGAGAATGAACACTGCCCCAGGCACCTGCCCTACCTAGCTTCGTGTCCCTCCTTAGGTGTGAGGGAAATCTTAAAGTGACTAAGCTGGGTTGATCAGTTCCTGGAAGGTTTGATGTCTTCAAAATCCTATAGGATTCTAATGTCTCAGAACCTCCTAAGGGTTTGCTGAACCCTGCACCAGGATTTGCTCCAATCAGACAGACAGAGGACAGATCTCATGTCCTCTGTTCTTCACAGTGTCTCCTCTTCTGGACCTTCACTTTCAGTGTTAAATCAGGGACAGGCAACTCCCAACAGTATAGCAGGGCCATGCCAGAGGTCTAAAGGAGGTCCCCGGCAGACAACCATTCACAGATAACTGAGCGCTGAGAGTGGATCCTAATGGAAATTACCACATGTTATAAGCATGTTAAATTCCATCCCATTTAAGGCAGGACACGGCGTTTTAAAAAAATTCTTAGGTCTCCATTATCCTCCTTGGTATCCAATACATGGAAGGTACTGAATAAACATCTAAGGAACAACTAGGTAAATGAATGAAGGAAAGAATAAATGAGTATCTGAGTTAATGAGTAAATGAATGAACTATCTAGGTAGAGAATAATTGTGGAAATGCACAAGAAATTATAAAACCTGGATAATGCATACATAAATTGGCATGAATTTTATGCTGAGAAAGGAACTTCATCTTGTTTATGTAATTCCTATCAATAGAGCATTGCCTCTTTTGTTCTTTACTCTCCTGAACTCCGCAAAACAAAACAGCCCTTAAATTAACTATTTTGTTCTCTGAAGATTTGGGCAGGATTAAAATAACTTTTTGGTTTTATTTCTTTCATTTCTCTAGCCAATTGAACATGTGTTCCCAATCCAGAGCCAGTTGAACTATTTTTCACTTCAACTCTCTCAGTGTCTTCTTGTCTGTCGCTGCCACTTGGTCTTGTCGCCACAACATTCCTTATTACTCTGGTAGCATAAAGGCAACCTGGAAGCAGACAGCAAAGCCCGGAAGTGGGGTGTGTGCTCTGGAGGCAGAGAGCCCTGGGCGCTGGAGTCCGGAATCTACCATCTAACAGGACGGCTTTAGATGAGTTACCAACCTCTGGACAATAATGGAACTTACACTGTGAATATGATTATAAATAATCACGCAGGGAAATACTTTGCATCATGTCTATTACACAGTGAATGCTCAATAAATGTGAATTATTATTACAGCGTGCAGTTATGTTATATTGTATTACATTATGTTACGTCAGATTACATATCATATTGTATCGTATCATAGCGCATATTATATAGAGCTGTGGCCTTGTCACACCGGTGCCTGTTGGTGTGTTCATCAAAGTCACACCCTCCATAGAGCTCTCCTCTAATTAGTTTCTTAGCGTTCTTTCCCAGACTCAGATCACACTTTATTTATCTCTTATGTACATCCTGAAAGTAGAACCTCCGGCTCTTCAGGAAATAAAATACAGTTGTTCTTCTTCTGAAACAATAATGACTATCCCTGTGGCTGGACCATCTGGCCTTCCCCAAAGTATCCTCCTTCTCATTTGGGAGAGGCCGCGCTGCCAAGAGCCCTGTGTTTGAGGAAGGAAATCCACTTCAAATCTCTGTTGACCTGACTCTCACCCTTCCCCTCCAGCATTCCAAACTCCCACTCACATCAGCAAGCTGTGGTTTTTGTTGGAATGGTGAAAGCTTAAGGTTATGAGAACTCAAGGATAGGACGAAAGCTGAGTCTGACAGCTTATTTTACTCTCTGCACTAGGGCGTCAAAGCCAGTGCAGTGTCAGTGAAAGGCCAGGGTTTTCTAGGAGGTGTGGGCTGTTGATCACTTCCTGGAAGATTTGATGTCTTCAAAATCCTGTAGGATTCTGACGTGTCAGAACCTCCTAAGTGTTTGCTGAACCCTGCACCAGGATTTGGCCTTATGCTAGGAAGGGATTTCGAGCTAAAGACATGTCATCACGTGAAAGAAAATAGGTACATTGACTAGCACCACTCAATGCTTCATGCAGTGGCAAACACGATTGGTTACCTTCTCCTTTTTACATCTTCTTCTTTAGGTTGCAGGATCCTCATTTCTAGGGCATGGCAACATGCTCAAGGAAGAGGAACTCATCTCCAGCCTGAGAGAATGAAGCTTAATTGGCTTACACCAAGCATGGCAAGCCCATTCCCCTTTCCACGTGATTAACTTGGGAGTAGGCACATGACCCAGTTCTGACCAATGAAGCCAAAAGGGCAATCTGTTGATCGGTTCTTTTCAGAAGATTTTTGTTTCGTGTTGTGGATGAAAAGGGGATTCTAGGAAAGTAACCGCACAGGGTGATTGGTCACACGTTCCTAACTGGGTAGGTCATGGTGGCAGTCACTCCCTGAGCATGTAACTTCTTTAGTAAAAGGCTTATCTTTGCCTTAAGCCAGCCCTGTGTATTGTTCCTGTGCGTAGGTTAGCATACCTTTGAAATGCCAGAGTAATCCTCTTTTCTAGACCCCTCATGGGAGCACATAATCTTGTGAACTATCCTGTAATCCAACCCCCATCTTGCTTTCTCCCACCTTCTTTAATCTTCCTTATTTCCCTTCTTAATTCCAAATGCATAAAAGAAACTGCTAAGTGTCATTCCAGGAAGAGTTTTTCTCAGTCTGTTGAGACCTTGCTTTCAGGTGTATCCTCAGTTTGGCTCAAATAAATTTTTACAAAAATTCTCTACAGGTTTGGAAATTCTTATACTGATATTGTTAAAAAGAGAAACAACAAGTTCCTTCCTGCCTGACCGGAATGAAGTTGTGTGAGGACATGGTACTTGGAGCTATAGCAAACATTTTGCGACTATGAGGCAACAAGCCAAAGGACAAAAGATAAAATAGTAACAAGACAGAGCATGGGATTTGTGATAATATCACTGGACTGGTGAACAAACCTGGAAACATTTTCTTCTAGACTTTCATGATTTGTGAGATAAAGTTTGGTATTATTTTAGCCACTCTTTCTTTCCTGTTACTTGCAGCCACACAAATGTGATGCCAACACTCTCCAACTTGTGTTGTAATCTATCTATTTCATGTCTGTCGATTCCATCTTATTGATTTTTGTGTTCTTAGCATCGAATGTGATCCTGGTACGTAGTAAGACTCCACTAAATGCCTGTTGAAAAAGGTGTTTAACTGATGCAAACTTCTGGCTTGCTGAAGCATGAAGACCAAGATCCAATTTCAGGTTCTATAAAATACCTGCTTCCCTCACTGCCAGGGACGTGGTCATTTCTGTCTGTTCCTACCTTCACTGGGGCCAAAGGAAGGTTTAGAAGGACTGTGAAAACAGACTGCTATTATGGCTACTGCTAAGCAATATCTCCTAAAGACTTCTCAGCAATTCCCATCAACCACATATAGACCTAACTCTCTGGTGATCAATGTTTCTGAACTTAAATCAGCATGCATAATCAATGGAATATTTAAATGGGTTTGCCCTAGAAAATGTAGGACATGTGTTTTATACGTTTAGTAAGCATTTGGTTAATGCTTGTATCTCTTAGGTACCAGGCTGTGATACACTGAGGATGTAGAGAAGAACCACCCCATAGCCCCTATCCTTGAAAAACTTAGTGACAAAACAGGATGTTACAACTAAATAGAGGCATTTACAGGTATCATATCAGGCCCGCTGAGCATATCAGTAAGTATACATACCACCCTGAGTGCTACCACCAAGTTAATTAGGAAAACCAAGTCCGTAGGTGCATGTCTTTGATGAAATGTTGCCCACGAAGATTTCTAAATTTGGTCCTTCCCTGCTCACTTTCTTTTGAGAGGTGACTTTCTGCTGTCACCACCCAAGGTCCTCAACATTTACTCCATGTTCTTGTTCACTCTGGACAAGCGGCACTCCTTGTCCAGGGTACACCCTCTTCATGGTTCACCCAGAACAGTATTTTCACAGGGAAAACAAGTGGGGGAAGATTTGGGGGATCACTTTTCTAGGTGGATGGTGAGTAGTATCTTGCTTTCCTATGAATCAGCAACTATAAAGAGAGTACAAATCAGATCTCATTTTCTTTCTCAGCTGACTATGACCTCCTAGCAAGGCCAGAAGCCCTCGTGCTCAGTATCTTTCTGGGCACCACCAGCCTCAAGGGCACCTTTCAGTGCCACGTGGACTGAGGTACCAAACATAGATACTAACTTTCCCATTAGACTGTCTTTTGTAGAAATTGCTAAGAACTTTTTTTTCCCATCTCTCTTTCCTAACATATGAGCTGTCTTGCTCTCCCTTACATCATTTTTCCCTCAGTGTCCAGTCATCAAACCTGTAGGCCTGCTGCTGATTGCCCCAGATGTATTGTTTCTTTTTGGAGAGGCTTTGATTCCAGAGCCTGACTACTTGGAAATGACTCATACCTTTTCCACTTAGTAGCTGTGGGATTTAAGTTACTCCGAGTCAGTTATCACATCTATAAATGGGGATTTCCCACCTTTCCTCCCAGAGTTACCATCATGGGCTTCCAATTTGTCAGCTTGGATCACTGACCCCGACTAGCTGACCTCATACCATAATAATCACCTGCTGGACCCGTGGTGTGGAACCACAAGCAGAACCCCCGGCATCTGGGTTTCTGTACTCCGTGAGAAGGCATCAAACTATGAACTTATTATTTGTGTCTTTTTTTCTGTATGTATGTTAAACTTTAATAAAATATTTACTTTAAAATTTTGCATTTTTGTTAATTCCACTTAGCTATACAGGATCTACTTTCTCACTCTGGTTTCTTTTTCTTTCTTGTTCTCTAATTCAGAAGGATCACACATGTACACATAGCTACTTTAGAAAAACAGTACAAAACATAACAGAAAAAGAATAAAAATTTAAAGCTGTACATCCCCATTCCCAGCACCCAAGAACGACCATTGCTGATTGTAATGCAGGGTCTCAACTCCCACTCCCTGCACAAGAGCTCAGGACATGGCAAGGCCAAAAAGGAACAATGGAGCCACAGGTAGGGGAGTCATACCACTATCTTCTCCATGGCGGCTGGTTGAGACACAAAAGCAAACATCCGCCAGTTCCACTACATGGTAGTTACGTTCCCAAGCAAACAGTCAAGTGGTCCGTCAAATCAGGGATAGAAGGCAATTCCCCATAGTCCATAGTCATTCGCCAGGGCTGTGCGTTGGCCTCACAATGTGTGCCCTCTCCACAGGGCGAGTGCTCCAAGTCCACCCCAACCTGGGGGTGAGGGACGACCTTGACCTTATCCACATCCTCCACTGAGGACTCAGCAAGTGTTTCCTCCTGGGACTACAATTCCCGTACCTGGGCCACCTCAGCAAGCACTTCCCAGCCCACACAGCCACAATGACCTTTGCTTTCTCTGGCCTATGTTGGTTAGAGGACCGTCCACGGCTTTCCACCCTTCCATAGGGGTCCAGCTCTCTGGCAGTTGCACGGCTTTTCCTATGTTGGTCGGAGAGCCATCCACGTCTTCCCGCCCCTCCATGGGGGTCCAGCTCCTGAGAACAATGGCCACTGGGCAACACATGCTGTGTGTGGGGGCCACATGTCCTCCTGCCCAGGGGCAGATGACTCCATTATCTGACTGGGAGAACACTGCTCACTGTGCCAAGTGTCATGCAGGGTCTCTGCTCCCGCTCCCCGCACAGGAATGCAGGACATGGTGAGGCCAAAAATGAACAACAACGGAGACACAGGTAGTGGAGTCGTACCACTATATTCTCCACCGTGCATGGTCGAGACTGTGGGGACAGAGGCCCAGAGAGCAGTTTCCAGGCTCTCGGCCTCACATAGAAAGGTGCTGGCTCAGGTAGTAAATGGCCGTCAGCTGTGGCTAGTTGGCCGTCAGCTGTAACCAGTGAGCCATTGGCCACTAATATAACTGCCGTGGCTACACTAGCAGAAAGGAATGGGGGGCTAGCAAGAAGATGGTGGCTGAGCCTGCAAGCAGCAGAGGGAGGGTTGCGAATAGTGTGGCTCCTGTTTCCTGTGTCTCCAACCCAGCCACCAGCGAGAATATAGTGGTGTGACTCCCCTACCTATGGCTCTGTGGGTGTTCCTTTTTGGCCTCACCATGTCCTGTGTTCTTATGTGGGGAGCGGGACCAGAGACCCCGCAAGCTGCCCCGCATAACAGAGACACAAAAGCAAACATCCACCAGTACCCAAACAACGGGACTTCCTGCACCCCAGTCTTGCTGGCTGCTGGGTGAGACACAGGAAATAGGATCAACACTATCCACAATGTAATCTGCCTGCTAACCGCACTTGCTAGCCACAATCCATGCTTGCTAGCGTAGCCACAGCAGTTATATTAGTGGCTAATAGCCAACTAGTTGCAGCTGATAGCCAGCCAATCATAGCTGATGACCATCTACTACCCGAGCCAGCACCTTTCCACATGAGGTCGAGAGCCTGGAAACTGCTCTCCTGGCTCTGTCCAACACTGATATTTTCGAAGGTGTGTGTATCATTAAAAAAAATCATGTTAATGTTGTTTTGCAACCTTTTTAGTGTCACCCTACTGTAAATCCAGGCTACTATTTTTAAAGGCTGTGTTATATTTCATGTAAAGCATGTAGCACAACTATTTAATCAATCCCTACTGTTAGAGATACAGATGGTTCCAGTATTTAGCAGTGTTGCTACAAACAGCTTTGGGTCTAAATCATTGCGCTGCCCTGGGTTTTCATTCAATTCTCATTTCAATAATTCATACCACTATTTCCAACCCAGTTTAGGTTTCCTGGTCTGTGAAGGAATTCATAATTGCTTTATTATGTACTACATCTTCAGGACTTTCCTTCTGAAACAAATAATGGGCTTGATGCAGATGTTTTCAAAGACGTGATGGGAAGGAAGGAGGCACTATGGGTCACACTCCCATGTGCTGGAGTGGGCAGGAACAGGAGGTCTCACACCTCACACCCCTGACTCTGGGGGCTGATGCTGCTCAGAAGGCCTTCCCAGCTCACAGTGGTATTTGCCTCTTAAGTGTTATTTGCAGTGTTTCTATGAGGTGCTAATGACTACAAATAGCTAATGGCTGGGAAAAGCTAATTGTTGTGCAAGGTGTTTCATCTCTTCCCCAGATTGCCAGGAGAGCTCACAGTCATGGTTAAACAGAGACCTCATTAGCGTCTCTGACAGTCCTCAAGGGGCGTCCTCCTCAGAGCCTGGCAAATAACCAAGCCTCCTCAGCATACCCAGAGCCAAGAGGCTTTGTGCCTGGCAAGCCACAGAAAACAGGGAGGCAAAGATTTCATAATATAAAATAAGCCCTGTGTCTTTTGGAGCAAAAATTAATATAAGACCCAGTCTTATTTTCGGGGAAATACGGTAGGGCTTATTTTATATTACAAGCATCCTGAAAAATCATGCTAGGGTTTATTTTCCAGTTAGGTCTTATTTTCAGGGAAACATGGTAAATTCGGTTCATCATATTCCATGATTACTTCCTGAAAGATGGGCTAGTTAATAGACAAACCAGCAGCAAGCTCACATTAGCTGATGAATGTTTCTTCCTATGAGCTTAGGTGCCGTGTTCCCTCCCCTTCCTCTGAAGTCCTGAACTCTGGGCTATGCATTAAAACACTCTATTCTGTGGATTACCTACTATTTCCTTGTCCTTTGACTTACTTTTGACAATGTATCTGATAAGGCCAACTTAGGTAGAGCAATGGTTGTTTGAATTTATATTGCTGCAAGGTTTGCAAACCCTTCTTCTACTTCTCTTATGGACTCATTAGAATTATTAGCTGGAGATCTAAGTTTCAGTTCTGCCTCCTTCCTACCCCCATTTTAAAAAATGTTTTTGTCCACATCCACTTTCCTCTTTCCAGGAAGTATAGCAATTTAATGCTTTATGCTGGTCATTTCACAGGTAAAACTGACTTTCCACTTCTGTACAATTTTTTCAAAAAGAAATTAAATCGACAGCAAAAGGAATTGATAGAGAAGCTATGTCTGGAATTGCTACAAGGACTGTTTGAGTTCTTCCTACACACTTTGAGAAAACAAAGAGAGGCCAGTCAGTCTGGTGGAGGAAACACAGGACAGAGGAAAATATTGAAAGGCAAAACACTGCCATGTCATGGGAGACGTTGCCTGGGCAACACAGCCATTTAGAGGGATGAAGGACTGGCCTCACCTGCCATCCTTCTGTCCTTTCTCCTGCCTCATTAATTTAACAGAGATAGCAGTTGCCGTCACTGACTTGACTATTAACAGGGCAAAGAACTGGCATTGAAGTTAATGTTCAACTTGCAACCAACTCAATTCAATAGTGAGATTTGGTGTGAGCCAAAAAAAATGACAACTATAGAGGAATCCATATTATTCCCAATGCCTCAGGAAGCCACATGTGCTGATTGCAGCTAACAAACGATCCCTGACATGATTATTCCAAGCAGATGAGTTAGCACAGGAAGAGAACTGGATACAAATAATATAATCTGAAAACTAAGAAAGTGAAGGAGAAGGCTCCCAAAGTGGTAAGAAAATGGTCCCTGAAGAGACTTAGTCCTCTCTGATGCTAACAGGTCTCAGTGTAGGAGGGGTTGTTTCAGCTCAGGTTGGGCACAGAACAGCCACTGTCATTCTTGTTTGTCATCATGGGCTAAAGCAACGTGAGGACTGCCGACTTGCAGTATTCCTGAGCTGACAATTGCTGCCAGCTGTCACCTCCTGGTAGAATGGACAGGACTATCACATGAAATGTTCCTTCCTTGTTTGTATTTGGGAAATGGAAAGCCTTCCTCCATCCACTGAGCTCCCAGCCAGCCTAGGAGCAACTGTTTGCAAACGACTTCAGTAAGCTGGAGACATCCTCATGATTTCTTTGTGCTGGAGTTTGGGACAAGGCCAAACACATTCGTGATTCCCGGAAGAACATCCCCTTCCCACTGTGTAAATGAGAATCATTTAGGAAAGAACTAATAGCAATCTCCTCCCCAACTTCTGTTCTCCTGAATTTCTTTTCTTGGTGAAAGGCTCTACTCACCATCATTTGCGTATGCCAGAAACTCAGCAAACATCTTCAACACCTTCCTGTCCTTCCCCAGAGCTTTCAGTTTCCCAGACTAGTCGTTCCTACCTCCTTAATATTCCTTGCATTTTCTCTTCTCCATTCTCGCATGTCCTGCCCTGGTTCAGGATGCCATATTTTCTTGCTTGAATTACTCCGAAAGTTACCCAAAGGTCTCCCTGCCCCTAAGCTTGTCATCCTCAATGCTACAGCATGTATATATCCAACTCTGATGTCACTTCACTGGTAAAAATATCTGGCAATTCTCCAAAGCTTTAAGGACAAATTTCAAACTCTTTAGCTTAGCATAAGCAAAATGTAAAGAGCAGACATTTTACCCAACTTGTTTTAGCAGGGAGTAGAAGACCCTGAACCACAGGTCAATTCTAGCGCTACTTTCTTATGGAGGTAGGAGAACAAGAAAGCGTCCCTTAGGTGCAAGCTAAGTGCTTAGACATTAAGAATTAGGTTCTCCAAAGTCAGAGCTAGGGAGAGAAGTTTCTATCCCAGTAGGGTTACCAAAGAAAATGTAGGATGACCAGATCAATTTAAATTTCAGAAAAATGATGAATATTTTTTTAAGTATGTTCTATACATATTTGTTTATCTAAAGTTCAAACTTAACTGGGCATCTGGCACTTTTATTTGCTAAATCTGGCAATCTCATACCATAGCACTGGGTATGGGATGGAAGTTGTGGGTGAGGGGAGCTTCCCAAGATAGTCAGTAGGAGAAATCGGAGGTCCAATATAAGAAAAAGGACTGTCAGTTAAATGTGGCAGATTGAACATACAGGGTTATCTCAACTCTATCAGGAAAATCTCAAAATGATAGTTGAGGAAAAAGAAAACCCGTAGGTTATGAAGAAAATGGAAATAGGACATGTGTAGTAAATGATAGTATTTCAAAAACTTTGGGAGATACAAAGTAATATGTACCATGTTTCCTTGAAAATAAGACCTAGCAGGACCATCAGCTCTCATGCGTCTTTTGGAGCAAAAATTAATATAAGACCTGGTATTATATTATATTATACCTGGTCTTATATTAAGTTTTGCTCCAAAAGACGCATGAGAGCTGATGGTCCAGCTAGGTCTTATTTTTGGGGAAACATGGTAAGTAGTAACTGACAGCATGAGAAAGTTTGTTGAAGGAGAAACTGATTAAGCTGTAAAACTCTGTAAAGGCTCAGGAATTAGGTGCATTGGGAGCCTCAGAAAACATTGGGGTGGGAAGCGGTTAGTCTGTATGAGAAGCTGGTGGTGCCCAGGCCTTCCCTGCCCCAAGCTCAGAGGACTTGAGAGATTTACGAGAGAAGATGAACATGAGAGCCTCCAGGGCTCAGCACATCAGGCACAGGAGAGTGGAATACCATGCTGAAAACAAAATTAACTAAAAGTCTCCATAGCATATGGTGAGATCCGCACTCCTTCTCCTGCTAGATTTTCAGATTGCTGGCATCCTAGCTTAAGGGAAAACACCCCCTGATATTTGCAAACAGTTCACCAGGAAAATTAGTGGATGGCTACATAACTGATCACCTTATAATGCTACCCACCCATCAATCAGCCCTGCCCATGCACACAGATCCGTCTATTTAGCTTCCTAGTGACACATATGAGGCCATGTACAGACATCCAGGAATGGCTGATTGTTGTGTGGGGCGGCCTGAAGGGCCTCTGGTCCCGCTCCCCACATAAGAACGCAGGATATGGCTAGGTGAAAAAGGAACACCAACGGAGCCATAGATGGGGGAGTCATACCACTATATTCTCTCTGGCAGCCAGGCGAAACACACACAGTTGTAGCCACACAATCTGCAGTCCGCCATTCACTTCTCTGCCTGCCAACCAACCAACCAACCAATCAATGCAGCCCCGCAGTTACATCAGTAGCCAATTGGCTAACTGATTACAGCTGATGGCCAACTAATCACAGTTGATGGTCACTCACCACCCAGGCCAGCACCTCCCCACATGAGGTTGAGAGCCTAGAAACTGCTCTCTGGGACTCTGTCCCCACACTGATATTTAAAGAAAACCTCTTGAAATGAAAGAGAGACCAGAAAAAAAAAAAAGAAAAAGACAAAAGACACTTGAAGAAAAGAAAGGGCCTACAAGAAAATTATAACTATTATTCTCAGAAAAATAAGACAACATTTTCCATCAATGAAATAAAAATGGGATGCTATTAAAAAGAATTCAAAAGAAGACATAGTAAATAGAAAATCAATATATGGTCACAGACAGAAATGATGCAGTAAAATGATTGAAAGACAAAGTTAAAGAAACCTCAGAAAGTAGAACAAATCGTCTAACAGATAGGTAATAGGAGAGAAGACATAAAAATTAGGGAAGCAGTTCAGAAGATTAGACATCTACCCAATAGAAACTCCAAAAAGAAAGAAGAGAGAAAATGAAGAGAAGGAAATTATTAAAAACATTAAACAAGAACATTAAATGCCATTTCTAAAGGACTCATTAAGTGCTCTAAAAATTCAGTTTTTAAATTTAAAGTCAATTAAAAACAACAGTAACAAAACATCAAGGTACATTATCATTGACACCAGGGAACAAAAAGAGGATCCTGTAAACTTCTGGTGCCAGTAGGGGAGAAAAAGATCACACATAAAATATCAAGAATCACAAATGGCATCTAACTCCAGCCACACTAAAAGTTAGAAATAATTGGGAAATGCCTTCAGAATTCCGAGGGAACATTACTTCCAGCCAAAGACTCTTATCTCCTGCCAAAGTATCAATCAAATCATCTGCTATGGTAGAATAAAGACATGTTTAAATATGCACAGTCACAGTGGAATCAGATTGGGAATGCACACGGGCCATCTTGGGCCAAAGCAAGACAAACTAAAACACCAGCTGAAGTTCAGGACTCCTGAAACCCTGTCTAAAAATTGTGGGGGGAGTTACTACACTGGGCTGCCTTGAGCTCTATGGCTACTCCTTTGCTCACATTGCTTCTTGCCCCTCAAAGTCCCCACACCATTCCCTGGTGGACACCTGAAGAGCTCAAGCATGCCCTGTCTCCTGAACTCATGACCTACCCTTGGGATAGAACTGACTTTCAGTGCTCTGTGCCCCCACCCTCAGAGACAGAACCATTTGAACACTTTCTTCCACTTAACCCTTTATGTGCTGGCCTTCCTATATAAACTGTCAGTCCTTGGATGCACTCATTTCAGTTACTCTGGCACTAAGTAGTGATTCATAGTACACACTCAAGTATTTGGTGGATGGATGAATGTATTTGGTGGATGGATAGCCTTCAGGAAAAAATTACTATTACCCAATTTGTAGCCACGGGAGGGAAGGCTCTCCATATTTAATCTGGTGCTAAGAAAAAAAGACAATTTCATCCTGAATCTACCCCAAGGGATAAAATGCCTATATTTTCCATTCATTGAAGTAACCCCACAAGTCTCTGTGCCCCGTGCTATTTTTCACAGACAGTATTACTTCTGACTCTGAAAAGGACTGCCCTGTCTTGTCACATGCCTCAGTGAGATCAACTTCTCAAATCCTGTAAAACAGCTTAAGAAGGCAAATGTACCTTCTATCGAGAAGAGAGGGTACTTCCCTTTACCTAAATATATATGCCTCTCAATAGTTCAGGCTTCAGCCAGTTTGGAGAATTCTATCGTTAATTTAACATTTGTCAAGTCCCAATCCCTCACCAAGGCCATTTCGCATTAGCAGCCAAGTGTCTGCCTTATATTTCCAAAGCAGTCTGATCTGCTCTGCTAAGAGATCTGTCCACTTCTGGGAAATGACAGGACCTACATAAAAATCCATGTCATGCTGGAAAGGTTGACCAGATGAGTTCTCCACATCTCTAATTTCTATAATTACCACTTGGAGGATACAATGTACATTGAGCTTCATTCCTAGAAGCTGTACCACAGACAGCTTTTAAAAACCCCTTAAAGATTACTGTATTATCTTGTTTTCCCTTTACTAATAAACACATACCTTCCAGCAGTTAGAGCTTTGTGAGTTCCATCCAGAAATGGCATCACATCCAAATGTAATTAAAATGAAGGAACAGTGTTTCGTTTTTGCCCTTGCCTCCACTAAAAATCATTCTCTATTTATTCCCTTATGAATCAGGGAACAGCTGGTATACCAGTTCATTTTTCCTTCTTTTACCTCATGCTCAAGTTGGGAAAGAGTACACTTTGTAAATGTAATCTTTTTCTAAATAAGTACTTCTCTGAGTTCAATCTTTCAATAATTTACTAAGCAGTTGCTTTTGGGCAAAAAAAAAAAGTTTTTCTTAGACACAACAGAAAATAAGATATGGTTTTTGCCCATGAGGGAAGGCAGACACAAATGGAGAGTTGGAATATAATGTGCTAAGTGCACTGTAGAAGCGTTTACACTGTGCTCGGGAAACCCAGTTGCCAGATAAGGTATATGTAGAGTTGTTGGAGAAGCCTTTCCAAAGGAAATAACATTTTATCTGGATCTTGGGATGAGAGATTGCAGGAGAGGAATAGACCTTTGAGGCCAGGCAAATAGTTATGCATTTGTATAAAGGTATCAAAGACTTCACATGGTGTTACCATGTTACCATTGAAATGTCTAATTGGGGATGAAACGTCCTTCCCTTGGCTTTTTCGTCCCTCATTCAGCTCGCTCCTCTCAGAACAAAGGATTTAATGCCTTGATGATATGTTGTGTAATTAGCATTCGTAAGTGTTGCTATTTGTATGGCAAATATCAGTCTATGCTAGTTGTCCTGGTATAATTGTTAATGGTGTCCTCTTTCATTCTCAAATGTCTTTGTTGTTTGGACAATAAATACAGCCTCTTCACCTCTTTGAAAAAAAGAAATCTATAAAATATATCTGACCATGAGACTATGGCTTTCTCTTGGTAGATCTGATCATCTTCATAGAAAAAAGAATGGCCTCAGAGCTTCTGAGAATAAAACATCTTTTTGTCCAGATAGGTTACTTGTAAGAAATGGGATAGATAGAATGAATGCCAAAAACTTTCCCAAATACACAATTCTGCAATCAGAAATGTTTCTTTCCCAATTCTTTTGAACTAAAAACTAAAAACCTACAAACTTTGCCTCTTCTGTTACTTTATACCTCGCAGCATTTCTCACAGGCCAACAAAACATCTAATGTTAATAGGAAATACAGTTGGTTACCTGCTAGAAAAACAAAAAATCTTTTGCATTTCTTTCCCCAATGGGCTTTGCACCAAAGAAAATTATTTGTACTTGTGACTAAGTCAGATGTATTTCTTCCTCCCTCCAGCTGGAAAGATAGGTGAAATATATTGAGGATTCAAGACCAAATGTCATAGAACATCAGAGTCCCCATTATGACACCGTTACCACAGGGACTAGAGTGCTCTGATTCTAAAATTTGACTCAACAATTCATAAACACATATGGTGCCAGGCCTTGTGCTAAGCTATGGGAAATACAATGAAAAATAAGCTGCCCCCACTTACTCTTAAATCAAACAAGAAAGGTTAAGTTATGCAGCAATAACAAACAACCCTAAAGTCTCAAACAATGAAAGTTTATTTCTCACTTAAACTTTGTGTCAACTATAACTCATAAAAATTCTGCTCTATGCAATTCTCATTCTGGGGCCTACACTAAAGAAGCAACGCTATCTGGAACACTATCAGTTTCTACAGGAGAGGGAAAAGAGAATGTGGTGAAGCACAAAGCTTCCAATAGGAAGCTATCATCTACCCACACTTCATTGGCCAAAGTAACTCATATTTACAATATCTAAATTGAAGAGGGAGGAGAATGACAATCCTACCATATGTTTCAAAGAAGAAAGAGATGAAATAATTGTGAACAGATTTAACGACTATGATAGCCAACACAGAAATTACTTTTTGGAAAGGAAGATAGACAAAGAACTGAGCCACACTGTCCTAAGTTCACTAAGCGGTTTGTATGAAAATCTGCTTGAGCTCAGAACGTTATGAATATACAATCATAAAATACTCTCTGGTGGAAATTATCATGCTAGAATTCTCTGGAATTTAAGGAATCAGTAGCAAGTAAGGACTACAGGAATTTAATATGAATGCATATGCATTAGATAAAGTCAATATTAGCACTGAAAATAATAGAATTTCAAATATGTAAGGAATATTAGACATCATCTGGATGGATCCCTTTGGCATGAGACTTAGAATTCTAGCATTATCGTGAACTGAATGTACATTTCTCCATATCCTTTGCTGATACAAAAATGGATGAATAAAAGATTTTTAAAAATTAATGAATGAGGCTGAGCTTAATAAAAAGAATAAGAAATTTTTTAGATTCCTAGAAAACAGTATATCAGCAGAATGATAAGCACAGAAACTTACGCTGGTACAGTACAAGATGAAACCAAATAAGGATACGGGTCTTAGTGGAAAGAGACTAGAATTTTAACATATATACAAGGATAGGCATCATTGTCTAGGGACAAAATGGAGCATGAAACATGCACCAAAACTCTGCACAAAGCCCAATGGTTATCCCCTTCACAGAAGGAAGATTAGGAAAACTCTATAATCTGGTTTAGAGAAGTGGCGGGGAATTTTCTCTTCTCTTGATCTTGAGGTAGATAAAAAGTTTTCTATTAAATATAAAAAACCCACACTTGCATAATACACAAGGGTGATATCCTAATTTAGATTATCCCTGTGGTATGGAAATCCTAAGCAAATAGATCAATGTGTGAATTGGTCTTGGCATAATAAGGCTCAGCACAGAGTCCTGGTTGAAGAATATTTCATTTGGAAGAAGATATTTTCAACTCAGTGTGTATTGATTTTCTAAGGAAAAACGAAGGAAATGCTGATGATAAGGTCAACATAAAACTTGGAAAACACATGATGGAAAAAAAAATCCTTAGCTTAAGGCAGAATCGATTTAAAAAACAAAGGGGAATTGGTACTCTCCGACCAAAAATTGAGGTAATAAGTTCTAAGAAATTATAAAATAAATATGCTCCTAAGATAAAAAAAAAAGTTAAAGGAATAAACAAAACAATGAAAGAGGACACTATAAAAAGAGACAAAGCAGATTTGAAAAGAATCAAATAGAACTTGTGAAAATTGTAATAATATGAAAAATCCAGAAATTAAAAAACTAAATGGACAAATTGAGAAGAAATAGAAGGTGATAGATTAAAATTCAAAATCCCAGTAATTGCATTAAATGTAAATGGACAAAATATTATAATTACAAAAGGGTAAGATCACATTAGATTTTAAAATATCTGAACTTGATTACCTGATGCATATTGAACATAAAAACACAGAGTTTGAAAGTAAAAGAAAAATATATACATGCAAGCACCAATGAAAAGAACTCCAATGAAGCATTATTACTATCAGAGTAAATACACTCTAAAGCAAGAAATATTATCAAACAGAAAACGGACATTTTATAATTATAAAAGGGTCAATCAATTCTTTATAAAAATTTAAATGTTTGTGCACTTATTCACATAACTTTAAAATATATAAAGCAGAAAAGTAATAGAATTCCCCTCATACCCATTAGGATTGCTACAAAAAAAAAAAAAAAAAAAAAAAGCAAAGAATAAGGGTTGGCAAGGATGTGGAGAAATTGGAACTCTTGATGGGAATGTAAAATACTGCAGCTACTGTGGAAAACAGTACCACAGTTTCTCAAAAGAATAAAGATAAAATTACCATATAATCTAGCAATTCCTGTTCTGGTGTATACTCAAAAGAATTGAAAGCAGTGTCTCAAAATGATATTTGTATACACATATGGTCATTGTAGCGTAATTCACAATAGCTAAAAGGTAGAAGCAACTAAGTGTCCATCAAAAGATGAATGGATAAACAAAATACAGTATGTACATACAATGGAAAAAGAAAATTCTGACACATGCTACAGCATAAATGTAAGTGAAAGAAGTAATTCACAAGATAATAAATATTGTATGATTCCACTTATGTGAGGTACTAAGAGTAGTCAAATCCAGAGAGACAGAAAGTAGAATGATGGTTAGTTGCTAAAGGCTGGGGGAAGGGGAAAATTGGGTGATATTATTTAATAGATATGAGAGTTTCAGATTTTCAAGACAAAAAGAGTTCTGGAGGTTGGTTGCACAACAATGTGAATGCACTTTACACTATTGAACTGTACATTTAAAAATGATTAAGGTGGGGGGGGCACGGCTGGATGGCTCAGTTGGTTAGAGCACGAGCTCTTAACAACAGGATTGCCAGTTTGATTCCCACATGGGCCAGTGAACTGCGTCCTCCACAACTAGATTGAAGGACAACGACTTGGAGCTGATGGGCCCTGGAAAAACACACTGTTCCCCAATAAAAAAATCAAAAAAAAATCATTAAGGTGGGAAATTTATGATATGTGTATTTTACTACAACAAAATTTAATTTTTTTAAATATATAACATAATTAAATGAAGAAATAGACAACTCTACAGTGAAATTTCTCTTGTATTAATTATCTATTGCTGCATAACAAATTGCCCCAAGATTTAGCTGCTTGAAATACTAAACATTTATCATCTGAGTTTTAGTAGATCATGAATCTAGGAGTGTCTCAGTTGGGTCCTCTGACTTAAGATCTCTTATACGGCAATTTTATCTGAAGTTTCTGCTGGGGCAAGATCTGCTTCCAACCTGGTCATTGGCAGAATTCAGTTAGGGTCTCAGTGCCTCTATGGTTGTTAATCAGAAGACTTTTTTAGTTCCTCGAAAAGGGACCCCTCCATAGGGCAGTTCAACACTTAGCAGCTGACTTCTATCAGAGTGAGCAAGCAAGAAAGCAAAAGAGGGTTACAGCCTTTTGTAATCTAATCTTGGAAAGGACAGCTCACTATTTTTGCCATATTATGTTCATTAGCAGTAAATCACTAAGTCCTGTCCACAGTTAAAGAGAGAGGATTACAGAAGAGCATAAATACTAGGAGATAGGGATCATTGACAGCCATCTTAGAAACTGCCTGCAACATTTCTCCGTAAGTAATAGAACAGACAGAAATTCATTAAGAACAGAGAAGATATGAAAATAAGACTAACAAACTTGAGCACCTATAAAATACTGTACACAAAAACTGCAGAATATATTCTTTTCAAACGCATGTGGACTGTTTAACCTTATGCTTGGCTATGAAGCCTGTGTTCACATAGTTTAACAATCGAAGAACAAAGTATATTTTCTTACAACAGTGGAAGTACAACAGCCAGAAGTTACTAACAAAACATAAGTTGAATATCCTCAACTGTTTTGGAATTAAGTAATATATGTCTAAATACTGCATAGGTTAAAGAAAAAAATTCAATGAATTTTAGGAAATACATTAACTGGATTATGATGAAAATAGGATATATCAAAACTTATGGGATGTAACTGAAACTGGGCTGTAATATAATTTCATAGACAAAGATAAAAATCTTAAAAACAGGCATAGAATATAGTCATCGAACTTAAAACATTTGTATGCTAAACATTAAATAATAGTTAATAATATCTGAAAATTTGATAGGAAATAACTGTCACCCCAGAATCCTAAAAAAATAGAAAATGACCTTCAAGAAATAACAGCTAAGTTACTATTCAAAGGTAGAAGTAGGACTTCTCTTTCTAGTAATACATTTGGCTTGGTATCTGGACTAACCTTTCTAATATTGAGAACTAGAATAAATGATAAAATATAGAAAACACTTTCTAAAAATTATCCAAGAGGAAAAAAGAGATTTTATCAGTACTAAATCTAAGTAAAGGTGAAGACCTAGAGATACAAGAAGAACATGGAACATTGCTTCTGCCTTGAGGGCATTTACTAAATGGCGAGGGCGGGGGAGGGGAGGCAGAAGAAGGGGGAAAAAACTTAGCAGGTTTAACAAATTAATTTAGCTGAAGAGTGAATTAATAAAATGGAAGTCTCAAAAAATTATCCACAATGCAGCATAAAATAAACATAAAATGGAAAATAAAAGTGAGTTTAAAAGACTTGAAGAAAAACATAAGAAATTTGAACATATATATTTCTAATTAGAGTTCAAAAAAGGAAGGGAACAGAGAATCTGGCAGTAACAATATTTAAAGTTGTAACAACAAGATACTTTCTACAATTGATTCAGTGCCCAGTGCACAGATTGCTTTTTTGCAAGAGGCCCAATGAACCCAAAAAGACACACAAAAGAAATCTACACAAAGAGCATAAAAATACTGTAGACACTAAAGACATAGTAAAAAATAGGAAAACAGTCAGAGAAAAATTATATATTACCCTCTAGGAGTAACAGAATGACAGCTGACATCTCAACAGTAAAAATGGAAGCTAGGATATACTGGAGTAATATCTTTAAAGTGCTGAGCAGTAATAATGCTCAACCTAGAATTCTATACCAATCCAAAGTATCTTTCAGTAGAGACGATGAAATTGAAAGAAACAAGGAACTGAAAGAAACAACTGAAAAAGTGTACCATTACCAGATTTTCAGCAAAGGACATTTTAATGGATATTCATTATGTTAAAAAAAAAATCTACAATGGAATGTCTGAGGTACAAGAAGGGAGGAAGAGGAATGCGTAATATGTGTGAAATCTAAACAAATATTGACTATAAATGACATTTCAATTGGGGGATGGTGGTAGTTAAAGGCTAAGAACTGTATTGTAAGGGAGATGGTAAAGGTTTTGATGAAATATAAATTTGACAAGTTAAATAAATATGTATGTTGTAATCTGTAGGTTAACCATTAAATGAATAAAATAGTGTATAGCTTTCAAACAAGTACAGGGACAAAGGGAATAAAAAATGTTTACTCAGTGCAAAAGAAAATAAGAGACAAAAAGAAAACAGATGAGAGAACACAAAATATAGTAGATAATAAATCCAAAATATGAACAATTACATAATTATAAATGAATAAAGAACTCTAGTTAAAAGATAATGATACTGGATTGTTAAAAACAAAATCCAACCACATATTATTTATGAGACACACTTAAAATATAAGGATACAGAAAGGTTAGAAAGTTAAAGAATAGAAAAGACATATCACAGGGATCAGAAGTATGTAAGTAGATTATCCGACAAAATAAACTTTAAGGCAAAAAGAATTACTTTTTAATCACTTTTAATAAAAATTTAATTTACCAAAATATACCATTTTAAAATTTATATGAACATAATATATAAAGCAAATATATAAAGTAAAAAGCAAAAGAATTCCAAGGAGAAATAAGTAAATCCACAATCATATTGGGAGATATTAATATATGTCTATTGGGAACTAACACGACACAGAGAACAAGAAAAGGAAAAGAAAAAAAGCAGAGCTGTAAGTATATACAAGATTTCAACAACATGATTAGCAAATTTGAGTTAATGGATACTTATGGAATATTGTGCTCAAGATTTGCAGAATATACATTTATTCCAAGCAAACATGGAACATTCAAAGAATTGTCCATATCCTGAGCAACTCTAAAAATTTCGAAGGATTGAAAATTCTCTGACTGCAGTGCAATAAAGCTAGAAGTCAATAACAAAAAGATACCTAGAAACTTTCCTATGTATTTGGATATTAAGAAATACCACTCTCAATAGCCCAGGGGTCAAAGTGGAAGTCATAATAGAAATTAGAAACATTTCAGCTTAACTATAACAAAGTAGTTTTAAATCACACAGGATGCAATTCCAACTGCCCTTAGAAATTTATAGCCTTGAATGGTTGTATTAAAGAAGATAGGTTAAAAATTTATGAGCAAAGCATCCATCTCAAGATGTTAGAAAAAAATAACCATAAAATAAACCCAAAGAAAGTGAAAGAAAGGAAATAATAAAGGGAATTTAATAAAATAGAAACAAGCACAAATTAGAAGGGCTTAACAAAGCCAAATATTGGTTTATTGGAAAGCTAATATAATTGACAAACCTCTGGCAAAACCAATCTAGAAAAAAAAAAGAGATAAGGCACAAATAACCAATATCAGGAATAAAAAAGGCTACCTCTGTAGGTACTACAGATATTAAAAAGATAAGTTATTCTGAACAACTTTATATGAATAATTTAGAATTGTTAATTGAAATTCATAGAAATATATAATTTACTAAAACTGTCTTTGACCTGAGAGACAAACTCAGACTAAGAGACTATTTCTCAAGGCCAGTTTTAAATTCCCTAAAGTTAGAATTTAATTGGACTTTCTTTAGTCCACTGACCACATCAGATACAATCAATTAAAGCCAGTGTTGGATTAAATTGCAAAACACATCTGCCAAGGGTCAGTACTGAGGGGGAGAGAGAGAGGAAAGTACATGAGATCCCCAGAATGGACTTATAACAAGGTTTATACCCTTTGACCAACATTAAAAATATATATTTTACTAGTTACAGATATAGTCAAAATTGAACTGAACTGGGCAGGCTGCATTGCATTATCATTTCCTGAGCTGTTGAGGGTGTGCCCCATGCTGGCCTCCATCTTTGATCTGTCATTCCTGGGGCACAGAATTTCAGATATGCTCCCTCTATCTGGGAAGTGCTGACCTTTCTAGAAAACTGATATTCTGTTTCCTTTATGGAACTTCTCTCTGTTCCCTTGGCTCTTTTTACTAGTTTCTGGAAAGATCCAATTCCCCAATTGCAATAAAGTTCATGGATGTGACATAAATTCTCTCCAACATTATCCTTCCATCACACAAGTCTGATCATATATTTTCCTTATAAAATAATGGGCGGGAAATTCAATCACAGTATTTCATGAAGGTCTTTCCCTTTTCCTAGACTAGCCCAAGAAACCAGGAAGCTAACACAGGGCTCAGAAAAAAAATGGCAAGTGGCTTCTAATATTTATTCCATCATGGCTGCCATGGATATTCTTTCCAAAATTACATGGCCCTTGAAGTACGGGCATCTCTTTAGCTGCTGTGCCAAGTGAGCTATTGAGTTACTTGCTTAGGAGGGAGCAGCACTGCCCGGGTATGACTTTTTTGAAGCACCTTTCTGAGTGTGTGCCATCCAGATCACCAGGTTTGTGTTTCTGATTCTTCGGTGACCTGCCAAGTTCTATTCTCTTTCCAGCCAGAGGGTATCCCTCTCTTCCTCTCCTGCCTCTCTCTCCCAGGTACTCTCCTCTCACCCCTCCCACCCAGGATGCTGAGCATAATCTCCTCCAAGACATGAGTGTTTGAACAGAAGAGAAAGAATGTTGTTTTTCCAACAGCTTCTCCTTTGGGTTCTGCCAACACCTCAGGGGGAGGCAAGAGAAAAGCCCAGAGTACCTTCTTGAAAGAAGAGTCGTGAGGGTTGGGTAGTTATAAATGGATAATTCAAATTAATCATCACAAAGTCATCCTGCCATACCCTCAAATACTCTTATTTCTTACAGAATAAAATTCAAAATTCTTAGCTGGACCTCTAAACTCTGCATAATCTGGACTCTGTTTATCTAGTCTTTTTCTTTCTCTAATTCTCTCAAGCCCTGCAAAACTACTGTGCTCTTTTAAATCGTTTCTTTTAAATCGTGCTCTTTTAAATCGTTTTCATGTTTAAGTGTTCAGACTCCCCTCTCTGGGTCTCTATCTCCCTAGGAAGTACCCGTTCATTCATCTGTAATGAATGAACGGGTACTTCCCCCTCAGACTTGTCCTGACTTCCCTATGTAGGAATGAGCACTCTTCTATAGACCCCACTAATTCCTTTCATTACACTTTTTAATATGGATGACTGTCTTACTCTACTACCCTACAAATCCCAAGAAGAGCAATCAAGTCTATTAATTTCTCCATCCCAAGATCTGGCCCCTGCTTGCCTTATGGATGGTGTCCCATAAGTAACACAAATAGAGAACCAAGAATAAACAAAATGAACAAAATAAAATCATCATGGCTGGACTTGCAGTGTAGTCATAGAGGCCTTGATCTCTGAGGTGTTGTGTGTCTGTCTCTGTGTGTGTGTGTGTGTGTGTGTGTGTGTGTGTGTGTGTTGTCATCATCTTCAGTATGGGGTTATTTTATATGTAGGAGGTACATCCTTACCACCCTGTTTATGCCAGGGGCCCACTTCCCCCCCCCCCTCCCCAATACATTCAGCCTTAAAATACTTTCCATTTGTGATTCGAGCTCCTAGCCTTTGGTTCCTGGGACTACTATTGGAAATTTCACTAAGCTTCTAGGCCACAGATCCCATCAGTCAATGAAATACATCAGTCAACCATGTACTATGAAATACATCAACATGAAATACAACAACCATGAAATACATCAGTCAACCGCTCAACAAGCCTTTTTATTTTTATTTTTTAAATCTGGGTTTAAATGCTCTTCACATAGTTACATATACTGTTCGGCTCTTAAAGGCATTTAAATCCATGTCCCCCAGTCTATGCCAGCTCTTCATACATCTCAGTCGGTTTCTAAATCCTTTCCACACTCTAGTCAAGAGTTAGTCTATTGGGTAGTTGATTGTTTTACTGGGGTAAGTGCCTGTGTGTTCAGATGAAAAACAGTGCAAGGAGAAGAGGGGGAGATGAAAGGGCGATCTGCAAGAAAATTAATAAAGCAAAAAAATGGAACCTGTCAGCTCTGCATCTACCTTGTAGTGACCCACTTTTATTCTAGCACAGGTGTGCACCATGTTGACATGGTGGCTGTCCAAACGAGCATGTGCCCAGCACTGAGAGAGTCATCTCAGCTTCTGTGCCACCTGGCTGGCTTTTAGCCATCTACATATAGTACATGTTTTAATAAATGCAGTTCTGTGTATTTAATAAATACAGTTCTAAAGAGTAATTGTCTTGAACTTGCGCTGTGTTGGGCCACCTCTAAGAGCTACAGGGATGATATAGACAGTGTATCTTTCGGGAACTGACAGTTTAGCGAAGACTGACATGTGGACAGATCACTATTGGATGGTAAGATAGAACGCTGCAGAGGGTGATAAAGCATATTTGGAGGAGAAGCACTTAGCTCAATAAGGAGATTCAGTGTAGACTTCCCAGAGGGGGTACACTTTATGCCAGGGAAAGAAAGGCAGCAGGGCCCATGCAGGGCATGGTGCTGCCTAGGAGAAAAGACTAAAGAGTAGATTTTAAAAGATATAATATGTCAAGAATTTAAACTTTAATCCAAAGTCAGTGGAGATCGCTAGAAGCTTTTGCGAGTAGGGAAATGAAGTTAATTAAATTTGAATTTTAAGAAGTTAGTCTGTTTCTCTAAATAGATACCCTACTTAAACTGTATTAAAGGTATTTTTAAAAAATACAAGGTGAAGTATTTGTGAGTGCTTGTCAGTGCTTGTGTAAACGTATATGCATGTGTGCTTATAGAAAATTCTAGATGTTCCTTTTCTTCATTATTTTATTTGCTTTCTTGCTACAGACAGTGAGATAAAGCCACTTGGCTAAAGACAGTCAAAAGCTTCTAAAAAAATAATGAAACCTAAGATACCTACGTTTGAAGCTGGCAGTCAATAAGTCCTATGGAATTGACCAGATCCTACCTGAAATTTTCTCTAGCTCGTTTTTTTTATACATTAGTTCTCATGCCAATTCAGCTTCAAATTTATAAAAAGATTTAGGGTCTGTAATAGTGCGTTTTTGTCACTATAGTAAAAGTAACTTTATAGATTTTTAAAATGAATGCCAGTTCTTGCAAATTAATCCTGCATCTGTTTTCCATTAAGGTAGTTGTATGTGACTGATTAACAAATAGGATTTCAATGAGGAAAAATTGCAGGGCTTATTCACAAGAATGTTACATTTTTAGCTGACCTCTAAGAGGCGGCTTTTACTTCCGTTGTTCACATTTCCAAGTTTGCTGCCATTCTGACTTTCACAAAACCAAGAATTTAAGCAGCTAACTACTGCTTAAGAGAGAATTTCCCACTAGGTTACTTTCTGTAAATCTGATAATAAATCAGTATGAGTATGTGTGTTTGTAGGCCAGAATCTTTCTCTCCAATGGAATACTAGAGGAGGGGGTCTCATTTCATCTTTGTCTCCTAACTCCCAAATGGGGCAAGACATATGATTTGTCACTTTCATAGTTACTGCCAGAGGCTCTTTGCAAACATTTTCGATATTCTCCAGGTCAGGTACCTTTCTCTTTATAAAAATTTTGATTAGAGTATAACTGTGAGATGGGCAAATTTTGTCCTCTGAGTTTTCCTGCCCTTCCCTTTGGCTCTCATAGACGTCATCTTTTGCTCCCTAGTTGTCCCACACTACTTCCATTTTGGCCCTCAGCAATCCTGGATGACCCAAAGTAGGCATTCCCTCCCTTTTCTCTGCCATTTCAAACTGAGAAGTCAGTTGGTTGGAAAATTCATTCCTATTAACCTAGTAATGGCTAGAAGTGTTTTACATTGTTCCTTCCATGTTTGTGTTTTTTACTAGGGCTAGATTGCCCTCATTCAAATAAATAATCTGCAAAGATTGTAGTAAAATTGATTTATATTCTGAAGCAGTTTGCTTTCATTTTTTCATTTGGCAAATAGCTACAGGATTAAGTTACTACGGTGACAAAGGCACTTTGCTAAAACCTGCTATAGACCCATATGGAACACATGTAGTTCCTGTTTTTAAGCAGCGTACAGTTGTGTAAGCAGTACAGCCTTTCCAAGTGAAGGTACCAGGCTGGTGGGGCTCTTAGTCACTGCGGTAGCCCCGCATCTAGAGGAAAGCCTACCCTTCATAGGTGCTTAATGAAATTTGTTGAGGGACTAAACAGATAACTGAGAGATGAAGAGACCAGAGACAGTAAAGCTGCTCATTATTCTGCAACCCTACAGGGAGGGGGTGTAGGGGGTGGAATAGAGTCTATTTTAGAACTAGAAGTTTAATAGGACCCCTATAAAGGCAAACACACCTTTGTTTACCTAGTGCTGCAAAAAGCAGAAAACACTCCCTCCAAAATACCCACTATGAGTAAGACGAAAACAAACAAACAAAAAAAGCCTGATATGGAAAGGAAAGTCCGTTGAGGTCTTTGAAACTTTAACTGGAGCTCCAAAATTTTGGCCAAGAGCCAAGATGAGGAGCCTTAGAACAACCCAGTCAAGGCCATCAGGATGGAAATAAACTGATGAAAGAAATATTAATGTTTAGTAAGACAGATTTAAAAAAAAATACAGCTGACTTTATAATTTCTATTAAAATATTAGCATTCACAATAGTAGTTACTATGTGATGAAAAACTATGCAGCAATTGAAATCATGTAAATATTACAATTTTAAAGTATAAATACATGCATAGAATTATTTAGAAGAAAATGTACCAAATGTCACTAACAATGGTTATCCCTTTGTAAGGAGGCAGAATTATGGATAACTTTAATGTTATTTTAAATAATAATGAATGTTTAAATAATAAATTTAAAATCCATTTTAAATGATGAATTATTTAATAATGTTTAAATAATGAATGTTTACTGCCAGAGAAATACTGTTTTAAAAAAGTAATTATTTAATGTAGCTTAAACACTTGAGTGTTTAAGGCATGTGGAGGAATGTGGTACGTGTGAAATGAGTGTAGAAAATTCAAGATAGTTCTGGGTGTTAGACGAGACTTGAAAAGAGGTATTTCCAAATGTTAGTGAAAATAAACACCTTGCTTTCATGTAAGAAATTCCACTTCTGACCTTGAGGTGTAATTATTTTTTGCTTTCATCTGATTAAAAGACAAATAAACTAAATGCTTAAACAACAACTGTAAGAGATGAAAAAGCCACAAACGTCCCCTTCTCTCAAATGCTCGTGGTGGGGCAGAGGCAGCGATGGTAGGGCCTGGTAGGGCCAGGAAGTGAGGAAATGGGAGAAAGAAAGGAATGGTTCTAAAGTGCTGACTCTGTGTTAGTTGTAAGTTTGAAAACTACCCTTTCTCCTCCCTGAGTCAAGACAAAAATAAGAGCCATATGTATATGTCATAGGTAAGTAAACCAAATTACATTTAGGTTGTCACAGATCTATCAAGATTTGTTGGTGGTACTGATCCTTTTCTGTTGAAATCACAGTATGTTAAAAATTCCTTTGTGATATACACAAAAATGTAAACAATGAATATAACTTTAGGAATAGTAGATTTTTTGATAAATTTTTTTCTTTTTTTCCTCATCCATAGCTCCAACTTTTTAATTTTGTTTTTACTAGGAATATATATTATTTATACAACAACAACAAGAAGAAAGGATAACACTCAATAGGATCAAAATTAAGTAGAACAAAACAAGTATGTGTGAGTAGAGACTACAAAAAATATATTCCCTTGTCACAGTGGTTGTCTTTGGGACAGATTATAAGTGATACAGGTATGTATGTATGCCTTTCTACTCTGGCTATTCTCCACACTTTCTAAAATGGGCATAAGAAAACAATACCTGGAGTGTGATCCTACTCTGTAAGAAATAAAACTGCATACCCATATAACATATACTTTTTACAGGGAAAGGTTTAGAAGTATACTTACTAAACTTGGATAGTGGATTTTTGTGGAAAAATGGATTAGAGAGGGGAGAGGAAGGCGTCAATATACTGTTTGATCTTTGCAGCAAATGTGTATTACTTTAGTAATTTTGATAAAAACAAATTTGAAAATCTTGACAAGCCTAGATTAGTCTCACTAGTTTCTTTGCACCCTTTCACACGTGTTTGGTTTGTGACCTACAGGGGAAGTTTCTCCAGTTGTATAGCTCCACTGTTTTAGCTTTGGCTCACACTCAGATTCTTAGCCCTTGAAGCAATTTCAAATGCAGTTTTGAAAAATAAATATTTATTTTTCTATGAAATTCTCCCCACTTTTGCCTTGTATTTGAAAGTCAGGGAGCCAGGAAGAATTAATTTGGAATCTTAGATTTCTCTTCAATTTAGATGTCTATCATATAGGAGGTGGGAGGACCTATTAATATTAAAAAGCCGTCAATTTGGCTTACATTTTTATTTTTGAAAATTAGACTGATGGGTGCATAGAACTGTTTATCTCATTAATTGTGTCTTCGTATGTCCTACATTCAGAGAAAAACCAAAATCCACAGAGTTCAGTCATTTTACAATTCAAGCCCTAGCAAATCTTGCATTGCATGTCCATTTATCAGCTTTTAAAACTGAGGATGTTGACCTTTCAGTCACCGAGGAAAAGGCGTGCACAGAACTGTTCTAATGGAGTTGTGATGTTCAGGTCTGTGGATCAGGTAGTGCACAAGGGGCCCACAGTGTTGTGTCCACTCCAAGGGGTGCCGCCCTCTAATTTGCACAGTGGCTGGTCAAGGGTTACCAGCAGCCCTGAGTGGCAGAAGGGGTTGGTGAGCACCTGCAGTCCTATAATTGATAAGAAAATCACTCTTCTCACTGTCTTCATTATTTCACCCATTGGTGTTGCTCGTGTTTTAGACTCTTTATTTATTTACCCTTCCCCTTTTCCTTCCTCTTACCCACAATTCTCCTTTTCTTCCTGTTATGGGCTGAATTATATCCCTCATACCCCTTACCAAAAAAAAAAAAAAAATTACATATATATCTCCTAACCCCCAGTACTTTAGAATGTGACCCTGTTTGAAGATAGGATCTCTCAGAGGTAATTAGATTAAAATGAGGTCATTAGGGTGGGTCCTAACCCAATAAGACTGGTGTCCTTATAAAAGCAGAAATTTGAACACAAGGAAGATAATGTGAAGCTACAAGAACACCAACTACAAGCCAATGGATGTCTAAGGCTACCAGAGCTAGGAGAGAGGCAAGGAACAGATGCTTCCCCTACAGCCCTGAAAAGGAACCAACCCTGCTGACACCTGGATGTCAGACCTCTAGCATCCAGAACCACGAGACAATAAGTTTCTGTTTATGCCATCAAGTTGGTGGTATTTGGTTTTGGCAGCTCTAAGAAAATCATATACCCCATCCTACCCCAAACTCTCAATTTCTCTCTCTAAGACTTTTTTTTTCTTCTTTATTTACTTCCTTACTCTCACATTTCTTGTCTCAGAAACTGTCTTTATTTCATTCCTCTGCTTTGGTTGCATTGGCTTGTCAAACATGAAGTCAGTGTGTTACTGAAATAAGCCAGACCCCAAGGAGTTCTCTGAAGAAGAGAAAAGTTTGTTTAAAGGGCTTTTGTATTAGTCATTGTGTTTTTGGATAATTTATACTTTCAGGATAATTACTGGAGGCAGCGTGTCTGTTCTATTTCTAAACTTTTGACTCCTACATGTATGTGTCTAATGTACAACTAAAGTTACACCTGAACAAGTGCCTTCTAAATAAGAAGCAGGTGCATACATAACATTGTTTTCATCAAATAGAATTGAATTCTGTATTTTTTACTAAATTATCAGTTATTGGCTTATCAAATATTTCCTATGATAATCAAGCACGTCTACACTGTTTGCTTTATTTTCTGCCCACTTAATAATTAGACTTCTTCATGATGACAGGAATTGATTTTTGTCTTGGCAGTGATAATTGTGTATGAGATTGCTTTGATGTAGAAACCTGTCAAAAGCATAGATGAAAGAAACCAAAAATAGGCAACCTAGGGAGCAGTGCTTTCCAAGAAGTACTATGTCCTGATTTATCAATCTTAGATCTTACAAGCTGAATTCTAGCCAGGATTAGACTGTACTACTCCACTGACCCAGATAATAAACTTAACTTTATTTCTTTGGGAGACAAGAAGAAGGAACATCAGTGGGTTGTTTCCTCTGAAAATTATGTATAATGTCCTGACATCCTGCAATTTGTCCAGTGTTCATTCTGAAAGTCATTTAGCTGAATTCCCATAGGTTTTGTAGAGATTTTAACCGTTTCAGGCCAGGTTCCTCCTACACACAACAGTGGAACATACAGCATGTAGATCCACTCTCTGTCATTGAGGACCACCTCAGAGCTTCTTGCTAAGTGCCATCCCTTTGATGACAATATTATCATATTTTTCCTAGGAAATTATTTATAATGAAACCTGGCAATGAGGGTTGATATCATTATTGCTGGTATGTAAACTACTTGTAAATGCACTCCTGAGTTACATTTGTGGATTCTATTCACCAAGCCTGCCTCATACTGTTGAACAAAGGATACATGATAACAAGTTGGGCTCTGCTGCTTACTTCCACTGAACACCACTTACACAGGCAGAGGCTTCAGAATCAGACAGACCTGGGAGCTGAGTCAGAGTCTCCTAGTCACTTAACTTCTCTAAGCCCCAAATTCCTTTTCTGTGTGTAACTGAGGAGGATGAGGAATGCTATACAGAATGACACTGCCTTCTAAAGTAGGCAGATCAAGGCAAGGGAAAAATCTTCATCTCAGGGCTTTTGTATGTCCTGTGTACTGTTACAGAAATCAATGGCTTGGATTTTTTTTTTTTTAATAAGTAGTGGTTCTACTTGGTTTGGATTTTTTTTTTTTTAATAAGTAGTGGTTCTAAAAGTATTGTTCCCAGACCAGTGGCAAATGAATTCAGTAAAGTTGAAGGACACAAAATCAACACACAGAAATTAGTTGCATTTCTATATACTAACAATGAACTATCTGAAAGAGAAATTAAGAAAGCAATCCCATTTACAATAGCATTAAAATCAATACAACACTTAGGAATAAATATAACCATGGAGGTGAAAACTGAAGACCTGAAAACTGAAAACTGAAAACTGTAAGATACTGATGGAAGAGATTGAAGAAGACACAAATGGAAAGATATCCTGTATTCTCGGATTGAAAGAAAAAATATTGGGAAAATACTCATATTACCAAATGCAATCTACAGATTCAGTAAAATCCCAATCAAAATCCTAATGACATTTTTCACAGAAATAGAAAAAAAAACTATCCTAAAATGTTTTTGGAACCACAAAAGATCGCCACACCAATCTTGAGAAAGAGGAACAAAGCTGGAGACATCACACCACCTGATTTCAAGCTATATCACAAAACTATAGTAATCAAAACAGTGTAGTACTGGCATAAAAACAAGCACATGGACCAGTGGAACTGAATAGAGAGCCCAGACATAAACCTATGCAAACATGGTGAACAAATTTTTGACAAGATTGCCAGAAGGCAATTGGGAAAGAGCCATGTCTTCAATAAATGGTATTGGGAAAACTGGATATTCATATGCAAAAGAATGAAACTTGACCCCTATCTTGCACCAGTCACAAAAATTAACTTGAAATAAGTCAAATACTTAAATGTAAGACCTGAAACCATAAAACTTTTAGAAGGAAACGTAGGGAAAAAGATCTTTGACATTGGTCTTAACAATGATGTCTTGGATATGACACCAAAAGTACAGGCTCAGAAACTAAGATAGACAAATTAAACTAAAGAGCTTCTCTATGGCAAAGAAAACAATTAATAAATTGAGAAGGCAGGCTACAGAGAAGGAGAGAAATATTCACAAACTATGTCTCTGATAAAGGGTTAATGTTTAAATGTATAAAGAACTCATACGATGCAGTAGCAAAAAGCAAATCATCAAATTTAAAAATGAGCAAAGGACCTAAATAGACATATTGCCAAAGAAGACATACCAATGGCTAATAGTATATGAAAATATACTCAATGTCACTAATTAGGAAAATGCAACTCAAAACCACAATGAGATATTACCTTACACTTATTAGGAAGACTATTATCAAAAAGACAAGAGATAAACATTGGTTGGGAGGGAGTGTAAAGGGATCCCTTACACACTGTTGGTTGAAATGTAAAGTGGTACAGTCATTAAGAAAAACGGTATGGTGGTTCCTCAAAAAATTAAAAGTTGAATTACCATGTGGTCTAGTAATTCCACTCCTGGATGTATATCCAAAGAAATTGAAATCAGTACCTCAAAGAGGTATCTGAACAACCATGTTCATTAGAACATAATTCATAACAGCCAGGATATGGAAACAACCAAAGGCTCCGTCAACAGATGAATGGATAAAAAAGACATGATATATATAGATATAGATATAGATATAGATATTATAGATATAGATATTATATCTATCTATATATCTATATATATTATTCAGCCATGAGAAAGAAGGAAATCCTGTCATTTCAACAACATATATGAGACTTGAGGTTATTATGCTAAGTGGATAAGTCAGACAGAGAAACATAAATACTGTATGATCTCACTTATATGTGAAATCTAAAAAAGTCCAACTCACAAAAACAGAGTGGAATAGGGATTACCAGGGTCTGGGGAGCAGGTGGAGAATTGGGGAGATTTTAAGTGTACAAACATGCAACTAGAAGCTAAACAAGTTTCTGGAGATCTAATGCCAGCATAGTGAATACAGTCAATATTGTATTATAAACATCAAAGTTGCTAAGAGACTAGATCCTTAATTGTTCTTGCCACAAAAAGAGAAATGATAATTATGGGACATGATAGAGGCATTAGCAAATGCCACAGTGGAAATCATATTGCAATATACACATGTGTCAAACTAACACATTGTACACCTTAAACTCACACAATGTTAATGCCAATTATATTTTAATAAAAATCAGTTTTTTAAAAAAATTTCCTTTAGTGAGAGTGCTTGAATGGTGAGCTATGTCAATTTTATTTGTCTAAAAATGTTTTTATTACCCTCATTCATTCTTCAAAGATTTCTGTGTGTTGTTTTGTGTTCCAGGCTGGAGATTTTTATCTTCATTCATTAAAGATATTACTGCACTGACTTTGGTTTCCCTTGTTTCTATGAAGCATTCCTCATTTGAAGGTGATTTTTCTTTTCCCCCTTCTGACTGATTTAAGACCTTCTGTTGTCTGTGGTTTTCCATATTTTCTATTCTTTTTCTTTTCTTTACTTCATTTTGGATAATTTCTTAAAAGCTATTTTTCAGTTCTCTGATTCTCACTCATCAATTGAGATTTAATTTTTATTTATTGTATCAACAATTCTTTATAGAAGGTCTATTTGTGTTTTTTTCCTAATAGGTCCCTTTTTATAGTACAATGTTCTTTGTACACATTTCTAAGTTTATCATATAATCTATACATTGTAATCATAATTACTTTATAATCAATGTTTTATAATTACAATATGTGAAACTTTACGGGGCTGTTTCATTTGCTGTGTTTCCTGATTCTCACTCATGGGTGCCTTACTTCCTTGAATCTTAGTTATTTTTAAGTGTGTAATGTTTATTGCCCTTATTATTATTATTTTTTCCTACAGGGATTGTTTGAAGCTTAGAATGAATGTGCCTTCTTTTAAAGAGAATTTGTTTTTATTCCTGGTGGGGAGAACTACCAGTCATCACTCATGAGAAAACAAGTTTATGACTTGATGTTCCATGGATTGACGTGGCCGTGTAAGTCCACATTGCAAATGTGTGCACGGGTGGGCTGTGACCACAACTTTTTGTGGACATTTTTTCCCTCCTGCAATCCTTTAGCAGGTGGTGGCGGTGGTGGTGGTTAGAGTTTATTTCTGGTTCACATTTACCCCGAGAGTTTCCCTTTGGGGTCCAAAAAAGATGTGGCCACCTTAACTTCTGTCGCCCTTGATTTGAAAGAATTTTTTTTTAAATGGCCAGAATTGTCAAATGCCCAGAAGATAAAAGTAGTTTTGATGTTCAGGCACTTTAAATTTTTCAAGTTTCATTTTCATATAAACCATGTCCTAGTATTTCCTTTAGATCATATGAGCTGCTTGGAGTTTTACACGAAGTTTTAAAAATTGAAATTGTTTTCACCTAAAGTTTTGGTCCAGATAACTTAATTTCCTATTCTCAGAATCAGAAATCAATGTGTGTATGTATGCATGTATGCATGCTCTATATAATATGGTTAGAAGAGAGTCTTTGAAATGATACATCATTCCAGATATCATTTTGGGATCCATTTGTCAGGCTTGAAATCCACAATGCCACCCTCTTTGTCACCAATGCTGTGTTTCTCTCTGAATGTGGCATTGTCAGAAATCATATTTTGTCTCTTTATTTTGATAGAGTTCATTAACACCTACAAAATCCGTAAGTGAAAATGATCATCAGTGAGTTCTAACTCCCTCTAAAGAACTTGGTTTCATTGCTCATAGCCTGGGTCTTCAAGCCTCTGAAAAATGTAACAACTTAGAACTTTCTGAAATTTCTAAGTTTATATAAAACACTTTAACCGTTATCTTCCAACTTGGTCTTCACATCATCTTATGAGCTACACAGGGCAGGACTATTGTTCTTCTTTTTTTTCTTTTTTTTTTTAATTAGTAAAGAAAAATGTAGGGTTTTACATACCCTTTTAATTTGTTTTTAAATATTTTTAAAGTTTAAAAGTGTTTAAAGTTTGTAATTCCTTGTAGGAAAACATCTGAACAAATACCCTATGGCAAACCACTGTAAAATGTTACAGCGGCATTTGGGGCAGAGGCATAGGGATTTTCTTCAAAGCACCCCAGCTTTCTTCATGAGAAGGTCAGAGGTACACTGGTTTGTATTATTGCGATATCCACTGGGTGATCTACATTGCTTTTCCTACAGCAAGGGCTTTATTTGTCAGAAGGGCATTACGCTTGACCTCCAAATTTGGCTGACAATTTACTGATGAGATTCATAACCTTTAGGTTGCTCTGATATTTTGACATATTTGCCGGGTTCTGGGCCACCTCCTAGAAGGCCACTATAACTTCTGGGTCCTGCATGGCTGCAAGAACCTCTGGCTCACTAAGAAGTTCACTGAGCCCAGGCATTCCTGCCAAGGAATGGCTATTGTTCTTTCCCAGGGGAGATTCCTTGGGCTTTAAGGCATGGGACCTGAGAGTCAGGACTTCATTCTCCTTATTCAGTGCTCTTCAATCACAATCCTTAGTGTCATCATAACTCTGAAAAGTATCAAAATGAAATTTTGAATGCTGTAGTACCTTATACATATTCCAATGTTACTAACTGAGCTGTGAGAATGAAAGTGTACTAACAGTTGACAACAGCCAATATTTTTTTCATAAGTTACGCAATTGCCCATCCTGAAAATAAAAAATAAATACCATTACTTTTATTACTAGCACCCTTACCAGTAATTCTACTGATGACTACAATTTTAAAAGTTTGGCTCACTTCTTTCCCCCCTCATTTCACCTTTCCTTCCTTTTTCCCTCTTTCCCTTCATTCTCTCTCCCTTCTTTCTGTCTTTTCTCTATTTTTCCCACTATGAACAGTATTCCACGGAAGTTTGGATGCAATGAGCAGGGGGATTTAGGAGGGGTGAGGTGAGGAAGCTAAATTAATTTCATCTGAGTTGTGCTTTCCTGGTTCAGGATTTGGTGTTTGAGCAAAAAAATAAAACAGCCAAAAACTGTGATCTTAGTGTAACCCAAATATCCCCAGATCTCAGTATGTTTATGAATAATTGACACATGAACAGTTAAATCTTAATGTTGCCAACTCTAATACCCCGACCATTACATCATTTCCAGCCTCCGTGAAGAGAACCCCCTGCCACTCACTTGGAAGAGCCCCTGGGATTAAATGACATACATTATTTGACACTGTCATCTGTCCCTCTGATCTGTCGTGCTGCCTTCTGTCTGCCGCTGTGGGAGCACATCCCTGTAGGTTTCCCTGGCTGCCATGTGCTTAATCCTCAAGCTATCTCAACAATTCAGCAGTGACTTGAGAACCAACAATAAGGAGAAATGGCTTCCTCTCTCTGTGCTACATCCAGAGGGAGCCCGACAGCAGAGCTGTTTATGTCCAGAAATGTTATGGAGTTTAGTATTATAGTCACTTGGGTTGATACACAAAAGACCTCTTTGTCCCCACAGCGAACAAACCACGGAGAAGGTGGATCAATGAGGATTGGAGTACCAGCAGCCAAGCTTTACTCAGAGTCCTGCTCACCTCACCCTTGGACTGGAAGATGCCTTCCTCTTGGTGAATTCTTTCTCAGGGGCCTGACCATGTCCCGAGAGACTTCTCAGGTCCTCTGCTCCTAAACCTGCCCAGACCATTGGGCATGCCAGGTGGTAGATGCCTGAAGCTCAGTTTTGGACATGGTGTGAACTATTCTCAGCAGGCTCCTCAGCGCCCATGATAATCAGAGGATACAGCAGACAAGGTGGCAGTAGGGATGACGGCAAGTCTATATGGCTATCGTATCTTAATCTCAAGTTAAGGCGGACAGGGACCTCTGGAATATCCTGATGATTATCTACCAACAGCCATTCTCCCCTTCTTTGAAAATGAAATTTTAATTTTACTCATGGTGACAATGGCCTCTGCTTGAAGGTTGTACCACCTCCACTCTCTCATGGGTAGGTGTGTCCATATGACTAAGCTCCATCCAATGAGATGTAAGTGGAAGTGGGTGGGTGGGGCTTCAGACAGTTGTCGTTAAAGAGGGAGCAGACAGCTGCTTGGATACATTTTTGCCCTTCACCCTTCTCCTCTTTGCTTCCTGGAAATGGGTATAATGCCTGAGGGTCTAAAAACATTTTTTTTGTACCATGAAGTGAACTTAAGGTAGGCACAAAGTAAGGATAGTGGTGTATAAAGGTAAGAAGGAACCTGATCCCCTATGACAGGTATTGTTATACTAACCCTGGATTGGCTATTTCCAGACTTTTATTACCAGAGAGAAAGAGAAAATAAACCTGTATGTGTACTGGCTCTTGTTATTTTCAGTTTTCCATTAATAGGCAACTCTTCCTAGACCTAACTGATGAACTCCTCTGGTTATGAGCTAGGTTTGGAACAACTTTTCCTGGGGTCCTATGCTAGCTCCTCCATACTTGTCTGTGTCCTTGAACAATTTATTCAAGCTCCTTGTGCCTGTTTCATTTCCTCAATTGAAAACTGGGATAATTAGAGGATGATTTCCCAGTAAAAGAATCAAATAATATTACGAAATTCTTAGGAAAGTCCTTGGAACACAGACTTCATTAAACGTTATTTGTTGTTATTATCATTCCATGTGAAAGAATAACCTGTCCCTATATTGACTGAGTTTGATGTTATTATATCTGCAGTGTCATTTAAACGCAGAAGTTGCACTCTGCTGGTAGCCTTTACTTCCCTCTTCTAAGTAGAGAGGTGAGAAGAGTGGGTGTGTATTTGTATCCATGTTTTCTCCTTGGTTTCTGACCCCAGAGAATGGGGTCAGAAAACCATTTTAATAAAAATCATAGACCCAATACTTTGTTTTCAAGCTCAAGGTCAGTGACAACTTTGGCAAGCCCACATTTTCTTTGTTTAGGATTTTAAATTGTTCTTCTGTGAATGTTACATCAATGCAATCACTTCCACTCAGCATGAAAATATAACCACCTCTGCGATGCGGGGCAGGATGGGGCTGCTGTTACACTTTGCAGACACATGTCACCATTCTGCAAAGAAACAGAAGAGGCCCACTTCAATCCAAGGGCAGAAAACCTCAGGCGGAAATCAGTCCAGATGCCCCTCTTACGCTTCCCTTGGACATGAAAACAGGAATGATTGAAATTGAAAATGACGTGGGAACAATGAGGCACCATTTGTGGAAGACACAAAAAACATGAAGCCCATGAATGCTATTTGTTCCCACTCCATTATTCAGCATCTGCTATTGACCCTTTGTCATTTGCCTCCTTTTGTGCTGGGCCACCTCAGAGATTTCCTGGTTTCTGAGACAGATGAGGAGTTTCAAACCCACTCTGAATAGGCCATTTGCTGACCATTTGTTTCTCTATCAAGGGTGAATGCATGGGGCTTGTTTGCAGTGGGATTGGCTGCACACTGCCTTACTTCTGCCTCAGTCATGGGGAGGAAGCCAGATAATGGATAGCCCCCTGGGGGCAGACCCAGGAAGATTCCCAGCGAAGTGCACAGGACTGAGGCTGGTTTCACTTCATTTTCAGAAGGTGCTGATTTAGATTTTCCTGGGTTTGCTTCTCTAAGCTGGGCAGATACAGAATGAAAAGAAATCCAAGATAAGAAACAGATCTATCCATGAAAAACAAGGACCAAATTTACTGCTCTCCCTGAGCATCTTAGAGATTACAGCCACATCAAGCCAGGCAAGTGGGTGTGCTGGGCAGAGTTCAAAGGTGCAAGCTCCTGGTGAACAGGTAGCCAGAATGCAGGATTCACCCATCCTGAACCAAGTGCTCATTTATTCCAAGTCCAAAGGGCCTGACAGCTTACCTGGAAAAAAATAAATCCATCTCCTCTGAAGCCTGCAAAACACCAGGAAACTCCTTTGTGCTCAGGAAGGTTGGTACATTCAAAAGGAGCTGCCTAGGGGCCTATTTAATATGCAGAAGTCAATGGAAGTGCATGATTTAATAAAAAGCAAGTGAGGGAAAAATTCAAAGAGCAGTTATGTTTTCCTAACAGATTCCACGTGCTCCTTATCCTTGCTGTCTTCCTGATGCTTTTGACAATTATTTAATTGGTCTCCAATCTAAATAGATGCTGTTTGACTGTCTTTCTGGGCTAGTAGAGTGACTGATTATTTCCATTTCCCAGATGAATAAATGCACAGAATTTCTGTCCTCTCTGATAGAAAAGCAGCATTTTGGATTTATTGATGGACGCAAGGTAGAGAATTGAGGAAACTTTCTGCATAATTTTCAATATGCAATTGTTTTTTAAATAGGCAGGTATCTCATAACAAAGCAGCAACTTTGCAAATAACATCTGGTTTAGGAACAGTTTAGGGTAAGAGAGGGAAAGGGCAGTCTTTTCTTACCTTTTTCAAATAGCATACTGGAAGAAAGAAATGTGAATCTCTTAGATCTAATTAATAATGAAATAATTATACATTCTAATTATGCATTCTAATGAAATAATTATACATTCCATATAAGCACCCTTTCTGGATTTGGTGATTCAAGAATATTTAGGTAACAACCCCTGTAAGAACTTTGAATGTAAGGTATTTAAGGCTTGTTGAAAGAAGAGAATGCATTTCCTTTCTTTCTTCCTTTTTTTTTAAAGTTTATTGGGGTGACAATTGTTAGTAAAGTTACATAGATTTCAGGTGTACAATTCTGTATTACATCATCTATAAATCACATTGTGTGTTCACCACCCAGAGTCAGTTCTCCTTCCATCACCATATATTTGATCCCCTTTTCCCTCATCTCCAACCCCCACCCCCCTTACCCTCTGGTAACCACTAAACTATTGTCTGTGTCTATAAGTTTTTGTTTCTCATTTGTTTGTCTTGTTCTTTTGTTGTTTTTGGTTTATATACCACATATCAGTGAAATCATAGGGTGCTCTGCTTTTTCTGTCTGACTTATTTTGCTTAGCATTATAATCTCAAGATCCATCCATGTTGTCACAAATGGTCCAATTTCATGTTTTCTTACTGCCAAATAGTATTCCATTGTGTATATATACCACAACTTCTTTATCCATTCATCTATCGAAGGACATTTTGGTTGTTTCCATGTCTTGGCCACCGTAAATAAAGCTGCAATGAACACTGGGGCACACTTGTCTTTATGTATAAATGTTTTCAGATTTTCTGGGTAGATACCCAGGAGAGGGATTGCTGGGTCATACGGTAATTCTATTCATAATTTTTTGAGGAACCTCCACACTGCCTTCCATAGCGGCTGCACCAGTCTGCATTCCCACCAACAGTGTATGAGGGTTCCTTTTTCTCCACAGCCTCTCCAACACTTGTTACTATTTATCTTGTCAATGATAGCCATTCTGACTGGGGTGAGGTGATAACTCATTGTGGTTCTGATTTGCATTTCTTTGATTATTAGTGATGTTAAGCATTTTTTCATATGTGCATTTCCTTTCTAAATTCTGACCTCTATGTTTCTGTCAAATAAGAAAATTTTAAAACACCATATAAAGGCAAAGTACAGTGCTATTATCATTGTTTTTATTACTAGCCACTTCACGTAGTTTATCCCAAAGCAGCAGTGCATAAATGCCACTAAAAATATGATTTCAAACTAGCGCCTCTCTGGACTTGAGCAAACCAACTGCTGCTAGAGACTGTATTATACTCCTATTGAGGCATCTTATTAGTCTCTGGCATGGTCTTTAGGGGGACTTCTACTTTATATTGTAGGACCCCTACGTGGCTAGCTCTCCATCAAGCAGAGTAATACCTGTCTTTCCTGAAATCCCAGAGTGTTGGAAGGATTAATGAGATCATCTCACTGTAAAACATTTTGACATTAAAAGCAAAAAAGAGAATGGTGGATTATGCTCTTTGGAAAGGGAAAGGCCCGCCACTGTCCCTTGTGAAGTCACTAATTCCCCACATACCTAGTTGTTTCCACCCCTGTTATCTTGTTACCCTTTGTACCCCTCTCACTGGCATGCGTCACACTGTGTCATCAGTGTGTCCTCCACAGACGGGGAGAACTTGAGGAACCTTGTCTTACTCATCTTGGTATCCTCAGAGTTAATGCAGCTCCAGGCACAGTGGGTGCTCAATTCATATTTGTTGAAGAAATGATAATATGCCAAACATTCACATTATATATAAGTATTGCCTCAACTAAATATAACGTTGTTTTAGACAAAGACACTGGCAGTTAGTTTGATAGGAAGAGTTTAGCTATGGCTAGATATGGACATGGGGAAGTGGGCAGCCAATTTACTTTCCCTGTGGTACACATATCCTTTGAAGAGACTTGATTTTCAATACAATACACCCAGCAGAGCAAGTACAGCTTGTCAAGAGTCTTCCTATCAGTGCCATCATCTCACATGTGACCCATTTTACAGATTAATGTGACCAACCAGGCTCTGGCAGACAGTTGAATTTACCACCAGGATTTGGTTCAACTACCTTTAAAATGTTACTTTTATTATGCTATTAAGCAGAGGAATGCAGTAAGACCCAAGGCGACACCCAGATTCCTGACCCATGGAAACTGTGAGATAATAAAAGTTGTTGTTTTAAGCCACTAAGTTTGTGGTAATTTGTTATGCAGCTAAAAGTATTTTGGTACCAACTCCAGTGTGCAGTGGGGTGGGGCCCACCCTAACATGCCATTCTCTGAAGGGGTGTCCCCATACAGCACCAAGTAATTCTCCAGGACACAAACTGGGTGTCCTACAATTCCGCTCAACTCAACTCCCTTCTGACACTATCTAACCCAGACATAATAGGAACAGGGCTCTGCACCACTCCCTTATCAGCCAGCTCCAGGACCATCCAATTCAGCTACTTTGGGAAGTTGAGATAAGCTACCTTCCAACCACAAACTTCCCCAAGGCAGCTGATTCCCACACCCACACACACACAATCCTGAGTTGACCACTATGCCACCTTCCTGGGGTGACGATAGCAAGCAACACCATCCTCTTGAGCCTACTGAGCATGCACCAGGACCTCGGTATGCACTGCACCTGCGCAAGCACCATACTGGGGAAGAAAGGAAAGGATTACGGCAGCTGACATCAAGCCCTCTTTCCCTCCCTCACTCTGCCCTATATAATGCCCCCAGCAGCTCTCTTCAGGGAGCCAGCTGGAAAACCTCTCTCTTGCTGTGCTGTCTCACTTGTGCACAAGCATAAGCCCTAATCAACCTTGTCTGGATAATCCATGTCTGGCCCCTTGTTAATTTCTAATACATAGAGAGCCTAAGAACCCAGAGCTGGTAAAATAACCGAGTTGCTACCTGTGCTTCTCACCACCTGGCTATATATTGGAGTTTCCAATGACCACCCTCCAACTCTGGATGCCAGTCATAAGCCTGGGTTGTTCCTTGTACTTCTGACCAACTAGCTATAAATCAGAGGTTCCCACGACTTCCTCCTTGGGTGCTATTAGTTTGCTAGAGCGGCTTACAGAACTCAAAGGAACATATTACTTACTATTAGGTTGGTGCAAATGTAATTGCGGTTTAAAAAGTTACATCCTTTTATAATAGACTAGTGATCGATTAGGTTGGTGCAACCTAATCGATCACTAGTCTATTATAAAAGGATGTAACTGCCAATGTATGCTGATGGAAAGAGAACTGACTGTGGGTGGTAAACACACAGCATGATGTACAGATGATGTATTACACAATTGTACACCTGAAACCTATATAATTTTACTAACAATTGTCACCCCGATAAACTTTAATTAAAATAAATAAATACGTAAATAGATCAATAAATGGATATAACTCAGGAACAGCCAGATGGAAGGGATGCATAGGGCAGGTATGTGGGAAGGGACACAGACCTTCCATGTCCTCTTCAGGTGTGCCAATTGCCCAGCATATCTGCATGTGTTCACCAACTGGGAAGCTCTGCAAACCCCATCCTCTTGGGTTTTTAATGGAGGTTTCATTACATAGTCACAATTGATTAAATCTTTAGCTGCTGGCAATTGATTTAACTTCTAGCCCCTCTCCCATCTCGGGGGGTGGGAAGACCAGACCCATCTTTAGGTGCAGTCCAAAAGTCACCTCACTAACAAAACAAAAACACCTTTAAGGTTAAGGAATTACTGAAGAAATTCCAAGGGTTTTAGAAGCTCTATGCCAGAAACGGATAAAGACCAAATATATGTTTTTTATTATAAATCACAGTATCACAGTAGCTGCAGATAACTAGCGCAATGGCAGAGTAAGTAGAGCCTCTCAACCTCCTGCCTTCCATTCATCACTCAGTGCATAGCAGGCACTGGCAACACTGAGCCCCTTTAATCAGACAGCAGACATCCACATTACCACTCAGAGTAAAAAGGGTTGTCCTCCTTTCCTGGCTACACACAAAAAAACTTCACAAGCATTACAATAGCTGCAATTGATCAAAAATTAAATAGAGCAAGATTGAACATAAAAATGAACACAAGTCACTAGAGTGTTATGCTTGCAATGATTTCCATATTTGGGGGGGGGTAGTTTGCTTCTTTACAGTTATTTTCGGAGGAAATTTGTCCATATTGGAGACCAAAAAAAAGAAAGAAAGAAAAAAAAAAAAACTCCCCTCTCTCCCTGACTCCACTGTCCCCAGCAGAGCAGGAGTCTTTTTCAGCCCCGGATGGAGCTATGCGGGGGAGAGCTCCACGTGGAGTTGCTCAGCTGACCATCTGACATTGCTGGATCCCTATGTCCATCAGATGTAAACTGGAAGGCCAGGGCTGTGGTCCCCACATCAGGAACTTCCTCTGGTCTCCTGCTTTTATCATTCATCATGCCTCCCTTTCTTAACCTTGGCTTGGGGCCAGCCCTTCTGTCCTACCATCTTCTGAGACTACGACTAATCCCCTCCCTTCATTTATATTGCTTCTGTGAAGTGTAACTTTATCATGTTCCTCTAGAGCCTTCTCTTTTTCTAGGTTATATAAATTTAGCTCTTCACCCTCCTTTCACAACTTGCCCTCTAATCCTCTTGCTAGTTTATTAATTTTTCTTCATTTCTTACACATATGCCCAGGTATACACCCTTTTGCAGGGTAAAGGGCCGTGGGAAACAAAGAAAATGTGAAAAAGCCAAAATTACACTAAAAAGCGAGAAAAATAAGAAATTTCTTTACTCTGATAGCAAATGCATGAAAACTTATTTAGGGGAGGCCCACGGAAAAAAAGGCATTTGGAAAAGGTTATGGGTTTTTGGAAATTGTATTTAGTTTCTTCCTCAAGATAGAGCGGTCTAATTAAAATCAGCCTATAATATGTTTCCGACGTGTGCCAGAGGGCTAGGAACATGGGATTTATCATTCTCCTCCACTCCTTTCTCTCCCCCCACTTTCTAATTCTGCATTCCCAGGAATCTCTCACCATGCCGCAACTGATCCCCACCTACTCATATAAGGGCCAAGTGCTCATATAAGGGCGAGAGAAACAGAGGAGCCACGTTCCCTACGACTGAAGGCAAGGACGGGACACTGACTCTGACCCTGCCTCAGGGTCACCTTTCATCTACTCTTAAAGTCAGCAGAGTTGTTTGGGGGATCCATGCCCTCCCTACACTGCCAGTGGGGCCCCCAGCCAACAGGTTGCTGCCTGTGGGAAGCACACCTAGGGTGGTTTTATTGCACTACAGAAAATACCTGAGGCAGAATCAATGAATCTATACTTTGTTTTTGTTTTTCTAGAAATCCTCTTGAAGCCCGAGTTCTTTTTCTTATAGGATTTCAAAAGCTTTGTTTCTTTTCTCTCTTCCTTTTCCCTCACTCCTTAATCTTTCTGTTTTAGGGAAATTAAAATATTTGTTACCCAGGACTTAAATGTGACCACTTCTGGCATTAGGGGTGGGAGAGATTGACCATCTTCTTTCTAGACTTTCCCTCTTACAAGGCACTCTTTGCTGCATACTCCCGAGACATTACTTGACACAGGATGAAATCTGGGCACAATAATATGCTTTTCAATAAAGTTTCATGGTTACACATTTACTTTAGAATCCAACAACTTCCAAAGTTTTTACTTTGTGCTGTCAGCAAAATGTCATCTGGTTTACCAATGGACACCCTGAAGTCCAAGGAGGTTCTGAAACTTCCCTTTCCTATGTTATTAGTGGCAGAACGAAGCTTGCAACTCAGGATGGGTCCTCCTGCCCCAGAACTATTGTGTGAAGAAGCTTCCCTATGAGAAGGAAAATAATGGAAACTTCCCCCATTATTTCTTTATGCATCTTTCAGCTCTTATGCTATGACTTGTGTTTGTGGCTTTTATACTTAAAGAAGGTGCTACTTATCTTTGTAGGAACTAAAATGTTATTCTAAAACATGCCAGATTTCATTATTCTAGACCCATAATGGCTTAGCATAATGAATAGTTTCCCTAGGTTTACCTAATTTGATTTTTAGTAGGTCATGTTTTGCAACTGGCCTCAGCTGGGCTGTCTATCAGAGAACCAGAATGGATGAAGGCAGATGTGGTTAAAGAGATCAGCATTGGCATGCATTGTGCGTAGCCCAAGTTTACAGGGGGAAAAGGGACACATAAGGGTGTTTACAGACTGAGTTGTGTCTCCCTAAAATGCATATGTTGAAGTCCTAACTCCAATCTGACTGGTGTCCTCATAAGAAGAGGAAATTAAGACACACAAATAAAAATACTAGGAATATGCAAACACACACACACACACACACACACACACACACACACACACACGGCCATGTGAGGAAATATCGAGAAGGTGGGAATCTATAACCCAAGGAAAGGGGTTTCAGGGGAAACCAAATGTGCCAACTCCTTGATCCTGAACTTCCAGCTTCCAGGGCTGTAAGGTTTCTGTGGCTTAAGCTACCAAATCTGTGGTATTTTGTTACAGTAGCCCTAGCAAAGGTCAAGGTGAGGAAAGAGAACAGAAACCAGTGAACAAACACAGATGGTGGGAGCTGAGTGAGATGAAACAGGAAGTCCAATAACTGAGGAACAATCAGACGCAACTCAACACAGTCCTGAGGTAAGGCAGGTGGAAAATTGTTCTGACCACATTTTTTCTGCTTTATAGAGAAGGCTCTTCCACAAAACACTCAAAAGACATGCCAAGACTTGTCAAAATTTCAAGTCTAATGTATGTTTTGCTCATTTCATGGACAACAAAATCAGTCTTATCTTTTCTCTGAGCAGGAGAGGAGTAAGCTAAGCAAAAAAGGAAGTTCTTATGGAAGCAGAGAGAAGGCAGATGAACAAAACGGGCTCTCCAGTGTTAGGATAAGCCTCCAAGGAGCAGACAGTGGATGTATTGGTGCCACAGATTACATATAGCACGTCTATGGTAGGCAGAGCAATGCACCCCTCCAAAGATGCCCTCATCCCAATCCCCAAAACCTATACTCAGTTAACTTACATGGCAAATGGGACTCTAGAGATGTGATAGAGGTTGGACCTTGAGCTAGGGAGATTACCCTGGATTACCCAAGTAGACTCATTGGACTCATAAGTCCCTTATAACAGGCAGGCAGTATGGTCACAGGGGGAAAGAGGTATGTGACAGTGGAGCCAAAAGTTGGTGAGATGCACTTTGAAGATGTGGGGTCATGAGCCAGTGGAAGCAGGTGGGAAAAGCAAGGAAACAGTTTCCTCTACACCCTCCAGAAGGAACCAGCCCTGCCTGCATCTTACTTTATAGTCCAGTGAGGCTGCGTTTGGAGTTCTGGCTTCCAGAACTGTAAGATAATAAATCTGTGTTGTTTTAAGCCACTGTATTTGAGGTAAGTTGTTGCAACCATAGGACAAATTTTAGCACGTCTCTCTCCCTTTTCTTTTCCCTTGCTCATTCCTCCCTCCTTCTCAATCCTTCCCACTGGCTTTCTGTCAATAGTGAATCAGTAGGGGTGGCCCTGAGGGGAAGACTGTGTGGTCCCTGTAGCCTGTGAATTCTCACCCTAGTCACAGCTCTGAAGGCCTCTCCTGGCAACCGCATGTCCCATCAGCCTGGACAACTTCAAAGCGTACAGCAAAATTTTGTCTTGGGCCTGATAACGTCAAACAGATGACTGTTTCATGTATTTCAGGAAAAGCCAAACACCTTACTATGGGCTTTGGATGCTAGGAGTTCTAATCTTACAAGTCTGTGACGTCAGTGCTACTGTTATTCTCATTCCCTGGATGAGAATACTGACACACAGAAAGACAAAATAACTTGTCCAAGGTTGAAGAAACCAAGGCCCATCGAATTCCAAAGACTCACAAAGACAAATGCTTGTGGAACAAAGTTTCTCTTTAGTGTATTTTCTGATGTTTATAGTCTGTCCACTAGATGAAGCAGAACAGGAATCTCACTATGAGCAAAGGAACGTCATATGATTTGCTTCACACATGGCTCTGACCTGGGCAGCAATTTGATTTAGTGAGCTTTGAAGCCAGAGACCGCTCACTGAATCCCAGCTGTAGCTGTGAGCTCTTGAACAATAGAGTAGAGTGGCTATTAAAATAAAATCACATGCAACCTTCAACTCAGCACTCCCATCCCTGGGGATACAGTTCTGAGAAATAAAAGGACCATTCACATAAAACCACACATACAAGGAGGATTACTGCAGATTTATTTATAGTAATGAAAAAAAGAAAAAGAGAATGCCTATCACAGGGGAATGAGTGAATAAACGGGCTGTATCCAAACCATGGAATATTATACAGCCATTAAAACAATGAGCTAGATCTATGAGAGAAGTTGAAAAGAATTCCACAAACTATTAAGTCGAGAATTACAAGATACAAATCAGTCTATATAACAGAATCCCATTTTTATAAGTCAATAACAAGCCTCCCTATGTTTGAGATTATATAAGGGGAAAAAAGTATTAAATGATGCTAAACTTCAGTATCCATTCTTAATCTTTAAAAATTGCATTTGCAATAAAATAGTGTTAAATGAATAAGTCTTTAAGAAGATAAAATACTTCTATCATAACTCCAAAGCTAGCATTATGCTTAATGGAAGAAATAGAACTTAATCCTACGCTAGAAGTAATATCCAGCACAACTGGGGAAGAGAAAGGAATCATAATTCTAAAAATTGGAAAGGAGGATGAAAAATTATTTGCAGATGTTATGACCATATACTTGGAAACAAGAAACCAATTGGAAAGCTACCATAACCAACAGGAGAATTTAGAAAGATGTTAGGGATATAAAATTAGAAACATTAGCTTTCACACACACACACACACACACACACACACACACACATTAGAACCCCATAGATGGCATAATGTAAGAAAAGATTACACAAATATAGATACCAAGACAGGAATTAGTAATAATACATAGGGCCAGGGTGACCAATTAGCTTAGCTGGTTAGAGCGCGGTGCTCTTAACAACAAGGTTGCCGGTTCAATCCCCACATGCGCCCCTGTGAGCTGCACCCTCCACAACTAGATTGCAACAACTACTTGAGTTGGAGTTGATGGGTCTGGAAAAACACACATAAAAAAATAAAAGTTTAAAAAATAATAATAATATATAGGGTCCATAAGAAAAAAGGTTTACAATACTCTTAAAGACCTAAAAAAAAAAAAAAACTCTTTAAAAATGGAAATACACCATGACAAAGACGTGAATATTCCCTAATCTAAATTATAAGTTTAACACGTTCCTATTAAAATACCCTAAAGGTTATTAAAAAAATACAGACAACGTGACAATGTAATTCTAAAGCTCACATGGAAACATAAATTAGAATTACTAGTAAAACTCTGAAAAAGAAGAACAATGATCATGTAGTCATGTTAGATGTTAAGATATTTAAAACCTTCAATTATTAGGACAGTACGGTAATACTATATGAATAGATAGACAGACAGAGACAATAAGAAGTACAAAAAAGACATATCTACAGAGGCTTGGATTCAGTATGTGATAAAGAAGGCATCTCAAATCAGTCATGAAATGATTCAATAAATGGTATTGGGGTGACTGGAGAACTATCTAGAAATATGTAGACTTGGAGGCAAGCTTTGATTGAAACTGGGATTGTTGCCAAATGGAGATTTAAATGCAAACAGTGAAACCATGAAAGTTCTAGACAAAAATGTGGGAGAATAATTTTATAACCTTGGAGTGGTCATAATCTATATAATTAAAATTCAAATTTATAAGTAATAAAACACAGGTAAACTTGACTCTCAAAAAAAAAAAAAGCAGAATATTTTTCCATGGGAAAAACACCATACTCAAAGCCAAAAGACAAGAGACAAACTTAGGAAAAACTATTTGCAAATCCTATCACAAAAGGCGAACTCCGTAATATATAAAGAGTATACAAAATAAAAATGGGCCAAGGGTATGAATATATAATGCACTGAAACGAAAATACAGATGTCTCTCAAACATGAAAAGATGCTCAACTTCATTTATTGTGAGAGAAATAATTCAAACTACTCATCTATCAAAATTCCAAAAGTTTGATAAAAACTGTTGGCAAGGCTATGGAGGCAACAGTCATCTTAAACTCTTCTAAGAAGAGGACAAATTGGTACAACCTCCATGGAGGACAATTGGGCAGTACCTACCAGAATTACAAATGCCTCCTTTCACCTTTGATTTAGTAATACATCCTACAGATACGCTAGCACTCAGAGGTGAAAACACATTGCACACGTGAGGGGTTATTTCAGCATGGTTGGTAAGAGAAAAAAAAAAAGAGAGAGCAGCCTCAATGTCAATCAATCAAAAGCTGGTTAAATAAATTATGGAATTCACTTTCATAGATTAATAAAATGCAAAATGATACAGCTATTTAAAAAGAGTTACATTCTTCATGCTTTGATTTGTAAAGATCTCCAAGATATAGTTAAGTGGGAAAAAAAGGTATGAGATAGTGTATATATGTTGCCATAAGTGTAAAAAGGGAGAAATATATCCACGCACACATAAAAACCCTTCAGAAAGTCATAATACATTAATACGTGCCGCTCTTAAAAATAAACGTTTTGCTTTTCAAAGTATGTGAATGTATTACGTATTCAACAATTAAATAGACAAATATTTGAGCTTCTCTGTATTTTTGTTATCAGCATACCCTACTTAAGCAATAAAAGATATTTTGAAGAAAAAAAAAAAGGAGGTTGTAATTTCATCTCTGAGGAGCTGTATGACTTTGGGCAAGATATTTAACCCTGGAAGCTTTACTGCTAAAATGCATATAACAGCACCTCAGCGGTAGTTTTAAAGATTCACTGTGATAATAACTGTAAAGGGTTGCGCCCAAAGTGAACTTTTATACATGTCACTTATTATTCCCTCATAGGGTTGATATGGAGGGGAGTCCATGAAATAATGTCCCTAGAATAACTGATGTAGAATGAACATTCACAGCCTTCCCCTCCTCCTCCAATTCCTCCATGGCCCACCTACTGATAGACCTCAGTGCTGGCAAATGCTCCCCTACCTTTCAACAAAGTTCTAAAATCATCTTTCTTAATAGTGTGCCATCGTCAAGGAAAGAAAACCTAAAAGCTGGACATAGTGATAAATTACTTATTGTTTCAGAGGCCACTCACCCTTCTTACACTGGACTTCCTAGTAATTGTAAACTGCCAAACCTGGTCTGGAGCTTCTGGGCTGGAAAAAGGTGGAATTATAAACAAAACTGAGGAATCTCAGTGATCAAAGCTTGATGCAAGATGCTAACATTTGAGTTGAATGGATCCTCTCGATTCAATCTAAGAAGTCAACTCAGAGTGAGATTGGTTGAACCAATATTTCCTAAGTACCTGCTAAGTGCAACGCACGAGGTTGGTCTCTGTGAATGGTCTGAAGAAAATGAGTAAAAGTTATGATGCTGCTTTAAAAGCTGAATAACAGGGTGGCCAGTTGCTCAGTGGTTAGAGTGCTGTGCTCATAACACCAAGGTCACTGGTTCGATTCCCACATGGGTCAGTGAGCTGTGCCCTCCACAACTAGATTGAAAACAATGACTGGACCTGGAGCTGAGCTGCGCCCCCTACAACTAGATTGAAAAAAAACAAAAACGACTTGACTTGGAGCTGATAGGTCCTGGAAAAACATACTGTTCCACAATATTCGCCAATAAAAATTTTTTAAAAAAAAGCTGAATAACAAAGTAAAACTGGTACTTAAGGGTCGGAAAATAAAATGTCATTCATTCCAGCCCTATTAACTTAAGGTTTTTCTCTAACGAGACTATACTAACAATTTATTCAAAATAGAGATAGAATGCTAACCTACTTTATGCTTCAAAATTTTTGAAACACCCGTTTTACGTAAGTAATGCATGTTGATTTTTTAATCATTCTTATCTGTTCAATAAGGGAGCTCTTCTAAGGGTGTTTACCATGCAATACTTTATTGGCAGAGTTTAACTAACACTTGAAGACATAAATTTCTCGAATAATAAAAGCTGTAACCAAGTCTCATTTGGAGCCTGGAGTGGGAGAGCAGTCAGGAGTGAGAAACAGTTGTCCGCGATATTTCATTTACTCCCACAACCTTCCAGCATGGGCATCACTATTCCCACGTTGCAGACAACACAGCCGAGGCTTAGGACTAGCCAGTCTTGAACAGGAGAGACGGCCACATCCCAGATCTGCCAACCACAGGGCACGTGCCCCTTGTCCTTTTCACCCCTATGCCTGCTCCCCTTGCACTTCATTATAGCCATTAATGAGATAGCAGACCAAGGTCAGGCACGACCCTGACCAGGACCATGGCACAGAGCATCAGTGACTGACCACAGAGGAACCCAACTCCCTGCTACGCCTGCTTTGTGCAAGGAACTGCAAAACAGGCCACGATTTTAGATTTCAAGCCCTTAGGGGGAGGTGCTGGTGGTTGAGGGGAGGGAATCTACTTTTTAGGCCTTTGTAAATGATCCCTCAGCTATTGGGGTAGTTTTAAAGTTGGACACTGCCCTTATTCATACAGTTTCATTGCATTTCCTGCCCCAGATTCAGGGACCTGCATCTTCCACATCCCCCCTGGGCCCTACCCATGGCCTGTGCATCCCAGCCATCCTTCTGAAACCTCCTTTCAGCAGTCTGTTATTTCTCCTGACAAGGGTGTATGAATAAGATTTTTGTTGTGGACTTCTGTTTCATACCCTGATTTTTCATTTAGACACTAATCATTTTAGAAATTCCAGGGTAACTTGGAATTTGCAGGTTGAATTACTTATAACAATAGTGTTTTATCTGTTTCAGTCCATGCCCCATACCGCGGACTTACTATGCATTCTCCTACGACCTGCATGATCTCGTCTCCAAAAGCAAAGGACTCTGTAATTAATTTGGCATGAAAAATAGGGAGAAGGCTGGAGGTGAGGGGTACAGAGAGGGCCTGATACTTTCAGTAGATTCTTCTGGATATGGCCAAAAGTAAGCCCTATTTTTCTGGCTAATTAGAATTAAAACTCTGGACAAAATAAAAACAGTGACTGCTTAAGGACTCTGGAAAGTAAATAGTAGCAGGTGGGTAGATTGGGGAGAGAGTACAACCTTGAAAGATAAGTAATGTGGTGACAGTAGATTTCCTGGTTTTATGGGGTTTCTTGTTGTTGTTTTGTCTTCCTTCATCTCCTGGCTTTGACTCAAGAGCAAGCCAAATAGGGAAACTGCACAGCAGGAACAGACAACTCAAAAAACTCAAAAAACAAACAAACACAAATCCCATTTTTCTGGCCATAAGGTTGGCATTAGGGCCCCATTACAAACGGTAGAGTCTGGGGAGAATCCTTATGATGTTTCCCTTTTTTTCCTCAGTCAGCTGCCCCAAAGCCAGAGACAGTTGCCATAGTAGCATGAACATCTAAAACCTCTGAGATAAAACCCATCTTTCTAGTAGATGAATTAAGAAAATGGGTCCCTGTTGTGCAAAGGGTATGGAGGAAACTCCTGTTGTTTTTCTTTTCTCCTCTTCATTTCTCCCTGAGAGCAACAGTGATGGTCGTCACAACTTCGAAAGAAACATGTCTTTCTAGCTAGAGGAGTAAGCAAAGAGGACTTAGGGAACCAACGAGGAATGGAAGAAATACTGCAGAGGAGAGAATGGGAAGAAAGGGACCCCCACAGTTCCACATATGGCGCCAGTCCCTGGTTCACCCCAAGCTGTAAACTGGCAGAATGCACTCCCAGAAGCCTAAGCTTTGAGAACAGAGCTATCCTATAAGCAACCGCTCACATCCCAGGCTTCCCTCCGTGGTGCATACAAGGAGTGTGACCACACAGTACAGGAAAGGCTTTGAAAACGGACATGACATTGGAAGCACTGCCCACTGAGGCAAAGCAGGTTGATTACCTGCTAAAAGAAAACAGAAAAATCTATTTTCTGCAGAATAGCTGAATAAGACTTGGAGCTACATAGCATAATATACAAAACTTCCAGAGTACAATACAAAATTATTCAACATACAAATGACAAGGAAAATCTGTCTTATTCTAACTAACAATTTGTACTTTTTTTTTTATTGGGGAAGGGGAACAGGACTTTATTGGGGAACAGTGTGTACTTCCAGGACTTTTTTTTCCAAGTCAAGTTGTTGTCCTTTCAATCTTAGTTGTGGAGGGCGCAGCTCAGCTCCAGGCCCAGTTGCCATTGCTAGTTGCAGGGGGCGCAGCCCACCATCTCTTGCGGGATTCGGAAGAGTTGAACCAGCAACCTTGTGGTTGAGAGCCCACTGGCCCATGTGGGAATCGAACTGGCACACAGAGCTCCAAAGGAGCTCAAACCGCCTGAGCCACCGGGCCGGCCCTGTCTTATTCTTACGTAAAAGACACATACCAATTCTGAGATGAGGCAGATGTTGGAATTATCAGGAAAACTTGAAAGCAGCTATTATAACCATTCTTCACGAGGTAAAACATGCTTCGGAGCAGAGAGGAAGTGTAAGAAATTTAATTGCCTGCTCCCTCTCATCTCCTGTATCCTATTGGTCAAAGTTTGCCTAACAAGGAATTCGGTGTTTTTTTTTTTTTTTAATCACCCCGCCCCTTTGGCAGCCCATTGGCAAAGAAGGGACCATGTCCTACAACACAGGTTAGAAAATTTTTCCTATAAAGGACTAAACAATAAATTTTAAGGTTTGTGGGCCATGCTATCTCTTTCACAACTACTTAGCTCTGCCATCACAGAGCTGAAGCAACCATACACAATGTAAAATAGGCATGGCTGGTTTATTGAAACTTTATCTACAAAAGAAAAAAAGAAAGAGAGTGAGTAAGAGAGAGAGAGAGAGAGAGAGAAAGAGAAAAAGAAAGGAAGAAAGAAAGAAAGAAAGAAAGAAAGAAAGAAAGAAAGAAAGAAAGAAAGAAAGAAAGAAAGAAAGAAAAGAGAAAGAAAGAAAGAAAGAAGGAAAGAAAGAAAGAAAGGAAGGAAGGAAGGAAGGAAGGAAGGAAGGAAGGAAGAAAGAAAGAAAGAAAGAAAGAAAGAAAGAAAGAAAGAAAGAAAGAAAGAAAGAAAGAAAGAAAGAAAGAAAGAAAGAAAGAAAGAAAGAAAGAAAAAAAGAAAGAAAGAAAAAGAAAAGCAGCAGGCTAGATTTGGGCCACAGCTCACCATTTGCTGACCTATGTCCTATAACAGAACTCCATCCAAATCCAGAAGTAACGGGATCCAGAGATTCCAGGATGATGAGGTACATGATGAAACCAGGGAACATGTGATTATGAGTCCATTTTTTTTATCTCCTTTGTCATAAATTGTATACATCAGTCTGAGGACTTCCCTAAACAGTTGGGTGTTTTCATTTATTTGAACATTTATTACACTCCTCGTCACTGTACAGGACCTTAGGAATACAGTAGAAATGTTTCTTGCCACCAAGAAACTTTTGCCTAGTGAAGATAACAACTAAATAACAAAGACAAACACTTTGCCCAACATTAAATACTATAATATGAGTTTTAAAATGCTGTAGCTTTCCAGAGAAGGAAATTCAACCATGCCTGGGAATTTTGGGAAAGGTGTTCCCAGAAGAAATGACCATAAACTGCATTCAATTTTGTAAAATCCAAGTCTTTGTTTAGAAAGAAACTCAAGCGCTCATCGGGCCAACCCTTTCAATCACCCAAGCCTTTATTATCCCCAGGACCAGAGAAGTTAGCACCACCCAGACCTCCGCCTTCCCCAGTTTGCATCACATATTCTTGTGTTATTAACCATTTGCACTTCCCAGATCAAAGATATTGCCTGTCTCCGAGCCTCCAGATAAAATTCCTTGCCCACAATGCCCTTCTGTCCATCAGGGCAGACTAACTTATGCTGCATGCCAACCACTCTGAAATTTCATGATTTTAAGCAACGAAAGTTTATTTCTGCTCATTGCAGTCACTCAAGAACCTAGACTGATGCAAGCTTCATCGTAACATGTTTTCCCCGTTTCTGTCTCCGGGAGAAGGGAAAATGGTAAATCACATGCTTGCCTGTAAAGCTTCTACCTAGAAGTGACACATGTCACTTTCACTCGTATTGCGTTGGCTTAAGCACAACATACTTAAATTCAAGAGGATAGGGGCATGCTACGGTGTGCCAAAGAGAGAAAAAGCAGAAATAAGTAATCAATGAATAGTATTAATGAGTCACCGTTTTCAAACTTCATCAGCCTAATGCCTACTCAACTGTCTGGATTCAGGTCAAGTGTTCTCCTTTCAAAGAAGCCTCACTGCTTCATTTCCTCTACCTCCAGGCTGTGGAAGGAGACCTCGTCTGCGCTCCAGACACCTGTGCTTATCTCAACCATTGCACCAACAATACTGCGAAGACATTATCTCTCTGATTGTCTGTTTCCCTCATAGTACTGAGTACACCCAAGAACAGTACCATGTCTCCTTTACCACTGTGTATTCAGCACCCAGCACAGTGCCCACTATATAATAGATACTCAATGCGTGTTTGTTGAACTGAACGAAACTGACACAACAGGACTGAAAATAAAACTTCCTTCTTATAAGACTCCATTCTGCCAGAAATGAAGCATCGCACTGTGTTAAGCATTTTTTAAAATGCCAGCCTCTCCTACTGTTTATCAAATTAAAGTGACACATTCAGGTGATAAAAAAGAACTCCCTTTGGGCAGAACCTAAATATAAACACTCTAGAAAACTTCTGCCTTCACCCGTTTTGCTAGTCAAGCGAACTAGCAAATCTTCAAGTTTTGGGTTTTTTTTTTTCCTAAATAGAGTTTATCCAACAAGGAGTAGGGCCTGGATTGGGAAAGCAGCTCATTTCCCTAGCTCTTTGCAGAGACATAAATCAGGTCACAAGCAAAAGTCATTTGGAAATCTGATTTCTCTGTGGGCTCATCTATTCTGCTCTGCTAAGTGGGTGACTCCCACGAGCACCAATCCTGCCTTTTCTGTACCACTAAGAAAGAAAAGGAATTGTACTTACAAATTTCCTCAAGCCCAGGCTCGTTTGATGGTGGCCAGAAAAACTTAGGCCAGATCCACTACGGGGCTGGACAGAGCCAAGAACTGCTGCGTGATCTTTGGTGGGTAGGAATCAGAAATGACATCCTGGCACCCTTCCACACTACTTCTCTTCAAGGAGACCAAAGAGCAGTGCCTAGATCCTTTACGCAAGGAATGGTTCACGGCCCAGCAGCACTGGTACCACCTGGAACCTCGTTAGAAATTTGGAATCTCAACTCCCTCTGAACACCTGCTGCATCAGAGCCTGCCTTTTCAGCAAGACTCCCAGGTGGCTCTTGTGTACCTTCAATTCTGAGTAGCCCTGAGCTGTGCCCTGAACACACTTTATGCAAGCATCTGGTTAAGTGTAAGGACAGCTAGGCCCATCACTGCCCCCGTCTGTCACTTTGGGAGAGGTAAACACTCCTTGACCCATGAAGCACAGCACAGCGCTGCCTTTATTAATTGTTTAGGAGACAAGAGGGGATTGAAGGTGAAGGGAAATCAGGGTGCATCTGAGGATCTCAGGGCCAAGTCCTCTTGTGGACAGCTCTCTTTATGAAGAAAAGATGGACAGTCAATTTACCATGGGGTGACGCAAGAGACCCAGAGATGCCGCAAAACCATTTCCAGAGGCTCCAAGGGCTTCCAGCCTCTTACTCTATGAGCTCCAGCTGGCATCTCATTCACAGCCTTCACCTAGGGTGAGGGTAGTGACAGGCAGGGGAGCAGCAGGATTTGCGGGCTGGTTAGAACTTCCCAAGTCATTATTCTTCCTCCCACAAATGCAGGGACTGTTCTGTCCTCATTTAGCATCTTATCTGACTGTCGTTTTTTTCGCTATGTGCTGTCTGTCTTACTTTCATCTCTCCCTTCCTCCCTGCTCTCCCTCTCGCTTCCCTACCCTTCACATCATGTTGGTTTACCGGTAACTTGACTATCCTGTGATACGATCTTGTGTAACCCATCATTTTATCCTTTTTCGGTAGGCTATTTTAGTCTATGTCATTTCATCTACCCTGAGATGAAGGCATTTCTCTAATCACTTCTGCTATCTTTTGGTTACATTATTGTATTGTTATACAATGACAATGAGCATTTAGTGTGTTCTTTTACAAAGTGACTGATACTGACATGCTGCATATAATTACTTAAAAGAAATTCAGCATACTAGGCTAGGCATGGGTACAAATCTTGCCTCATCGATTATTTCTGTTCTCTCCCGCATTGTCAGTCTTTATCTCCAATGGCAACTGACTTCCAGCTTACAACATATTCAAATCTCTTCCATCTTAAAAAAAAAAAAAACTTTCCTCAATACTGTTCTCCTTTAAGGATACTCCCCCGACCCCCATCTCCTTTCTTCTTTTGGGGGCTGTAACTATCTTTTCTGCCTCCCTTTCTCTCTTTCTTTTGCACTGCCACCTAAGGGAACTTTCTGAAACATAAGCTGCTACAGCACACACCAGTTTGAAATCCAGTGATGGTTTTTCTTCCATTAACTCCAGAGAGAAACTGAGGCAGACATGGTCCTTTGCAGCTGAGTCTCAGCCCCACTTATCAAGCTTATTTGAAGTCATTTCTTCCTTGCGCAGATCATACATCCAACCACATGGTCCTTCCTAATGATTTCTAAACACAATCATGGTTCTTCTTGCTCCCCACCTTGAATTGACCATGTCAATTCCTCTGTGTACCTGACTTTTCCCTCTTAGTACCTGATGGAGTCTGCTTGCCTTTCAAGGTACCTTCGTTGGTGGGACTTAAAGCATTGCCTCCCCTCCTGTCGCATTCGTTGCCGTGTTAATATTTATATTTCCTCAGTGTGAGATTCTTGGATGCTTGGATTTTTATTCTGTTTGTCTTTATTTCATAGCATCTAATATAATGCCTGACAGATAAGGGTATACAAATGTTTATTAAATTACATTTAAAATGGACTCCACGTGTTTTGTGTCCCCCCCCCCCCAGTTTATTTTCTACTTTGGTTTTCAATTCATAAGATGTTAGCAGTGAAGTCTGTTAAGAGTCATGTACAGGGGCACGACCCCTGGAAATCATGTCATGGCTTCAGAGAGGTGTGCGATTCTGGATGGGCACCTGTCTTCTGGGGAATACAGGTCATGGAGGGTCACCAGGCCTCTTCGTCCTGACTTTCCTCTCCCCATCTGCTTTGGATTTGATTTGCTGAAAAGGCAACTTCTGTAGCTCCCCAGTTGCCAGAGATTACTCTGGATGATTTGACTGTCAGGACAGAGGATATACGAGGCCCCTTCCCTGGTGGCCCGATATTTGCTGAAAATTAGGCTAAGCTGGAGTGGGCAGCAGTCATGCCTCAGAGCTTGGGAGAATTCAATAAAGGGATGGGAGCCTAGAGAACTGTGGATGGTTTTCACTTAATGCTTCACGTCTGCTTTGTGGAGTAGAGGAACAAGGCGGGCTCCGTTGGGAACACCTTAGGAAATTCCGCTTGTGTCTCTCAGTCTCTGTATTGCACACTCGGCTGACCTCAAACTTCATACTTCGTATGTATGGTTTCTTACCTGTGTTGAGTCAAGGCATCCAGAGCTCTTCTGTGAGCAGCACTGAGAGCCCTGAGGACTCCAATCTGGTTTGAACTCTGCTGAGGGTGAGCCGGCTTCTCAGCTGGCTCAGAGGTTTCGAGTGGGTCAGTGGGAGAATGGCCCAGCACGTTTCACTCACAAGAGGTCTTCGGTACACTCCACAGCTACCCCCAATGCCATTGGAGGGTGGGGGGTAGCCATGAGCATTTCAGCATGTATCTGAGTCCAAAATGGGTACTTTAGAGTTTCCAAACTTTTTGATGCTCCTCCAATCAACTGTCCTATGGCCAGACATCGTGGGAACTTCCCTGGTTTAGGAGAAACACCCTCTGCCCACACTTCATGCTGAGCGCCTATTATCATGAGATGGCTCTGAAATGGACAAGAATTCTGCTGTAAATTAGTTGGATGCATTTGTGTGTGAGCACGTACATTGTTGATCTCTAAGTCATCTATCTAATTGTGAGTTTTTTAAGTACTGAAATGCTTGAATTTTTCCTGGAACAACACTTTTTTTGTAGTTATTTTTTTAATTCTGAAATCTGATTTTTATTTTTACAACCCGAGATATACCCTGAGAATATTTGCTCCCTTAAAATTTCAAATCCAACAAAACTGCACTCATTTCGAAAGCGTTTATTTAAGCCTCAGCAATTCTCAGGAGGGGCATGAAAATGACAGTGGAAGAAGCCAGCCTTCTATTGCAAGGAATATTTCTCTAGTTCAAAGACTTTCTGGAAAAGCAGACTATAAACATGACAGATCTGAAATTAATCCTGGTAACTCAGCATCAGTACTCCAGCTATAGTTGATGGCACTCAAAGTGTCAAAGGCAAGCTGGCAATGCTGTCCTTGGACCACACCTATAGCTGGCTGTCAATAAAAGGATTGTGTGCTGTGTCGGAGAAAAAGCTTTTCCAAACATCTCGAAGTTTGCAAACCAGAGGTGAGATGATTCGAAAATGTTAAGTTAGAGAAAAATATGTGGAGTCTATTAATCACTAATTTCACCACTGTCCCTCCAATAAAGTAGTAAAAATTTATCACCAGCTGGAGGAATTTGCACCGAAGTAGAAAATAGGGAGGGGAAAAAAAAGTGTGTTTTTTACTGTAAATTGAAATTTTGAGTAATATTTAATTTTCAGCTTTCCATGGTCGATCATGGTTTTTCCGTTTATATACGTTTTGTAAGTATTACTTTAGTTTATCAATTATATTGCTAATAGGCGATTTGGGAATAATAATGTATGCTTGGTATGCATACTTTTTAAACTTTACATTTTTACTTGTTTTAGGATATATTTAATTTTTGTTGTTACACATTAAATATTTGGTTTTACTTTTTATTTCATGAATTCTGAACATAGTAAAAATTATAAAATACCAGTATCAAGACTAGTATTTAAATGTTGTGCAAAATATATACCAAATTACTGACATTGGCATTTTGCTTTGGTATTTAATCACCAAATAACAATAAAAAGCCCATAATCACACACACACACACACACACACACACACACACACACACACACCTCGTAGAAGCACCATTTAGGGCTTAGGATTTCTGTGTCTTACCCCGGGACATTTTAGTTTCAACCATTGATTAAATTGAATGCTGACCAAGGTTCTTCAGAGTTTATCAAAATTAGGGCCATCACCCAAATGTGGGCAAAACTGTATTTTAGTTTCTCCGGTGTCACAATGAAATCCAGATTGCCAGATACCAGGAGATAGGAGCTAGCCAAGAGTTTCACTGTTTGTTTTGTCACTTAATAAATGCACTGCAAGCAGTGTTCAGACATGATGAATTTCCTCTCCACGTCTGATAGCGGGATTCTACCATCACCAGCTCAGTGCCTTTGAGCTGGAGCAATTCACCTGCTGGCTTATGGGGTGCTCACTTCTGAGAGGGTTTCAGTTCCCGCAGCCAACTCTGCAGCAAGACTCAAGCCCCGTTCCAAGAGGGGTCTGTGTTCTGATCCCATCTCTTATTTTCCTGGAGGACCCTCAGGGGCTCATGAATATCTAATTAGAACTCTTTCAATGCATTCAGATTTGGTTTCCTCCTATTCTTCAACAACAACATAAAAGACAAAAAAGTATAGTTGGTAAACAAGGAGAGACCTTTTCATAGGGCATTTGCAGGTATTACAAGTTTTCTTCCCTGGTACAGGTTCTCAGCCTGCCTTGGGTAGAAAGAGCTTGCTCAAACGTCATTTAGTAATTGATTTCGGCAGGATTCAAACCCAAGTCTAGCTACAGCTAGAGCTCAAGTTCTTCCTGCTCTATCAATGGTTCTTAAACTCTGCCGAGCGTCAGAATCCCCTGGAGGGCTGGGTCCCATCCCCAGAGGTCAGAGTGGGGCCACAAATTTGCATTTCTAATAAGATCCCAGTGATGCTGGTTTTGCTGGTCCAGGCCACACTTGAAGACCCTCTGCCCCCTATCAGTCGTCCCCCAACCTGAAGGGAGCCTGTTATGATAGCCCAAACACCACTCCCAGGTGATTCTGATGTATGTGAGCCACAGGTGAGATTTGGAGGCAATTACACTTTGGCAGCAGTAACTACAGAGAAGTGCATAGGAACTGTAATCCCAAACAGCATGGGCAAAATACAATGCTAAATACTAGTTTAAAAATAATTAGGAGTGAGAGGAAGGGAACAATTAATTTTGAATGTGTAGTCGTAGTAACCAAAGGCAACTTAGTGGGAAGCAGGCATCTGAGCCAGATCTAGCTATATAATTTGCAGGGTCCAGTGCAAAATGAAAAATCTGGGGTCCTTTGTTCAAAAAGCAGGGAAAATGTGTCATTAATAGACTAAAATATAAAGCTGTTTCCTTTTTTTCTCAGTCTCTCAACTTGTCATGGTGTTTTTTTGTTTGCTATTTAATAACATTCTAAGTAAAGAAAAAGAAAAATGTAATTATTTCCATGAATTTTACCCTTCATCTTTATATTGTGCAATGTCAGTTTTAAATGCAGATTTAAAAACAGTCAATTAATATGCAGTCATCGACATTTCACAATTCGTATTTTGGAGCTCATACAGGCATATGTATTTCATTCTTACCAGAACAGTGGAAAAGCTGTACAAAACTAACTGACCTCTTTCAATTTGTCTTCTTAATATGTGCACGTTCTACCAATACTCTCTACCTTCAGCTTATTGATGAGTAAGGAAGAAAGAACTAAAGGAAAAGGAACTATGGGTTGCCCTATCTTTCCTTTTACGTTTGTCATTTCCAGCTCACGTGGTTAGCTAATACAGAGAAGTAACATGGGTAAGACAGGATATGATGGGATTCTTTTTTGGGGTTCTTGTTTGTTAGAACACAACTGCCTTCTTTCTGTGTTGAAAGTAAAGTTCTTGTCAGAACAGAAACTGTAGCTTCCAGTCGATCAGCGCCCCTGCTTAGTTGTGGAGGTAATACACTTAGCTTGTACTCACCTTGAACTCTCAGGCATAGTGGGCCCACCAGAACTTTGTGTTCATGGAACATCTACAACACTGTGCAAATGGGGAGGCAAAGAACGGAAGCACGCATGTCGCATGCATCTCTTCTGCTCGTGTGCACACTCCAGTTCCTTCGGGCTTCACTTACAAAACACAAGATCAAACATAACATTATTAAGCATTTCAAGATAGCAACAGCAGAGCATTAAAACCAAGCAGGAGCCTCTTCTGAGCATGGGGCCCTGAGCGAGGCACAGGTTACCACAAAGCTAGCTCGAATTTGGGTGTTTGAATGATGAGACATACACTGAGAGGTTATAAAGGGAATTCAGTCTGAGAGAATCAGGTGGTATGGACAGGAGAAGGCACACATTCAGTACCATAAAAACGTAGGGGAAATCGTATTCTATGTCAAGAGAGACTTCCTTCTGGTTGGACCTATTTTACTGTCAACGGGCCAGGGAATAATAGCTCATACTCTTGAGAAAGTTACCCTGAATGGCGAGACAAGGCAGCTGTTCATTTCTTTCTTCCTTCTATTAAAAAAAAAAAAGCTTAAATTTATACATAAGAATAAAAATTTGAGATTATTTTATTTTTATGTCATATTTTCTCTCAAAAACATGAAACTTTACAAAAGCTATATATGTTATTGATCAGTGTCATGGAAGTATCAGAAGATAATTTTCAGCTTTTGGTTACCCAGAAGACATTTTTGTTTCTTTAATGAAATTATAAAGAAATATTTCCACTTGTTTGTTAGTTTTTTTATATGAAACCATGTTTATTAAATCATATTGTTATTACTTTCTCTTTCCGCTTGGTTATTACTGTGAAATACTGAGGCAGAATGCCCAGGATGTTGGGGATTGTTTTGTAACACAGCTAATAATTTATGAAAAAGTAATATATCTTAACTTTTCAAATTACTATCATGTGAGCTAAAATTAGGCTTCATAGCTACTTGTATTATCCAAACTAGGAGAAAATTCTTATCAAACACCATTATCAGACTTTGGATAAAATACATTCCCTTTTTATCTAGAGATTAAACATTATGTTATAGATTAAAATAATGTAAGAATTCGGTCTTTAATTTTTCAATATAAATGTAAAACAGTATATCGATTACTTTGTAATTTCTATAAATACACATAGTTGACATATCAGGGTTCGAAACTGAATTCTAATGTTTGAGATGAAGGTATGTTTTGTAAATTTATAACGTTTCTCCCCCTTCTTCCGCCTCCACCCCCACTCCGGTTCAAGCCGTTGTTTCTCAGTCTAGTTGTGTAGGACACAGCTCCCTGGCCCAGGCTGGTATTATGAGCCTTGTGCTCCCTAATGGCAGAACATAGCAGCCCACATAGCTCACACCAACCTCTGGCTGCTCAAGGCAGCCCAGTTCCAGGGAGAGCTGTTAGAGGGCGCAGCTCACTGGCCTATATGGGAATCGAACCGGCCACCTCAGTATAAGGAGCACGGCATTCCAACCACCTGAGCCACAGGGCCGGCCCAAATTTATAACTTTTAACATTAAATTTAAATTACACATGTAATTTATTAATACTTTCTAATTGTAGAAAATGCAAACAATATAGGTAAATATCAGTCCTCCTTGATGATACCCCTTCAGAGGTAACAATTATTATCAGTGTGATAGGTATAATGTAATGCATTTTAGTTGCATTTATATTATAATGTACATATTGAAAATATAAGTGATGCCATTCTGTGCTTATTGTTCTGAAACTTGCTTTAATTTTAATTTTAAACTGTCAATGTCACAGAGTTCTAAGCAGGTATATATGTATAGATCTAACATATTCTTTTTGACTACTGCCAATATTACTTTGATATTTCATTGATATTCATAACCCTTTCCTAAGGACATTTTGATTGTTTCCAATTTGTCACTCTACATGCAGTGCAATAATAAACAGCCTTGCACATGCCTCTTTGTTTACATGCAAAGATATGTTCAAGAATACAAAAGAAAATAACAGAACTAATAGATCATAAGATGTGTATTTTAAATTTTTATAGATTCTGTCAAATTACTCTCTAAAAAGACTTTACCACTTTACACCCACGTCCCAATATTTATGCCAACACTTGTTATTTTGAATCTTTTAAAGCATTGGAAGTCAGGTGGGTAAAAACTGGTATGAGTTCCCTTAGGAATGCAAGGAAAGTCTAATACTCAAAAATCTATTAATAAAATCACTTATATTGACAGGAGAAAATCATATGATATATGTTGAAAATGCATTTTGATAGGATTGAATTCCCTCTCTGTGATGGTTAATTTTATGTGTCAACTTAACTAGAGCAGAGTATTCATATATTTGGTCAAATATTATTCTACATGTTTCTGTGAAAATATTTCTTTAGATGAGATTAACATTTAAATCAGCAGACTTCGAGTAAAGCAGATTACTCTTCATAATGTCAATGGGTTGGTTTCATTTAATCAGTTGATTACCTTGAAAGATAAAAGACTGACCTCACTTGAGGAAGAGGACATTCTGCCGACAGACTCCCTTTGGAATGGAACTGCAGCGTCATCTCTTCCTTGGGTCCTGAGCCTGCCAGCCTACCCTCCCTAGGCATAAGAGCCAATTCCCTAAAACAAATCTCTCTCTCTCTCCATGCAGACACACACACACATGCATGCATAGAGACAAACATGTACAGAGATATACAGATCCACCACATATACAGAAAAAGAGACAAAAAAATGAACCCACATTGACATCACACACACACACACACAATCCTTGACTCTATATAAACAGACGCCTACAGAATAATGAGAAGGACACTAGGCTTGCTGCCAGAACACCTGGGTTCCAATTCTGGTTTTACCACTTACCAGCTATGTAACCTTTGGAAAGTTATCTACTATCATTGAGTTACAGTTTCATGCCTTACAATAAAAAAATAATAATATCCTACTCACAGACTGACAGCTCTTAAATAATTGCTTATTGATAGATTACTACAGAGCACACAATAAGTTTTAAGTGCTTACTTTTTAAGAAATAGATGTCTACATATGTACACACACTCCATTCACACTAGCCTTTCATGCTTCCTTATTTAAATTTGAAAATTCTCAGAGAACTCGTGTGTGTGTGTGTGTGTGTGTTTAATGAAACTGTCTGCTATGAGACTAGAGGCTTCCTTTTTTTTTTTCTAATTTTGAGTTGGTGTCAGCGAGCATTAGTGCTCTGGGTTTTAGTTCCATATGTGTAGTATTTTCCCCCCAAGCAAAAATACACCTCCATTAATAGGAAGGGTGAAAAATAAACTATAGATATGTCAGCTCAGGGCAACATGCAGATTCTGATCTGAAGTTACCTTAGGTACAACGCCCCACCTTCTCGAAGTCAGGCCCAGTAACTCCACAGCTGACAAGGAAACAGCTGTCAGATTTGATCATGTGAAAAATCATAATTTCTGAGTGATAGAAGATACCATAAATTAAGTTAAAAAGGCAAGTGACAAACAGGGATATTTGCAACAAAGATAACAAACAAAGGATTTATATCCAGAATTTATAAAGAGCTCCTCCAAATTGATATGAAAAAGACAAATATCCCAATAGAGAAATGGGCTTGAGGTATAAACAAGCAATTCACAGAAGAAAAGCAAAGATCCAATAAACATATAAAAAGATGTTCAACCTTACTAGCAATTAGAGAAATGCAAATTAAAACTATAATGAGCTATCTTTTTCTATCCCCATCACAGTTGCAAAAATTTAAAAGCTCGACAATATATAGTACTGATGAGAATTTGAGAAAACTGGCATTCTGGTGGAGCAGTACTGTCAGGGAGCAGGTAAAAATTGGTAAATCTGTTGTGTTTGTAAATGATAGGCTCTTTGACCCCACAGTTCTACTGTGGGATTCCATTCTATAGAAATAGTCACCTAAATGTGCAAAAATGTAATATGTGTAATAGATGTTGATTTCACCATAGTCTGCATATAGCAATAAAATTGGAAAATCTGAAATGTTAATATAAATTTTGGTTCACTCATAAAATGGAATACTATGCCTACCTTAAAAATAGCAAGGAAGACAAGCAAAGATTTCCAAAGCACATTGTGGGTAAAGAAAGCAGTCATTGTGCCATTTACATGTGCATAGAATATGCATATGTGCATATAATTGTATATAATGCATGGAGCAAAATTAGAAGAACATACATGATACCATTAGATTGAATGACTATGTAACTAGGACCTTAGACCACATGCCTCTTCCCTAACTGCAGCCCCAGTTTGAAATCATAGCTTCAATGGGTCAACCATGTAAATGTGCCAATGGCTATTGTGCCATTGAGATGATAAACAGTTCTAGGCTTTCCACCATCAAGACTCTTTTCCACATTGTTTTCTTCCTTGAATCCCTATTTTAAAAGATGCTTCCTCCAATCCACATATAATAAATGATAAATAAATTCCATTTATTCTACTATTATTTATCTCTGTTTTCATCAGCATCCTCGCAGGAAATAGTCCACAAATTTAGAATATTTAAGCCATGTTTTAAATGAAAGGACCATTTACTGAGATGTGAAGAGGTTTAAGGCAGTGGTTCTCAACTCCGAGATGACTCTGCATCCAAGGGACATACGGGAATATCTGGAGACATTTTGGGTGTCACAGTAGAGTAGTTGCTACCGGTATCTTGTGGGTAGAGGCCAGAGATGCTGCTAAACATGATGCAATACCCAGGACAGCACCCCACACGACAAAGAATTATCTGGCCTAAAATGTCAACAGTGTCAGGGTTGAAAAATCCTGGTTTGAAGTAAGAAACAGTAAGCAATGAGACCTGGAAAGAGCAGGAGTCCATTAATGCTCCTGGGAATTGAAGGAGAGGACAGAAAATTGGTGCAGGAGCCCAACTGAGATCCGAAGCCATGGGGAACAGGGAGCTACTGAGTGGAAGTTGAGGGAAGCCACCATTTTCAGAACAGCACAAAGAAGGTGGGGAGTGAGGTGGAATGAATACCTTTTTTTTTTCTCCTTCAACCCTCCAATCTGTTGATAGTGCTTCTCATTGGCCAAACCAACTAGAATCTGGACAGTAAGCAGTCTATGGGGGTTAGCCTCTTAGGGCAAGAGCAGGACTGAGAAGGGAGGAGAATGGGACTCAGGGATGAGGCAATGGGAGAAAAGAAAGAAAATCAGCATAACGTAATTAATGATTTCAAATTTCAGTAAGGATCCATAATTACCAGGTGTTATGAACTGAGTATTTGTGCTTCCCCCAAATGTGTAGGTTGAAACACTATCTCCCAATGTAATGATATTAGGAGGTGACATCTTTGCAAAGTGGTTAGGTTTAGATGAGGTCATGAGAATGGAGCAGCCATGATCCAGGACTGGTGAGTTTTTAAGAAAAGGAGGACACTAGATCGATCTCTCTCTCTCTCTCTCTCTCTCTCTCTCTCTCTCTCTCTCTCTCTCTCTCTCTCCCTCTCTCTCTCTCTCTCTGTCTTTCTCTCTCCTGCCCCCGCCCCCATGTGAGGATGCAGTAAGAAGATGGCTTTTGTGAAAGCCACAAAGAGAATCCTCACCAGGAGCTGAATCCATTGGCACTTTGAGCGTGGACTTCTCAGACTCCAGAGCTATGAGAAATAGATTTCTGTTGTTTAAGCCGCCTATTCATGAGATTTTCTTATAGCAGCACGAGCAGACTAAGACACCAAGGAAGCAGTGAAACTGGTTAAACCCTGGTCAGGCCATGAAGCTCATAAGCAATGAATCAAGTATGTAAACCAACTCTAGACTGTAGCCATTGCCCTTTGGGGTGCTGTGCAAATGTTCCCCTGTCCTGGAAGCATGCCACTTAGGCCCTGTCACTCCTAATCCTCACTCCAATAACTGTCACGGCCACTAAATCATTTGTTTCACAAAGCCAGTTGTCAACAGCAAATCAGAGCTTCTGAAGGGGACATTAAGTGGCTATAATTCCCATCAAAAGCAAAAGGACTTGATGTACCAGAGAGCCACAAATTCCTTACGGCTCCTTTAGAACTTTAAAATTTTCAGAAATAACTCATTACAGCCTTCGTGAACAGGCTGGGGGCTACTGATACAGCATATTTATTCATTTCAGAGGTCACAGAACTTTGTCAGATGCCAAAGTCAGACCAAAAGCTCGTCCTCCACTGTTGGAGGGTGAGACTGTCTTCTTCTACATGTGGCGGGGTGGGATAATTTATAATAGCAAACGTGTGTTCTTTGTGGAATATTTACAGTGGTTTTAAATCTAAGACAATGGGCTTTCTTACAATAGGCAATAGGATCCCTAGGATCTGAGCAATGGCTCTCTTTAGACTTTTAGATAGTATCTCAGGAGTTCAAGAAGAAATGAGACCTATATGGCCTGAATGATACTAGAAAGCTTTTTAAAGGAAGTAGCCTTTGACTGCATCCTGATTGATGTGTAGAATTTGTAGGGGAGAGGCAAAGTACATTTCCCATGATGCAGAAGAGATATAACAATTTTGGAAGAGCTTCTGTGTACACAACCCTTGGCCAGGCACTCACTATCATGAGAGGCAATGGAGACTATTGGTTAAAGAGTACAGCCTCTAGAAACTTCTGAGTCTCAAAGCCTAGCTCCACTACTTACTGAATGTGGGGCTTTACACCCTCTGTGACTCAAATGTCTCATCTGTCTAATTGAGGTAGCCATGATTACCACTGTGGCTTCACAGTGAAATGCATTAATACATATTAAATACTTCGTAAGTACTTACTCTGTGTTGACTATTCCTGTTACACACAACAGTCCCATGTTAGCTAAATTTGGGGGATGTTACATGCAATGTGACTGCCAAAAATCTTCTTACAGATGCGGGTTACTGAGGGGAAGAGAGAATAACTATCCTCCTCCACTTAATATAGTTGGAAAGAGGGAAGGCTAGAACTGAAACTGAGCTTCACCTGTTCTGATTTCTGCATTTTCCTCTCTCAACCACACCACCTCTTCCTTCTATGTGTTCAACAAATATGTTGAAATATGTTGGCCTGCTCCTCTGGTTACAGTGGAGGGACCCAGATTCAAAATGACCTACCATCTCCCATGAAACAGAAGAGTAAACACAGCTTAATTTTATTTTTGCTCCCACCCTCTGGCCGAAACAAGCAATTTCATTTCAGAAAATTGTATTGCTGTTATTACCCACCCCGATGTTTATATTGGGTATCTCAATCACTCCACAGCCAATCGGTTCAGATTCAATACAGGCTCTATTCCTTTTTTCTCTTAAAATGATTTTTCTACTTCAGAGTTGCTTCCATTTCACAAATCTGTCAAATACTAGTAATAACAAAAACAACTACCAGCACTTACTAAACACCCTTTGTGCTAAACACCCTGTGTGCCAAGCACTTTACATGCATTATCTCATTTAGTCATTACAACATCTTATTATCCCCATTTTCACAGCTGTCATAGTAAGGCTAGAAGAATAAACTTTGTCCAAGATCATACAACTAATCAGTTTAGTAGCTGGAATTTGATCCCAGGTCTGTATAATTCCCTATACTTTCTTTCGTCCCAGGGCATGATGTGCTTCTTAGAATATTCTGTAAACAGAAGATTAAGAATTATGACTGTTAAAGTCATCAACAAGAAAGACCCGAAACTTCATTTTATTCTATGAAATTATTTCACACACTAACTCTCTTTTAAGCCAAAGTTTACATACAGATGATGACTTGCTCCTCTGGTTACAATGGAGGGATCCAGATTCAAAACAACCTACCATCTTCCGTAAAACCTTTCTATCTCCCACGCTTATCTCTGATGAGAAACTGAGGCATGCCTTGGTAAAAAAAATATGCCACTCTGGTGAATGATGTTGCTAAGGGCGAAGCTAAGCATGGGTGGGGCAGGATACATACGGGCAATCTCTGTACCTCCGTCTTAATTCTGTTGTAAACATAAAACTGCTGTAAAAGTTGTCTTTAAAAAATACAAAACAATCAATAAAACTGTTCGCCTCTGATGGGCAGAAAGGGACACAGGATGCCTTTGCTTTTAAATTATTCGGATAATTGCTTCAATTCCCCTATAAACTGCAGTAAATAAAATATATAGATGTGTGTGTGTGTGTATCACTATAAAAATATATGACACTGAATAAAATGTTCTGACACTTCCATAATCACGCAACCAGCTCTGATTCTGTTTTAAAATAATGTACTATAGGCTACATGTCCAAAAACATTTCTCATGCTTTCTTTCATATCCTATCTGTTTTCCAACCACAATCAGCATTATTTGATTGCCTGACTTTGGAACACATGCCTGTGGATTGACAGGATTCATGTATCCAGTAAATAGTAGCCATGATCTCTATACCTAGGTAACTGGTGGTCACGGGGCTGTTCACCAACTTTTTCCAGCACTCCATTTCTGTCACTTCTTATCTTCCTTGTGATGGAAGAGGCCATGTGACTTGCTCTGACTAAGGAGTTGTAAGTAGAAGCATTCACTCTTAGGCCAGAGAGTTCAACTTCTGATATGAGACCTCTGGGGCTTTCTTTCCCTTTGCCAGGTCAACCATGAAACTTTCAGACTATGGTGGCTCTGTCAGTTTGGGGCTTGGAGTTGGTATGAGCCAGAGCTGTGTCAGATATGTCACATGAGAGAGAAATCAACCTTTGTGTGTTAAGCCACTGAGGTCTTTTTGCCCCCATAGTGTGGCCTAGTCCATCTTGATTGATGGAGAATATACTATATTTCTTAAAGAAAGCATTTTAAATTAATTAGGTTGCTTTCCAGTATGACAAGATTATGCTATTAAGTTTTACTTCATATATTTTTATCTCTGTTGCAATCAAGAGATCATATAACATTATACTAACAGGAAGTGTTTTCTCATGAGTACAAATAATCGTATTTCTTTCTACATTTGAATACATCTAATCAGTATTCAAATGGTACCCACATTTTATTAGCATTTTACTTGTTTTAAACTGCATGCCTCAGTTTCCCATCAGAGTAGGGGGAGAAGAAGAGAAGAACACACCCCATCTCCCACCAATTCACAACAAACCCACTCTTGGCTTCCCTCCTATCCCACCCACCCATCCAAAGGCCAGGAATTTAAGCTAGTCTGAAGGTAAGACACCTTCCCCTAAATTACCAGGCATTAATCAAAATCTATTGTTTATGCCTTAAGTATCCTCAAGGCTAGGCTTTTGAAACTCAAAGCCTTTTTTTTCCTATTTTTGCAATAACATCAATTCTCCATGGCAATGAACCTCAAAGTCTGGGCTTGAAACATGGAAGGGTCCAGGTTATGGGGTAACAGAAAATAATAGGAAAATGAAGACTGCTGTTAACATTTTAAATTATCATTTTGCCACAAGTATTTTCTGTTTTTGTAGCAACTTGCAATTTTAAGAGCTTCAGCTCAACTTCAAAGCTCTTTATCCCTTCAACTATTCCTGGGGGGAATCCTAAAATGTGTTGTTCCCTTTCCCTGTTAGCTACCAGCTAAGACCCAGGAAGCCTGGAAAGCCACTACAAAATTCGCCTGCACCACTTCCTGTGGCTACCCAAACCCATGGCATCAGGTTACCAAGTCAGTGAAGGCTTTTCTACGTTCTCCAAGTCACCCCAGGGATTTTAGAGAAGTAGCTCTTTTAGCTGGTACTCACTGTTTAACATCTTTGACCAAGAGCCCAATGGGGCTGGTACAGGGGTTGATCTAAGTGACAGATGTGTCCCAGGCCCCCTCAGTGCCATTCAACTTCTTTTGCCCCAAGCGTGTAGCTTCCACCCTTTCTTTCGGTATCGGGGAGTCTTGCCCAGCAGGCTCCTGGGTCCTGAAGGCAGAGGCCTCTGGTGAGTCAGCCCCACGTGTCCCCTGAACAGCTATGAATCTGAGGACAGAGACATCTGATGAGATGCTCAAGCTGAGATCCACACTTTCCTCCACCCTCCCCCAAAATTTGATAGCAAAGATTAATCAATATACTCATAAATACTAGCATTTGTCCTTCCTTCTCCTTACAGGGAGTGGAGGCTCAAAGGCCAGGGCTAAAGAATTTTGTCTCTGTTCATGGATACCTGTCTGGCTACCTGAACCTCTGCTCTGAACTCAGAGACTAAGGGTGGCATACCTGTGACGACAATCCATGCCCTAGAGAGAGAATAGATACCTTCTTCCTCTGTGTTGGGAATGAAGTGGTCTTTTGTACTATAGCCCTCCCGTTCTCTTCTCAGGTAAATCCCTTGGCAAGTACATTTATATCTCTCTTTAAAATCCACTGAGCCTAAAGGAGGGGGAGCAGAGGAAAACAATGGTGGTGGCACCTGGGAAAGCTGGGGACAGACCTCCATGGCGACCCTCCAGACAATTTATACCCTTATACTAAAGAAAATGTTGCAGAGTATCTGCAGACACACTGCGAAGAAGAGTGAAGCAGGATGTCCCTCTCCTGAGGAAACAGGCAGAAAAGGACTCCCACCTGGACTGGCTTGCTCCGTTCCCCGCTGCATCTGGGAATGGGGTGGATGACCCACAACGGAAGATCCAGGCCATGGTAGATATAATGTGTGCTGGCAGATGAGTCTGGACCAATAGACCCTGGCGCTGAAACAGCTGCAGGGCCACATGCGGAGGGTCGCATTCCCAGCCAGGCACATGAAAGCAGAGTTCTTTGAAGATGGAATTCCAGCAGTCAGGAATTGGAGAGCGGCTGAAATCAAGGGGTATATTTATTATTCAGGGAGAACAGAAGCACAGAAACTTTATTTGAGTGTTCTACAGAGGGAGATATTCTTGAGCTGGTTGATGGTCACTTTGATTCCAAGACTGAACACAAAGTGGAGAGTGAGAGTTATGGAAAGATTGCAAAGAGCATCGGGTGCTCAACCAATAACACCTTGTTTCTCACAGACATTTAATCTGAGGCTAGGGCTGCTGAGGAAGTGGATGTGTGGGGAGCGGTGGTGGGGAGCCCGGAAATGCGGGACTAAAGGATAAAAAGACTTACTACAGCCTCATCGCATCCTTTAGTGAACCCTAGATTCCTTCCTCTACCCAGAGGAGGATTTCTAAGGAAGACCAAACTGTCTTCAGAGAGTTGTTCCTGTAGTCTAGTTTTATTCTAACGGTAAAAGTAACTTACTTAAAAAATACATATAAACAAACATGTATGTATGCAAGTGTATGTGTGCATGTGGGTTCAAATTACCTTTCACAGGCACATAAGTGGGGAAAAAATCTCAGTTCAGTAAAAAGGAAACTTGTTAAAAATGCTTTATGTGTAGAAATTGTTAGAAACAGCAACTCTAACCCTTAGAGGGCAAAATGTAGTTCATACAAGAAATTACTACAATGAAGATCAAATGTGTTACTTTTATCAAGTTGTGTATGTGTACCAAATGGAAAGGTAGGTTTGAGAAGTTACTCAGAAGCCTTGTTATTTAAAAAAACTGGAAGTATTTCAAAGATTTACCCCTAATAATAATTCATCTCCCCTTTTAATTCTGAGTTAGAAGAATACAACAGCTGAATTTCAAAATATTAGCCTCCCTACATACAAAAGACAAAGATATTTCTGTTCTAAAAGAGTGTAAAATTGTGAAAGGAAGCTTATTTGAGTCTTGATCAATCAAGTATCTATCAATTATGGAACTTGTTAATCATTGTGGCACCCTCAGCAAGCAGTTGCCTTATCAAAAATAAACAGGTGCACTGTTATAACAGGTGAAATAGAAATGGGGTTCTTAACATCTTAACATTCTTAAAACAATTCTAATCCTGCCAGTTGTTATTATTACAGATTTTATAGCTGCCTTTCTAACTCCTTTTTAGCACAGTTTGAGAATATATGTTAATTGCCATTTACTATTAATAAAAAGATTTACTAAAATCAGTTTATAAGACCTAGAAGAGCCTTAATATATGCTATGCTCCTCTGAAATGGATATGAGAAATGTAAATTTTATATCAACAATATTTATCCTGGTTCAATTCTAATGGGATATCATGTTAATTTCACATTGTGATTAATAAAAATGGTTTCTTCTTAAAAAAATAAAAATTAAAAAAAACCACTGAGCTCGATACATTAAGACAATCAAATTTTTCTCTCTGGTAGGCTGAAAAGTGACCCACAAATATGGCCATACTCTAATCCCCAGAACCTTTAAAAAGGGGAAAAGGGACTTTGCAGTGTGATTAAATTAAGAATCTTAAGATGGGGAGGTAATCCTGGATTATCCAGTGGGCCTGATGCGATGGAAGTGTCTTTATAAAAGGAGGCAGGAGGAATCAGTCAGCGGGGAAGGCAAGGTGAGGATGGAAGCAGAGACTGGCATGATGTGTCCATAAGCCAAGGAATGCCAACGTCTTCCTGAAGCTGGAAGGGAAAAGGAAAGGATTCCCCTTGGAGTCTCCAGGAGAAATCCGCCTTATTAACACCTTGATTTTACCTCTGTACGACTCATTTCAGACTTTTGTCTTCCAGAACAGTAAGACTGTCAAAACACTAAGTTTGTGGGAATTTGTTACAGCAGCAATGGTTGAAGAATTAGTGGAATAGCAGTGTTAACTTATATCTGCAATTTTATCACATAGTTCTGGAGATGTAGAAGCAATAGGAGATTGAGAGAACCTAAAAGCTGCATTTCTTATCAAAGAGATGCTTGAGATCTGCTTGCTCATTTGTGCGTGGAATGGTAAGCTTCCCACCACACGGTAGATGCACACTAGAATCAGTAGACCGCTTTGAACCCCATTTGCCATTTGGTAACGGAATGATTTGGGGCAACCAAATTAATCTTTGTAAAATAGGGGAGCTCATTAGCTATCTATAAAAGATATTGTAAGAATTCAATGAGATAATGTAAGTGAAAGGATTTGATATCCCATAAAGATCTTTACCTGTACAAGATATTCTTGCAGACAAAAATATGACATAGAATGTATAAAAGATTCCAATCATTTGCATGGGCTTGTTGTTTGGATTTCAGATAAATGGGAGTTTACTGAAATCTGCCTCCGGTTTTCTTTTAAGGAGCTCAGATGTCATCAAAAGCTTTGGACTCCATCTCTAAGGTTCCTTCTGGCTCTGTCATTCTATAATTCTAAGTGTCAGCCTGAACGATGCTATGATTGCACCATTAATTCTCTCATGGCAGATAGATAGGAACCAAAAGCTCAAGACGCTAGAGTTGATCAAGAATGAAGGATGGTGTGGGCCAGTACAGACTTCTGAGTAAGAGCATTTTATTCATGCGTTCTTTATTCATTTATTCATTACACATATAATCTCTGGGTGAATACAGAAATTACAATGTACAGATCCCGGTTTCAAAGTGCTAGAGTGTGGCCCCATGAAAGTCTTAGAATTGAAAGCAACATGCTAATTAAATATAAAATTTTCAAGTGGTATTAATGAAGAGCCTATATATTTTGTCCAAATGAAATTGTAAATAAAAAATAATGGCAACAACATAAAGAGGTTTCACATAAATTGCAGTTTTGAGGAGGGAAATATATGGATTTTAAAATGTCCTTGATGCATATAAAGTATTTGGATTTGTTTCTGAAAACTAGTAAACTGAAAAATTATTAGGCCAATCAATAGTTACATATGTAAAAATGCAGGTGCTTTTATGATCAGTGTGAACTTTCTTGGTACAAACTGAAGTGACATCTAATTTCTACTTTAACTCTTTATCATCTGGAGAAAAATACGTCTGTGCCCCATCAGCTTTTAAATGGAAATCCATAAATGCAGCAAATCAGATTAATAGTTGTCATGCTTTTGACTTCATCACTCATTCAGAAACTCAGATGTGACCCACAGCTAACATCACACTCAATGGTAAAAAACTGAAAGCTTTTATGCTAAGGTGAGGAATAAGACAAGGATACCCACTCTCACTACTTTTATTCATCATAGCATTGGAAGTCCTAGTCAGAGCAATTAGGCAAGGAAAAGAAATAAAGGCACCCAAATTGGGAAGCAAAAATAAAACTATTTGCAGATTACTTGATTTTATATACAGAAAACCCTACAGACTCCACTAAAAAACCTATTAGAAATACTAAGCAAATACAGTAAAGTTTTGAAATACAAAATCAACAGAGAAAAATCTGTTATATTTCTCTATCCAAGAACAAACTATCCAAAAGAGAAATGAGAAAAACAACTCCACTTACACTTACAACAAAAAGAATAACATACTAGGAATAAAGTTAAAGGAAATGAAAGACTTATACACTGAAAACAAGATATTGTTGAAAGAAATTGAAAAAAACACAAACAAATAAAAAGACAGGCCATGTTCATGGATTGGAAGAATTAATATTGTTAAAATGTCCATACTACCTAAAGCAATCTATAGATTCAGTGCAATCTCCATCCCAATGGCATTTTTCACAGAATCAGAATAATCCTAAAATTTATATGGAATCACAAAAGACCCCAAATAACCAAAGCAATCCTGAGAAAAAGGAACAAGGCCAGAGGTATCACACTCTCCAATTTTAAACTATACTACAAAACTATAGTAATCAAAACAGTATGATATCGACAAAACCAAACAAACAAAATAAAATAGACACACAGACTAATGGAACAGAATTAAGAGCCCAGAAGTAAACCCACACATATACAGACAACCGACTTATGATAAAGTAACCAAGAATACACAATAGAGAAAGAATAGTCTCTTCAATAAATGAAGCTGGGAAAACTAGATCACTGTCTTATACCTAACACAAAATTTAAGTCAAAATGGATTAAAGACTTGAATGTAAGACCTGAAACAATAAAATACACAGAAGAAAAGATAAGTACTAAAATTTCTGGACATCAGTCACAATGGGGTTTTTGTGAATTTGACTCCAAAGGCAAGGGACACAAAACAAAAATAAATGGTACAACATCAAACTAAATAATTTCTGCACAGCAACGGAAACCATCAACAAAACAAAAAGCCAACCAACTGAATGGGCCACCAATATGCATTCAAGAGGAATATTTGAAATTCCTTTGCAAAACATTCATTTTCATGAATTTCTTTTCTGTGCTTTTTTTTTTCCTTTTTTTGCGTTTCAGAAGTAAGCTTAGAGGCAAAAATAATACAAACCGCATTTCCTGAGTCAGACAAACCAAAGGTAGATTTTCATCATCCCTGCAATGTGTCAATTTGCCTTTATAGGTTAAGATAAATTTGACAGTACACAGGGAAATTTGAAAACCATAGTTGTGCTCGACATGAAAATATAATTCTATAATTCTTTTGAATTTAGTAAATAAGATTTATAGCTTAATATGGCTTTTGGAGTAAAGGTGAAGTTGCAGTACTCACATTCAGCTGGGCAGCTGAAAGGATCTGGCTAATTTTCCATATTTGCTCCGGCAGACATATGGTGAAGATGGCAGGGGAAAGAAGACTTCTTGTAGCAGGTTGCATTTTTCAAAAAAGGCCAGGTTAATATTTCCAGACCCACACATTTACGTAGAACTTGCTACTTGCCCATCAAGAGGTAGAGTCTATTTTTCTTCTCCTTGGACCTGGGCAATGCTTTGTGACTACCTGGAATAAAGGAATGTAGAGAAAGTGATACTGTGTGACTTCCAAGGTTAGGTCATAAAACTTGATACAGCTTCCATCTGGCTCTCTCTTGAGATACTCACCTTTGGAACCCAGCCACCATATTGTGGGGGATATAAGCAGCTACATAGAAGGTTCACATGTAGCATGTTCCAGCCATAGCACTATGGTGGTCCCAGCTGACAGCCAGTATTAACCACCAGACACATGAATGAGTGACACTTCAGTTGATTCTACCCTTCAATCTTATAGTCACCCTAGCTGATGCCAAGTAGCACGAGATAAAATGTCCCCACCACACCCCATCCAAATTACAAACCTGTGAGAAAAATAAATATTGTCATTGTCTTAAGCTACTGCTTTGGGGTGGCTTGTTCTACAGCAACTGGAATACTTGTCAAGTGTCTTAATTCTGTTTCATTTTCTGTCAACAGTTTAAGTTTCTTTTCACAAGGAAAACATTTTTTTAAAAATTTTATTGGGGAACATAGGGGAACAGTGTGTTTTTTCAGGACTCATCAGCTCCAAGTCAAGTCGTTTTTATTTTTTCAATCTAGTTGTGGAGGGTGCAGCTCACTGGCCCATGTGGGAATCGAACTGGTGACATTAGTGTTATGAGCACTGTGCTCTAACCAACTGAGCCAACCGGTCACCCCACAAGGAAAACAATTTCACAATCATTTAGAATGATTTCATCTACAATGATTCATATATTCTGGTATCTGAATCTCAAAATAACTGCTCTGTATCCAGTATGCATTTGGTCACTGTTTGACCAACATTGTATGAGAGCTATGCCTGTTCAACTAGGGCAATGCAAATTCATTCTGTAAAAATTATAAAATACATACTCATGAAAATTCAAACTTTACAGATATTTAATACAAAACAAAAAGTCCCACTTCGTTACCTAGCTTCCCCTCAATTTCCCATCTTTCTAAGGTAACCATACCAACTCCAGTGTGTATCCTTTCAGAGACTCTTGTCTGCTTCTCTACACCTTTATACATACACACCCTAAGTATATATCTTAGATGTTTTCTACTATCGATCATGAGTTTATTTTCAGTATGTTGTTAAAGTAAGTCTCTTGATGATAATAATTACAATCAAGATTTGATGATGATGATTGCCATTTTTTGAGCTCTTACTATGTGCCAGGCAATGCAGAACACGGGTAGCTTGAAATTTCCTACTGTAGGAGTATTTATGCAACAGAAATTAGAAAATACTGAAAATCAGGAATTTTGTTTCTGGAAAACCAGTTGTTAAATCTACCAGCAAGGATAATGTTTCCCTTTGCTTATTGATAAATCTCTGGAACCCAGGACAGTGCCTAGCACGTTGTACGTACTCAATAAACAAATATTTGTTGAATGAATGAATGAATGAATACATGTTTTAATCACAGGCTCAAACAATATTCCTATTGATGCATTTCTGAAATAATGTGACTTACAATTTTATGAGCAAGCAAGATTCCAAAATGCAATTCTAGTTATTTTTTCTTTTCAGATGTTTCTTTATTTAATTAGATTCCTTTCTCTGTGGGTCACCAGAGTCAATGACATGGCTCAAGTACTCAATTCACATGGAGGCACAGTTCCCCAGTGGTCAACTGGGGAATAAAATAAATTTAAAGCTTGTAACTAAAAAGTATCATCCTTTATTCCCTGGCCTCTTTTATCATCTTTTGTCATAGTCACATATTTTTTCAGGGTGACTGAATGAAGAAAAACAAAACATATAGAAGTATACATGTACTATGGGTATATGCATGTGCATGAGCCCACATGTAGATCTTTCTGGAGGAATCTACATACATAATAAATAATGTCTTCCTGAAGTAGAAGTGATGGGTTTGTGGGAGATGGGGAAGAAAGTGTGAATAATAAAATATAAAAAGGATAGCAATCCAGTCTTTGTTGTCTGACAGAGGAAGAAAATACTTGTAAGATGGTTGCTTCCAAATGTAAACATTACCCAGATAAATTTAAGCAACTTACACACTTTAGGCCTAAAGAAGCCAAGACAATGGTAACGATAGGGTGGAGGACAAAGGCAGTCCTGAAGAGCAAAACTATGGACATTATTTAACCATCATAATCTGCTCCAGGTTTCAGGTCACTGACAATAATTATGATATGTAGAATGACAGACATACACATGGCACTTCCCTCCGCTAATCTTTTTGATTAACCTTCTCCTAGGCTCCAAGAAGTTCTTTTGGGTCAGGCTGGATGTGAAGAAGATGAAGGATAGTGGTATTAGTTGACTCACCAATTATTCTTTAAAGCTGGTCCCTTTCAATGGTGGGCTAACAAATGGGCATTTAGTTTAATCTTTTTTTTTTCACATTCCAGGAAATGTTAGCAATGTCTATTCTGTTTGTATGAAAAAAACTCAATAGAGTATTATAAATAATGGTATGGCTTATTGTGAGAGTTCTACATTACCACTGGAAAGTAGTTATTCTTGTGACTCCTTGCTTCTGTGACATATCAATAATTTTCACCACTGAAAATGCAGTTATGCTGGTAGCGTTTCCAAAATCAAAGGAACTGGAAAAATGCAAAGAAGCCAGGAGAAGTTCTGGTATTCCCCCAGTAGAAATCAGAGAGAATGAAATGAAGGGAATGTCTAAGAAAATTTCTAGTATTCCAAAGCTTTTTTAGGTCATCAAAATAAATTAACTTTTGAAAGAATCTTAAATGAAAGAGTAGAAGAATCAAAGCAGGGCACATTGCAAAAGTCCAAGGATGAGTCAATATTAGAAAAACCTATTAGTATAATTCATTAAATTATAAATCAAAAGAGAAAAACAGCTTTCTCCTCTTTCTCATTCTATCTCCCTTCCTGAAAGTTCAGTCCAAAGCCATTAGCTAGGTCCAAGAAGTGCGGGTGTGTTGGAACTTGATTGGTATGAGAAGAGAATACACAGGGAGAGGGCAGGGTAATAGAAGGAAGATTGATTTTTATGCAAGGGTTTGATCACATAGGTAACTATCTTAAAGATAATAGAAGTCTGTTCTCTTACTCTTATAAAAGGGAGTTACAAATATGGAAAGGGAGAAAACTAGAATAAACCTATGGAGTTGGATTGGAGTAAAAATATCCCTATAAATTCATTGTTTTCTATATATGGATGGATGGATAAACAGGCAGACAAACAAATAATTTAGAAAATCACAGACATAAATGTGTGTATATACTTGTACACATAAACATATATATGTATTCTCTAGCTAAGTCAACTGAGAGGGGCTCGGAAACAGTGACACCCAAAGAGCAGTGGGTATTCTGTAGAGATAACATCTTGGCTTCTAAATATCATTCTCCAATAAGAGAAACCAGGCTTCTTTGAAAAATGTCTGGTTCTAGGGCTGGGGAAGGCAGAGTAAAGATGAAACTGGAGCATCTTCTTGCAACAGAGGGTAAGGAAATGCTCTAAGAATGAAGCAGACATATCAAAAAAACATAGTAGCAGTTTGATGGTGTTCCCACTGGTCAAATGTGGGATAAGTTGACATCAAAATGTGTAATTTTAGTAATGGATCATAACATGGAAAATTAAATATGAAAACATGGGTTCATAATGATATAAATAAATAAATGTTTGTTGAAGACTGGGATATTTATACCCTTTCAAAATAACTCCACAAAATAAAAATATTTAAAAGGGAAAAGAATAACTATACAGGAGAGAAACCTGATATAAAATACCTTTATCAAGTGATCATACTGAACATCACCAGTATGAGACAAATTAAAATTATGTATCACTTGTGAGATACAATGAGAACAATATAGTATCCTTTCTGTGATATTTCTGGCCAAGATGCATTACCTGAATAAAACCATAAGAAAAGATAGAACTAAAACTGAGGAACAATCTAAAAAGAACTGACCTGTAATTTTCAAAATTGTCAAGGTCAACAAAGCCAAAAAAAGACTGAACAATTGCTCCACATTGAAAGAGACTAGAATTATGATGAGTAAATGCAACATACAATTATTTTCTTCAATAACAACTTGATTGAGATATAATTCACATTTTATAAATTTCACCTTTCCAATGTATAAAAGCTTTTTAGATTAACCTAAATGTATAGCTATCACCACCATGTAATTTTAGAACATTTTCATCAACCCAAAAAGAAGCCTATACCCAATAACAGTTACTCTCCATTCCTTTTTCAGACACCCCCAATCTCTAGGTAACACTAATTTACTTTCAATCTATGGATTTGCCTATTCTGAGCTTTTCATATAAATGGAATCATACAATATGTGGTCTTTCATGACTGGCTTCTTTCATCTAGTACAATTTTTTCAAAGGTCATCTGTGTTTTAATATGTATCAATACTTCATTCCTTTTTTTGGTCAAATAATACTCCATTATATGGAGACACCACATTTCATTTACCTACACATCAGCTGATAGACATTTGGGTTGCTTCCACTTTTGACTATTATGAAAAATGCTGCTATTGACATATCTGTGTAATTTTTGTATGGAGAGCATATGATTATGAACTGGATGTTACTGGGACATGCCTGCGGCATTTGGCAGAACTTGAATGGGATCTAAAGATTAAATGATAGTAATATATCTATGAGTGTTTATTTCCTGATTTTGATAGTCTAGTATTTCTTGTTTGTATAAAATATACACTAAAGTACTCAGGGTTGATGGGGCATCATGAGAGCAACATATACTCTCAAATGGTTCAAAAACAAAACAAAAAAGAGTTGTCTATACTGTACTTATACATTTTCTCCAAGTTTGAAATAGTTTCAGGGGAGACACAGACTTCCCAAAAACAGAAAGAAAAAAAAAACACAAGAAAATTACAGATGAATACCCTTGAGAACATAAATGTAAAAATCTTCAACAAAATATTAGCAAACCAAATTCAACAATACATTAAAAGGATCATACACGACGATCAAGTGGGATTCATTCCAGGAATGCAAGGATGGTTCAATATCCACAAATCAATCAATGTGATAAATCACATTTTAACAAAATGAAGGATAAAATTCATATGATCATCTCAATAGATACAGAAAAGCATCTGACAAAATTTAACATCCATTTATGATAAAAACTCTCAACAAAGTGGATATAGTGGGAATGTACCTTAAGATAATAAAGGCCATATGTGCCAAGCCCACAGGTAACATATCCAACTGTGAAAAGCTGAAAGCTTTTCCTCTATGATCAGGAAAAAGACAAAGACGCCTATTCTTACCACTTTATTCAACATACTATTGGAATTCCTAGCCAGAGCAATTAGGCAAGAAAAAGAAATAAAAGACATCCAGTTTGGAAAGGAAGATGTAAAACTGTCACTATTTGCAAATGGTATATTTTATATAGAAAACTCTAAATACTCCAACCAAAAAGTATTAGAACTAATAAACACATTCAGTAAAGTTTCAGGATACAAAATCAATATAAAAATATCTGTTGTGTATCTATACACTAATAACAAGTAATTTGAAGTTAAGAAAACCATCCCATATATATTACAATTACATCAAAAAGAGTTAAAAACCTAGGAATAAATTTAACCAAGGAGGTGAAAGACCTATACACTAAAAATGATAAGATATTAATGAAAGAAAGTGAGGAAAACACAAATAAGTGGAAAAACATGCTATGCTCATAGATTGGAAGAATACTATTAAAATGTCCATACTATGCAAAGCAATCTACAGACTCAATACAGTCTTTTATCAAAATTACAATGACATTTTTCACATAAATAAATAATCCTAAAATTAAAATCTAATATTAACCAAGAAATTTTGAGAAAGAAAAACAAAGCAAAAGTCATCACACTTCCTGATTTCAAACTATATTACAAAGCTATAGTTATTAAAATTATATGAGATTGGCATAAAACAGATATGAAGATCAATGGACTAGAAGAGAGAGCTCAGAAATAAGCCCATATGGTCAATAATTTACAACAAAGGAGCCAGGAATACACAATGTGGAAAAGACAGTCTCTTCAATAAATGGCATTGGAAAAACTGGACAACAACATGCAAAATAATGAAACTGGACCACTTACACTATACACAAAAATTAACTCAAGATGGATAGAAGACTTGAAACCACAACAATCCTAGAAGAAAACATAGACAATAAGCTCCTTGACATTAGTCTTGGAGATGATTTTTTTGGATTTGACATCAAAAGCAAAGGCAACAAAAGCAAAAATAAACAAGTGGGACTGCATCAAACTTAAAAGCTTCTGCACAATAAAGCATCAACAAAATGAAAATGCACCCTATTGAATGGGAGAATATATTTGCAAATCATGTATCTGATAAGGGGTTAATATCCAAACAATATGAAAACTCACAAAACTCAATAGCAAAAACAAAACAATCAATTTAAAAAATGGGCAGAAGATCTGAGTATACATTTTTCTAATGAAGACATACTGATGGCCAACAGGTACATAAAAAGATACTCAACATCACTCATCATCAGGGAAAAGCAAATCAAAACCACAATGAGATATCATCTCACACCCGTTAGAATGGCTATTATCAAAAAGATAAGAAATAACAAGTATCAGCACGATGTGGAAAAAGGGAACCTTTGTACTCTATTAGTGGGAATGTAAATTGGTGCAGCCATTATGGAAAACAGTATGGAGGTTCCTCAAAAAATTAAAAATAGAACCACCATATGATCCAGCAACTCCACTTCTGGGTGTTTATCTGAAGAAAATGAAAAGATATCTGCACGCCCATGTTCACTGCACCATTATTTACAATAACCAAGATATGGAAACAACTTAAGTCTCCATCAATGGATGAATGGATGAAGAAAATGTGACTACACACACACACACACACACACACACACACACACACAGAGAGAGAGAGAGAGAGAGAGAGAGAGAGAGAGAGAGAGACAAACTGAGATATTATTTAGCCATAGAAAAGAAAGAAAATCTTGCCATTTGCAACAACATGGATGGACCTTGAGGGCATCATGCTAAGTGAAATAAGTCAGACAGACAAATGCCAAATGATCTCATTTATATGTGAAATCTAAAAAAACCAACCAACCAACCAATCAACCAACCATACAAACAAAAGAATCAAGGTCATAGATACAGAGAACTGGTTACTGGGGACTTGGGGTAGGCAATATGTGTGAAAGGTGTTCAAAAGATACAAATTTCCCATTATAAAACAAATGAGTCGTGGGGATTTAATGTACAGTATCATCACTATAGTTAATAATACTGTATTGCATATTTGAAAGTTTCTAAGAGAGTAAGTCTTAAAAGTTCTTATCACACACAAAAATATTTTTTTGTGGGCCGGCCCGGTGGCTCAGGCAGTTAGAGCTCCATGCTCCTCACTCCGAAGGCTGCCGGTTCGATTCCCACATGGGCCAGTGGGCTCTCAACCACAAGGCTACCAGTTCGATTCCTCGACTCCCGCAAGGGATGATGGGCAGCACCCCCTGCAACTAAGATTGAACACAGCACCTTGAGCTGAGCTGCCACTGAGCTCCCGGATGGCTCAGTTGGTTGGAGCACGTCCTGTCAACCACAAGGTTGCCAGTTCGACTCCCACAAGGGATGGTGGGCTGTGCCCCCTGCAACTAGCAACGGCAACTGGACCTGGAGCTGAGCTGTGCCCTCCACAACTAAGACTGAAAGGACAACAACTTGACTTGGAAAAAAGGCCTGGAAGTACACACTGTTCCCAAATAAAGTCCTGATCAGCTTCCCCAATAAAGTCTTAAAATATATATATATATAGTAACTATGTATGGTAATGAATATTAACTAGACTTACTATGGTGACCATTTTGCAATGTATGCAAATATCAAATTATGTTGTACACCTGAAACTAATATAATGTTATATGCCAATTATACCTCAATAAAAAGTTTTCAAAACACAAAGGCACACACACAGAGTCAACACTCACATAAACAGATGCTAAAAGATATTTGATAAAATTGAGCATTTACTGTTGATTTGTAAATTGTGAAAATATCTCAATAAATGGCTATTTCCTTTATATATATACATATATGTAGATATTTATATATATTTGGTTTGATATATATCTTAAACCAAAAATATGCTTAATAATGAAACACTAAGGTATTCCTATTAAAGTCAGTAACAAAACAAGAATGCCCATTACAACCACTATTATTCAGCATTGTTCTGGAATTTCTAGCTAATACCGTAAGTCAAGAAAATGAGATAAGATTCAAAATTACTTTAAAAACTATCAAATGATCATAAACGTTTAGCAAGCTTACCAGTTAAATAACACATACACAAAAAACAACTTTCCTACAAATCAAGAGCAATCTGATAGAAAGCCCAATCCAGAACACATTCGAGTAGTAATGAAATACAAAACTAAAAACCAAGTAAACTGGGAAAAATATTTGGGATATTTTTGCACTAAAATAATTACTACAAGCCATTAAGAAAAATAAAAATAAAAATGCCCTAATAGAAAAATGAGTAACAGATATGAAAAATTAGTTTCCAAAAGGAAGAAATTAAAATGGCAATAGAGAAATGTAAAAAATTTTCTATCTTACTAGTTATTAAAATGCAAAATCAAACAATGAAACACCATTTATTTTTGTTCTTCAAACTGTGAAAGTTTTTTTTTAACGATAGTGGGGGCAAGTATGTAGAGAAATTGGTACTCATACTGTTGGTGGTAACACACACACATTAGCACAATTTTCCTACAGGACAATATGACAAATATACAAATAAACTAAAAAACTTTAAATAGTCTTTCTTTTTTACCCAGTAATTTCACTTCTAGGAATTTACCTAAGCAAAAGTGTATATAAACCTTAGATAGATGTTTATTAAAGCATTGATTATAATGACAAAAAAAAATGAAAGCAACCAATCTAAATGGCCACTAGGGGAGTGCTTGAATAAACTACAAAATTTTGATATGATTAAATATTATGTAGCTAATAAGATGTTGTATGAAACATGTTCACAAAAGATAGTTCAATGTCATTGAAATGTGCTACTGAGAATACATATGCATTCCTATGGTAAACTATTGTATTAAATACACTTAAAGACCTTGCCATTCAAAGTGAGGTCCATGGATCAGCAGCATTGACATCATTTGGGAGCTTGATAAAAATGCAGGTTGTTGCTTCCACCCCTAGACCTAATGAATCAGAACCGACATTTTCCCAAGATCCCATGTGATTCACATGTACATTAAAGAGTGAGAAGCAGATGTGGACGATGTCCTTTAACTGCCCACTTCTTCATTCATTTTAGGTTTTCAGAATCTCCTTTTGCTACTCCTCCTCTACCGACTCTTGCATGATCTACTAACTATCCATTTAATAATAACTTATTAAAGGTAGAAGACCTGAGAGTGATTTGTGATAGAATGGGTATAATGAGCTTCCAAATTAAAGTCATCTGATAAATAGTTATATTCCTTATAGGTGGGAGTTTGGGGTTGGGGGAGGAGTCCCACCGAAATCCAAATGGGTGTGAATATAGTCTCATATACTCTTCTTGGACTCATTGAATCAGAAAATACCAAACGCTATCACCTTCTTCCATTATTCTCATTCATTAGTCCTATACTCTAGGTAACATTTTCTGGCTGCCTATCCACTGTTTAGGGCTGACTACCTGCTGAAGGAAAAATGGCATTCTGCCTTCTGAGTAGCACATGCACATTCATTAGTCCAATCCTCCAGCACAGTCCTATTCTTGTACAGACATAAACATCCAGCTTTCAACAGCTGATAGTCCAGAACTTCAACGAAACAAATAGTGGAAAAAGAACCAGACCTCATGTATAAGATAAGAACCAGAACAGTTAATGAGAACAGGATGTTAAAAATGGGAAAACCAGGCCTCACTTTTTTGGCAGCTTCGTCTTCTCCCAGTTCCCACTCACAATAATACTGTATGCTCTGGAACAACCAATTGCCGTCAATATTCCCACAAACTCCATTCTTTCTATGCTGTTCCTGCTACCTCAGTCTTGAATGCTCTTAGAGTGGTCACTGCCGGGATGACCTCTGCTCATCTATTAAGACTCAGCTCAGGAAGCATCTGCTCCTCCAGGCAGCCTTCCTTCCAGCGCCAGGCTGCGACGTGTGGGCAGCAGTGTCCATTCCCTAGCACACTGCTTAACCTCCATGGAAGCGCCCTACACCAGTGCCATCCAATAGAAACATGACGGGAGCCACAAAAGTTTACATTTTCTAGTAGCAGTTTTTAAAAATTAAAAAGTGGGTTACATTCATTTTAATTATGTAGTTTATTTAACCCAGCATATTGAGAATGTTATTTAAACAGGTAATCAATACCATATTAAAATTATGATTAGATATTTTACAGTCTTTTATCATATCAAGTCTCTATAATCCATTGTGTATTTTACATGGAGAGTGCCTCTCAATTCAGACTGGCCACATTTCAAGGGCTCAGTAGCCACATGTGGCTAGCAGTGGTTGTATTAGACAGTCCCGCGTTAAGCTGAAAGAATCTGCTTATGGATTTGTCTTCCCTACTAGAAGGTAAGCCACTCAAGGGCTAGGTCAATGTTTTACTTGTAATACCATCAGTGCTGCATCAGTATCTGGCACATGTTGAGCACTCAGTAAATGTTTGCTAAACTGAATCGACCGGAAGGTATTTTGAGAGAAGGTGGCATTTTAGCAGGTGCTCAAATGAAGAGCAGCTTATGTGTACTAGTAATAATTATGATGATGGGAAAAATAGCTAACATTTTGGTCTTGGATTATGTTCCATGCTTTTTCAATGTATGATCTTCTTTAGTTCTCACAACAACCCCAAATACTCTTGTACCGTTATTACCTCCACTTTAGGGACAAAGAAACTTGCCCCAAATCATACAGCTACTAAGTGCAAGAGCCAGGACTTACTGAAATAGTTATAGAAAAACAAGGTAAATGATAATCAAACACCCCCCCCACACACACACAATAAACAAAAAGTTGAAAATAAACTATATTCACAGATGTTGTACACCTACTCCAATAGGTAAGCCTTCTCCTGAACCTCCTTTACCATCCCCACCAGGATTTTTCTGGGGCTTTGTGATCTGCTGAGTTCTGCCTTATGCAGGATATACCTCTTTCCAAATTTTTGAACCAGCCCTTCTTTACTTGAAATTTACTATCTATCACACTTGCCTTCTGAGTTGCTTGCATTCCGCCTGTCTTATCAAAATGGCAGAACTTTTCACAAACCACTCCAGTGAATCAAGTCACCTTTCCCAGAGCCTAATCTTCTCCCAGCATCTGGAGAAAGAGTAGGACATACATCTTTCCTCCACCTGCCCCCAGAGGACCCCTCAGTCTCACTCAGATGTCCTGTGGGGAGGTGAGCAATCACTGATGATTTGTACTTTTGTTTAAAGGAATGAGGCTAAACTGTGCTTCACAAAAACAATGCTGATTGTTTTTGTTTTGTTTTTCTTTCTTTGTGTATAAAATTTCCATTATCTCTAAACCTCAGGAACCAACACCACATCTGGCAAAGGAAATAAAGCTGGAAACATAAGAAAAGAATGGATTAGGAGAAGACTTGAAAACAGGCAACTGCATTTGGATTTGATGTGGTGGGAAATAAAGATCCCTGGAGGGTTTCTGAGCATAGGAGTAATGTGATGAAAACAGTGATTGAGGAAGACGAAATGCAAGCGGGACAAATTGAAGGGAGGGGCTAGAATCAGAGAGGAGGCAGTCATCCAGGCCTGCGGAGGCAGAGAGAACAAGGGAGAAAACAAAGGTATTAGGAAAGGGACCCATGATTCTATATAAATTAATTAACATATGCCCACCCCGAAGTCACTTTACTACCAAGTTACTACCAGTTTTTTATGCTCTCACTCTATTTGGGAAGGCAAAAATAAACCCATGAGGAGCTGAATATTTTCATTAAAATGATAAAATTTCATCTCTGTGAATATAATGGCTTAACTGTAAGTATACCCTGCTGAGCAAATGAGCTTTATCATGAGCATGTGGAATAGTTCTTGGTGCAGAAATGGAGCACAGAAAAATTTACATTATGCCCTTATTTACAGAATAAACAAGCACAATGAAAACAAAATACTTTTTTATAGCAGCCTCATGTCGATGAAGCCCATATGACAGAAAAGAAATGGCTGTCCCCAAAGTGGCAGTCCCAGCCCGAGAGTGCCCCTAATTCATTGCCTTATGGGATTCTAAAAGCACGCTATCCATGTCAGGTTCTATAGTGGCAGGAGGTATAATTTGACTCTCAGGTGGACCAACAACATTTGTCAAAGCTCTACACCTTGAGCCACAGTAATCAAAACAGCATGGTACTGGCACAAATAATCGACACGTAGATCAATGGAACAGAATAGAGAGCCCAGAAATAAACTCACACCTATAATGGTCAATTAATCTAAGACAAAAGAGGCAAGAATATACAATGTAGTAAAGACAGTCTCTTCAACAAATGGTTTGGGGAAAAATGAAATTGGATCACTTCCTTACACCATATACAAAAATAAACTCAAAATGGATTCATGACTTAAATGTAAGACATGAAACCATGAAACTCCTACGAGAAACTATAGGCAGTAAATTCTGTGACATCACTCTTAGCAATATATATATTTGGATATGTCTTCTTGGGCAAAAGAAGCAAAATAAAAAATGAACAAATGGTGCTACATCAAACTAAAGAGATTTTGCACAGCAAAGGAAACCAAAAACATAACGAAAAAGACAACATACTGAATGGGAGACGATGTTTGCCAATGATATGTCCAATAAGGTGTTAATATAAGGAACTCATACAACTCAACACCAAAACAAACAAACAGACAACCCAATTCAAAAATGAGCAGAGGACCTGAGCAGAGGACCTGAGCAGACATTTCTCCAAAGAGGACATTCAGACGGCCAATAGACACATGACAAGATGCTCAGCATCACTAGTTATGAGGGATATGAAAATCAAAACCACAATGAGATATTGCCTCACACCTGTCAGGATGGCTATCATCAATAAAACAACAAACAATTAAGTGCTGGCGAAGATGTGGAAAAAAGGGAACTTTTCTGCCCCATTGGTAGGATTGCAAATTGGTGCAACCACTATGGAAAACAGTATTAAAAATAGAACTTTATGACCAAACAAACCCACTTCTGGGTATTTATCCAAAGAAATCCAAAACATGAATTCGAAAAGATATGTGCACCCTATGTTTGTGGCAGAATTATTTACAATAGCTAAGATACCGAAGCAACTGAAGTGTCCATTGATAGACAAATGGATAAAGACGAGGTGGTATATATATACAATGAACTATTACTTGGCAATGAGATAGAATGAAATCCTGCTATTTGCGGCAACATAGATGGACCAACAGGGTATTGTGCCAAGTGAAATAAGTCAGACGGAGAAAGACAAATACCATATGATCTCACTTATATGTGGAATCTATAAAACAAAATAGACAAACAAACAAAACAGAAACAAACTCATAGATACAGAGAACAGACTGCTAGTTGCCAGATGGTAGGGAGGTTAGGAGGATGGGTGTAAAAGGTGAAGGGATTAAGCAGTAGAAACTGCCAGTTATAAAAACAGTCACAGGGATGTAAAGTACAGCATAGAGAATATAGTGAACAACATCATAATAAGTATATATGGTATTAGGTAGGTACTAGACTTACTGTGGGATCATTTTATAAGGTATATAAATGTCTAATCACTATGTTTGTATACTTGAAACTAATATAACATTCTATGTCAACTGTAATTGAAAAATACAAACAAATTTTTTAAAAGAAGCAATCTGATAGTTTATCAGCAGGAAAATGGATACACATATAGTGATCTGTTCATGAATAATTATACCACATAGCAGTTAAAATGAATGGACCAGCTCTATGTTCTGAAATCTAATGCTAAATTCAGAAAAAACAAGTTGCAAAATGATATGTACAGTGTGCTTCCATTTATTTAAACATTTAAAACATACAAAATGACAGTACCTATTGTTGAAAGATACATGTGTATACAGAAGTAAGAAAGCATGCAAATTCAAGACACTGGGGTAGGAGGAAGAGAAATGGGATTAAAGAGGAATCAAAAAAGAATTTAAATAGGTCTGAAGGAACTTGTCAGAATGTTAGGATTGCCTAGAACTCAATAGTGGCACAGAGAGCTTTGTTATTAGGTTCTCCTTATTTATTACTTGTTTAGTAAAAAAAAAAAAAAAAAAGAAAAAAAATTGTTAAGTCACATGTACTCACCTGAGACCAGATGGCTAATTGGCAGGTAATCTGGAAGAAATCCAGGGCAGGATATTGACTAAATCCCAATCTTGTCTTCTTTCCACATGGCTCCCAGTTCATGATCTGTTTGCAAATAAAGGATTTGCATCATTTTAGTCTTAATCTTAGTAATTTATTTTTACCTGAGAGATATTGTTCCCCAAAGTGCATGAAGGCAACATCTGCTCTGGCCAGATATAGCACAAAGCACGCTTGCTTTGTCAGGCTGAGCTGTTGCTTCAGTTTGTTACTTGGCTCTGTTTTCCACCCTTGCTCACTCAAAATGCTGAGCCACTGAAAGGTCAGTAGAGAGAGAGAGATGATCTAAACATGCAAAAAGTGTAATGAGGGAGAAGGAGAGAGAGAGGGACGGAAAGCGAAAGGGAGAGAGAGAAGGAGGGGGAAAAAGAGGGAGGGAGAGAGGGAAGGAGAGAGAGAAACATGCAGAGACCCTCCGATCCAGATACAGGGGCTCTAAGAAAGCAGTGTTCATATGCCAATGAAGGTGAGGATGGCTCACTAAAAATCAGAATCCTTTCCTTGGAGCTCCTAGCAACCGAGAACACCTGCCTTAAGGCTTCTGTGTGTCCTCCCTCACCTCAGTTATTGCTAATTCTGCCATGCCCCTCAACCCTCAGAGAGCAAAAGTGGAGATGGACTTGAAAATAATATTGGATAAAAATTGGAAGGCTTAAACTTGAGTTTGGTATTGCTACTAACTAAATGGATTCATTTTCCTCATCTGTGAAATGAGAAAAAATGAGGATGGTGAAAATCAAACCAGATAGAGGCACAGAGAGCTGTGATTGTGCACATTGTGGGCACATGAGATTTTCTTTGTTCTGTAAATCAAAGCAGCCCGTTACAGCAATGTGCTGTAACCATCCATGCAAGACGTATATGTGGTCCGTAAGAGCCTTCCTCTGTAGTAGTATTAACTCTGGTCAAGTGGTTTTGCCTCCCTTTACCCACTCTACAAGAGGAGCGGTATCAATCAGCAAACTCTCTTCCAACATTGATATTGTGTGATCCGTTTTGTTCCAGATCTAGGAGAACTGAATTGGAGTTTGGAATTGGTAGTTTGGGTACTTCCAGGCCACCTTATTCCCCACGGTACACATTCCTAGGATCCTATCAATCACACAGGACCCCAGAAGAAATCTAACAGCCCAGAGATATAATTACAGTCATTCTAATTGTCCCCAAGTTCAAGTGTTAGAGAAAAGAGAATTGGATTCTCTACCGAAGCAGGTGGATATCTGGTTTAGTAGACATCCTGCTCGAAGAGGGGGGGGGTAGCATTCCAATACTTTTTTCTGTGTAATGACAAATACATGAGGAATGCGACACAGGATGACCTTTGAGGGAGCTTCCAACCTTGTGATCTCATGTGACTGCTTCACTGATAAGTATCACTTGAAAATGAGGTCAGGTATGACCAGCAATGGCAGGCTAAGAGCCAGAGCCAGGGGCTGTACAGGCTCCCTGCCTCTCTGTGTTGCTCTTTCCAAAAGACAGACATGTCAGATGTGGCAGCTGTAACTTGAGGGAGTGACTGGAGTGTGGTCCTGAAGCAGCTGTGTGCCAGCAGAATGCTCTGCCAGGCCCTCCACAATAGGGCTGACCCCATTCCCAGGGAAGCCAGTCCCCCGGGGATGTGGCTGAGAATGACAGGTCCATTCTCAAAGGAAAGGGCATGATTAGTCACTCTGATCACAGTCTACTACACAGACCCTCCCCCAGCTATCCCATCCCCTGGCTTCTGACAGGATGAAGCAGATGACAGGAAAATCACTTAGTGCAACACGTAGCCTGGCCAGCGGCTTTAAGATACATCATAATGCCCGTGGCTGGAACGGTTACAATGAGAGGAGCACGGGCGGCCTCCTGAATCACAGTGGACACCTGTAAATGATTCATTCTGTGTCTCTGGCAGGCCATGCTCGTTCCTGCCCGGGGCCTCTGCACTGGCTGCTTGCTCCCAAAAATGCTTGGCCCTTGGGTCGCTCACAGCTGGCTCCTTTCTGCAGTACAAATTTCATTTCAAATATCACTTTTCTTAGGTCTTCCACACACATACCCTCCCACGACTTTCTAACACAACATTCCATTTTAGATTTCATATAGAACTTCTCATGATCTGAAATGATTCTGTTCATTTATTTCTATTGTTTATTATCTATTTTCCCTTTAGAATGTTAATGAGAGCCAACCTCACTGTGGTCTTCTCTGATCTATTCCCAGCACCTAACAAAATATCTGGCAGATAAAGGATGAATAAATATTAGCAAAATTAATTCGTTAATGAGTTGATTAATTCTATCTAGGACAGGTGTGTACTAGCACAAAGAGGGTTTCCCTCTGTGATCTGCGGCAGTGGTGAGATTTCAAAGCTTCAGGGTGGCTTTCATAGATACTTTTTATTATCTCACCATTTCATGAGCCATCCCCTGTCCTCTCCCCCACTAAAGATCTGAGAATCACTCTCTGATCCATAGGGATTGGCTTCTGACATCTATATTTATACAACATAGTTTTTTCACTTAGGAATGGATTTGGTTGCAAATTAACAACAATAACAATGACCCATCACAGTGTACTGTGATTTCAACAAATAAGTTATTTTTCTCAAGAAAGAATAAATCAGGAAGTGTGCAATCCAATGTCAGTGTGGCAGCTCAACCATAGAGGGAGCTTAGCTTTGTCCTTTGTACCCTCTATTCCTAGCACAAAACTTGCATCTGGTACTTTTCACACCAGGGGCACAAAATGGCTGCTGCACCACCAGGCCTCATGTTTGACTTCCAGAGAAGAAGGGTAATGCAAAGGGAGAAAGAGCCATGCCAAGTAAATTTGTTGTTTCTTTGTATTGGGAAAACAAAAGCTTTCCCAGTATCCATATCCAGCCATCTTCTGTTACATCTCCTACATTAGTACTTGGTCACCTGGCTACCCCTACACCAATTACTGACAAAGGGAAATGAGATTTCTATAACAGGTGTAACTGTCAGCATCATCCTCTGAGGCTGGAGAAAGGCGCTATTTTCCTTGAGACCAAGGGATTGCCACACTCTCTCAACAAACACGCATCATAACTAAAAGGACTAGAGTAGATATTTGACCCAAAATTAGAGCTGAGACTTACAGAAACTGAGAGTTAAAGGCGAATCCCTTGAACTGTCATGCTTTTAAACTTTCCTAATGTTTGGTTGTGCAAATTGTTTAAATCCTATCATATGCTCAAATATCTTCACAATATATTCTCTATTTTCTTAAGCTAGCTCGAGATACGTTGTTGTTTATTATCAGCGCATCTAACTACCAACATTCCACATAGCCAATTAGGCTGTGCTGCATGGGTGCTGTAGGGTGGCAGACGACCATTCACACCTTCCTCAGGAACGATCCTTTCTACCGAACACTGGGCTCCTCCTGATGTGACCCAAACACTTAGACATTATGTCATCAGCCCAACAACCTCCTCCCTCTTCCTCTTCACCTTCAGACAGTATCTGCTGAGGTCCCAAATGCACAGAGAACTCTGTTGGGTACTTAAAGGGGGGTTGTGCAATACCACTCACACTAACTAGTGGAGGAATGGAACTGCTGCGATGTCACATCACAAATCTATGACAAAGGCCCAAAATATATCATGTCTTCTGATTAGCCCAGTACTGTTTTTCTTTTTTAAGCCACCTGATTATTCAGGCCAAACACACACACACACACACACACACACACACACAGTGCCATCTACATCCCTGCCATCAAGAAAGATCCTAATGAATGAAAAGCTTGGCTAGCCCACCTCAGTATTCCATCCGTTCTAAAAGCCGTAAGGAGTATTTTGTGGGAGGTTATAAGAATTGTCACTGAAATATTCTATAGGGACACATCTCCGCAGACCTCTTGCTCTGTCAACTATGAACTTGATATATATTCTCTTTCAATGTATATATCTCTTCAACTTATGCAAATTTTAGACAGAATTTTTCAAAATGTGTTGCTTGCAACTTACATGTTTTACATAAACAAATGGTTCCATGATCATATGACCTTGGAACATGATTAAAGAAAGTTAAATGCCTTCTTCATTGCAAGACATTGAAAAGCCTTTAATATTCCAATATGCATAATGAGTGGCTAAGAGAGAGATTTAGTATGTGGCATCTTCCAACTTTGTTTAACCACAAATATTTTTCCTTGGTGTATATTTAAAGGCTGGTGGTGATTCAAGAGATATGCTTTAGGAAACACTGCTGGGGGAAGGGGCAAGTGGTAAATCTTAGAAACTACTACCTCTTTATAAATACCAAAAGGTATATTCTATGACTTGTCCAAACTTATGTGTACCCCTAGTGAATATCACCAGATATTTAGGGTCATCCCTCAGTCCACTGTTCCTGAGTTATACATCACAGCTGCTGTCCTTGGTGGAAAGTACACTGGTCTAGAAAGGATTGCACTTATGTTCTTGAACTGATCATGTTATTTCTATGGTCATCAGGTTCCCCTTCTTCGACATGAACATATTAGGCTGTCTGAGAATAAGGAGAATGAGGTCATTACCGAAGAGTTTAACAGTCTATTATTTTTCTTTTGTTCCAACCTTTAATCAAAGCAATTTTCATTAATGGAAGGGTGAGCAAGCCACACTGACCTCAGTAACATGATATGTAAAAACTTATTTATCTTGTTTAGATCTATCTTCTCTAAAAGACCACTTGGTATGACTTAACAAAAATATCCTGCCTACCAATGTACAAACTTTTCCCTAAGACGTCTGGTACCAATTTGGCTGCTTCAGAACCTTTATATGCTTTCAACATCCCTTCACTGACAAAATGATTTTAGAAGAATTAAATGTCAAGATTTGGTTTTGCCAAAGCTTCATCCCTAGGACATCTAGAAATAAATCTTGCTTCCCTGGAAGCCTTTGGTTTTTTTTCAGGGACAGAGAGATCCAAGTCAAAGAGAAAAATAACTGGACAAACTCATTTGTCACAATGTAATAATCATCACAGTGTAATAATGTAAACTGCAGTTGACAGAATAAGTCTAGGGGAACTTTATCTTTAACTAAAGGTTCAACATTATCAGCCATTTAATAATCAAAACTTCATTGTTTATCTTTATCCTCAAGATGAACATTTTCAGGCTATATTAATAAGGATTTTTATTCCCTAAATTTACTTTGACCTTATATTCTCCTAAATTGAATCATTTGAAATATTCTGAGAAAAATGTGAGGTTCTAACCACACCCCTATAACCTACCTCTGTGAGAAAGGAAATGGTCTCTACAGCAATAGGAGCAAGAATATTAGAAGGTGCATGGATCAAAATAACCTAACAAGGGCACCAGAAGACCAAGATTCTAGTCAGTGTTTAGACAGCTGTTGTTATGGAATGAATCGTGACCTCCCCCAACCCACCCATAATTCATATTTTGAAGTCCCAACCCCCAGTGCCTTAGAATGTGACTTTATTTGGCGATAGGGTCTTCATGGAGGTAATCAAGTGAAAATGAGATCATTAGGGTGGGCTGTAATCCAATATGACTGGTGTATTTAAGGGAGAGAAAATTTAGACACAGACATACATATTGGGAAGATGATATGAATAGACCCAAGGAGAAGACAGTCATTTATAGGCCAAATAGAGAGGCCTAGAACAGATTTTTCCCTCACACCCCTCAGAAGGAACCAATCCTGCCAATGCCTTGACTTTGAACTTCTAGCCTCTAGAACTGGAAGACAATAAATTTCTGTTATTTAAGCCATTCAGCTTGTGGTATTTTGCTATGGCAGCCCTGAGAAATGAATATACTTGTGTTGTTGGGTAAATCTTCTAATATCTCTAGGTCTCATTTCCTCATCTATAGCATTAGGGGGTAAATGACCTTTGAAATTGCTTTTATCTCTAAAGGTTAATGATCAAGGATGAAGGTAGACTCTCACCAATTCTCCTGAGAAGCAAACATGCCCCATCTTCTGAGAAAAGCTTTCCTTCTTATCTACAGATCAATGGATTAGAAGCCATTCTTTAATAATTCTGTCTGGCCATCCTAATTTATATTTCAGTAATGACTTCGGAAAGCAAAATAAGAAAGGAGGCCCAAAGTAACTCCTATGAAATGCCACGATCTTATAAGTTTATATCTTTTTGCAAGAAATTAATCATTTGGAAAAATTGGCTTATAGATTCTAAGGGAGGTGCTAGGGTGGGCTCAGATGAAAAGACCAATAACAAATGTAAGTTTCATGACATGGTTCCCCATAACAGAACCTCTGTAAAGTAAATAAAAGCACATATTTTATGCTCTCTTCACAGCCCATTTCTGGGATGTCCCTCCCTCTTTCCCCCCGATGTTTATCATGAAAGGAAACGTGTTTCAGGCATAACTAATGAATGCTACTCCCTGACCCATATCGACAATAAAATAGTTGATAACAGTGACTTTTTGCAACACTTATCAGTCTCTCTCATCAGCTTGAATCATCTTGGTATAAATCCCAGGCTATTATTGCATCCTCAAAGCTTGGAATATAGTATTAATGCCAGAATCATAATGGGTAATGAGCATTTTGGCCACTGAAAATTCAATTCTAAATGCCATAAAACAGAACTGACGTTCTAGCTCCCCTTCTCTTTACCACACTGAATGTGTGTTCTCCTACCAAAGGAAATACAGTGATAAGTATTTTATGGTATGATATGATTTTATCATTCCTAAGAAGCAGTGATAGGGTAAACTTCTTCAGCGGCAGCTAAATGGCTGGCTTAACATCAACTATATTAAAACAAACAAATGAAAAAAAAAACAAATCAACAAACTCGGCAAGCAACAATTCAACATTTCAATGGAAAGTTTTTATATTTGTCAGGGTCCCAATAAGGTGGAACATTCAAATCAGGATAACTCAATGAAGGTTTATTTACAAAGGTGTACTCAGGATGTAATAAAATCACAGAGACTGTGGGCAATAATACAGGATTAGGAGCTAAAGCACTGCTACTACTTTGAGCACGAAAAGGCAAGGAGGATTGTTGAGCAGAACCGGAAGGAGGAAGCCATGTAAAGAAAAAAGTAGCGCTATTCCATCTAGAGTCATTGACCAAAAGAAGGGAGTGAGGGCCATAAATACCCTGACCTTACTCAACTCCCTCCCTTCCGTTTCCTGCCAGGGATCCTCAATGGTCAGATCCAACGGGGTGCCCATGAATGTGGTCCATAGGGTCAGCCTCTAAGACCAGGCTGAGTAGATCTGGAGAGACAACTGTATAATACATGGCACAGTGCTAAGTAACCCAACAAACTCATTGAGATATTTGTAAATTTTGTAACAGCAGAAACATATTTGCTCTTGCTCATTTTATCCCCAGGTATGTCATTCCAACACCAATTTTCCAATTCTTTGACACCAAACTGAATGTTCAATAATTCAATTCAATACAACATTAACTACTCAGAGTTAGCACAGACCCCACAAGTTAAGAGCTCAGTCTCACTTTAGACGCCAGCACAAATGGGGTTCCTACGTGACCCACATTTCTGCCTAGCTGACTGCAAATCTGGAGAGGCTCCTGCAACCCCAACTCAGGATCAATAATTCATCCCAGTGAAAAGAACTCAGGAAAGCTCTCTATTTCATTACAGTTCTATTAAAAAGGATACAACTCAGTAACAACCAAATGGAAGAGATGCAATAGCATAATGTATGGGGGAAAGGAGGGTACAGAGCTCACATGCCTTCTCCACCTGCACCACCTCCCAGCATATCAATGTGTTTACCAAATTAAAATGTCCCTTAGCCTCATTGTTTCAGAGTTTTTATGGAAGCTTCATTACACAGGCATGATTTACTAAGTCCTTGGGCATTGGTGATTGAACTTCATCTCCAGCCCTGCTCTTCTCCCTAGAGGTTGACAGTGAGGCTGATATTTCTAACCCTCTAATCACATGGTTGGTTCCTCTGGTGACTAGCACCCATCCTGAAACTAAGTTCCTCCATGGTTAGTCACTTCGTTAGAATACAAAAGACATTCCTATGACTCTGGAAATTCCAAAGTTTTAGGAACTCTGTGCCAGGAACTGGGACAAAGACTAAATATGTATTTTTCACCAGGCCACACCAGTACACTGGACCACAGTATATGCCACATAGCAGGCATTTAGCATTTGCTAGTGAATGATGCACTCTCTTGTGGGCCACTCTAGAGTTATTTCTCCTTCTTTCCTTCTTCCTTTTGAAAGATGACTGAATTTTTTAAGCCAAAAATATTCATGGCTTTAAGATTCTCCTTCCCCTTTAGTTGGATAATCTATAGAAGACAAACCCTAACTGGCTTCCAGAATCTTAGGGCATTTCACACCTCTGACATCCCAAGCACAGGGAGACTCAAACGAGAAACATTCACAGAGATTTTTTAGTGATGGAATTTAAATTGTTGATTTACAATCTGCTCCAGTCTCCTCACAGTTTCATCTCTTCTTGTCACCTTCACAACCAACAGACTCTGCTGCCCTAAATAGAAGTAGGAAGCTAGGGTTGGACATTTGCTGGCGGTGGTAGGATATTTTTGCTTATGTAATATGTTGTATATAGTGCCACCCAAAAGACTATATTCTGGATATTTCCCCAATGATATGAATCCCATCTTATGTTTTTAAAATCCCAAGTGATCAGCTTTTACTTGTCATAGAGAAAACTGAATTTCTAACAGGAGAAAATTTGAAACCAGGGATGAGGAAAACACAGAATGTAGTAGGGCTATTCTAAATACATTAAAAGAAAAAACAAAAATGAAAAACAAACATAGGTCCATTCAGAGCTAATATGCCTTGAAAATGTGGTATGGAATTCTAGTTTAAAGGAGGGTTGGGGGGAAGAGCGTTGAAGTTTTCTATCCACCAACAGAGCTAGCTATCAATCTGATGGACTGTTAGGATTCCCTATAGTAAGAGACTTCTATATCAACAAAAATGAGCCAAGCTCTATGACCCAACTCTGACCTCTCAATCTAAACAGTTATCTAAGGACTTCATCAGGCCCTTTTAGAGAATATTTTTAGACCTGCTCACACACCCTTGGCCCACCTTTCTGTGGAAGTAGGGTACCCTTAAACCTGAGCAAAAAATGCAAAGGGGGCTCCTGAATTTCCACAACTGAGTGTCCTGTTTGGCCATTGCATCTTTTGTGCATGTGATACCCCCTTTGATCAGCAGCACACAATATCATCACTTGAGGCACTGATCAGAAAATTCATCCAGGAACAGATTGTGATCACTTGCAAATGTTTGCTAGAGACCCCTGACATCGGAAAGAAATGCCTAAGGCAGTTGTTCTAAAACCAGTCAATCATTCTACGTGACCTGGGGGGAGGGGTAGACAGGAACAACCAGGGGGTCATTTGAAAGAGAGACAGTGAGAGAGATGAGTGGATATATGGGCCCCCCAAGGTGTATGGAATCATATCTAGAGGTGGGGCCTGGTGTCTTTTTTAAGCTACACATCCTCCCTCATCATACAAATTTTCCTTTTGATATCTCTAAACAATAGTCACCTGGCTTGGGTACAATGGAATTACATGGGAACTTTTTCAAAATATACATGTGCAAGACTTTTCTTCCCCAACCACCCACTGCACCATCCTGACAAACAGTGCAGTAGAAACCTATGTATTTTGCATGAGTTCCCCAGGTCATTCTGATCCTATCTGCCTCCCTTCGTTCCGCCGCATCCTCAGCTGAGATACACGCAACTCTAGTTCTCTGTTACACTCGATTACTAGAAAGAAATATATTTGGGTCACATATCTTAATTCCCTGCTGACATACCTTAATGGAATATTTAACAATACACGTTTGACTTAAATCAGAAATGCCATACAGGAGTTATCTACTTGAATTTTACACTGTTACACCTTCTGGAAAACCAATCTCAGTCATCTGGTATGTTGCCCAACATCCATTACATAAACCCTTCCCAAAATTCCATGTCTGACAAGAGATGGTCTTCCCTAACAGAACATGTCTGTGTCTTTTTAATAGACAATGATAATGAGATAATGCACAGCATTTGCCCTGGTGCCTCAGCTGCTAGGAAACAAGCTATTTTTAGCAGTAATAGCATAGTGGTGCAGATTCTGAGAAATGGCTCGTCAGAGAGTAAGTGCTATCCAGTGGAACTTCCTATGAGGATAGAAATGTGCTTTGTCTACACTATTTCGGTAGCCAGTAGGCACAGGGGGCTAGTGAGCCTTTTAAATGTGATGAGTGTGACTGAGGAATGAATTTTAGATTTTATTTAATGTCAGCTAATTTAAATTTAAAGAGCCACATGTGGCTTGTTGGCTATATTGAACAACATGATTGTAAGGCCACTTTTTACCTTTCAACTTACAGTTAATACATACACATAAGTAAGATGATACAAAACTTTTATAGTAGTTTCAACTTAGGTGTACATGCTATGTTTAATTTCTAAGAGGGTCGTTGGCTTTTAGTAATATTGTTGGAAAGGATTTGTGCATATCAGGGGTTGACTGTCGGCATTTGGCTGCTCTCGATAAAAAGGCTCAGGTGATGTCTCTGGAGCAGCCTGATGTACCGGAACATGCCCTCAGGCCTGAGCTGTTACAGTTAGAACTGCTGAGACCTGATGGCAGAATCGCTGACCTTCCTCTGAACAGTGCCACCATACCCTGCCTGAATGGGACCCTCAGCTAGAGACCCTGTTCCAACCCAATCCAGTACCGGGAGGGCCGCAGGTGGCCTGAATGCTTGCTTCATTAATTCACACCTGGAGAGTGTGTTCTGTTTTTAACAAAGGGCCCAGGGGGTCTGCAGGGTTTCTCCACCTCAGCATATTGACGTGTTGAGCTATGTGATTTCTGTGCTGTGGAGTCCTCTGCGCTGGAGGATGTTTAGCCGTATCCTGGCCTCTACCCGTTCACAATACACACTTGACTTAGATCAGATGCTAGTAGCGTCCCCCAACCCTCCTAGTAGCGCCAATCAAATATTTCTCCATACATGGTCGAATAGCCCCTGGGTGGCAAAAATCACCCCCCTCTGAGAACCACTGATCTAGATAGTAAGTTCTTAGACCATGAGCTACTTACGAAAAGAGATCAGTCTTGTGTATTTTATTTTTTTTAATCTGTAATACCTATCAGATGCCTGAGGTATGATATACACTCAATTAAGCATTGCTTGGATGAATGAATACAAGGCCACTATTATTTTTTAACTATTTAAATAGCCCTCTGTCATGCAAGGAGTCATGTGGGGTGGCATGCGGAGTCTGGTCCCGCCCCCCACATAAGAACGCAGGACACGGTGAGGCCAAAAAGGAACACCGACGGAGCCATAGGTAGGGGTCTCATGCTGGCGGCTGGGTTGGAGACACAGGAGGCAGGAGCCACACGATCTGCATTCCATACTCTGCCACACTACGTGCTTGCCAGCTACCATCTTCTTGCTAGCCCCATTTTCTTACTAGTGTAGCCACAGCAGTTATTTTAGTGGGCAATGGCTCACTGGTTACCGCTGATGGCCAACTAGCCACAGATGATGGCCATCCAATCAGTTGATGGCCATTTACTACCTGAGCCAGCACCTTTCTATGTGAGGCCGAGAGCCTGGAAACTGCTCTCTGGGGCTCTGTCCCTACACCCCCACAGTGCCTAGAAAAATGTAAGATTCAATCAACAAATATTTTCTGGTTGGCTAATGTTTTTACAGGTTTTTTTAAAAAAGAATTCCTGCTAATAACTATTTCCGAGGAAGCAAAATGTCAGGGAAAATAATTTTTGTCATACCTTCATGTGTATGAAACAATTTCCTGCCCTGTTAGGTTTTTCAGCCAAGAGTGGAAGTCTGAAAATATAGCCTCACCCTTTCCAAATTAAGGACCATGATTGTCTGTATGTGAGGAAGCAGGGCTTCATGGCCTCGCGGCCTCTGTCTCTTCACCAAAGTTCATCTGGGGCTGGGGTCAATAGAACCTAGTCACCTCCAGCACCAGATATGACCCCCAGGAACCTCTGCTGCCAGCTTCCCTGCAGGAGAAACAGAGGGCTGGGTTCAGTTGTCAGTTCCTGACCCTTTAATCTGAGCTTGCCAGCAGGTGATGCTTTTATCTCATTTGTCACAATCAAACCCCACAGAATAAGCTTACTAATTAAAGAGAAAGCATTGCACCTAAAACTTAGGGGATGTTTCACCTGTGTACACATAGCCTAGCACTGCAAGGACATTAAAGGCATTCCAGCCAAGCACGGATTTAAACCAACGAAATTGTTAGCATAGTCTGCCCTTCACTGTCTATATACCTAAATCGTTTATGGTATTTTAAGCTTCTTGGACAAGATTTCTTATTTAATGGGAACTATCACTCTCTAAACGCCATATCATGGCCTGCATTTAAAGAACGGCTGCATGCATACAACCAAGATCATGAAAGCCCTGTTTCACTAAGGACAAGGTCAGAGCATTCATCGTAATTCAATAAGGAGAAAAGAGCAGCTTGTTTGTAAAAACTATCCCTTCCCTTCGAGCAGTGGTTTGCTGGAGACATATTAAAATCACCTGGGCAGCTTGTTAAAGTCCCAAGGGTCAGGCCACAGACCAGACAAATTAAATCAGAGTCTCAAGGTATTACCCAGGTTTTGGAAATGCTTTTAAGTAAATGTTTTATTTTAGAACAGTTTTAAGTGTATGGAAAAATTGCAAACATAGTACAGAGAGTTCCCATCTACCAGGCCCAGCTTCCCTTACTATTAACATCTTATATCAGTATGGTACATTTGTCACAATTAATGAGTCAATAGTGATACATTATTACTAACTAAAGTCCACACTTTTTCATATATCTTCAGTTTTTCCCTAATTTCTTTTTTATATACCAGGATCTCATCTAGGATAACACAAGACATTTAGTCATCATGTCTCCTTCGATTCTTCTTGGCTTAATAGTTTCACAGGCTTTCCTTGTTTTTGATGACTGACAGTTTGGAGGGGCACTAGTCAGATATTTTGTAGAATGTCCCTAAATTGTGATTTGTCTGATGTTTTCCTCATGATTAGTCTGAGGTTATGTGCTTTGGGGAAGAAGACTATAGAGATAAAGCCATTCTCATCACATCAGATCAAGGGTATATATATCAACATGATTTATCACTACTGATATTGACCCTAATCATTTGGGTGAGAGAGTGTCAGGTTTCTCCAGTATACAGTTACTGTTCCCCCCCTTTTCCATACTGCATTCTTTTAAAGGAAGTCACTGTATCCAACCCACACTTAAGGAATGGGGGTTATATTCCACTTCATTAAGGACATAGTATCTACATAAAACTTTTAGAATTCTTTGGTACAGGAAATTTGTCTGTTTTCCTCCACTTATTTATTTATTTTGTCATGGGGGTGTTACACGGGGTTTCTGGTCCCGCTCCTTGCATAAGAACACAGGATACGGTGAAGCCAAAAAGGAACACCAACGGAGCCATAGTATGGGAGTCATACCACTACCGTCTCGGTGGCAGCTGGGTTGGAGACACAGGAAGCAGGAGCCACACTATCTGCAACCTGCCAGCCACTTCTCTGCAATCCATAACCCGCACTCCACCGTGCTAACTGTAATCCGCGCTTGCCAGCCACCATCTTCTTGCTAGCCCCCCATTTGCTGCTAGCGTAGCCATGGCAGTTATATTAATACCCAATGGCTCACTGGTTACAGCTGATGGCCAACTAGCCACAGCTGATGGCCATCCAATCACAGTTGATGGTCATTTACTACCCGAGTGAGCAACTTTCCACGTGAGGGCATGAGCCTGGAAACTGGACTCCTGGCTCTGTCCCCACATATTTCATAAATTATTCACATCAGTATGGACTCATTTATTTATTTTCTACTTTGGATTTCAATCCGTTACTACCTTATTTTGTTGCTCATACTGTCATGCAGGGTGTCATGTGGGGTCTCAGCTCCCACTCCCCACACAAGAACACAGGATATGGTGAGGCCAAAAAGGAACACCCACGGAGCCATAGATAGGGGAGTCATACCACAATATTCTCGCTGGAGGCTGGGTTGGAGACACAGGAAGCAGGAGCCACATGATCTGCAACCTGCCATCCACTTCTCTGCAATCTGCAACCTGCACTCCATCTGCACTTGCTAGCTCAGCCACCATCTTCTTGCGAGCCTCCATTTGCTGCTAGCATAGCCACGACAGTTATATTAGTGGCCAATGGCTCACTGGTTAACGCTGACGGCCAACTAGCCACAGATGATGGCCAACTAGCCACAGCTGATCGCCATCCAATCACAGTTGATGGCCATTTACTACCTGAGCCAGCACCTTTCCACGTGAGGGCGAGAGCCTGGAAACTGCACTCCTGGCTCTGTCCCCACACATACATTCTGGTTTTGGCTATTAGGAGCTCTTTCAGTGGGTCATGTGTCCTTTGACAGCCCATTATTGCATTGTTGTTGTTCCAAGCACTTTCTTACTCTGTGGCACTATAAGGTGCTCCATGTTCATCTCTTATCTTTGCTACCCTAGTCCTAGAATCAGCCATTTATCTAAGTTCAGGTTTCTTTTGTTGGTAGGTATGCTCATTGCTGCAGTGGTGTCCTTGTTTTTGGCCCTTTCAGTTGACAGAACAAGGAAATATAAGTGTGTGAATTCTAATATATAAACACACACACGTGAGATAGGGCAATTAAGTTCGTGAACTCATCCTAGAAAAAGTGCTACATGCCTCATTGCTGAATATCACTACGGTCACCTTCGAAGTCCTCCCCTTGGGAAGCTATGCACTGATGCCAGGGCCTAGTCCACCCTTCAAAGCAATTTTGGAACTCTTTTTCTGGAATGGCCATCAGAGCTGTCATCATATTACCCTTGATGTCCTGAATGTCATCAAAATGTCTTCCTTTCAATATTTCCTTTATCTTCGGGTAAAGAAATATATTGGGGGCCAGATCAGGTGAGTGGGGAGGGTGTTCCAACACAGTTATTTGTTTACTGGCTAGAAACTCCCTCACAGACAGTGCCATGTGAGCTGGTGCATTGTCATGATGCAAGAGCCATGAATTGTTAGTGAAAAGTTCAGGTCGTCTAACTTTTTCACGCAGCCTTTTCAGCACTTCTAAATAGTAAACTTGGTTAACTGTTTGTCCAGTTGGTACAAATTCATAATGAATAATTCCTCTGGTATCAAAAAAAGGTTAGCAACATCGTTGCAACAAATTCTCGAACTTAATTGTCAGACGTTGTACATATATTAATATATATTTCTATATGTAACCATCGGTATCTGTATTAGGCTAACATGAGTCCATATGGATGTCTCTAACTCTAATCCAGTCACCACATAGATGATTCCAGCCTCCTCCTCTTGCTTGTCTATATGATCCCATTCCAACAGTAAAAATCTGGCTCCCACCATTGTCCATCCATTTACTTCATTGTTGAATTCCAGTATGCATGTCTAGTGGTATCAAAATTATTAACCTGTACCTCCATAGGAAACAACTTTATCAATTAGAGTCCAGTGCCTTTAATTTAGAGACTCCACTTATTTCCAAGGTTACTTTGCTCAACATCTTTTTGCCTCCACGCCTTTCAGTGAGGTTGTTGAATACATTTGTAATATAGTTATATTGCTTTGTCACAATTCACTGTCTTAAATAATCCCATGCTTCACTTATTCAACACTTTCCTCCGAGTCCCTGGAAACCACTGATCTTTCTACCATCTCTATAGTTTTGCCTTTTATGAATGTCATATAATTTGAATCATATAACATGTGGCTTTTCCATACCTTTTTTTCGTTTTCTTGTTTTTAGTAGTTTCAGGTGTACAAAACAATGTAATAGTTAGACATTTCACCCCTCATAAAGTGATAACCCCGCCCCCCATACTGGCTTCTTTAACTTAGCACCTTGTATTTAAAAGTCATTCAAGAATTTTTGTGGCTTGATAGTTCATTTCTTTTATTGCTGAATAGTATTCCATTGTATAAATATACCAGAGCTTATCCATTCACTTATTCAAGGGCGTTGTGATTGCTTCCAGTTTTGAGAATTACGAATAAAGTTGTTGCACACATGCACATGCAGGGTTTTTATATGACTATATTCTCAAATTAGTAACTTAATTTGTAAATCAGTAAATGTGAACTACTGTTCAATCACTGGATGGTAAGATTATACAGAGCTATGTAAGGAACTGCCAGACTGTCTTCCAAATTGTCTACTATTTTGCTTTCCCACCAGCAATGAATGGGATTTCCTTGTTGTTGCATATCCTAGTCAGCAATTGATGTTTTTAGTTTTTAAGTTTTAGCCACTTTAATAGGTATGTAGTGTTACCTCATTGTTGTTCTAAGTTGCAATTTCCTAATGACAAACGATATTATTTTTTCACATGCTAGTTTTCCATTTGTATATCTTCTTTGGTGAAGTGTCTGATCAGATCTTTTGACCATTTTAAAATTTGATTGTTTCTTTATTGTCTAGTTTTAAGAGTGCTTTGTATATTGTGGAATCTACGTCCTTAATTAGATACGTGTTTGCAAGTATTTTCTCCCAGTGTGTGTCTTCTCCTTTGATTCTCTTAACAGTGTCTTTCACAGAAGTTTTTAATTTTAATAAAGTCCAATTTATCAGTTGTTTATTTTTCTTTACTAAATCAGACTTTGAGTCATCTATCTAAAAACTCAACATCAAACCCAAGGTCCCATAGCTTTTCTCCTATGTTTTATTCTAACAGATTTAGTTTTGTATATTACATTTATATCTATGATCTATAATTGAGTTCATTATTATAAAAGTGTAAGGTCTGGGCCTGGGTTCATTTCTTATTTTACATATGGACTTCCAATTTTCCCAGCATCGTTTGTTGAAAAGCTTATCCTTTCTCCATTGATTTGCGTTGGCTCTTTTGTCAAAGATCAGCTGACTGCATTTGTGTGGGTCTATTCCTGGCCTCTGTATTCTGTTTCATTGATCTGTGTGTCTATTCTTTCATCAGTGAGCACCGTCTGGATTACTGAAGCCTTATAATAAGTCTTGAAATTAGGTAGTGTGATGCCTCCAACTTTGTTCTTTTTCAGTATTGTGTTGGGCATTGCTATTTTTTTAAAGCTTCCTAAATGATTCCCATGTGCAGCCAAAGGTATGAATCACTGCCTTGGAAGCAGCTTGAAGTAGCAGCAAGAACATGGATATTAAAGTCTATAGGCAAGCCATTTGAAATCCTGGGGCTTCAGTTTCCTATTCAGGAAACGGGAGATTAAAATGCTTACTGGCAGGGTTTTTGTAAAAGCAACACTTCAGAAACTGGGATGAGCACCTAGCAATGGAGCAGTCAAGACGTGTTCCCTTTTCTCAACTTTAAATGCTTTCTTGACTGTTTTGTTAGTGTACTCTTTGACCATTTTATTTCAAATATTATAAAAGATTGGCATAGTTATTATGAAACATCTCCCAATAGCTGCATAAACATGCAAGATGGGTTATGATGCAGTTTTGCTTCTCCTGGAATTTGGCTGACTAAAGAAATAAGTCTGTTTGATAATCTTTCTTAGAAGAAGGTGATTCATGTTGAGCCCATGGGGAATTAATACTGGTCTATTTTTTAATAATTTGAGGAAGAGATGAAATTTTACTGACTGCATGGAAACAATAATGAGAATAAGTAGCAAATAGTACAAAAGATAAAGAGAAAAATAACAGTGAAGAAAGTGCTGGTTTGTTTGTCGTTAAGGCAAATAGGCAAGTGATCAGAAATAATTTTTTTTTGAAGCAAGAATGGATCTTTTTATGACTATAGCTTTCTACTTTTTAAAATTTGGACCTTGTATCGGTACACATTTACATGAGTGAGATTATTAGTTAAAAAGTGCAAGCAGTTTAAAGATTTTCATATAAATATATTCTTGCTTTCCAAAAACTCACCCTTCTTTCTACAGAGTAAAAAATACACATTCAAGAACGCAAGCAAGCAAATAAACAAACACCTAAAAGTCAGACAAGGTGAAGAGGGAAAAATAAAAGAACTGCATTCATCAAGAGTCTTTATGCTCCAGGCATACTATGACTTACAAATTTAAATTATTTAATCTTCATGACTAATGTAATACCATTCTCACTTTATAGATGAGAACTGAAGTCTCTGCAAAGCTCAGTAATTTTTCTGTATGGCTATCCTAAGACTTCTGGTACTGCCTCCTTTAGTAGTTTTGAAAGGAAAGAAATCCTTAATTGCTTGCAGGGTACAGATAGGTGTGTTGTTACAATGGCCTCCACAAGACAGAAACACTGCTCTTGCATCTCCCCAGCAGTCATTGAATCCCAGATCCCTCCATCCCTGCTTTGAAAAGATCTGCTGGTGGAAAGCAGCAGTGGCAATAATGAGATTCCATCTAATAGACGCTGGTGACAGAGGGGCCAGGTGTAGCTGTGCCTCTCCTTCTTGCTCCAGACATTAAGCCCAACCAAATTCCTCACAATAAAACTGACGACAAAACTCAAAGAAAAGAAAATGTCAGGGGGTCAGAAGTGGTCCCAGAAGCCACGGTAGAACCCAATTAAAAGTTGGTATTTCCCAGCTTCGCTTGTGACAGGTATTTTCTGCACATCCCCCCCTCATTTCCCTGAGGAGAGGTGATGAGCTATAAACCAACAGAGTGGAAAACGCTTCTCAAAGAAAGGAACTGTTGTAGCATTCACAGTAGAGGAGGCAAAGCAAGGTCGGAGTAATTAAAGATACTCTAAGAGAAAACAACTCTCTGTCACCGAAACTAGGAGAAGGTGGGGAAATGGTGACTGTTAACAGTTTGGAGATTTTATTCATAAGAGAAACATAGGGCTGTCACCCCACACTTATGCTGGGAATTCCAGGAAAGAGTGTTTTGAAAAGTCACTTTTCTAGGGTCCGATCCTCCATTTTGCAAGCCCAGAAACTCAATTTTGTCCACTTATCTAGTTACTCATGTTCTTGAGGACTTCCATGCTCATTCACTTGTAAGACCCTAAAACACAAAGCAGAATAACAATAGTGTGCTTTTTCCCATTTATAATACTTTTGTTTGTCATTTTTTAAATTTATAATAGTGGACAAAATTGTCTATTAGTTATAACACTACCATCAGAGAACCCTCCTGTATCAGCTATTGCTGTTTAACAACCATGCCAAAACTCAGAGACTTAAAACAATAAGCATTTGTTTTTGCTCATGCCTCTGAGTTTGGTGGGGCAGTTCTGCTGACCTGGGCCAGGCTCAGCTCATCTCTCCTGGGCTCATTCAGGCACTTGTGGTCAGCTGGTGGTTGGGCCTCAGGGTGCCTGACCTAAGATGGCCTCACACCCATGTCTAGTATTGTCTGGCAATCAGCCAGAGCAATAGGAATCAATGAGCCTTGTTTCTCATCACTGAGCAAATTGGCCTGCGTGTGTTCCCACTGTGGCTGTGAAAGGCTGAGAGAGAGAGAGAGAAAGGAGTATTTAAAGCCTTTGGAGACCTCAGCTTAGAACTGGCACACCTTCACTTCCACTACATTGTATTGGTCAAAACAAGTCACAAAGCCAGCCCAGATGCAAAAGGTGAAGAAATAGTCTACAGTTATTGATGGGATGAGTTGCAAAGTCACATGTAAGATACAGGAAAGAAAATAATTACAGGTACATTGGCATAAGTCTTCCACATCTCCCTTTCTTAGGCGCTCAGACACTGAATTAATAAACAGAGATCATTTAATAAATACGAAATCAAATCTAATTGGATAGTGCTCAGGGGTTATTTCAACCAGGTTTCAAAAGAACTTGATGAACTATATTTGCTCCAAACCCAGAATGAACCAAAACACCAGATTTTCTTTCCCTCTCCTGCCTCACTACACCCACCCCCCACACACACCCCAAATGACCATTTGGAGGTCTTGTCTCAGAGTGGATTTTTCTGCAGATGCCAGCCCCTAAACCCTTTCGTTATGCATTGTTTTCTGCTGGTTTCATTCTTATGGTGACACCTGTTTCCACATAACAGATTTACTTTTTGTAGTCTCTACAGTAATTACTATGTTTGGTTTTTAGTCAATAAAAATTTAATTGCTGCTAAAGCTGTGTCAGGGAAAGATCAGGAAAACATTCTTTTTTCATCTCCCACCCCATCCTCAGGGAGGGAGGGCCACTGGCAGTCCTGGGACCTGGAAGGATAATCTTTTTCTTTTTACTTTCATTAGCTATTGCTGTGATGACGAGAATTTCTGGCCCTGTGGTTCATATCCAAGTGGAAGAGCCCAAAGGTCTGTGGGCCACAGGTTTATTGCATACACAGGACTGCTTCCTGAACTACTCCGGAAATGAAACCCAGTTGATTTGCAGAAATTCAAGGAGCCCAAGCCCTGTTAGAGTGAATTAGCATCTAGGTATTCAACATAGCTTTGGAATGAATCTTTCTGTAGAAATTATTTTTCTAGGTCGCAATTCCATTACACAGTGCCCTCCTTATGAGAGCCCAGGGGAGAAATTTCTCTCTGATCTCAGAATGGGAAAAAGTTGGGCTGATTCTCAGTACTTGGAGTGGTTTCATAGTGGCTGTTACTACAGATAGATCCTGTAGGGGAGGGCATTTTCTTGGAGTAGTTTAGTACCAAATCTGAGATCCATCTCTAGAAAACCTAGAAAATCTTTTGGTGTTAATTTTAGATCTTAACCTCACACCTGACTTTGCCTAGTTCTATAGACTCTCTGTTCTGCTTGCCTCATTTAATTATTTTTTGATTATTTTGTCCTATTTAAATTACTTAAGTGGATTTAAATGCTGTTTAGAGCCTTGGAAAACAAATAAGCAAACAAATAAATGCTAGTTTCTCCAGAAAGCTATAGTTTAATTTTGTTTAATACTTTAAAAAATTCTTCAATTTTATCTATTTTGATGGAAACTTTTTGATTTGTAATACTGTGGTCTGAGTTAATCATACTTCTCAATGGTTCATTATCATCTTTGGTCTAAGAAGACCCCTCTCATTTTATTTCTTTTTCCCCTTTATCTCACAACCTTTATTCCTCACCTGCACCAAGGCAACTATTTCAGTGTGCTTAAATACATGTCCTTTTATTGGTATGTGTTCTTATAAAACATAAAATTTTATATGCATAGATCTTAACAATATGCAAATATTATTGTTATAAACTTCAATCTTTTTCTTTCTCACTTGGCATTGTTTTTAAGACATACATTTTGCTATGGGTACATCTAGTTTGTAACTTCTCTCTGTTGAATAGGATGAACCCAACATATTTTGCCTCTCCACTCCTCAAACTGCCTCCAATGCCATCCCCCACCCACCAGCATAAATATGCTGTGAAGACAACCTTATACACAGGGTGGAAGATTTTGAGAATGAAAAGGTTGCTGTTAAAAATTCCATTGGGATAGCAAATGTACACTACAATTGTCGAAGGCAAGATGAAATGCCTCATCACCTTACTCATGTAGAACCCTTATGAACTCTGTGAGAATTCCTTGGATATGTACCCAGGAGTGAATGTGCTGGGTCAGGAAGTATATATATATATACCTAATTTGCTATTACCACCAGAGACCTCTGCAGAATTTCTGTGCCAGTTTACATTCCCATCAACAGTGCATGAGGGTTCCCATCGTCCCACATCTCTGCAAACACTTGGCATTATCCTGATTTTGCCAGTCAAGTACACGCAAAGTGACATTTCATTGAGCATCGCTTCACATTCTTGTTAGCTTTTCATATTTTCCCTTTCTGTGAATTTTGACTCTCCTATCTTTGCCCATTTTCCATTGAGGTACCTGTCTTATTGATTTGCAGAAGATGAAAAATTTTCTAAAGTAAGTGCACATTTCTTTGTCTTCTTAAACAAGTGCATAACCAACATGCCTCTCCTTTCTGGCAGAATGAGGGTCATGTGGTGCTGAGTGTAAGTAACAAAGTTGGGGTTAGAAGATGCTTTAGAACCTCGAGTTAAATGAGTACAAATCAATTGTTAGGAGCTGAATTGTGTCCCCCCACCCCACATTCATATGTTGAAGCCCTATCCCCCACTGTGACTGTATTTGGAGATATGGCCTTTAAGAAGGTTAATTAAAATTAAATGAGGTCAGAAAACAAAGATTAAAAAAAAAGAACAAAAAAGAAAACAAAAACAAAAAAAATTAAATGAGGTCCTACGTGTGGGGCCCTAATCCAATGTGGCTTGTGTCCTTAGAATAAGGGAGACCAAGCAGGTGACACACACCCACAGAAAAGGCCCTGTGAGGACACAGCAAGAAAGCAGCCATTTGCAAGCCAAAGGAAAACGGCCTTGGGAGAAACCAAACCTGACAACACCTTGATCTCAGACTTCCAACCTCCAGAACTGTAAGAAAATAAATTTTTTATTTAAGCCACTCAGTCTGTGGAATTTTGTTATGGCAGCCCTAGCAGCCTAGTACACCAATCAACATCTAGGAAACATATTTACATTTAGTCCTTTGCATCTTTTGCTTAAGATAAAACGCAAGATGCCCTGCTGTATGATGTGCTAGACAGTGTCACCTGGCTGTCTTTCCAGAAAATTGTTCACTGAGTCAATGGCAAAAGTAGCCATATTCCAAATTATTTTCTCTGAACCTAGCAAATTTCTCGCTTCTTTTTAATTGCAGCTATCAGTGTCATCCTCTTGGCAGCCTCTTCCAAAGCACCACAGTGATAGATCATGGCTCCTGGCAGGCAACTTTTCCCACTTTTTTAAATATAACTCACCCTGCTTAGTCAAGAGTTTGAGAGAGGTTATCACTCATCATTTAAAAGTTTGATTGGAATTTCAGTGGAAGGAGTTTACTTGAAAACATAAACATAAATTCTTCATCCTCCAGGGAAAATAATACTTCTGAAGACATGATATTGGAAAATGTTCGATTTCATATAACACCAATCAGATTGACAGTGGTTAGAGCATTGCGTTGAGAACAATCGGAGGCTGAATATGAACGCAGTAGGTAAAAGGGCCATGATGGATTGGTAATATCTACCACCATCCTGGTGTCAGGTGGGGTATGCCACAGTGTCTGCCACTTGAATAGTCTGTCCACTATGTTTTTAGTATTTGGCTATGAAAAAACAAGATCCTGAGATAGGCAACCTTCAAAATTTCATCTGAATATTATGGGTCTGGAAGATCCAATATGCTATATACAAGATGAAGAAATCTGTTTCATGATATTGCCTCTTAACTCCATTTTTTTTTTCTTCTAGAAAATGCTGTTAATAGTATAATACAAGTCAGTGACAACGGCAGGCTGAAGCATTTTCCATGTGCCCAGCACCTTTATATCTATTAACTCATTTAAATTATACAGAATCCCATTTTATAACTAAGATCACTGACACCCAAAGAGGTTAAGCAACTTTACAATGTCTGGGAACCAATAAGTGAGGATTCAAACCCTAAAGTCTGACCACTCTTAAATATTATACCACTTTGATGCCTGCAAAGAAAGAAAAAAAAAGATAAACACCTTTTCTGGAATTAATGCTGCTTTTCAAAGTGACCTAACAATAAAAATGGTTCCATATCCTTAGGTAAATTTATGGTACTGATGTGAAAATTTAAAAAAAAAAAATATGTAACTAATCAGAAAAAAAAAGTTACTTCTCCATCCATGTGTTTATGGATGTTCAGAATATTTAATCCTCAAAACCATTCTATGAAGTGGTTATCCCCATTTTATGGATGAGAAAATGAAGGCAGAGAAGTGAAGTAACTTGGTCCCAAATCACATAACTGATAAATGATGGAGCCTGGATCCCGATCTAGGTGGTCTGATTCCAGAAGCCAAGTCTTAACATCTCTATTTCCTCTGCATCCAAAATATGCAAAGTTTTACTTTAGCTGGGTCTCAAGGTTAGATACAGGTAAAAATCTTAAACTCATTTAAATTGCTGACCTCTTTGGGCACTTGGAAAATCAAAACTTGCTGTGTGACCCTTGGAGTGCTTTACAAAAATTAATCAGTTGTGTCATTTCTAGCAAACTGTTCAGGACACAGATAGACTATTTTCAGAAATCAGGTATTTCTTTCTCTGGAAGAGTAGTGAATTCTTCTTCAGGTTTATGGTTTCCTTTAAAAAAAAAAAAGAAGAAACACATTTTCCAACGTGATGTCCTCCTCTGATAGGACCAAGTCTCCTAGAGGAAAATACACGTGGCTCAAACACCTTCACTGGTCTTAAAAACCTTTTGCTTCTGCAGTTTGTAATGGACCAAAGATACCAGAGGGATCTATGATTTGTCCAACTGGGCAAAGTTTGTCATATGTATGTCCTGCAGGATGGTTTCAGGGATGATGCTAATTACTTTGCTGATTGTGTCTATGTTACCAGCAACTGGTATATTCCCAAATATTGTGATCAGTTCCTACAAATCTGTAGGGAACTGACTGTAAGTTGCCATCATAAACTTCACAAGAAATTATTCACAATACCAAATCGAACACCATGTTGCAGCATTCTACAGAACTGAGCTTATCTTGCTGAACTATTCTGCATCAGACTTCAAGTGTCCAAGTCATCAAACCTTCTGGAGAACCCCTTGAATTCCGATGAATGCCCTGTGAATCTACAGAAGTTAATAGGACTTGGCCCTTCCCCACCACCATCACCCCTGCCCCCAATCCTGCCCTGGAGAGCTAACTTCTGGTTCTTCAGGGTGTTGTGCTCCATTAAGCTTCACATACCTAAACGACTTTATCTTTTCCCCATTGTAGCATTACTTTGACCTTTCTCTCTCTCTGTGTTTGGCATTGTATTTATTTTTTTCTATTGCTTTAACATGACCACTCTGCTTTCTCTATCTGCCACTCATATATTTGTACTTTATCTTCTCTCTTCTATTTCCTTCCCCTGTTGCTTCTCTCATGCCCCCTGGCTTTGGGCTGAGCAGCAGCCATTCCAGGGAGTGGTGGTTCTTAATTTAGCCATATAGAGTGGCTCCCCTTTCACCCCCACTTAAGAGAGAAACCCCCTGAAATCGCCTGGCAAAGTTGTTTGTGTGTGCACATATATGCACACATGCATGCATTTTTTTTTCCTGGGGAGAGAACTGTGGAAGACCTTATGGATTACCTACCCCCAAACACTTCCCAGTTCCCTATGCCCTTGCCTTCCTTTGCCAGAGGCTGAACAGCTAAAATTTTCAATTTCCCCACTTCCCTTGTTTTGACCAATGAAAAGGAAAACGTCCTTTCTTATATAAAAAGCAAAGCCTCACTAGGAGAAAACCCATTGCCCTTCATTCTTTCCCATTATTCCTGCCTGGAATGTAGATTTAAAACATAGATGTACAGCAGCCATCTTGCAAACATGGTGCTGCATGCCTGAGGATAAAGGCCTGTATTTAAGGTGGAAAGGAAGAAAGTTGGAAAGAGATTCAGTATCCGATGTATACATAAGGCACCACACCAGCTCTGGAATGTCAACCTCCAGACGTATTTTTACATGATATACAATACACACACACACACACACACACATACAATTTTTAAAAAGAAGAGGTAAAAATATAAACAGAAATTCTAAAATTTTCTTCCTGTTCTCTGATAGATTATGCTCTAAAGGCAAGCATCTGATTTTGGAGACTTCTGCTAAATAATCAAGAATCAGAAAATCTTAAAACAGCAATGATGAAGAAGGGGGGGAAATACCCAGAAAAATATACTATAACTCAGGTTGATAACGTGAGGCCATTTTTGTTTTGTATATAAATAACATACATAGAATGTTAATGGTGGTAGCTTTAAACTATTGTATATTTATAACTCTCTGAGTCAACCATGTTTTAATTTGCAACAAGAAAAAATACGTTATTTTAAATGTATCAATAGCTCAAGACAGGCCCCTTTACCTTCCAAAATTTATGTTTTCCTCCAAGCTGCCATTGTTGTGGTGCTGAGTGTCTCCCTGCCCTGTCCAGGTATGTGACGACAGCCAGGCAGGTATGGTGGTCAGGACTTGAGATGATGCCTCATTTAAGGTGGCCTCCGGCCTGCTCTGGGGGAGGAGAAGGGTTGGAGGGGAGAAAGTGAACTCTCTGAGGGACATCACCTTCAGTGACCAGACCACCCTCGCACATATCAGTGCACTTTCCCCACGTCTCATTCCACTTCTTACAAAATTGCCTGAATTCCCACCCCTGTCCAAGAATGATGGGCATTCAGCCCTGTAACTCCATGTACTGCATTCCTGTCTTTTCAAAGACGGAGAAGAACAAATTCTGAAAAGTTAAGGGGATATCCAAGGTCAACGAGGATACATCAGCAGCAGAGGGTGGACCGGAAGCCATTCATCATTGAAAATCACCATCACTACCACCTGCCTGCCACAAAGCATCCTTCCTGCAGGATGGGCACTGCCCTGGGTGCCATGTACATAGCCTCTTACACTGACAAAAGCCCTGCAAAGTAGGAGTTGTCGCCTCCATTATAAAACTGAAGAAAATCAACTCAGACAGATCATCTGGTTTTCCCACATCTAGAAAGAAATAGAACCAAGACTTGAACCCAGCTCTTTCTGGCTTCCAAAGCTAGGCTCTTCTCACCGCTCCAAGTGACTCAAGACAGTGTTTGTCTGATCGGCTATGGATGTGCCGACAAAGCAATTTCCCACAATTCCTCTCTAGATGTCCTTAGCTATTGGAGCCTCAGGAAATGCATTTCAATGCCAACTCCATCTGCCTTTCCATGCAGGGAATGCTTCCTGAAAGAGCCTGTGCTCTCAGCAGCTGCTGCTATTTGATTTGATTCACATCCTGGGATCTATCACCAGACTTAAAGATGATGCCTAATTAATTGCTTACATTAAAGAGCTTGCACTTTGTTCATTCAGTTCACAATTCCAGCCTCAATCATGTTTTCACTTCAGCAGTAATATTTACATGATTACCAAATAGTCAATGCATACTCTGATGTAGACTTAAGCTGTGTGTGGGACTTGCCCAAGCAGATGTCCTTGACAGGTGTAAAGAAATAGGCTTTTTTTCAAAGCAAGATCTTCCACTTGTTTTTCAATGAAAAACTGTACTTAGATCAACAGATATTCATTGAGCACTGACCTACTCTGTGTACCAGTCATTACATTTCCAAGGCCTTCTAGGGACCAAAAAGAAGTGCACTCAGTAAGAAGTCATATTAGACTTAACTCCTTTTCTTTCTCTGTGTGTGTGTGTGTGTGTGTGTGTGTGTGTGTGTGTGTGTGTTCCAGGACCTAGATACATAGTCCAGGAAAAGAGATTCTACATTAGCTATCTTAAGTTTCAATAAGCATTTGCTAAGGTCTCTTGAGATATTATCATGCAAAAGGCAGAAATATATGGCCTGGATGACACGACAATTGAGTGTGTGATGTTAAATGACTACAGACTACAGAGGGAGGTCAAACTGAAAAGAGGGGAGGTGACATAGACAGCCCCATGCATTATTTTTAATCAAGAACTTGGATAATGATAGAGATAAGCAAGATGACATCTTCTGATGGCAAGAAATTGGAAAGGATAAGGCAGCATTTGGATGACAAAGTTCTGGACACACTGAACCATTGTTCAGGCAGGATTGAACTTCAGTTCAGGATGGATTGAACTTCAACATCTTGACATTTAGCAGGAATAAATGCCATAGAGCCACCAGAACCAGTACTGCATGGGGAAGATGTGGCTTTGTGGGAAAAACTTGAGGATCTGCAATCAGATACAAGCTTAACGTGAGGCAGTGGTGTGAGGTAGGGCGTGAGGCTCTAATGCATCTACTGAACTGTACTTGTAAGACCCAGAGACTTAGGGAGGGGAGAGCCCTGCTCTGATTCTTACTAGTCTGCTGACTCACCCATAGATACAGCATTTAGGTCAGTTGTAAGTAGCTTGACCATATATGACGTTGTTCAATCAGGATACTTTTTTGTTTGTTTGTTTGTTTGTTTGTTTGTTTTGTTTTTAAATTTATTGGGGTGACAATTGTTAATAAAATTACATAATTTCAGGTGTACAATTCTGTATTACGTCATCTATAAATCCCATTGTGTGTTCACCACCCAGAGTCAGTTCTCCTTCCATCACCATATATTTGATCCCCCTTACCCTCATCTCCCTCCCCCCACCCCTCTTACCCTCTGGTAACCACTAAACTACTGTTTGTGTCTATGAGTTTTTGTTTCTCATTTGTCTGTCTTGTTCTTTTGTTGTTTTTGGCTTATATACCACATATCAGTGAAATCTAGGGTTCTCTGCTTTTTCTGTCTGACTTATTTCGCTTAGCATTATACTCTCAAGATCCATCCATGTTGTCACAAATGTTCCTATATCATCTTTCCTTAACGCCGAATAGTATTCCATTGTGTATATATACCACAACTTCTTTATCCATTCATCTATCGAAGGACATCTTGGTTGTTTCCATGTCTTGGCCACCGTAAACAAAGCTGCAATGAACATTGGAGCACACGTGTCTTTATGTATAAATGATTTCAAATTCTTTGGGTGGATACCCAGGAGAGGGATTGCTGGGTCATATGGTAATTCTATTTGTAATTTTTTGAGGAACCTCCACACTGCCTCAGGATACTTTTTAGAATCAAAAGGTTTGAAGGTTTGTGGGTGATAATTAAGCCTGGTAAATAGGCATAAACTTGAGACTCCTAGACAGGGCCAGCCCGGTGGCTCAGACGGTTGGAGCTCCATGCTCCTGATGCCAAAGGCTGCCTGTTCGATTCCCACATGGGCCAGTGGGCTCTCAACCAAAAGGTTGCCGGTTTGACTCCCGCAAGGGATGGTGGACTGTGCCCCCAGCAACTAATAACAGAAACTGGACCTGGAGCTGAACTGCGCCCTCCACAACTAAGACTGAAAGGACAACTTGAAGCTGGAACGGCACCCTCCACAACTAAGATCGAAAGGACAACAACTTGACTTGGAAAAAGTCCTGGAAGTACACGCTGTTCCCCAATAAAGTTCCGTTCCTTTTCCCCAATAAAATTTTTTTAAAAAAAGACTCCTAGACAAACTGGGATGGATGTTACCCAGTTAAAAGGGATCTAGACAAACTGGAGAGTATTCAGAGGAGAGATGCAAGGATGGGAAGACCTCCAAAAAAATAGATTATGATCAATTTTTGGAGAAAGAACTGTTTAACTTGAGGAAGAGCAGCATGAGGTTTATTTGAAAGCTATTTTGAGATATTCGAAGGGCAGCATGTCGAAGAGGGATAAGAACTGTGGATTATGGGTCATGAGAAATTCTACCAGGAGGTATTCAATATATGAGGAAATGACTGTATCTCAAGGGAACTCCAGACCAAGAGGGGAATGAACAACTGACCTCCAATTATGACAGACTTGTTAAAAGCCTACCTGGGTGCAGCCATCAGTTCCTATTCACGTGCCTGCTTAGTTCTTCAAACAATTCGATTAAATAGGAAGAATTCCTTCTTAATGAAATGCAGCTGCTTTTCTTTAAAAATATTACCAGGACATAGTCCGAGGCGAGATGGAGGGTGCCAGGGGCCTTCACACTTCACTTCCTCCCTTCTACCCATCACAACATACAAAGCAACTACAGCTGGATTTGTTTCAAACAACTTTTATTTCCTCAAAGTCTTCCTTAGCCCTATGGAACAAGAAGCTGCCACTGAGTAGGACCCAGTATAGGGGCTGCTTTTCTTTTCTACTCCCTCCCCCCACAATATAAAAATATAGATTTTTAAAACAAAACAAAACAAAAAAAACAAACAAACAAAAAAAAATATTATAATTGTTTAAATATATGGTGATTCTGTTTTATTTTCCAGAGAAAATGTCCTTCCTGGAAGTTAGATACACACAGATCTCTGAGTCCCTAGTTTTATATATGCTTTTTTTCAGGGGACTATTTAGAGTCAAGAATTTTATTTAATATTGTCCTTTGTAAAGACATATTGCACTAAATCTAAGACACCTTAAGTTGTAAGATGCGTCAATATTATCTACCATTAAGAGAGAGAAAAAAAATGCTGCCAATTAAACTATACCCTAAACGTCTTCACATTTAGATCCATTCTCCTGGGTTACTTTTCAATTCAGAACTGGCATGTTTGTTCCTATTTTTTCACATGATACTTGTGTCTGTGTCATCAAGAGCATTGAGAATGCAGTATTTCTTTTAAAAAAGCATTCCACTGTTAGCTCCAGAATTTCTTCCAAGCAAGTAACGCTTGATTTGGAGGCTTTGGTGTTATTACTTTTATCTAACCAGAAAATGAACAACAGTAGGTTTTCAGACAACAACTAGGATTTTATTCTTTCTTCAGATACTGCTTAAATTGTTTGCTGACTGAAACTTTGAGGGATTAGAGTTGTCTAGTTATGCCACCGTGAACAATAACAAATTTGTTTTCCATGGACAATGACAAATGCATCTCACTTGGCACCAACCCACAGATGCCTGGGATGTTAACATGTGAAATGAGGATGTTTTAGAATTTATAAAATACAGTTACTCAATCTTCCTGTCTGCCTTTTTGTTTTAGGTTATACCCTTTACCTGACATTCCCCAGCCTGCTTTCCTAGCTGGCTGTCCTAGCTTTTCTTTACTTTCACTAAGAGTCTCCTCAAATGCTTTCCTGGCTTGTCCTTATTTCCATTTTATGCCCAATTTGTCTACTTTGGAAGTATTCCTTATCTTCTCATTTTAGCTAGTTTTCCATTTTATACCCATCAAATGGTAGAAAACAAAGCAAAAAGGGAAAGGTCAACCAGGAGTTTGCATCTCAAAAGAAGACCAACTTCATCTCTCACTGTTCTTATTAAGAAGAGCTATTCAGCTGTATAATACAGAGGTACTTTGCAGCTTGTGCTGTGAAGTAAAATGATTTGTAGAGAATTTTAAAATGTAGATCCCAGTGGGCTATCCCAAGACCCACTGACTCAGACTCTCAGGGTTGGGCGGAGAATTGGGGAGAAGCAGGCACTTGTATTTTTAAAAGAGATCCACAGATTAATGTGTTATGTCATCCAGGTAAACCATTCATGGGAGAACAACATTAGGCATCTTCCAGCTCATGCAGGTACCACTCTAATGGCACACACTCACACAGATTTGAACTCAAGAGCCCCCAACTCAGTTTGCAGCAAAAAATAATTCATATGAACAGACCACAATTTTATTCATGCCAACTACAATATTCACACCACCCTGTACTCAACATGACTAAACTAAGGAGTATGAAGGATATTGCAATGGCTGGGATGAGGGATGGGCATGGTGAGATCATACGCAGGAAACAAAGGATGAGAGTTTCTTTTTCCAACCTTCCAACAGTCCAAAACAAATGCTGTCAGGTATGAGGCCCTGGGGAAGGAGATCTCACTCTCCATTCTCCAGCCATAGCTTTCCAGGCCCATTTCAGGAACAGGGTGATGTGGGCATAATTCTGATTTCCTGATGCGGGGATATTTTATAGCCTTACAGTGGGAGGTTGTACAAAGGAGGGCCTACACTCAGAAAATATGCACATCCCCACACCAAAAGGCTCAAGAGTGGTTTTTATGGCTGTGAGGGAGCCCTGCCATTTTCTCCTAATCACTTCCATTTTTAGCAAAGGTTCTTCTGAATGTTACATAAGCATTAAGATCCCCTATCTTGTTTGGGTGCAAGTATATAATTAATGATTCTGCTGTTAGTTCTTGGCCTTTCAATTGTGTCAGGAATTCAGAATGCAGTTTTCATACCAAAGCCCAGATCATTTCTTACTCACCTCTTACATCCGGGGACCTCTTGCTCATAACTGAGGAAGAATCTGGGACTCATTGTCTGCTGTGAATTTCTGTTCCTTCTGGACCAAAAGCAGAAGCTAGAAGCAAGAACACCAGAAGCACAAAATCATTGCAAATCAGTGCTGATGGCTGAACTAAATATCGACACTGTACTTTTTTTCTTGCTGCCATGTATTGAACACACACTACATTCCAGGCCCTTTATCTCTATTTTCTCCGTAATCCTCACCACGATCTATGAAGTAGGCTTCACTGTCCACCCCCATTTTACAGAGCAAGAAACAGACACAGGTTAAGCAACATCGCCAAGGCCATACAACGGACAAAGGAAGGATCTGTCTCATGAGAATTTTAAATTCAATTTACTTTAACGACTAGGTACTCAGGCTTTATTACATACCAGGCACCAAAATGTCTGCCAGCCTAGGATGGTAAATTCATGGTAGGTGCTGCGAGGACACAAGACAGGGCACTTCTGGGGTTCGTACCAGCAGTGGACACTCACTTAACCTGTTAAACCGGACTGACTTTGCTGAAGGGCTAGAATGAATGTATGAAGTGCTAAAGGGACATGAGGACAGAGGAAATAATAGTGACTGAGAGGTCTGGAAAGGTGCCTGGCAACAGGTGAAATTTGAATTATACGTTGGAAAATAGGGAAGATGGCAAAAGTTCTGAACTGTTTTTATTCAAAACACTTCTGACCCCAAACATGTGTTGTTGTTTTTCCCCCATACCAACCCATTCTCTGATTCCCTGACATCAATTAGGTATCCTATAATGCAATTCAATTCTGATGACATCTACCTGGAGGTAGAGTCAGAACCCACAAGTTCAGGTCTCAGTCCTACAAGGCCATCCTCACTTCAGATGCCAATCAAAAGTTGTGGGTCCTTTGTTACTATTCTGGTCGTATTTCTGAGCACAGAGGACTCATTCTAACACTCATGCTGTGCTGCCCTTCTCTCCTCCTCACCTCCCACCAACATCTAAAAGCTCCTTCCTCCCCCTAGATCTAGCCCTCTCCTTACCTTCCCACCAGCACCCCTGGAAAACTTCCTGTTCTACCAGAGGCTAGAAGCCTTGCTCCAACTTATCTTACAGTTTCTATGCCAAATGCCTTCTTCTCCCATTCTCTAATAAAACTCCTTTATTTTCCCCTGATACAATAAATGATATCTGAATGAGAGGGGGCAGGGCGGAGTCAGAGCAACAGGAGCTGCCAATATATTAAAAACATCGTTCTGCCAGGAGTCTTACCACCCCTTTAAATTCGGTTCCTTCCTTGAGCAAAGAGGGAAAAGTTTACTCTGCATCCTCCTTCATATTAATAACTCCTTCCTTTTCTTGTGTCTCAGAAGCATATCAATTCCAGGTGACCTGGTCTAGACTGGGCTGCTGGTTGAATTCCAAGGTGACCCTAAAACCTATAGATGATGAATCTCACACCTACCTTGAAAGCTGCCTCAGTCAGAATTACTGCTAACTCTCTGGAGATTTTCTCAAGAAATTCAGCCGAAGGGACCCCAAGCAGCTAATCACCAAAGTGTGTAACAGTTTAGAAATAGAACAGTTTATGTTAGTTGTATGGTTGGTGGGCCTGCTATGCAGTCTTTGAAAAGTTTTAACACAAGATCCTGATGTTGGGGCTATGTCCTTCACAAGATTCACTTGCCAATAATCAACACAGGGAATTAAATATTTCTTACACTGCTACCTGTCCAGGCACGGCTGTCTCCTGCCCTATTCGTTCATTCTTTGACACTTCTGCCCCTTCTCATCCCTTGTGGCCTGACTTTGGCTAAACTCGAGTCCTTTCTTTGGTTTCTGTTACTTTCTCTCTGTTTCATATGACAGTCTTCTGTATCAACAATGGGTTCTGAATCAGAAATAACTTGTCAGTTAAAAAAAAAAAATCAAACCAAAAATGCAGCTGTTTGTGAAAAATATTACCTTGATTCTTTTCTCTATCAATTGCCCACCCCAAAAGAAGATCTAGGGAGTTTTACTTCTAAAACAGCTATATATTAGAAAGACTCCTCAATTCAAGTTGATAAATACCCAGGCGGCCGGCCTATCTCCCATCATAAACCCATATAGGTAAGGGTTTACCCATTAAGCAGAAAGAAATTTTCCTTGTCACAAATTAAAATCCTCCCCTGGGGTGATGGTTTATCAGCAAACTTGCTCCCAGTGATCAGCCCATAAATGATGATTGGGAATAATAAATCGTTTTCTTCTGCTACCAAGTCTGCTCAAATTGGTTCCAAATAGCAGACTTCCTGCTGGAACGAGCCTTCCCTGGGCCAATAATATTACCAAGGGAAAAGAGGAAGAGAAGTGGTTGGACTGGGGTGGACCCACATTTCCAGGATCTGCAGGGAAACATTCAGCAACATGTAGTTTCACCACCTTACATATATTCTTCAACACAGCCAGAAGAGAAGTTGACCTCAAATGCTCTTGTTCAAGACGGGTACTGGACACAGCAAGGTGGTCCCTTTGTAAGCTATATAAATGTCTAATCACTATGCTGTACACCTGAAACTAATACAATATTGTATGTCAACTGAAATTTAAAAATAAATTTAAAAAAAAGGTTTGTTCATTTTCACCTACCCAAAGAGTTGGATATTATTTAATTAAACTTTTATTATTTAATGAATAATAATACAAATGCATAAGATCATTCAGAGAGTATGAATGTTTCTCCTTTCCATCAGTGATGGAGGAAGCTTCCTTTTATTTCAAGAATGCAAATTTAGGTTATATGGCCAATAAATGCTAAGATGATATAAATAATACATTGATTGGGCTTTGTAATTCTGAAAACAATAAGCCACCAATAACTCAAGCAATGATCATTTTAAACAAGATCCAGAAATACATTTATTTAATTTGGTATTTTATCAGTCACCTCCATTGTCTTCTTGATACTGGGCAACATGAACAGGAAATTTGTCTCCCAATGTCCTCCCCCCAAATAAAGCACATGTTTGTAAAAAATATCCTTCACCTAACCAGACATCTTTTGAGAAGTACATGCAGTATTTTAAATTCAAGTCAGCTTTCAAACCTGTTAAACAGTTTTTTAATTCCTCTGAAGACTTTAACAAAGCAAGAAGAATTCATATATTTCATCCTGTCTTCCTGATTTAAAGTAGTGTGAGGCAAAAATCATCCACATACAGAGTTAAACAATAAAATTTTTCCAGTACATACACGCTGTGAGAATCAATAACCTCTTCTCCAACCAGCAAATTGCTTTCAAGTATTCGGTTCATTGGTTACATCCAAATGTCCGAATAAGAGGCCACCTCCCGAGTGAAAGGGAAAGGGTGGTGAATTCTTGAAAAATGTGTTCTCATCAGAATTCCTGTGCTTCTTACTGCATGGATGATATTTATATAACTCTTTGGAAAAAACCTTGGATTTAATTTCAGTCAATCCTCTTTGTTGGAATTTTACTGAAAACAGTTTTGCAGAGCACTCCATACTATCTCATTTCAGGACAACAACTCATTGCCATGTAATTGTTTATATACATTGATATTTTATGAATTTTAAACTTTTCTTAACTGCACAGACAGAATATTCTTTCTAAAAACTGATTTTCTCTAGAAAGGTGTAGCTGAAGTAACTGTCCCTTTAACTGAGCTATGGGCTCTGGGAATAATTGTCAGACAATCTGGTCATTGGGATAGCGGGATGTGCATGTCCCACACTGTCAGGCAAGTAGCCTGTGTTTTCTCTTTTCTCCCTTCCTGCCTTCTCATTTCCTGGTCGCCATCCATCCTTTTCTCCAGCAATCGATATCTATCATCACCTCCACGAGCTGACTTCACTCCCCTGCTCTCAGAAAGAAGACTTCAGTACTGACCCTTCTCCCTTGGGAACCTCCTTTTCTTTTTTCCTCTTGGGATGGAATGTTTATTCAGAAATTCTAGCCCAAAGCACAGCTACCTCTAATGTCTAGATGAAAGAAAGGCCTTCCTCCAGCAGGGTAACTTGTGTCTTCTGTTAAGTGCACATACTTTCAAAGGGACATATGCAGAGGGAAAGGAAAAGGGACCTATTGTAGCCAGTCATATCAAGTGGCTTATGAGCAACTTGTTCCCTCTAATGGTCCCCAAGGCTCCACTACATTCCCATCTGCCCAGTCCCAGGCTCACCACCAGAATGGCAGAACTTAGAACTTGCCTCTCAGAGCCTCTTTCCTTCATGGAGCATTAGAGTTGCTAGTAATTGGAGTCCTCTTTCCCTCCATATCCCCAACATCCCCCTCAAGTCTCACAGGGGCTTCGTAGATTTCAGGGCTTAAAAACTACTGTTCCAGAGACACTATGGATTAAACAGGGCTTTGTGGGCTGGCCTAGATTATTATGTTTTATCTACTGATAGACCTATACCCCTACCTGTAGAACAGATTTTAGCATTATTAATAACATTGATCATAAATAGCCTAGTACCTAAGAGAAACTGCAAGCAAAAACAACTGGATTTTATAAACCCAATCTTGGAAAGAGGGTATGAAAGTTGGAGGACACTTTTTTTTTTTGGTTTGTTTGCTTCCTTTTTATTTTTTCTACCTTTCCACATATTTATTTGTTCAATAAGTATTTCTTAATCTCATGTTAAGTATCCTATTAGGGGCTAGGATGATAATAGAGACTTCTGGCCCTTGTGGAGCTTACGGTCTAGTAGAATACACAGATGACCAAATAATGAAGAAAAATAAAAAGCAAAACTGCTACCATGACAAATGATAGCAAAGATGGGTACACAGTGTTCCACTAGGAATAATCGATGTAGTCAGAGAAGCTAAGGAAAGCTGGGTAAAGGAGGCGATACAGATTGTTCCAGGAGAGAGAACGACATGGGCGAAAGCCCCATAGTGAAGAGAGGCTGGCAAGGCAAAAATCTGAAAGGAAGCCCATGGCAGGAGCATAGACAAGGTGGGGACAGGGTACAGACGAGGCTGGACTGCTGGACAGTGGCTGTACATCACTGTGCTTTATGGGGAAAGGCAAAAGGAAGCCTCGACAAGCCTGACCCGACGGGGTGACAGAATCAACTGGGCATTTTCACAAGATCTCTCTCATCACAGTGTGGAGAAACATTGGTGGCAAGAGTGGCTGCCACTAGTCCATTCACAGAAGGCCATCGCAGGGGGTCCTCCTGAGAAATAATGGCCACTTAGAGTGGAAACAGACAGACGCAAGAGATGGTTTGGTGGGAAGACAGACAGGATTTAGCACTGGGTTAGATGTAAGAGCTGAAGTTCAGGAAGCATGGAGGAATGACTCTTAGTTTCCTCATGTAGCCTATTTTAACTCTTTGGTCCTTCGCTTTATCATTGACTATTGTCTATGTTTTTTAGGCACTTACTGTTTTTCTCTCTTCATACTCCTACTTGATCCTGAAGGAAAAAGATCCTATTACTTCAAAACTAGCAATGCACAGAGCCCCTCAGCATTATTTAATCAACTCCCCCAAATCTGTTTTTAGCATATAACATTCCCATTGATTTGTTTATAATTTTTAAACTGTTTGGTCTCTCTCTATATATTGTGTTTCCCCGAAAATAAGACCTAGCCAGACAATCCTCCAATGCATCTTTTGGAGCAAAAATCAATATAAGACCCGATCTTATTTTACTATGAGACCTGATATAATAATATAATATAATGTAATGTAATGTAATGTAATGTAATGTAATGTAATGTAATATAATATATAATACCGGGTACATAACATAATATTATATTATAATATTATTATAATACCCGGACTTATTTTACTATAAGACCCAGCATAATATAATGTAATATGATATAATACTGGGTCTTATATTAATTTTTGCTCCAAAAGATGCCTTAGAGCTGATTGTCCAATTAGGTCTTTCTTTTGGGGAAACATTGCATATTTAGTATAATTTCTTCCATTGAAATGAGAAACCTGATATTTTGATGTAGTGGCAGAAGATTTTCAGTTACATATAATCAAAACCAACCTAAACCAATTTTAACACAAAAGGGAATTAATTGTGAGAACACAAGTGTATCTCATGGAATCAAATGCAGAAATGAAACCAAGACTTCGAAATGGGCTGGAGTGTCCAGGAATTTCTCTCCATATTCTGTCTGTTCTTCTCCCTATAATGGATTCAATCTTTTTTCTTGAAGTCTAGCTTTTTTCAATCCTCATCCCACAGAACAGCTCCGTAAGAGCTCCAGTATTTACCTGCTCTGGGTTGAGCCGCAGAGACTGACCCTCTGTCCCTCAGGGTCTCAATTCCAAATCTCAAGATAGGAATCTGGCCCAGCTCAGGTCAGGTGTTTGACCCTATTCAGTCAGCAATGGCCGGGGTGGGTGTGGAAGTTCAGGGAAGAAACAGCCAACACCAATTCTGAGTTCCCAGAGAAGGGAGGATTGTTATGCTCTTGGCAGACACCTCGTATGGAGAAGGAGAAAAACAATAGCTCTTTTGCTTCAACAACCATGGGTTAAGCACCAACCATGTTCCAGGGCCAGGCTAGGCATGCAGATACAAAAAAAAGTGCAGCAAATGATATCTTCAAGAAGCGTAACACCCAGCACTGCCTGCGAACATCTTGGCCTCTATATATGTTCATGTACCTATAGCACATACCAAAAATGGTGTATTATATAGAACCAACATGTAAGATATTCATACTGTGGAGTTAACGCTTAACTCACCTCTTGGACAATACTAAAACAGTGGCAGACAGAAAGGCGAAGATTCAAAGTTTTATTTCCAGTTGCTGTTACATGCTAACAAATGAGCAGAATAAAATATAAAATGCATAATGCAGATCAGTGGTATTTCTATTTACCATCATTCATCCATCTTCAAGGTAAAAAGGTAAACTGTCTATACATTCATCAGTAGAAAACAAGCTAATTAAAAATCTACAACATGTCAATCAAGTGGCAAGGTGGTCCTAGGCCACAAGAGCAGAGGGCACATCAGATTCTGAGTGAGACCTGGATTCTAGTCACACTAGCTGTGTGCCCTCAGGTTGCCAGGAACCTCTCTGAGTCTTACTTGCAAAGTGATAAACCTCAGTGTCAGTGTGGGGAAGTAGGAATAAAAAGGAATAAAGTGTATGAAAGTAGAAAGGAAAGCACTGAGAAGGCAGAGCAAATAGAAGTATCGGTTACAAGCAAAAGTGAGGACATGGGAACCCACAAGAACTGCTGGGAGGTTGGAAGACTGAGCTGACAAGAGAAGAGGGTCTTTGTAGGTGGTGTGGTAAGATAAGGCTGAAAATGCAGACAAGAGCCCTCTGCTGAAGATTTATAAGCAGGAGGTGGGGGAGTGAGGAGCAAAACGAAGAGATGAAATCAGGCCAGGCAACGTAAAGATTCCTCCTAGACCTATGGCTTGATTACCAGATAGCTAATCTATCTACCATAAGCTTCCAATTTTCCCCAATGCGTGACATGCCTCTTACTTCACAGATTTAGCTATGCTTAATCTTTCCTTTTCAAATAACGCAGAAAAAAGCTACTTAGTTATGTAGAAACTTTCACCTCCCCCCAAAAAAGTTAATATTATTTCCTTCCTCTTCCTTATCTAGCAATTTCCCTTCCATCCTATTGCCTCTCGACCCTTCCTTTTATGTTTCCTTTTTATGATAAGCTTAAATACAGATTAGCTGCCTCTCTAGAAAGCTTGCATCTTCTCTTCAATGTCACATATTTTTTTTCCTCTACCAGATTTATTTTTGCATTTTCAGATTCCACTAAAACTCCATTCATTTGTATGAGCATTGCTGTCCATTTAAAATGCTATAGGCATTTAAGCCTTATATACGCTACAGGCATTTTAATAGAGAGTATTGTTTTTAAATTTCCTGTTGCTGTCTCAATATGATCCCAAATGCAGAACACATGCTATTAAACTACTTTTAATTTAATGAGTAATTAAAACCTCATGAAAAAAAAACACTTTTTACTTTCAGAATTCATCGCTTTTTGATTTCAAACATGCATTCTCGATGGTGGTGATACTGACCCAAGGGGGTGAATACTGGTTCTTGTGGGACAAAAAAAAAAATTTTTTCTTACAGTGGATTATGGCCGTCCAACACAGACGATCGGACTACATACGTATACATACAGCATACCTATGGTATTGAAATTTCATGGTGGGAGGAAGCAATTATAAGAAAATAAAAGTCTAAAAAGGCACCTTGGTGGGGGAAATAATTAAAAAAATAAATGAAAAGCTTCAGAAATCTGATTTAGAGCTAACCTATACTCGTCTATACCACATTTGTTTACAAAAGTTAAATGCAGTCTTTCATTTGCTCTCCACAAAAACCAGGTGAATTGGGTACTATTAACCTCTTTTCCAGACATGTAAATTGATCAGAGAGGTTACTTCCTGATTATGTGACTTTGATGGCAACCCACCCCAACTATGACAATACGGTATGTACATTTCTTTAAAGCAGGGTTTCTCAACCTCAGCACTAGTGACATTTGGGGCAGGATAATTCTTTGCTGTGAAGACTGTCCTGTGCATTGTGGGATGCTAAGTAGCATCCCTGGCTTCTACCCACTAGATGCCAGTAGTGCCTCTCCCCAGTTGTGAAACCAAAATTGTCTCCAGACATTGCCAACTGTCTTCTGGGAAATGGAGTGGGGAGAATTACTCCTGGTTGAGAAGCACTGATTTAAAGCCTACCACCTACTGTTTTTAAATTCATATATCGTGTTATGGTAGCTAACGGTTATTCAGCATTTACTATTTGTATATACCAGGCACTATCTTTGTACTGATTCATTTAAACCTCTCAACAACCCTATGGGGTAAATACTAGCATCATGTCCATTTTACAAATAAGGAAGCATAGTCTGGAAGGATTTCAGTCAGTAAACTGTAGAGCTAGAACACTAGACACTAGTGTTATATTTATATCATGTAGAAGTACTTGTGTTGCAGAATCCAAGACCGGAAAGAACCCAACCGGCACTCAGAGAGTTAGAAGAGTCAGCTTTATTACGCCAGCGGGCTCAGAGGGATCCTTCCCAAAAGACTGAGCCCCTCCCAAGGTTTTGAGCAGGTTTTTATGGGTTGGGGACTTTCTTGAGTCAGGGAAGGGGTAGGTGTCCTCTGGTGATTGGCTTGGGGTGTGGCTTGGAGGAGGTTATGCGAAAGTGGGCTGGGGCTTAGGCCAGGGACCTCTCTCTCCACTTGGACCACCATTTTAGGTCGGTTCCACGTGGCAGGGAACCATTTTAAGGTCAGTTTCCCCATCACTTGGACTATTGGCCCAAATATAACTATTTGGTCCATACAAAATAATCTACATCATGGGTATTTTGAATTTAAACCCGGGCTGAGCACTGAGCCACCATGCTATCCTGTTTCAGAACCAAAATACCTTCAGCTATTCTCCTCAATTCTATTTTACTTCCCCTCTATTATCTCATTTTGCACATGGATGTCAGTTTCTTGTAGGTGCTGCTTTTTAATCTATTGATTCATTTATTCTTAACATACTCAAAATGAAATTCTAGTAAAAAGACGTTCAATATGTTAATAAATCAAAAGATACATATGTTAATAAATAAATTTTTAAAATTATAACTATATGCATAGTATGCTCCTACTGTTATAAAGGTTACATATATTGTAGTCATACTCATATTCACACCACACACACACACACATACACACACACACACACAAACACACACAAATGCACATATCATCTTAACAAGATTTATTTATGAGAAGATAATGAACATTTCTATTTTTTGTCTTTTTGCTTATCTATATCTTCAACCTTTTCTACAATACATTATTTAAAAATTATACAAGTAATGATTTTTTTAAAAAGATGATTTGATCAGTTAGATGAAAAAAGGTAGAGTTTAAGAAGTAGAAAAAAAAGCTCTATGTTGGACAAGGTCCTTAAATTTAAATAGCTTAGACATTAACCAAAGAGGAAAACCAGTGGTTCTCAAAACTCTAATTCCTTAATAAGACTGAATAACAACCTTTTCCAAAATTTCAAGGATAATTAAATTTAGAGAAAGAAAATATGTTTTCGTTTTACATTTTCCTTAAATCTTGGATATCTACCTCAGCTTACAGGACTACAAACAGTCAAAGTATGAACAAGTGAATGAACAAGTGAATGAGCATTAAATAAATATTTGGGGCAAAATTTGGACACCTTGTAACTTAAAATAATTAAAGTATTTTGTGAGCTAAGTAGTCATACAATCATTATTACTTCCTGTTTGGATAGAATTAAGTGAGTATTTCATGACTTCCATAGACTCTGATAGCTAAATAAGGTTGATCGAGGTTGAGTTCTAGGGTGGTCCCAGTACCTGATTTTTCTTTACAACCCCCCTCAACTGGCGTGTTGTGCAAGCCCATTATGTTATTAATGGGTTCAGTCATTAATGAATGAATACTATGAAAAGTGTTAAGTATCTTAAGAAGAATAAGGAGAACAAATGACATGAGAATTCAGAGGAGAGACGCCAGGCCGAGTTGATGAGACAGACTGTCTAGTTGTTCATTAAACAATTTCCATTTTTTGTCCTGGACACACTAAGTTAAACATTTCCCAGCATGCCTTGCATTTATGGGTGGAAATATGATTGATTTAAATCCAAAGGAATGTGGGCAGAAGGCAGAAAACCACTTCTAGACCTGACCCATAAAACCTACCAGCTGAGAAGGGAGGATTCTGGTGACCTAGAGGTAGGTAGAGCCCCAAGATGGAAGAAGCCTGAGTCCTTGAGACACTGCCAGAAGGAAAACAACTGGGAACACTGCATTGGACTAGCAAGAAAAAATGTATTATGTTAAGTCTTTAGAATTAGGGAGCTGTTATGTCACTTAGCTATGCTGACTACTACACTGAGTCAACCCGAAACCATCCAAGTGCTCAAAACCAGCCAAGACACTGGAGGCTTTTTCAGATAAGCTGCTTCATAAAATCCCTAACTAATACTGCCATCAATCTATTTTGCCCCTGGAGACAATAGTAGCACCATTATTAGGAAAGAGGTAGGTATGTAAATAAAACACATTTGAATTAAAACACGTGGAATAAGAAAACTCCCTTGAACCAAATGTACTTAAAAAGGCCTGTCTTCATTTTCATATACCTTTAAATACTACAAACAAAGGGAAGGCTTGTTTTCACCACGGGCAGGAGATACATTTTAGCATCTGGAAATATGGCCAGAACAAAAACTCGTCTGTGAAAAATATATGGACAGTGTTTGCCCAGCAGACCCAGGGTATTAATCTTAGATCCTTCCCTCCCCCATCGCATGCCATCCCATTTCCAATTAAGGTTTATTGAGCACCCACTATGTGCGTCACTGTGCTTGTCACTGGAGATAAAAAGATGTAGGAGGCAGCTGCTATACCCGGAAACACCCTGTTCGGGAGACAAGTGCATACATAATCAATTCTGTAGTGTAAAACGGATAGTTCTAGTCTATTCAAATAGGGCGTCGTGGGAACACTGAAGAGCAAGTGCAGACCGCTGCTAGGATGATTCACACAGGCAGTGATACTTAAATGCCTCAAGTCCACCCCTGAAATGGCAGCTTCTTTGATTTTTTTCTCCAGTTCTACATAAATTAACATCTTTGGGTGAACACTAGCTAATTATCCAGATATGAAAATACCAAAAAAAAAAAAACAAAGGAGACCCCCCCACCCCTTATCATCAAGAACTTGAGCACATACCACTTAATTACATTGGTAGTCAATATTCTGCTAATGCTATTAGAAAAATGTATTAGAAAAATACAGAAATGATGCAATATTCAATTTAAAAAATATATAAATTTACTACATTTTTCCCTTCAGTTAACAAATGTCTTGGGGGACATACCTTGAGACTATGCAAATCCCTTTGTTCTCAAACCTTTGCTCCCTGTTTCTAGCATCCGTCCGTGGGTCCATCCCAATAATGATCACTGTGGGGATTGCATAGTGGCAATTTTCTATGTCCATTTTCACGTTTATTTTTTGGAATTCTACTGTAAAGAAGAGCTGTTACTTCTCCTCCATATAGAATTATTCACGGATTATGTATTTAAGAATTTGCCTACTTGGTAAAATTTATTTGTAACCCGACAGTCAACATCCATGGCACTTTCTTGACTTTCTTGGTCATTCATGGACATGTACCCCAGTGAAAAACTTGAGTCACCCAAAGTACATATTCTCAGCTGAGGTCAAACAAGCTCTGCTGTTTTATTTCTGCTCTCAAACTGTAAACGTGTCCTTTTCTCATCTGTTTAGTGCCACATTTTTCAAAGTTGGTGCTTTTTGTTGGTCATTTCGCTGTTTAAGTGTCCTAAACATAGTTCTGCGGTGTTGTCCAGTGTTCCTAAGCATGAGAAGGCTGGGATGTGCCTTACGGAGAAAACACATGTTAGATAAGCTTCACTTAGGCGTAAGTTATGAGTTCAATGTTAATGAATCAACAAACTACATTCAATAAAATGTCTTAAACAAAAATACAAATAAAACTGTGTTATGTCCTGACCAACTGATGAAAAGGTTTTGACCAAAGATTTGCAAGAACCCAAATCCATGTTTTCTCTAGGAACAATGAATTAGTGTTAGCTAATTCATGTTCACTCACAGTGACTTTATAGAATATAACTGCTGCGAATAAAAAGAATCCTCTGTATCTCTTTTACCAATTACTTCTTTATATCACTATGAACTCATGGATATTTATATTATTTTACGGGTTACAATCAAATGCCACATTATCTATTTTCTTGCTTGAATTGTTCTGTGTTTGGCCGTTGGGACAGTAACTTTATAGTGGAAAAGTCTGGTGGCCACCATCGTAACCAGGTGATCAACATCACCAATAACACATATCGACATCCTGAATGCTGTGATTAGATGTACCGAGAATGACGAGGACCATTCTTTGGTGCTCTTGATGACATCAGTCCAATCATGAGAAGATTCTCTGTAGGTCTGAATTAAGTGACATGCAGCAAAGTAACTGATCGATACTCTTTGGGGGTATCAAGGTCACAGGAAAAACTGAGTAACTATTGCAGATTATAGGAGACCACAGAGAAATAACGACTAAATGCAGTGTGGAATCCTGAATTGGATCTCGGGAACAACAACATCAAAAAAACATTAGTTCGACATTTCAAACTGAAGTTCAAATGGAGTCTTTAGTTCACGGTATTATACCAATGTTAATTTTCTAGTTATGATAGTTATACTATGGCATGTAAGATGCTAAGTTGGTGTATGGCTGGAGCAGGGACAGATAGAAAGTATCTGTACTATTCCTGTAATTTTTCTGTACCTCTAAAAGAAATTCAAAATTTTAATCATTGGATAGTATTGCATACCCCTGGTTGCAGAAGTTGTGAGAGAGCGAGGGACAATTCCATTTCAGAGACTATGGATAGAAAGAAGTGTTCAATTTTCCAGATAGTTTTTCTAAATCCAAAAACCTTTAGGGGATAGTGGAGAAAATAAACGCCTTCTACTTTAAGATACTATAGAAGATTTGGTTGAAGTCTCGTAAGCAGGAGACTTCACTCCCAGCTGTTGAACTTGGACAAGCCATAAACTCAGTTTCCTCATCCATCCATAAAACAAAGGGGCTAAAATGAATAATCTTATTTTCTATCTTATATCTGTTATAGCATGAAATCTTATTATTCTAAATTAACCATGTTATTTGGCATTTGAAATTAGGTACTGCAAGAATACCCTTTAGGATGCTTATTTATTCTGCTTTCTTAGTAATAAGCAGTAGTGTTGACATTTCACAGGAAATCCAGGAATCAAATGACAACAGTTTGAAGAAATTCTGCAGCAGTGCCCCCTGAAGCTCATTTATAAAATATACTTTACATGTTCACAAATAAATATATCTAAAGAACTGAAAATTATGCAGCCCTTTAAAATGTATAAGTCATTTAACCGTCATGTGGAAAAGCAGATTATAAATGTGCACATGGATAATGATTTCAGATAACATTTTCCCACATGAATGTTTTTAGATGGAGATAAAATAGGACTTCTAATTACACTCTGGTAGAGTATTTTTTCAGAAGATATAAATCACTGATAGAAGAAAATGTACATTATATGCTGATACAATATAACATTTAGAACAAACAATAAAATGTTTATATGTACCGTGTTTCCCCGAAAATAAGACCTCGCTGGACAATCAGCTCTAATGCATCTTTTGGAGCAAAAAGTAATATAAGACCCGGTCTTATCTCACTATAAAACCAGGCCTTATATAACATAACATAACATAACATAACATAACATAACATAACATAACATAACATAACATAACATAACATAACATAACACACCAGGCCTTATATTACTTTTTGCTCCATAAGACGCATTAGAGCTGATTGTCCAGGTAGGTCTTATTTTTGGGGACACATGGTACTTAATCCACTCTATTTTTAGTGAAATCATAATTTTGTTAGGTGTTGCTACGTTGACTAAGAACTTCAACTCCTGCCTATTTCATCAGTAACACCATTGGGGAACTATTAGGAGAGTGGAATGAGAAAGAAAGCAATGGATTTAGTATTTAGTGTGTAATGGTCACTCAGAAGCAGTTAGTGAAGGGAGAAGTTGAATGTTAATCCTTTGTATGTTAATGAGATTATTTCACCTCCTCCCTTTCTTACCTGAATGGAATGACATCATCAATCAGTTTATTTAGAACAGTAAAGGATTGAGAAACAAGGATAACGATAAGACTAGAATTCAGTTTATGGTGTTTCGTATGGGTAATAATTCCCCGATCCATTTTATGGAAGGCAAAAAAAGATACTCTGTTAAAAAATTTAAATTTATGTATTTTGAACCATCATTAATACACATTATTTTTTTCAAAGATAAGAACTCAGGTTTTTAAAAAGTTAATCCTCTAATCACTGATAAATTAAATTGAAATAATTAAATCTTATATTAATGGAGCTGAATGGTGACCAGAATAGCAGAGTCAACACTGTGAGTTTCTGTGTACTTGAGTTTTCATCCTTACTTATCTGGGTCAGGTAATTTCATTCTCTAGGCTCTATTCCCTCATTTTAACATGATGGTAATATAAGTCATACTTCATAGGGTTGTAATGAAGATTAAATGAAATAGTATATATCACTTATATCAATAGTATATATCACTTATATTTACTATTATATAGTATAATAGTAGTAAATGCTTGGCATAGATCTAGTACATAGTAAGCACCCAACAGATGAGCTATGTAGCTTTTTAACAGAGAAATGCATGCAGGTGTACGTGTAATTAATATATGAGGGAAGAAGAAAGGAAAGAAATATAGCAAAATATTAACAGTAGTTATCCTACATGGTAAGATCATGATTATGTTTTCTGATATTAATGTTATTTTGCTAAACTTCCTACAATGGATAAGTATTTCTTCCATAATCAGGAAACATATGTTGTTTAAAAAAAAAACAAGTAAGGTAAACAAGAACTATAAATTCACACATACATTCTTTTATGTCTTTCTTTCTTTTTAATAATGCATTATCTAGTCATTTCTGACCCAGGAGAAAGGTTGGATATGGACAGCTCACTTTCACTTAATTGAAGTTAGGCTGGGTTTGCAAGGAGTCTTCAAAGGCAGGAAGGAAAAAGGAGAAAATCGATGGGAGAGGATGGAGAGCAAAGGAGGGAGATCTCCAGGTAGCTGCAGAATTTGAAGAAACAGAGACAGAAGAGGAAGAGCAAAGAGAGGCGGCTCTGCCGAATTTGGCAGAGAGACTGCCAAAGAGCGTGAGAAGAAAGAAAAGACCAGGTATTTGATATGGAGCATTTTGTACACAAACCACCCATAGGAATTTTAAAAAATATATTGTATATATAATAAAGAGAATACAATTAGAGTTTACTGTGGTGAAAGGATCTTGCCAGGCTACTGAGTAACCATTCTTGATGGCTCTTTTCCAATCATGCTCATAGGTTAACGATTATTTGCATTTCATTTTGAAATTTTGTAAAGAGATTCTGACACTGATAAGGATCCCAGCACCAACAGAACAGACAAGGAACTTCCTATTCACACTTCCTACTCTTAACTAAGCATCCAGTTTATTTTTCATGACTGCTATTCCTGTGTCACCCATATAATTGCAAAACTAACCCCTGATGGAAAGCACTGCCAATGACCTTATATAACCCCTAAGGTAAACCGGGAGCGACTTCCTTCTCTCTTGGATTATGAACTTCCTTTAACAAAGCATGATGCTGCTGACCTCCCACTCATCACTGGGATGCACTTTCCATTGGGGCTAAGATATTTATGCTTATCCAACCTCGAGTACTACTACTACTGCTGCGGCTGCTACTACTCCATCTTCCCCAGGGGCCAATTTGCCACAGTTGACCATGGGGAAAGGTACAGCCTGTGGCCACAGGAGAGAATCAAGTTGACAATGTAACTAGGGATTGAATCCATGACTTGATTTCATTGACTCTATGAACTAGATGGCTGCCCACGCAGCCAGGAAAGGGTAAGGGTTGGGGTGTGACAATTGCAAAGGATCATCTGGTAGGCTATGAACAGAACCAAAAACAATGTAATTCGGCTGACTTCTATTTTTACGAATGGCAAGAGGCTATTTACTTGTAAATTTCTAAGTGAATTATTAAGCATTACTAAATGTGCTATTAATAAACTAAGTATATTGCCAGAGTTTACTGAGGGTTAAGCTATATTCTCCTAAGATTGCTCAAGGACAGGCAATGCTTGCTAGTGTTGAAAAACTCCCACTGGGCATGCCCCATATAGAAAGTGAATTACTGCAAATTTTTAGAAAGGACACTTAGGGAGGAACCTCACCACTGTTGATTTGAGTTGGTCAGGTTTTTAGTTACTGTTAATTTCATTTTTAATTATAAATTGCTCTTAGTTTAGTATCTGCATTACAAATTTAGTTGGTTGTGGTTTGTTCAGTCAATAATAACAACTATTGTTTGAGTGGTTTTACCAGGCCCTATGCTGAGATCTTTACCTGCTCATTTACTGCTCTTAATACCCCTCTGAGGCAGGTAATTTTATTGTCCTCATTTTACAGATAAGGAAACTAAGGCACAGAGAGTCTAGATAATTTGCCTGAGATCACACAGCTCTAAACTGCAGTGTCAGGATTTGAACTCAAGGATCTTTCCTCTAGATTGGGAGATGGCAAATTTTTACTGTGAAGGGTCAGATGGTAAATATTTTAGGCTTGGTAGGCCATATGGGCTCTATTCAACTTTCCTATTGTAGCCTGAAAGTAACCATAGACCCTATGTAAACAAATGGGCATGACTGTGTCCCAATAAAACTTTGTTTATAAAAACAGGAAGCATGCAGGGTTTGGCTTGTGGACCGTAGTTCACTGACTCTTGCTTTTAGAGCCCTCACTCTTAACAACTATGCCATTAACATTTGCCTTTTTAGCTGCCAATGAAGCACATATGCAGATTAAGAGATTAAAATATTCTAGTAGTTATATTGAAGACACAAAGGCATTGCAATTCAAATATTAACCATCCATGCCCTTATTGATAAAGATGCAAGATATATGCTTGCACAGCAGTATATTCATTGATAAGGAAATTTTGCTTGCTTTTTAAAAATTGCAACATATGATCAAGATGAACATAAGATGGTCAGATTATTTAAGTTTGTATTGCTGTGTTCTAGGGTATAAATTCTATACACACCTTATCATTTGATTTCTAAAATAAGCATATTTTTGACCCCATTGCTTTATGTCATCTAGTTGGAACACATGAAGTTGGGAGGACAAGGGGTCTTTTCAGTGACTTAAAACGGCTACAATCCAAAAATATTTGAGACACCACCCTAAAGGACTCATCTAAGGAAGCTCCTGAGCCCCAATTATGTTTAGGAGAAGATCTCACGTGGTAGTAGTAGGAGTGAAGGCATTTTATTACACTCAACAACAGTCTAACACCATGGCTCCTGTTACAGACTAAGTTGTGTCCCCCCTACCCTCAACCTATGAAAAAAATCCACAGGTTGGAGTAGGAACCCTCAACGTGACGGTGTTTGGAGATCGGGCCTTTAAAGAGGTAATTAAGGTTCAATGAGGTCAAAAAGATGGGAGCCTAATCTGATGGCCTGGTGTTCCCATAAGAGGAAGAAGAGACACCAGAGATTTTACTCTGTACTCACACAGAGAAAAGACCATGTGAGGACACGGGGAGAAGGACAAGCCAACAAGAGGGTTCTCATCAGATGCCAACACCGCTGGCACCTTCATCAAGGACTTCCAGCCTGCGGAAATGTGAGAAAATAAATGTATGTTGTTTAAACCCCCTAATCTGTGGTATTTTGTTATGGCAGCAGGAGCAGACTAATACAGTTGCCAGCTGTTGAATGTAAAAAATTATACAAACTCCCACCAGATAGTAATTAGTTGTATACTTGCTGTCTATTGACTGAAATTATATATACACATATACACACAAATAATTGGATATGAGGCCCAGTAATGCCTATATGTTGCTATTCATAACAGGACATAAGTATTTAGGGGAAAAGAGTTGTACGTATATTCGGGATATTATTTTATTCAGTCTACAGATAATGCTTGGTACTAATCCATTGTCAGTCAACCCCTTTACAATAGTAACTCCATTGGCCCCCTGGCATCTTCAGTCTTCTGGGAAGAAATCACCTATCCCCAGACCCTTGTAAGTCTGGCTAAATTTGCACTATCTTTGACTCAGTCTCTCTCCCACAAATGCCCCTTGACTGAGGGCATGGCACACACAGAATGAAATGTCAGTTAGTTGATAAAAATGATCTAAAAGCAGGGTCCCAAGAGCCAGAACAGATTTTCGGCCAGGGAAGAGTCACGACAGCAATGGGGTTGAAAGCTGAGATGCCGCTATGTAACCTATCACACATTAATCTTATCTGCCTGAAATTAGAAGCTCACTGGGAAGAAGCACCAACATCTTCAACTGAAACCTCTTTCTCTATCTCTTGTGGAATTTATCGTGATCAGAGCTTAATTAATATTGTTAAACAGAAGAGGGGTCTAGACCATGGGGTTTCTAAACCTGGCTCCTCATCAGTGTTACCTGAGGAGATTTTAAAACTATGGGCACCCATCTCCACTCTGAGCATCTCTGAGGGGTGGGCATCTGAGGATCTACAGTTTTACTGTGCTCTCTCTGGCAATTCCGATGTGGCTATCTTGGCATCATTTCTTAGACTTGCATTTGATTATTGCATCAGAGAAGAATATAACCAATGACCTCAATTAATGGCTACCCCATATCTTTGCCCTTTGCCCTGTAACTGTAGAACGCTGCCACTCTGAACTTGCCCACGCGATTTGCTTAGGCCAACAGAATTTTAGCAAACTTGGTGCAAGGGGAGACTTGGGAAATCATGTGCTTGCATGATTCCATTTCCTCTCTTCTGCCACTCCAATGAGAATATCTCAGGATAGCCTGCTGGGAGGATATGAAAGGCAAATGGAATAAAGCTGAGTCATCCCAACCAAGCCTGGGCTAGACCACCCAGCCCCCAGCCTACTCACCACTGCAGATACATAAGTGAATCCATCCAAGATCAATCAAGACCAGCCCAGATCACTGGAATCACCCAGTGAACTGTAGACTTGGGAGAAATAATAAATGGCTATTATTTTAAGGACCCACTAAGGACTGGGGTGATGTATTCTGGAACTCTGATACAATAATTATGAGGCAGAACAACCAGCAGACTGAGCATCTAAACTAAAGGCTGAGCATGGATGGTGTCAGAAAGTTTTGTAGAATTTTTCAGTTTATATTCTGTAGGATGGCATTGAAAAAAGAAAGGGCATTTTCCAAGGATTTTCCAAGATCAGTCGTCTGGGAAATGCTAAGTTGAAGTTTAGTTTAGCTGGTTTCTTTGCTGAAGAATCTCAAAGCCTTTAATATGAGTCATATAAATCTTCCAAAGGAAGAGCATATAAGCAATGTTTCCCAAAACTACTTGACCACAGAACCTTCTCTATCCCCCACCCTCCCTCAGTTTAAACAACTGAGCATCACACAAAATGAATATCCCATAGGACACACTTTGGACATTATTTAAGATGAATTGGCCTTCATCCTGCTTCAGTGTTGTTCCAGAGGGTACAACTTCACTTAAGGCATGACAGTTATATGGAGAGGGATTGGGACTAAATCAATTCAAGCAAGGGCTTGTCAACTATAAGAGTTCTTCAGACATGGACATGCCTGCCTTGTGAAGCAGTGGCTAAAAACCCTAAGGCTGAAAGCATACAGAGAGAGAGGAATGTGAGGTTTAGAGAAGTTTTGTGATTACTAGCTAGTTACTGTCATTGAGATTCTTATTTAATAACATGATGAAGAATTCAGATTACTTCTTTTAGTTGAAAGTAGTGAGATGGTTAATTTTATGTGTCAACTTGGCTAGGCTATAGCGCCCAGTTGTTTGGTCAAACACTGGCCTAGATGTTGCCAAGAAGGTGTTTTGTTCATGTGAGTAACATCTATAATTAGTAGACTTTAAGTAAAGCAGATTGCTCTCCATCCTGTGGGTGGGTCTCACCCAATCAGCTGAGGGCCTTAGAACAAAGACTGAAGTTTCCCACAGAGGAGGATTTCTGCTTCATAGAAACTCTGCCTGAGTTTCCAGCTTGCTGGCACACCCTGCAGATTTTATACTTGCCATCCCTCATAAATACATGAGTTAATTCCTTAAATAATTCTCCCCCTCTCTGAAGAACCCTGAATACAAGTAGATACAAGTTATATATCAAATATCATTTACATTTTATCACAATCCTAGATTTAAAATGTCATCTAAAACTTCTACTCTGACTGCTTCCTAATACTTGCCTTGGGCAAATCAAAGTGTTAGGTTTCCCAGATTTCTCCTTCGGTTCTTCTGAGGATTCTCTGGATGGTCAACTGAGAACTAGAGCTCATAACTGCATTATAGTGAGAGCCAGGAGGTGAGATTTCTAATATTCCCTTTTAAGAAGTGCTGATTTTATGAATCATCTTGAGTGACATGGTAGTTCTGCAGCTGTATATTTGTGAGAAACTGAGTCCCTTATGAACCACAGTGACCCAACTTGGTAGGGACCCAGCACCTATAACGGCCTGAAACATAGAGGAAGAAGTCTTAGAAGGTGGTTCTCTCTTCTGGAATTGAGTTGGATAGATAATGCTCTAGGTCAGAGTTAACACAAAGTCTGATTTACTACATCATGTTCTTTGAATGACTTCCTGGGAGCCTAACTACTAAACTGCTAAGGATCCAGTGTTGATATCCAATACTTAGTGACATAGAGGAAAAACAAAAACAAAAACTGGAGAAGATCAATAAAAAAGGTCAATAAAAAAGATCTTTTTAGGAGAAATAAGTAAGGAAAGGACCACGTGTAGTCCATTGACTGTGGGAATATGAGCTGAAACAACCACCCTGTTGGGTTCGGTGCCCTGTTCATATACCTGTCACAAGACTTCTCGCACTGTAGCAATGGCTGTCCATAACTAGTTCCTTGAGGACAGATCCTGGTGCCAGTCATTCTGGTATTTTTTCATACGCAGTGCAATGCTGGTACATAGCAGCAGATTTTTAAAAATACCCAGTGAGTGAATGATCTAGTAGAATCATAAAGCACTTAACATCTATGTAGCCAGAGTATCCAGTCAGGATTATTTCTCATCCTACCACTGAGATTAACAAGCCCAGCGTGATTCAGCACCTGAGAATATTTCTTTCTAAAGATCCTGATACATATGTGTGATTCTTGAGTTCTCAAAATCTTTAGGACTGGAGTCCTTTGCATGTCTGTATTACTTTGCTAGGGCTGCCATAACAAAATACCACAGACTGAGTGGTTTAAACAACTGAAATGTACTTTCTTACAGGGCTGGAGGCCAGGAATCTGAGATCCATGTATTGGCAGGGTGTATTTCTTCTGAGGCCTCTCTCCTTGGCTTGTCGATGGCCATCATCTCCCTGCATCTGCATGTGGTCTCCCCTCTGTGCCAGTCTGTGTCCTAATCTCTTTTTATGAGGATGCTAGTCATACTGGATTAGGTCCCAGCCTATTACCTCATTTAACTTCATTACCACTGTTAAGGCCTTACCTCCAAATATAGTCACATTTTGAGGGACTGGGGATTAGCACTTTAATATATAAATTTGGGAAGGGGACACAAATACATCCACACACACATCCACACACACACATGCACAGACAAGATAGACCTAATATATGGTATACGTAAATATTTGTCAGTACTTTAAAGCCAAGAAGGGAAAGTCTTTTCATCTGTTCTATCTTAACATCTCCTTTCTGGCTGCATAGACCTCCTCATTAAGTGTGAAGGAAGATGAACTATATACAGTATGTTCCCTGTACTTTCCTCTAATTGATCATTAAATCACCTTCAGACTAATTAATAAATTCCTTTTTCATTTATCTCAAATTTTTATTTCCACTTTAAAAATTCTTGAAAGCTGAAAGAAGTAGAAACACAAGAGTCCAGAAGTGGCCCACAGAGAAGTCACTAGATCCTGGGCCCCTTGAGAACTGGTTGGCTCTTACATCTGCGCATTGCCAGCATATAACACATTACCTGGCATATAATAGGTGTTCTAAAAATATACGGTCAAAATGAAGTATGCAAGAAAAAGAACTTCCTGTCAGATTACTGTTTTCAAGTTCCAGTCACATTGCCCCCTAAGCAATATTCACATATGCTGACTCACGTTGAGCTCATTGTACCCTTACTTTTTAAAAAACATATTTATGTATAACCACTTATTTCCTGGAGTTTCAACAGACTTGTGTTTGCAGCTGTTGAAGTTGAAACAGGAGCTAAAATCTTTAGAATTTTATCCACTCATAAGCAAAAACCAAATGGCATCAACCTGTGAGACAGTCAGCATTCTCCATTCAGACATGAACCCCCTAATCCATATACCAGCAGCCACTCATGGAGCCCTCTTGACTTCCCATTGTTGAGGCGGTGTACTCAAGAGGCACACACTGTCAGGGTGAGTCTGGCTCCTGACCTTGCCTTTGTTCCGGCATCGAGAGGCAAGTGTGGCACTTGGTTAGTCACCAGGGCCTTCCTTGTCTAACACCAGCCAGGCGTTCTTGTGATGGACCAGTAATCCATTGATACAAAGACCCTGTTGGTGAAAACGTAGCATCTAACGTTCTGTATCTTGGACCTGTGGTTGATTATTTGGCTTTGATTCTTGAACGAATTATCCTGACCTGGCTAACTTCCTGTCTTTTGGCTCTGGACCCAGACTATATATACACACACACATACATACATATATATATATATATATATATATATATACTCATATATATATATGAGTATACTCATATATATATGAGTATAGAGTATATATGAGTATAGAGTGTATATATATATATATGTATAGAGTATATATGAGTATAGAGTATAGAGTATATATATGAGTATAGAACTCTAGTATATACTCTAGTTCCTGTTGTAATTATCTATCTGGCAGGGGTTGAGGAAATAAGTAATAAGTACTACAACCTAAGGACTAGTCTGCAAGTTTTCTACCTATTAATTCAGAACAGAATGCCAAGAACACAGCAAATTAAACTCCATCTCCCCTGTATTGAGACTAAGGAGTCGTGATTGATAGACACGTGGAAGGGCCACAACTTAGTTTCTTGAGAAATCTCATCATCAGCTGTACAATCAAGTATAACCTAATGACTCTGTCCCACCATTGAACGTTAACGGCCAGGCCGTGCAATACCACCTCCCAGCATTCACTCGCATTGCCGGAGGTCCTCATCACAATATAGGGTTCAAAACGTGATCTGCTGGACACTGAACTCAGGGTCCTGAGGAGCAAAATGTGAAACTTAGTTCCATAGTAACTATCTTCTCCAGGAAAGTTAACAAGCCTGCTTTTTCACTGTGTTTGCAAAATTGGAATACCGGCACCTCACACCTAAAAGCATTGCTATAAGGAATCCATAAGTTAAGGAATCACTCTGTCAATTAGTCAGTGAATAGCTACTGAGGGCATACTAAGTGCCAGGCACTATTCTAGGATGGGGGATATAGCTGTGAGCAAGCTCTGATATTTTTTATTTTTAAACTCTTATATTTTAGTGGAGATAGATGCACAAAATAAATAAATAAAATAAATAAAATAAATAAAATAAATAAATAAAATAAAATAAATAAATAAATAAATAAAATAAAATAAAATAAAGAGCAAATAAATGAGCAGGGCAAGGAGAGACAAAGAGTAGGAGTAGAGACTCCATGGGAGTAGGAGGCCCTTATTTTGATAGGGTGGTTAAAGCTCGGAATGAAGTAGAGAACTGAGACATGCACCTATCAGAGGGTAAGGACAGCCCTACACGCAGAACTTAGAGCAAGTGCAGAAGCCCCAAGGCAGGAACATGCTTAATGGGCTGGAAGTCTGGGCTAGAGTGAGAGCTAGGGAGAAGTCAGTAAATTAAGATAGAGTTTTCTGGTGGAGTCCCTAGGATTTGTTAATAGATTCAATGTGGATATGGGATAAAGCACGCGGTAGATAGTGTTATTCAGTACATGTTGATTTGGGGGTACTACAGAGGCATCCTCCTCAAGAATACAGGTCTCAAAGAGTAAAATTACATTTGGGCATAAACCCTAAAATTAGGAAATAATGGTTCATAACCAAGAACGACAGTGTCACCTTACCAAGACAGCCCAGTACTACCACCAGCAAGATGAGACTAGACCTCAAAGGTTTTAATATAGCTAAAGAAGGTAGTTGTCAGCCAAATGGGAGTTTCTCTGATGTGAAAACACACATAAAAAGAGAATTATGGAGGCAGAAGCTGACTGTACCTTTCCAAATACCATCCAGAGCATGCGGAGCCCTTTGCCAAGCAGTATCAATTATTATGGTCCCTCGGCAAGGCTGTTTCTATTGTAGGGACTCATACAGGGAATTGCAGCCGACTGACTTCCAGTATCCTGGACTTCGGGAAGATAAGCTTCCTTATGGAGATGGATGCTGATTGCATGGTGAGTAAGGCACGCAGTCAAAAAGGAAATCTGGCTGTTGCAATCACAGGAGTCCAGCAAATGGCTATTCACGGGAGAGAAGGCACTAAGACAAAGGGCAGACAGATCAGGAAATCACTCTTCCTTGGCCTGGGTGATTGAATTGTGGTCAAATGTAAGTCCTCTCTGCTATTGAACCCCCATCTGTGTTACCGCCTTTAAATTCAAGGACAGGAACACTTGCCATGCACAGACATGCTTGGGTAAGAAACAACTGGGATGAATTTTTCCAACCTCAGTGCTAGGTAGTGATGGATGGTTTTCAACGACTGAAATATCAACACTACATTTTGTGAGTTCTTGCATAATTCAGTTTAAAAGAAAATTGTTCTTTGAAAATTGTGTCCTATCGACTAATCCTATAAAATACTTATTGTTTGCCAATGCACAAGATTTATCAGGTTTCAGGAAAACAAACCATTCAATATAAATGGATATTTCGCATGACTGATTGCAACAGGCAGACACATCAATATTTTAAGTACATTGACAAAAATAATTCTAAAGCAGAGTACACTGTTCCCTCTTAAACAGACAGCACTGAAGCTGCTTCGTCCTGACCTTAATGCATCAGACTCATTGCTATGAATGTTTGTAATCATGATGCCATCAGGAACCACTGACCTCCACGAGTGCTATATCCCTGAATTAAATGGTCCCTCTTGAAAATAAAAGGCAATACTAGTTTTTCTTTGATCTCTCCCTATCAAGGCTATTCTCTCTTTTGGCTGTTGCTGGTGTATCTGATTTTAGCAGGATGCTATGGGCTGAATTTTGTCCCCCTAAAATTCATATGTTGAAACCCTAATCCCAAAAGTGATGGTATTTGGAGATGGGGCTTTTGGGAGGTGATTAGCTTCGCATGAGGTCTTGCAGTTGGTCCCCACACGACGGCATTAGTACCCTTAGAAGAAAAGACACTAGAGAGAGCTCTCTTTCTCTCTCCTCACATGCATTCACTAAGGACAGGCCACGTGAGAAGGTGGCCAGCTATAAGCCAGGAAGAAGGCGCTTATCAGGAACTGAATCAGCAAGCCCCTTGATCATGGATTTCTCAGGCTCCAGAGGAACAAATGTCTGTTACTGAAGCACCCAGGCTACAGCATTTTGTTATGGTAGCCCAACAGACTATGACATAAGCTTACCACATTTCCATTTCTGATTCACTGCTTCTAATCTGCTGGGAACTGCTTGACCAAATTTAGTTTAAAATAAAAGTTTGAGTGCTATTAGGTGCTGTTTCATTTATTTTGATGGCTTAGATGCCATCATCTACTTTCAAATTCCAAGTTAAATTTGGACATTCAGAAGTTCCGTGTTTACCTATGTCTTCTAGGCTTCTAATAGCTGAAAACTGGTTAATAGAATTAAAAACATAAGACCATAATTTGTTGCGTCTTCTTGTTGCTTTTTAAGAGGGGAATGTATTCAATCGTCTCTCACATCTGAGTTAACAGAATTCTTAAAGTTCTTAAATTCAAGTAGACAAGAGTTCTCTTTGAGAAATCATGATAATATTCCTTCTGACTTTGCGCATTTTTGGTATGCATAGTTGAAAGATTTGGTAAGAGTGGTGGCAAGGTGGAGGAACAGATAGAAAACTGTGTATGCTAGAATTTATTTTGTCTTCAGAGATATAGTTAAGACGGCATTTTTAGACATTTGGAAGTTTGGGAGGATTGTGGACAAGGGAGGACTGCTGCTAATGAAACCTCTGGAATAATAAGGCTAATTAGCATGCAGTTCATGTCAAGTAGATTATTACTATTGTTGGGTGACAAGATAAACAGAAACTGCAAAAGACTATTATTCTCCGAGTAAATAATGTGACTTCTGACCAGTTTTAGCACTTGTTCTGGGTAGGGAAAACTAGAAGCTTGCAGGGGCCCCCCTGAGCTGTTTCTTCTATGATCTTTAGCAGATGGCTTAAAAATGAGTAGCTAGGATGCTGAACAGAATGGGGTCAAAGAATGCCTGATGAAGAGCTTGCCTAGGAGATAAAGTTTTAAGATTACCAATTGCTAATAAGGCCCCCAAAAGGGGGAAAAATGTGTTCTGTAAATAATGACTTGTTAGTTCATGTACATTTTATGCCATGTGGATATTATGAGGGCTCCAGGATGTGAGAGAGGAAAGGAAATGAAGCTTAGTTATAAAGCAAATAAAGAGATCATTTACTTATTTCAACTTCTACCTTTGGAGCAGAACCAAGCAAGTCATGTGGCTAATATGTAAAATGAGTACAAATATTCTACGGGCCAGGGGCCAGAATTTTAGGAGTGGCAATTGAAAACTGAAAAACAAAAAAAGCAAGAAAGAAAACGATGTGATTCTCCCTTGTCTGTGTTATAAGCATAACGTCCTATGTGAAAGTCCAGTTAGGTGTCTACTGTCTCTCCCTCAGTAAATTTTATAACCTGGCCAAGCATAGGAGCTTAGATATAGTGGGGCAGCTAACAAATATTTATGCAAGAAATAACTACATTTGTAAGACAGTTAACTAAGCACTTTCACCTAAATTATTGCAACAGCCTCCTAAGAGATTGCGTTATTCTTCCTAATTTACAGATGAGAAAGGCACAACTCAAGAAGTTAAATTCCTAGGGATTAAGAAGTACAAACTGCCTGTTATAAAAACAGTCACAGGGATGTAAAGCACAGCATATGTAGATTTATGAGGGTGATCACTTTGTAAGGTATATAAATGTCTAACCACTAGGTTGTACACCTGCAACTAATATAATATTGTAGGTCAACTGTCATTGGAAAATTAAAATTAAGTTTTAAAAAAAGTCAAATTCTTCACCCAAGATCAAACAGCCCAAAAGGATCAAAGAGGGGTCTCTAACTCAGATCTGACTCCAAATTCAATGTCCTTCCCACTGACTATATGAAGACAATGTACATCAAACAAAGAGGCATGTTGAGTCCCCAGCACTGGACTTGAGCACAGCCTGGCAACACAATAAAAATTAGCTACAGAATAACAATCCATATCCAAGCAACTGGTTTCGCACTTTACCTTCCATTTCCGAACTTATTTCAGATTCCTCAGTCCATCCAAAAATACAGTGGTATCCTGGCTTAGAAAGAGCGTCTCATCATGCACCCATCATGAGCCCTATTCACTGGAAAAAATATGTATTTGCTCAAGAGCTTCTTGACTTTCAGTCATTGCTCAGCTTTCAACTGGTTGTGTGTTGGTAGCATCTGAAATGACAGCGCTTGTTTGCAGGGAATGACAGGGTAATTTCTAGTGAAGCTCAAATTTATGGACCAGCAAGACCAAATGCATAAAGTGAGATTGAAAATGCCATCATATCCAACAGTTTTCATTGTTTTTCAAAGTATAAAGATTTTGCAAAGCATGCACAAGAATCACCAAGTTACTCATATAAACCATTACATTGAAAGGAAAGTAATTTCAAAAGCTACTTTTCCTTGGAGATTTTGAACAGCACTTCTGTTTTCCCGAAAATTTTTTTTTTTGAACTCTTTGATTCTATTTTCCGCCTGGAATGTTTTCTAGTCTATTCTACCACACAGTATGACTTACCTCACCTCCACCTAAAGATTATGAGAATTCCAGAAGTTTCTCCCTGTTTTGAGTTGCTTTGGCCTTCTCCTGTAAATCGTTAAGGCTGGCTCTTAACATGTGGTCATCTGTCATTTCTTCATATGCAGATGTATTTTTTCCTTGTCAAGATTACACCTCCCTTAAGGACAATAACTGCATATTATACACTTTATACTATAACAAAACCCTACAGACAAATAAAGTAACTGTACTGTGTCTTTAAAACTGGAAATTATGACATGGCAGGAATTTGGAGGGAAATGATTGCAGAGTGATAGAAGGGTTGAGAAGCCAATAGAGTAAGACAACCCACAAGTCAGCAACAATAGGACGACCCTAGCATCCTTGGGAATAAGGGAGACAATGGGAAGAGCTGGCATCACAGCCCAGAAGCCAGGGCCTTCCAGTAAGAGCTAGAACCATGGAGAAAATGAGATACTGTCAGAGACATCGAAGAAAGAAAAAAGAGAGCTGAGAATACCCAGCTCTTCCCTATTCTTGACCTCCAATTTTTTTACCAAGTGCCTCATTTTGGTCACACCTACTTGGAAGCCAAAGAGTGAAAGAGCCTGAATGTATGATACAAATCAGAGAAGAAAAGAAGCAAGAAATGAATGTGAGAGTAAATAAGTAGTCTACAGAAACAGCGACAGATAAATTCTTACTCACAGATACAGAGATCAATTAATCTATATGCAATCATTGTATATTACCATTCAACTTTCCCTTTTAAAATAATTAGTATACAAACTAGAGGATGAGATATTGGTTAAGGATATGTAGAATAGCGATTGCTTCTAGTAACGGTAGACGAGAAGATTTGGATCAATCCTTCTGCTGAGGATAACTAAGGCACACAGACAGACAGACACACACACACACACACACACACACACACTATACATATACTACATGTACATATACATATTCTGCTTGACACATTGGAAAGCTAACAGTATAGTAAATGCCCAGCGTTTGGGTTTTTCTTCAAGGGGAGTTTACCAATTCAGGAAGAGGCAGCCAAAATGCTAAGCAGCACTTTTGGCAGTCTCATGGGGATAGAGTCACAAATGTTGTAGTCCTGGGCTTGGTAAGAGACCCTAGGTCACCCTAACAGCGTGAACCAGAAGGAGGCTGGCTCTTATAGTAGTGACTTCAGTTTAGCTTTCAATTCATCTTCATCCCTGAATTGGATTAAGGTAATTCCAGATGCAAGAGCTGCTGGCATGTAAAGAGAAGAAAATATAAATCTTTCCTGCAGAAAGAAATTATCCTAGACATCAAGTTTTTTCCACAAATGGTTTTTCAATATGATTTCTGAAACACAATAAAATAATAGCAAGAAGACAAGAACAAGAAACAGCAGAACCAACAGAAACTGGAAATGGATCTACTGTGGATCCAGATACTGGAATTCCCAGGCATGAACCTTAAAGTAACTGTGGTTGCTACATGTTGACAGCTGTTGAAACTGGATGATGGATTCTTGTGAGTTCTTATACTTTTCCTTCTACTTCATAATTTCATAATAAAAAAGAAAGTCTATGAACCAATCCAAACAGACTCTTAACTGGCTCTTTTGTTACCACCATGTCAGGAATACACTGAACACCACTGCCTAGAAAAACACTACATTATCTTCATGATATTCATCACATTTGGTGTGTCATAAACGGCAACGAAACAGAAAACACAAAAACAAAACTATGCTTACTCTTTCTAGGAACTAGAACAAAAAATTGTGAATTCAGCACAGACTAGAAATTATTTTTACAGGATATGTCAGACTGAAAAATAACTAAGTAGAAATTCTAGAATTGAAAAATATAGCAACCAAATCAAGAACTCAACGGCTCAGTTGAGAACAACTGACACACAGCTGAGGAAAGACTTAGTGAAGAAAGACTAGTGGACGAGGTAAGGACAAAACAACAGACAAAGCTCAGATGGAAGCATAAAGAGATAAAAAGTAGGAAAGTAGTTTTCAAAGGGGTAAGAGGGTAGAGATATTGTATAGTGAAAAGATCTAACATACTTCTAGGGAAAGGAGAGAAAGAATGAGACCAAAGCAACATTTGAAGACATAGTGGCATCACTTCCAAAATGATGAAAAAGAACAAATTGTGATTTCAAGAAGTCCTATGAACAATTCCAAGTAGAACAAATAAAGAAATTCTCACCTAGACAAATCATAGTAAAATTGCTGAAAACCAAATACAAAGGGAAAAAATGTAAATGCAACTAGGGCTAAAAAATAAAAATTTCAAAGGAGCAATGAGACCAACAGATATCTTCCCAAAACACAGAAATGAAAGCCAAATGGTATGATTTCTTCACAATGGTTGTCTTTTGTGGGGAGAAAGGAGGAAGGGGTCAGGAGGAGAAATAAAGGAGACTTCTAGGCTGTTGTCTATATTTTGCTTCTTAACCTGGGTGTGCTTGTAAGGATATTTATTTCATGGTAAATTAATGAGCTATATACATATTTATATATCTTGTGCACTTTTCTGTATGTACTAGTTCACAGTAAGTTTTAAAAACTAGACTTTGGAGACCACTTCATGGATGGTGTAGATGCCTGACCACTGCGCTGTACACGTGAAGCTGAAGCTGAATAATACTGAATGTCAACTATAATTTAATATATATATATATATATATATATATATATATATATATATATATATCTTCACAGGATGTGGAGTACAGCATAGGGAATAGAGTCAATGGAATTGTAACAGCTGTATATGATGTCAGAGGAGTAGTAGATTGGAGAAGGGGGGTTATCTCTTTGTGAGGGGTGTAAATGTCTACCTATTACATTGGTTTGTATACCTGAAACTGATAAAAATAAATAGGTTGTGGTAGAAAAACTCCAATTATTAAGTAATACAATAACTTCCATACTGCATTAGTTCTATTTGAAAGCAAACTTTATTGTCTAATAAAATTTTAGGCTATAGAAGAAAAAGGCTGAACATTTGAGAGAAAAAAAAGTTTTTTGAGTCCCAGATATATGACTGAAACTAGCCTAACCTTATCTTTCTTATTTGGGATGCTAACACAGCCTGGCTAGAATGAGCAGATAAGTATGCTAATCACAAATATCCAAATGTTAAGGACGCTTCTAAAGTGTTTAGTTGAAATAGTTAAAAGACATTTTCCTCCAAGCCCTTAACTATACACCATCCACTGATCTTATTATTTGTTTGTCAAAATTTAAATAAAATTTAACAAACAAAGTGGCAAGACCAGGTCTTCTAAAATTATCCCATCATTAACTGTACAATCTCCAATGATTGTCTTTTATCTACAATAAAATGTTTAGGCTATCAAAATTATACGAATGGAAGTGGATGGATGCCACTCATTCTATCCGTGGTAAGGCTGCATCCTTGCTGCTTGTCACACTCCCCAGGGTTGCCATAAAAACATGAAGAGAAGCTAATTGCACACAGTAAGTGTTTTAGTTGATGAGTACCTGCCATATATAGCAATTTCCACTTCCAGAAGCATCCCAGCTGACGTTGTTATAGAGTATCATAACTGAGAGGAGGGGGACTAATTGGAGCAATTAATTAAAAACATACAATTAGCTTCCATGGCAGAGATAATTTTTTCAGTTTTTATCCTCATTGCTTGAGGCCTGTGAAAATTTTATTGAGTCTTACTCCACTTTTATTGGGGGCTGTCTGTGCTGAACATTAACAAGGAGAAACCAGGAAAAGAGGGGTGGGGCTCACAGCCCAATCAGGTGATGGAGTCTGGCCAGCTTCCACCCTGGCGAGCCAAGAACCAAAGCAAAGACTAGGGGCTGCAGGAGAACACAGTGTGGGGTTTAAATGAGAGACACTGAAACTGAGAGGTTTCATTCTCTTGCCAGGTCCTCTGTCTGTGATGAAGTCAGATGACTTTTACTTGTCTATCTACTTCCTGAGAATATGGAGAAGAGCCATGCATGGCTGTAGTGTTGGCAGGGAAGAACACTGTCCCCTTGCAGTTGAACATCACTGCCACCCGGCCTGAGGTTGGGGGATTTCAAGGTTTGGCAGCTGATTGCTAGAATGAAGTGTGATTTTTTTTTAATTTTTTTTTTTTTTGGTTCCACCTTTGAATGATAAGGAGGAGTCAGAATATCTCTAGAAAGACATGAAGAGTCAAAAAAGGACATATTCTCCTCCACCCATATCCTGACCTTACAGAGCACTGACCCACCTCTTACCTGAAAACATAACTATAAGTCCGGGGTACAGATCTGACCACAAAATCCCTTCTATATATTTAATGTTAAGATGTCGGGCTGAAGCTTGCATCCAGTTATCTGGCCACAAAGGAAGCTGGCAGTGATTAAGTGAATTAAAAGTAAAGATTCGTATTAGTAAGAGCCTTATCTGGAAAATGTTACTACATGAGATCGTGTAAAGGACTTGCCTGCGTCTTCCTCTGCAACCTTTTCCTGGGCAGTCTGCTAGGAAATAACACTCTGCATAGGCTCGCTTCTTCTCCTGATCCGTCTCTGTCCCAATCGGATGGAGCTAGAGTCACAGTAACAGGCTAAGGAAAGAGGGTGCTCCAGTGAGCAAGTATTAGGACTTAGGCTCCAAAGAAAGCTCTTTTTCATAGCTGTTTTCATGGTCCAGTACATGTTACATCTGAAAAAGAAGATGAACTTGGCGATTTTTGGTCACAAATAAACCAGGTCTTTGTTTCACCATGTTAGTTCACGCACATAATTATAAATGCCTATTTTGTTCATTATACTTCCACAGACTTAAGATGCCTGCAATGCAGTGGCAAATACTGAGCAGTTCTAGAAATCCCTGTACATTTAATAGAAACAAATAGTGAACAGCTAGAAAACAAGGCAAAACCCATCTTACAATCTCTTAGCTGAAAATTTGAAGTAGGTAAAGCTTGTGACAATTATATAAAGGAAATTTACCATTAGTTTCCCACTTGTTCAACACTTAGGTAATTTAGCAATGGCTAAACATTTGATATATTTCTCTTTAACCTCAAACATATTTGCATTTTCTTGGTCATCCCCTAGTTGAATGTACATAAATCATATTTGCTGGTGTTCAGTAAATATGTACATCACAGAGCTGATCAAAAATCTGTGATGCTTCAGTGATTAATGTAAAATGTCAAAATATTTTAATTGCTTTATATACCCGAGGCTTCAAGCTCACTCTAACAAAACCAATTAAGGCACTAGCATAACATTTGGCAGCACAGAATAAATAGACGTAACCTCAAATTACATTCATTACCAATTATTAAAGGTGAGGGAAATCATGTCAAAATTGGAGTATAGATGGTACTCTGAGCAAGAGGTACTGCTATCCTACTTTCGCTCTCAGCCTCCCCGACCTATCAGAATTGTAAAAGACAGAAATCCACAAGCAACAATAGCAAACAGGAAGAGAGCAACTATCATTATGTGTTTGTGGGTCCAAAAATTAAAGGAGAAGCAGGTATGAACAACAACTCCCCCCGCCTTTTTTTTTCTATTTGAATTAAGCCTAAATAGCTTTAGACTAAAGCAAACTGACCTACCAACACAGGCAGGGACATAATGAAAAACAGACAATAAGTAGTAGTGACTTTCCCCAGTTCTTAGCCCAATAACTGGCCCAAATCTGACCATTGCCCAAGGGAGAGGAGAATAAAAGGGGGATGAGAGCTAAGCCTTGTCCCATTTAGGAATGGTCTTGGCCTTTATACTTCAGCTCTACCATGAACGAAAAAGAAAACAGCGAGCTGCAATCAATGGCTAAATGTGATATTGACTACTATTTGGGTGAGGCAGGAACGCTTTTAGCTAACACTAACAGAAAACCCATCTAATACTGACTCAACTAAAAGCATGCTTTCCTACCAAAAGAAGTCTGGATGCAGACAATGGTTAGTGCAGGTTCACCAGCTCACAGAGAGCAGAGCCCTTGACTCTGCTATTGCTTGGTTTTTCTCTCAGGACGGCTACCTCCTGGCAATAAGATGGCCACTGAAATCCAGGAGTCACATCAGAATTCAAGGCCAGAAAGAAGGGGGGAAGGTTGCAGTATCACTGTACCTTTATTCAGAAAATAAAACTCTTCCCCAAAGCTGTCAGCAGAATTTTATTTACGTGTAATCGGGCAAAATTGTATTAGATGGCCACTCTTAACTAGTATGGGAAAACGAGTATTTGGACTGTGGGAAAAGTAGTTCTCCTTCCTGGGGAAGAATAGGGGTGGGGACAATGGCAAGATAGAAATAAGGAAATAAGAGCCTTTAAGGAGATGACAAATATCTGGCAGCAGATTTGGAGGAAAGGTCACTAGAAGTGAGAAGGAAATATTCCTTCATTTCTCACACACAGGAAGATATTTCACCAAAGAGGAAAATACCTCACATCAGCTGTGTTAACATGGTGAGCATAAAGGATTTCCCTGGATGAATGCAACCAAAGGCGGGACCTGGAACATGTCTGGGAGCTTCATCAAACATGACAAGCCAAACTATTTATAGCCTTCTTTAGTATTTTTATCAGGCTATTTATAGTCTTCTTAGTATTTTTATCTAGCCAACAACAAAGAAGGATATGATGTTACACTAAGACACAGAAAAAAACTCTTGCATTGACAGTGCACGGCCTGGTGTTGAAAATGCCAAAATAAATGAAATGCTTGATACATTTAATTTAAATTAAATAAAGACAATTTAAATTTACTACTTCTAATAGAGCCTCAGAAATACAAAGTTTAGAGATGAAATGGGAAAAAGTAGAAAGAGGCCTTGCAAAACTTTTCTAAAAAAACTAATATTAAAAGGTAATGGGGTTGCGAGGAGGAATGCTATTTTGGTGCAGAAATGGCCTTATTGTTTTCCAAGTATGTGAAAATCACTTGGGGCAAAATATTTTGGGCAGGACTATAGTTTTATAGTATGTTTTTCAAGTTAAAGAGGCAAACATGTATTACTTAGATTCTAATGTGCTTTGATAACAAAGCCTTTAAAATAGAATATTTTTCATTTACTCAGTTATGAAAGTATTTCTGAACCCTTTCTATATCAACTGGATTCATTTGGGAGCTTTTAAACTTACAGATGCCTTGGGCCCCCAACTCCCCGAAAATTCTGATTTAATTGGTTTGGTGTAGAGCTCAGACATTGGCTTATTTTGTTTGTTTGTTTGTTTTACACTCCTGCTTGATTCCCAAGCAAAGCCAGAATTGAGAAAAAATGGATTAAAAAGCCCCCAAAAAACTCAATGACACTGAAGATACAGTGAAGTTCTAGCACACAAAAACACTAATGAGTGAAAATTAGTATTATCTGTCTAAATGCAATTAGGCAATATGTCAGATGCCTAAAAACATTGATTCCCTTTCTAAGAACATATCCTAAAGAAATTGGCTGAGAATCAAAGATTAATACACTGAAATGTTATAATAACTGTTGGCTATTATTGATAATATTCAATACTGAATACAATTAAATAGCTTGACACATTTATGTTAAAACATTTTCCAAAAAAAACCTTCAAAAATGAGATGTATGTAAAGGTAGATAAAAGTGTATATATTCTGGTATGATCAAAATTATGTGAAAAATACATACATACAAAAAAAGAAAGCACACTGAAACATTAACAGCAAACTATTAATGTCTTGTGGTGAGCTTACATTAGTAATATTCATTTCTTTATACTTTTCTGTATTTTTTCATATAACCTGTGTGCACACGTTAATATCACACTCAGAAAAAGAACTTTCTCAAAGCCCTTGGTTGTAATATTTGTGGGACCCTCATTTGGCTGGAAAACTCTACTCTGATTACTGCCATATTAACTGAGTATAGGGGCTTCTAGTTTGAAGAGAAAACATGGTTTTCATCATTAAATGATCAAATCCATTGGAGAGGAAGTATTCGAAATACTTTTTTCTAAAAGCTTCTACAGCTCCTTTATAAAATTAGCTCTTCTATTTTATGAAAAGTATAATCTTTAAAAATGTAATTTTAAAGGAATACAACTATATGCAGTCAACATGTATAATGAGATTAGCCCAATTTTTTTATACCATTGTTGCCAAAGATATTAACTTCCTAGGAGAAATTTAACTAGAACTTTTTCTTAATATGGTATTAGACTAGATAATATATGATACAATACACAGCACAGGAAAGCTGTGGATATTCATTTATAAAGGTGTTCCCCCAGATCTACTGGGTTTCATTTTTTTCATTCTTTCTTTTGTACAGTTCTCTTTGTCCCCATAATCATTTCCACCAAAGAGAGGCAGTGCATTGCCCCCTGGAGTGGAATATTTACAATATTTACACTTGCACCATTTAGTTTTGCTTCATGGAAGCTCATGGCTGAGTCATGCTCAGTATAGCTTGGTTTCCCATTTTGCATTCCCTAGGGAAACAACTGGCTTAAGGTCATGGTTATTGAGTTAATTGCTGTTTTGATGACTTGGAGTAATGACTCATATAACCCCCTAATTTAAGCCATGTCAGAAAATGTGCATAAGTTCTGTTGGGGATGGACAAGAGTCCAGTGTGAGTCATTATGCTGTAGAAAAGGATGGCTGCCACACTGGCTGAGAAGGCAGACCGTGAACCTGGTCATGCTGCCAGTGCTGTAAGGTGAGGACCCCTTGCTATTATCAGCCACGGGTGAGGAAAAGGGCTCTTTCTCAATGGTTTGGGAGAGCCAGACTCAAGCTACGGTTCAAGTCCTGAGGCTTCATACGCTATACAGGAGTGTGTAGTTACCACTGGACACACAGAGGAATATTACAGCTTATATAGATTAGGTTCAGCTTAATCAGTGCTTTGGAAAAGCCAAACTAAGAGCTGGAGTGATTACAGTGTCCACGTTTGGCAAGGGCAAAGACAGTGGGTTGTAGATTGTATCCTAGGCAGGCTCAACAAAGGAGCTGAGTAAGTGAGCTCAGTAACCTATGAAACAGGCAATTGGTCTTTGAGTCCTTCTCCCTGCTCCACACACCGGTGCTGCTCCCCAGGGCCCACCCCAGCCAGCCTTGTCTTTGCTTTCACTCAAGTGTTAGTTAATTCCTGCTAATTCTAAATCAGCAAAGGAGCAGGTAAGCTGACTAGCAACACCCCAAGTGGTGACCCATTTTGGAAGGACAGGAGAGGGGAATGTGGAGAAGAAGTCCAGAAAAAAGAAGCCTCTTGCTTCCTGAGCAGTTCCCCTCATTCCAAACACTCAAAGGCAGCTTAAGGGAAGGGGGTCTAAAGCAGCTCCATTTCTCTGTCATCATCATGGGGATGGGGGTGGGGGCTGTGCTATAATTAAAGGAATCTTAGAGATCACATAACACTCACTTAAATTGAAATGAACAAATCACAACAGTATGTCTTCTCTGAAAAGTCACTGACTACTCAGCTATATAGTTTACCCCACTCCATCTCAACTCTGCCAACACCCAGAAATTCAGCAGGGAATCTAAGACTTTGATCCTTGAGGTAATATTAATAACCATATTATAATAACAATTATTGACCATTTATTATGTTCCATCCACTGTGTTAAAACTTAAAATGAACTTGGGTATATCATCATCATCATCATCATCATCATCATCATCATCATCATCATCATATTTCCAGATAAAGAAACAACCTGAAGGGGGAAGATTTTGTCCCAGGTGACAGAACAAGAATGGGTGGAGCCAAGAGCAAACCCAGGCATCCCATGACAAAGCTGTGATTTGAACCACTCACTATAGAAGGAGAAGTGGGGGAAGGACAGGAGACAGAGGGAGAACAGTATCTGTGAGTCAGCCACACCTGAGTGCTGATTCTATGCCCCCTATGTTACTAAGCACTTTTCACACACTACCTCTGCTGATCACAACATCCATCCTAAGATAAGATTGTTTCTTCAACTCCTATTTCACACAAGAGAAAATTGACATTCAGAGGGGTTAGATGATTTGTCTATGGTTCCCCACCTGGTAGATGCTGGAGCTAGCATTAGAATCCAGACAGCCAGATGCCCAATGGATCCAATATTCTTGTTGCTGTTGGGAAAAGGCCCTCACTGAGAGGTCTGGCTGGTAATTCAAATCTTGCGCATGTCTAATTTCTGGGAGGATAAGGAAAGTTTTGTTTTGCATTATTTGATGTTCTTTGGTTTGTTTTCCTTTTTAAAAAATGTGAAAAAGGTAAAAGGGTCCTCAAACACTGTAATTTAACTTTGAATAGAGATGGTACAATAGCACAGAGAAAAAGTGTATCCATACTCTTCCTCATGGACCACAAGTTTAATCACTGGGTTATAAGACCAATTGGTTATAAGACCAATTAACACTAAAAATGGTATGTGTGAAAATAAAGACAGAGTAGTTCTTTAATATTATATTTTTATAGATTCTAAATAGAAATTTTTTTCCCTCAGAGCAAGTACAATCTACAACATAAGTTCTGACTTTCAGGCACTTTTTGGAATCTATTACTTACCATATTATTTCCCTGGTATTTGGTGAAAGTGAGAAAAAATGATAAAAAATTTGGCAGGCTTTATACAAGGCTGATCAATATTTTCCATTTCCCCATGTATGTGCCACTACAGTTCACCAGCTGAGAGGACAAGTTAACCAAATACAGCATGAGAAAGTCAAACCAACCCATAAGTCAAAGCAAAAAGATAAGGAAAATATTAATGGAAAGAAGCTGGAGGAAGAAGGGTGAGAAGTAGCACAATCACAGGAAGCTCATAAAGAAGCTTGTGAATTGACCACTTCATATATAATGAAAGTTGAGGAGCGAGTGAGAAGGTACGCTCCGTACACCCAGCATTAGCCCAGCATTGTGAGTCTCTGTCTCCATGTCACTGTCAACAATTCCTGGAGCCCTGGAAAGAAGAGGCTTCAGTCTCAGATTCAATACCAAAAGGAAATCTAGAAGAGAACCTTGGAACTGTGGCCAGTGTCTATGTGTGCTTGCTCCCTCTAGGATATTCTGGTAGGCTGCATGCTGCCCATTAGAGTTGATGTTGACAGCTCAGGCTCCAGGTTTCCTGACGCTGCTAAGTTTTGGTGTCTTGCTTTCTGGGTCCCCACTTACCCCCAAGGCCTTGAGAGTTAGCAGTAATGGAACAAAGCTAGGGGCAAAGTTAAATCTTAGCCAGGTAGTTTACCAGCCTCTTCCTACCTTCTAGCATGCTCTGCTGGGTTAGGATGAAGAGACTATCAAAGCTCATTGTTGAGTTTCTCCAACTAAATGAAGGCAGAGCTTGCGGACAGTGTTAGAATCAAGAACAGCAATGCCAAACCATCAGACAAGCAAGGCATCAGGAAACAGCCATGAGACCAGGGTTAGGAATGTGGATTCATAGTCCATAAGAAGCCAAGAGAACAATCAAGAATGTAGTCAGGAATGCTAAATACCCAAGTTAGGTTTCCTGCAAAAGAAAGCAGAATTAGGAGCAGTCACTAAATATCTAGCTGCTTCGACAGATGGGAGGCCAGGGAGACAGAACTCCAACAAGAACAGCTCCCGTGGCTTGAAAGGACCTGGCTGAAATCTCCTGCACTTGATTCTGCCTCACAAGTTTCCCCAAAGGCCATTCAACCTGTTTATTTTCCTATACAGTTTGGGTAATAGTGAATGTTTATTAAATGTGCTTCTGGAATAGTGACAGCCCTAATGTAGCACACAGCCCCCACTGACATGTAATAAAGGAAGGACCCAAAGTCTTCCCGGGGGCTCTCGTTGACATGGTTGTGCAGACAAAGACGGCCCTCAGATGAGTCTCTGGCCTAATGAGACACACACCTGATGGGAGTTATCTCTAGGAGGGGCAAGAAAAAAATATCGGACCAGGGCATTAAAGGACTTTAATTTTATCTGTTATGTTTTCTTTTATGTAAAAATATCCAATTTGAGGTTTAAAATGTTAGTTATAAATTTTGCATAGCGGAACTAAATCATTTGCTCTATTATTACCTGTGCTCTTCTATAATTTTTTAATGTATCAAAATAAAAAGAAGAAACCAAAAACATTCTAAGAGGAAGAGAGGGAGGATAAGGGGCATTAGAAGAGAGAAGGATAGGATTAGAGGGGGCAATGAGAGGAAAAGGGGGAGCTACATGGGAGTAGAAGGGGAAAAGGAGGAAACATTCATGTGGAAAGGCTCCATGACTCTCTATCAGTGAACTCAGTGGTAAACAGATACCACAACTCAGATCTACGGAGGTCCCTACAAGTACCCAAAACCAAAGGAAGAATGAAGAAGTTCTAGAAACGATGGATAGAGACAGAAATTCTCAGAACCCAGGGGAAGATCAGAGAAGTCCTTTTAGGAACAGTGCTACCCAACACCCCAGAGGAGAAAGAGAATCATAGTCAACAGGTGAAGTCCATTGATATTCCCAGAATTCCAGGGACCTAGTAATCATCAGAACCTCTCATCAGACATTTTGAATTCGTTCAATGTGGATTCATAGTCCATAAGAAGTCAAGAGAACAATCAAGAATGTAGTCAGGAGTGCTAAATACCCAAGTTAGTTTTCCTGCAAAAGAAAGAAGAATTAGGAGCAGCATGGCAGTGTTTCTCTGGCTTTAAAATAGAAGTCAATGTGAAAACAAAGTTCAATTTACAGTGAAATTCTGAATCAATTTGTCAGGAAATTGACCTTTTCTGTGATAGACACCTATACTTCATTTACATTTCTGAAATAAAAGTGTGGGCAGTATACACGTCACCTGGTGATTGCCTACATGTTGTGTTAGAAGCACAAAACCCCATTCCCTTTCGATATAAGAAAGAAAGCTGGAGTTTTTATTTTTATAAGACTTTAATATCCAGTAGTAAAACTAGCAGCTCATACAATTTTCAAGGTTAGAGAGAATATTCCAAACATGTATTGATTGTTTCCTTTCATTAATTAAATACTAATGGAGGAGGATTCATAACTCCAGGCAAAACACATCCTCTCAATAATACCAGCTGCTTAATTAAATCAATTGAAAAGTTCTAATTCCATTGTGTCTTTTCAGATACTTACACTCATTTATTGAGAAAGGAAGATTTTAGATGGCTGAAGTCACATTTGGTTGAATTTCCTCAGAAGAAATCATCTTTTACTACAAAAGGGAGTGTCTAAGACTACCTACTGACAGATTCCCTTCCCTGACTTTTTAACCTGTCAGAGAACAAAGCCATCATGCACATCAGGATTGACTTCTCTGAGCTACATGTGATTACAAAGAAAAAAGATTAGTCTCTTCATTTGATAGTCGCACTTCAGTCCCTGGAGAAAGTGAAACTTTACTGCAGAAACTGGCCAGCAGAAAATGCCCAAATTTAAGAAAATGCACTTATGCATATCTTCTTGAAACAGAAGAGTTGTTCTAGATAGCCTCAATTGAGATGAATGCCCTTCCCCAAAAAATAAATCCTCAAAGGATGACAGTATTAAGAAAAGCAACAATAGTTAAATAGAGTGAGTTCTTACCATGTGCCTGGAACCCTGCAAAGCTCATGTCGAAAGATCGCATTACTACTCATCACCAACCGTCAAGGTTAAGTCTATTCCCATTTTCACATTGAAGCTCAGACTACTGAGTAACTTCTCCAGGTTCGACTATTACCAGATGACAGAAACAGGTTTCAAACCCAGATCTGTCCAACTCCCCAGATACACACTCCTAAACATGACTTGATTGGGATTCTATTTATTCAGAGAAGCACAAAATCTAAATTCTCTCTCCAGGGTTTACTTACTTCAGCAGATCTAAGAACGCTTCAGGTATTTTCTCATGGACAAAGGGTCTGTTGGTCCTTGCTCCCTGTTAGCCCCTAGAGCCAGAAATCAGATGTGCTTCTTTGCTCCCCGAAGACCTTAATAGCTTCCAACAGAAGATGGTTGCTTTAAAAACCAAAGGTATGCCAGAAACCTGGTGTTGTAGATTGAATGTTTGTACACCCTTCCCCACCAAAAAAATATTTCATATGCTGAAGCCCTGGAGGTGAGGTCTTGGGAAATGATTTTGTTTAGATGAAGTCATGAGGGTGTGGTTCCAATGACGGCATCAGTGTCCTTACAAAAAAAGGAAGAGAGACCAGAGAGCTCGCGCTCTCCCTCTCCCTCTCCCTCTCCCTCTCCCTCTCCCTCTCCCTCTCCCTCTCCCTCTTCCTCTCCCTCTCCCTCTCCCTCCCCCTCCCCTTTCCCTCCCCCTTCCCCTCTCCTCTCTCCCTCTTCCTCTCCTCTCTCTGCCCTGTGAGGACACAGCAGGAAATCATGTATCTGCAAGCCAGGAGGAGAGCCCTCACAGGGAACCGACTCAGTTGGCACCTTGATCTTGGAATTCGCAGCTTCCAGAACTGTGAGAAATAAAGTCTTGGTGTTTAAGTCATGCAGTTTACGGTATTTTGTTACAGCAGTTCAAGTTGACTAATATACCTGGTGTCCAGTGAAGTTCAAAAAGGGTTTCCAATGAAGACAGGGTCACTTCCAGCTGTATCCAGAGCAGTGTGGGCGAGGCGAGGCCTCTACCCTCGTGTCTCTCCCTGAGAATAGTGCCACCTCTGAAGGGGGTTTTGGAACCAGATGGGCACCTTTTTTTTGGTCGCAAGGTGCTGCTGACTTTTAGTGGACCAGACATTAAGTGTTGCTCCCATGTTTATAATGATCTGAGCTTAGATCCTGATTGTATTTTACATATAAGCACAAAATATCTTTGCACAGCTTTAACATCCACCAAGAATGCAGCTTGGGGGAAGATTGTTGATTATTTTCTTTGGAACAAATAACATGGCTCACCCTATCAGAAAATCATGTCACTAACAGCTATACCACTTGTGATATGAGTCTCCAGCCCACTATATCAGTTGGCCTATGTGGCATTGCATTTATAGACATTCTACACGTGCAATATCTGACTGCTGCTGCATTGTGTCGTCTGGTGCGGTAGGGCCATATTGCTTTACTCAAAATTGTTTTTCATTCCTTTTTCCTATACTTAGGGCAGTATTTTGATTATTTTTTGCAGATTATATATGCATGCATGTGATATTATCTATGATTTTCATTTCAGGATAGAAAAGACGCATTTCAACATATGTGAAGGGGTAACTGATAGTGTTGAGAACACTCTACTCTCCCACTAAACAGAGAGCGAACTCCTGTCTAAGCAACATGGATCTTCAGGCTAAAAGAAGGAGGGGCCCCTACTTAGTGTTATCTCAGCTGTGGGTGCCCCAGGCAAAAAGTGACATGGGCTCCCAACTACCATTGCTTTAGAGTCACCCATCAAACCATGTGTTCAAGGCTAAATAATTCCTTTACTTTTTTGGAACAAGGCAACATCTCACACCACTACTCACATCCAGCACGTCTTTCTATCCTGAGTGCTTTTATAAAGGCCTCTTTATATCCCTACGACAGTGGATTACCCAACCCACCTTGAGGTCTGTAACCTGAAATTACAAGGAGAGGGGAATGAGAGTTTGGTCCCTTCCTTCCCAGGAAGGTCACTAAAGTCCTTATGAAAATGAACTTGCCCCATCCTCCCCTTCCCCTGTAATTTTGAATTACGACTATCAACACACTGTCCTAGTGAAAACCTCGCTGGATACTCCATGCAAACCACTGACAATCACGTACATGCACATACTCTTTTTGGAGCCAGATGACATGCTGTAAGATAGGTAGGGCAAGAACGATCTTCTTACCCAGATGAAGAAAGTGAGGCCCAGAAGGTGGTACAGTGCTTTTTCAAAGACACAGAGCTCATGAGTAGCAGAGGTGAGGCTCAAATCCCAGTTTTTGAATCCAAACACCAGCACAGGTCATATCAAGTTGATGAAAACAAAAAATCTTCCAAAGCCACCCCAGAGTCAAACAAGCCCCTTCTACAACACCCCCTTGAAAATGTATTTTCTTTTGTAACCAAGGTCACCAGAATCATCCTCTAGAGAAGCAGAGAGGATCTTACTTACAATTTGGACAGTGTTTTACCAGTAATCCAGAAATCCTTCTAACACATATACTCTCACACACAATCTCCCACGTATTACTTACTCAGCTGCTTATTAATGGTACATGTCTAGGCAACTTAAAATTGTATCTAGGGGCTGCAAACTTCCTATTGGGATAATCAAACACCACAGCTTATTATCCCCTGCATTCCAAAACTCAAAGGTCTGGCAGAGCCTGGGGAAGAGTAGCAAGCTTCAGTGAAGAGTAGCAAGCTTCAGTGCCCCTTGTTAGTATGAGTTCCTCATCACAGAAGGAGAGCTGTCTCTTTCCTCTCTGAAATCCCACATTGCTTTGACAAGGGCCATTCTTCCTTTCCCTTATGAAACATGGCACCACACCATATCTCCTCCAAGGGCACTCCTGAACTCTGGGACAGCACACCCGGTTCTGGTGGAACAGCCTTCCTGCGCGCCTCTCAGAACATAGATCTGGGAGCTGCACGCATCTCTGTGAGTGAAAGGCTGTGGGCTTCTGGGACACAGAAACCAGCGCTTACTGCTACCAACTGGAACATCTCCGGACTGTGTACAGGGGACAGACGTGCACCCCAGTGCCCACTCATCAGAGATTACACCTTAAGAATGGTGCTTGTTCTGCATAATCTACATCAACAAACAAGTACCACAGATCACATTCAGTGGTTAAAATTAAACACAGTGGAATCCCACTTTTGACTTCTTTCCACGAAGCAACTTTAGTACAAGATAGACATCTCTTGTGCCTAGTCCCAGATTCTATGCCATCAAGTTAACACAAAGATTCCAGTACGGAGTGTCATATCTATGAGAGATCCATGCTACATACTCCAAAGGACAGAACTTGATGAAGGCTTCAAAAATTCTGGGTCTGAGCTCTGATTCAGTCGGGATTTCTATAGGTTAGAGAAGGTACTGTCAGTACAGGCTAAGAGCAGATTAGCCTCATTCATTGCTTAAAGGACCCTGTAAGCACGTGCATGCTAGAGGCTCCTAGTGTGGGCTCCATGGCTGTGACCCCAAAACTTATAGGAAATGTCAATGCAGTTGAAGAGCTTGGGCAGAGCCTTAAAAGTCTAAAAATAACAAAAGGAAAGCAAAGTTACATGGCAAACAAATAGAAACATTTTCTGATCCCCAACCTTACTGGATATGACAACATGCGTACAATGGCAAAAATGTCATAGACCCCTCCCACGTGATACTAGCAATCAAGGTCAAAGGTAAGCTGTGAGAAAACACATGACTACATGACTGTAGCAGGGAGATCTAGGTGGGAAGAGGAAGTGAAGAACTCACAGAGATAGGAAGCTCCACGCATCCATACTAAGGGGGTTAGACTTTGGAAAGTAAGACACTTGGAATTTTCTCAGCAAGAGCAATGTGTACAACAGGGAAAGTTGAGAAGATACATTTGGCAGTCCAATCATAAATAAATGCCACAAATCATTACCATCTCTCATTCAATGCAAATAAATCAAAGATTCCCACCAACCCCCCAAGAAGGTTTTTAAAAAATTAACAAGAAGTATTTTAGGAGAAAAACACAAAGAGCCCTCAAAAAATCCAGATAACCCCATGGACAGGCACAGCTGACTTACAGCTGTAGTTGTAAACCCAACATGTGCACTGTCAGGCCTAGATACAGAAAAAGTATTTATAGCAGGACAAGATTTAAATGGCCAGTAATATTCCCTTCTAGAGTTACTCTAGTGATTAAGAAAATAAAGACTCTAATGGAACAGCTACTCTGTCTGACAGGGAACCAGACCTGTTAGTAGAAATAAACAAACCAAAGCCGGTTCATATCAGAGTCAGAGGAAATGGGAAGAGAATTTGACCTGATGATAAACAGTTCCTGTTTTCACTTTCAATTTCCAAATAATCCTTGTTGCAATATTTCCAATAATTTCCCCGGTGAATCTTCCTCTGAAGTGGACCTGATTTAAAGAAATGATATTAGACCTACAAGGCACAGTTCCACTTCCCTCCACATCCAGTGAATTTTCTTCCATGGGCAGAACCTCCTAAGATTTCTTAAGAGAGCCAGGCAGAAGGCAGGATAGAGTTAGGGGGTGGAATGAAGAAAAGGTAAATAAGAAACTTTATTGGAGGTGATTAATATGTCCTTGCAAAGACAGAAAACATATATAACTACCGCTTTTTTTTCCCCTTCACATTATTAACAAAATTTCTAACTACTACACTCTGCCAAAAGGTCCTAATCAAAACAACAGAAGGAGATCGGATGTTTTCATTTCTCTCTCCAAAGAACCTTCTCTAAGACGCCAGGTTTTACCTGAGATGAGCCAATTTGGGATTGTCATAGTAACTAAATACTACTTGGTGTCTCTTGTTTTGTTCTATCATTTTATTTTTGCCTTGCTCAAAAAAAAAAAAAAGAGAGAGAGAGAGAGAGAGAGGGAGGGAGAGAGAGAGAGAGAGAGAGAGAGAGAGAGAGATGCTAGATGGAGGCCAGCTCTAAGCACAGTCATCTGGGAGAAAAGAGTAAGAAACTAAAAATTTACAGTGTGCCTTTTTAAAGCATGAGCCCTCAACTAGATTTCATCTAGCCACGTTTAGTAGTAACACCCATCTTTCTGTATGTGAGATTTAGAACTCAAACAACCTGGGAACACAAGCTTCAACTCCATAAGGATACCGAGCTGTGTTTGAGCTCCCGCCACTGCTGTAGACGGGTTATTCTCCTCAGAGTCAGTCCAATCTCCACCCAGGGAGGAATGATGTCATGTTTGCAGAGTACTTTGAACCCCTTTAGAAGAAAGGCAGTGTGCAAATCCAAGACATTCTTCTCACACTATGTAAGACATAGCCATCATTTTTGTTTGTTTGTTTTACATTTAGAAAACTACCCCTCCAGCCAGGCGAGGGCTATGGAACCACTATAAAAGGAGAAGATCTTTCATGACCTTCATAGATTTTCTGTTGAGTGTTTGGAATAATCTTTGTGCCAGCCAACCCTCTCTCCGTTGCCTCTTTGTTCTTTCTTGAGTTATTGCTAAAGCGGAAAACGAGAGAAATGAAGGAATGTAAAGAGACAACTAAACAATGATCTATCTTCCTTGCAGTCACTTATTCCCAGAAGGGTATGTTTCTGGAGCTCACCAAGAGAACCTGATTAAGAGATCTGCACGTATGGTCCAATTCAACCTCACAAACACGGCAGGCCCTACAAGTATTTAAACCATCATTTTTTCTCCTCAAAGTGCGTACTTCTTTTAGCAGGAAAAAAGTAGGTTTTGATTTCAAAGAAGGATATTGAGGATATTGGGGCGCTATGGATAAGAAGGCAAAGGGCAAGTATTAGATTCATTAGAAATCTTAGGTATGTCTCATTTCTCAAACCCCCTCATTCTGATCCCAATCCTTTGTCACCTCTCCATCTCTGTCTACATGAGATCTGTGTTTCCAAATGGCTTCCATTGTCTTCTTCCCAAAGCAAATCTAAGTCAATTTAGGAACAAAATCTGATTTGGGTCATGAAGCATTAATTGTCCTTCAATTTGGGTCAATAACCATGAGCCATTCTTCAACTCTAAAAGGAAACCTCTCCCAAAGGGGAAGCTTTCAATTTCCCTCACATGCAAGAATTGTCCACCCAGAAAAACAATCAGACCTAGAAAACTGCTGTTCTAAACAGACTTTCTGAGAGCATTCAATTTATCCTGGGGTGGAAGAAATAATCCTTCAAGTCTCAAGGCAGACTTCTCATTTCTGCCAGGTGTTAAGTTGTTCCCACCACGGTTTAACAAAACCACAACCTGCACTTGATCACATGATCAGCCCAAATCACTATTCCTTTATGTTCAAAAACATACTGTCTTTCCCACACAACATATTCAAGGGGTCTTTTAAGATTTCAGTGGAAAACACAGCTCCTGCTAAAAGTGCTTCTCCAATTACAATGGAATCCCCTTAACTCTTTGATCTGTCTATCCATTTATCCCAGACTTCTGACTCTCGGAATCATTAAGTGGTCTTTCCTCTTTTCGATGGCAAACTCTGTCATGCCTCATAATTGAGTGGGCACTCGATAAATGAATGCTATGGTGCTCTGAGGAATAATACACTTCCTATTGGCAGCAAATCCAAGGGAAAACTTCCTTAGAAGAAAGGACTGTCAATTACCACTTAACAAGGCTGAATTTTGGCCCATAGAAAAAGTAAACAAAGCAATAACAACTCACTCCCCAACAGCAGCGGCATTGCTATCTAGTTGCTTGCCTCTGGTCACCTGGCATGTGGCTGGGCTGGAAGAAGGTACTCCACAAGTCCTTGTTGGTAGATTGATTTGCTAAGGCATGAGATTGGTGACATGTAATCCATCACTGATAGGTAGACGCCTGCTGGGTTCCTAACAGTCTGGCCATGGAGAGCCTCTGATTTCCCATAGTCCTTGGCTCTCTTACAGCTGAGAATCTAGCTGGGTGAGAGATGCTGAGGCCCAGAGCAGGATTCACAGAGTGAGGAAGAGGAGGCCATTCTGGAACACTGGCAGGGGGTTTGTTCTTGCTTCTGCAGCAGCCAACAAACTTCCCTGTCCGCCTGAGGGTGAAGTCCATTTAAACTTTCTCAGCAGCTTTCCTTCTATACACCCTGGTCCAGAGCTTCACAGTTAGAGTGTGAATCTCCTGGAAAGCTTAAAAATGCTCACACCAAGCCCCACTTTGAGGTATTGTTATTAGGTTGGTCTGAGTAGCACTCCAGGGTTGATATTCTTAAAAGCTCTCCCGGGGAATTTTAATCTGGAGGCAAGATGCAGAACCACTGCCTTCCATTGTTCTAATCCTGGTCCATACCTGTAACCCTGTTGCCCATCTTTTATATGGTGGCTGCTGATCGTGACAACAGTAATAAATGTCATTATTATTTACAATAGTAGCTAACAATTCCTGAGCATTTATTGTATGCCAGGTATTGTTCTAACTGCTTTCCTTGTATAAATGCCTTGAATTCTCATAGGAAGTACATGTACTTGGGACTATTTTTTAGGTGAAAAAAACTGAGGTATAGATAGAAGTTAAATAATTGGCCTAAAATTTCACAGCTAGTAAGTGAGGGAACCAGGCCTTGAATCCAGGAAGACTGGTTCCAGCACCGTCTCTCTTAACCATTAACCTACACAGCCTCTCTGCATTCATTCAATGCGCGAAGGCTTGTAGGTACCACATGGGTGTCCTCTGGATCCTGGACAATCCTAATCACCTTCTCAGATACTCATACTGCTAAATACACACATCTGATCTCATTGTCCAGAAATCTGTGTTTTAACTTTCAATGGCTTACTAATTGCTTATGGGATAAAAATCCAAACAATATTCAAACACCTCCCTCAATTGTACTCCCACCTTACACCACTCTAACCTTCAACAATTCTGAATTACTTACACCTCCTTCAACCTACCACAGAACCCTAAAAGCAGGCTTGAGAATTGGGACTCTCCTCCACACTCCAGATAAAGTGGCTATCAGCATTGGAACTTGTCATAAATGTGTTTCTAAAACAATTTAGAGATGCGAAGACAAAACCTTCCCAAAGAGTCAGGTTAGAAAGAAGGATATCCATTCAGAAACTCAGCTCCTCAGAGATTGTGAGCAGTAGCATAATATGAATTTAAACTACACACATAACAAGTAAGAAAACATTAGATACGTCAACTATCCACATTCACAAAACTACTAAAAGTTTGAAAATGGAACTATCATGGTGAAATGGTACATACTTAAAAATTCGCTGCATTACTCATAATTTGCAGATTAAAATTCATATGTCCAAAAAAAGCATCTATACTTAGCTAGCCCAGGAGGGGCCACAAAGCCCCCTTTTCCATAGAAACTCCTGTAATTGAGAGTGTTTTAAACGCCATAGCACTGCATTCCAAAATCTCCTGCAAATTGTATTTATGACAAATGAGAACAATCAAATTTTGGACCAGAATCTTAGGAATTAATTATCAGAGTTTCTGGAAAGTAAAGAAAAAGTGGTCCAGCACTTCATTCCTTCATTAAAAACAAGCAAAACAAAACCCTTATGTGGATGCCTTATGTTGGCCTACTCAATTTAATGTAAACTACTTGTTTGCTTTACAGCTCCCAGGTCTATAAATCTACCCACTGCCCTCTGATATTGCATTCACATCTGTCATCGACTGGACAAAACCCAGTTTGTGCTTTCTTTGTTCAGAGAGGGGGAAAACATCTTTCTATTGGGCCATCCAAGTTCCAAATAATGTTGTCCTATGCTGTTCCAGATAAAAAGCTCACACTTTACAGAATCATCAGGCTTTTCATAAGTCTAACCCAGGCTGTCTCCACCGTGGCACCATTGACATTTTGGACCAGAAAGATCATTGTTGTGGGGGGCTGTCCTGGGCACTGTAGTATGTTTATTCTGCAGCAGCCATGGGCTCTACCCTAGAAATGTCAGTAGACCCTCTCCCCAAGGCATGACAACTGTCTTGAAACATGGCCAAAATATTCACTGGGGGAGAAATTGCTCCCAGTGGAGAATTACTGGTCTAGTCTCATACTCAGCCCATTTTGGAGTTTCATGTTAGGCTTAATGACCGCATTTGGCCACATTTTTACTCTCTGATATTGTTCAAATATAGCCTGTGTTTAGCCTGTGTTTAGCCTGTGTTAGCTAAAATAGTGTTTAGCCTTGGAATTTAAAAAAAAAGTGTTCTTATTAGATTGTAACCCTCAGCGCTGGTTCATTTGTAATAAATCCACATTGAGCATTTGATTTGGGGTTGACGTGCGTGTGGAGAGCTCACTTGGCCAAGATGCACGAGAAAGTAGTTGTGTAAGCCAGTCCTTACTAATACCTGCATTCCTCTTCTAAATACCCGCTAGGAGGGATGGGGTATGGCATTTCCACTGGGTGGCCACACGTAGATTGTACCCAGGACTTCACAGCACGCACACCACTTCCCTCAAGAGTACACCTCTATCAGTTACTTGCTAGTAACAGAAAACTCAGTCCAAACTGGCTTAAGCCACAAAGGGAATTTATTGGCTCAGGTAAGTGAGAGTCCTACAGAATGGCAGCTTTCTGCAGGAGATGAACTGGACTCAGGCTCAAGGTCAAGGTTGGGTGCTGTTTCTCTGATTCTCTCAGTCTCGTCTTCCCTGTGGGTCAGTTAGTCTTCCAATTGGCTTCCTTCCTGGGGGCACTATGGCTACAGCAGGTCCGGCCTAACGTCCATACACCACTTTGCTTAAAAGACAGTGCCTTTCTAACCAAGCAAAATTCTCTTCATTGTAACTGGACCAACTTGTGTTATGTGCTAAGGGCTAAAACATTCAACCAATGGTTGAGGCCTTTGAATCATAGTGGCTGAGCAGAGAATTAATGCTGGTGGGTTCAGAACAGTCGTTCTTAAAGTGTGTTTCCTGACCAATGACATCTGTATCGCCTGGAAACTTGTTAGAAATACAAATTCTTGGTATGGGGTCCCCAGACCTGGAGAATCAGAAACTCTTGGTATGGGGTCCAGCAATCTGTGTTTTTTATAAGTGATTCTTATGAAAGCTAAAGTTTGTCACCTACTGGTTTAGACCATTGGGCCCTGCCTAGGAGACTGGAGTGGGGTAAATCCTATTCATTTCACTGGGTTATCACACAATTAGAAAATGATGCAATGGAGACCTAGGAAGCTATCATCAAATACTTCTGAAGGGGACAGCTTCAGAAGGGGACAGTTCATTTCACTTCTTACTTCCTATGGAAAAGCTGTGGCATAGAAAACAGAGTAATCAGTGCTTCAAACTAGCAAATGCTTTGAAGATTATTTCTGCTGCCCATATTATTTCGGCTGCCCATATTTATTAGTTTACAGGGCTTAAAGAAAAGTCCCACATTCACTGTAACATTTTATATGGAAAAATTGGACAAATAAAGATATACAAATTTGCGAGAACAAAAGCTACTTGGCAGTTAAAACTGCACTGAAGAATTCTCTAAGAGAGTGTCTTAATCCTGGCTAATCCTAAGAATCACCTGAATAAGGTTACACATACTGCTTCTTGTGAGTTGCTGCCCTAGACCTACTGAATCAGGATCCCTGAGGGAGAACCTGGGAATCTGCTCTTTTAGCAGACATTACCAGGGATTCTTTTTTGTGTGTGTGTGGCGGGGGGATATTGAGGAACAGTGTGTTTTTCTAGGACCCATCAGCTCCATGTCAAGTCGTTGTTTTCAATCTAGTTGTGGGGGGCGCAGCTCAACTCCGGGTCAAGTTGCTGTTTTCAATCTAGTTGTGGAGGGCGCAACTCACTGGCCCATGTGGGAATCAAACCAGTGACTTGGTGTTATGAGCACTGTGCTCTAACCACTGAGCCACCGGCCACCCACTAGTGATTCTTATGGATTGTACATGTTTGGAAAACACTGTCCTAAGAGATGTATCTAAAGGATTGGGGAGAAAAACTCATGAAGGAATTACATGCATATTTCTGACTGCAAATAATAGTTTCTTCCCGTCCTTTCTTTACGTATTCCCTCACTACCAGGGTCTCTAACCGTTCGCCCCTTAGTCTTATTCTACTCTGTTTCCCAAATAAGTCACCCTTCATACCACTGCCAGAGTGAACTTTCGGAAACACACTGGAGGTCTGACCTCCGATCAAAACCTGTCACAATAGTGGTTTCCTCCAGGGGTGAAGGCTAGGAGATGTATTCACAGGGAAGCACTTAGATGCATGTGTCTTACTGTTGATATTCTCTTTCTTGGAGGTGGTAGGGGTGCAGGTATACATTTTTTTTATTTACAAAAGTAAATTAACAAAGAAGTAAATAAATAAAGAGATCCATAACGAGACCAATTATATAGTCATGTCGATACAATTCTGTGACGAAGATAAAATTAAATACATTTTTAAAAGGAAAGAAATAAAATCTTAGTATCGCTTGGCACTGAAAGTATGCTTCTTAAAAATTATTTTATTTTTCTCTGTATTTTATAATTATTCCAAGGTAAATTGCATAACAATAATTTAAAAAAAGATTTACCACAAGCCCTCACCTTGGCCTACGGGATGAAGTCCAAAGTGTTAGCATGACGTACAAGCCTCCACATAATCCAGTCCTTCCTTGCCTGTCTTCTGTGTTACTTCCTACCATTATCCACTTGACCACCACCCTTGAACCATCCTGAATCCCTTGCACTTCCTTGAATATCTGATGTTCTTTCGCTTTTGTTCCCTCTGATCACCACGGTCTTCCTTCATCCTTCACACCATGTATCAGTCAGGTTAATTCTAGGTCATGCTAAGGTAACAAAAGCTCAACAGATGAAAAAAGCAAAGGTTTATTTCTCACTCTGTCTGTCAGTGTTAAGCAAGTTTTTTTCTCTAGAGACTCAGATGGTAAATGTGTGAACAACATACGGTTTCTGTTGCATAGTTTCTTCTTTTCTTCCTTTTAAAAATATATATACTACTCTTGTTGATAGACTGTACAAAGAGGCCACTGGCCATTTGCTGACCTGTACTCTATGTGATCATAGCCAGAGACATGTAGACAGCAGAGAACTATTCAGCTAGTCACTCAGAGAACAGCTAATGGAGCACCCAGTCACCTCTTGAACATTCCTTGAGAGGGCCTTATGTAAGTAATTAAATGCACCAGTCTGCAAATGCACCCTGTAACTTCTGCTCACAAATAATTTGCAAAATTAGTTTTTCAGTCCCACCCAACCATAGGGAGGCCAAGAAGTGCAATCCTACCGTATGTCCAACAGTAAGGAGAATTGGAATTGCTCATTAAAAACGACGACTCTACTGAGCACAGAGACAACTGCTCTGGAAAGCCTTTTCTGATACTCTTCATCCCCCAGGCAAATTAGCTCCTCTTTCCCTGCAATCTTATAGCACCTTAAGCAGCCCTTGTACTGTGCATATGGTACTATAATTGTCACTCCTCCGCCTCCCCCATCAGATCCTGAGCGAGCTGCCTTGAGTAAGCACCTCCATATGTCCACTGCCTAGCACAACATGTAGAGATGCTCAGGGTGTATTCCTCTAACAAATAAATGAATGTAATGGATTGTGGGAGGAATGGGATTGCCTATGCATTTCCCTAAAGTCTTCTATATCCAGCAGTATCAACCTCTCTGAGCCCATCTAGTTCAACCATATCAATCTCCACTCACGATAAATGTATCGTTTTGGTCGTTCAGTTATTTTCTATATTAATCAAATTCATTCCTCCTTATAAACCTTTTATTTTCAAAATCTATGCTTTGCAGAGAGCTGGTCCTTGAGGTCACAGAGCACTTTGATATTACGTGGATTGGTTTTGTTTTACCTTTACAGGTCAGAAGGCAGGCACAGAGAGACACAGTGATTTTCCCAAGTTACACAGCCAATCAGAGTGGGAGGCAAAAGCTATGCTTCCTTTTAATTCAGCAAAACAGCTACAGGATTGAACACAGAGCCGCAGCTAAGTTTGCCAACAGTTTATTTTTATCCCTTGGAGAGATAGACAGTATAATACATGTTTGTCAAAGATAAGTCTTATTACACCATATCACTGTTTAGCTTGTAATGTATATTTATCTCTGAGTAAAATGTTTAAAACAAGCCCTATGACTGTGTAGTAATGTTGTACCTGTTCATATTAAGGCCTCTCATCCCCTCTAACTTTTTCTCTTCTGTAAAGTGACACAGCTCATTATCAGATGGTCTTTCAGAACCCCAAGGATATTGAAAACGCCATGCATTTAAGATTTTACCATCACACCTTAATGCCTATTAGGTGAACAACATCCGCATGCATCTTCACTACTAAATGTCATAAAACAAATTTCAAATCAGTTTCACAAGCAACATGTGCGTGGCTGCTGCAGTTTGTATCAAACATGTAGCCACAGCGTGGGCAAAACAGCATTCAGAGTGAGCTGTTGTACAAGACTCCGCCAATACGTAGAGTTAAGCCCCTTCACGTTGATCACTCACAATTTGGATGTCCCCTGACCCCACTAAGGTGTACCCTGACCTGGAGTTTTCCTCTCCTCTTCATCTTCTGGATACAGTAAGCTCCTAATAAACGTCCCATCCGAGGACAAGCCTTGACAAATGCTCAGGAGAACCAGGACAAGGAGAATGCAGTTAGGCAGTGCCCACCACTTCCCGTTTCACCAACAGAACAGCCCAGGGCATGATCCTATTGAAATCCATAGAGTTTGAGCATTCATGATAAAAAACAAGTTTTAAAAATATATAAACCCTTTATTTAAGAAGGTTAAATAGCCCTCCTCGTCTTGTTAGATGCCCAACAGACCACACCAGACAATGTACCTCAACCAGGGGAAAGTGTGTAAGAAAACTGAAGTACACAAAAAGCAAAATATGGGCTCAGTACTGTCAGGCACAAAACAAGAATCAATCCTTTATAGGAGTCCTTTGCTTCTCTCTTTCCTTAAGCCATGTAATTGAATATTATAAACTGTATCAAGAAGAATAAACCTACGGGGTTCCCCTCCCCCAAACAAGAAAAGGTTAAGCTTTTAATTACAGGCCCTCAAACTATCATTTTGTGCAATTAGCAATTAACTCTAATTGTTGATGAGAGAATGCAGAGCTGTGCTAGCAATTTCCCTCCTCCTCACGCCAGACTGGGTTATTTTAGTCGCGTTCTATTACAGAGGACAAGCCACAACCGCGCGCACTCTCAGTTACACACACTCTCACTTAAAGACACATTTAATTTTTGGTAAAAAAAAAAAAAAAAAAAAGGCATCTCAGCGTGCAATTGAGACAGGCACCCCGAATCCCACATCACTGCAGCCCCAACATTCAGACCCCTTCTCTTCAGCATTTTCGGATGGAAAGAGGAGGCCGGAGGAAGCCTCTACCTACCAGCCTTACAGAACCAGCCTCTCTCCGGGGGGCAGGAGAGGGTGGTAGAGAGATTCGTGTTGCCCCTGGAAGCTGCAAATGCCTCCCGGGCTGCAAGCCCAGTTAGTGGGAAGGCGCTGGCAATCGCAGCAATAGTTGCATCAGCGCTAACTGCTGCTGCTGCTGCGGCGGCTGCATTTACTGTTGGCGGCCGTCGGGAGAGTACAGTAATGACTGTAGGGAGCGCACAGCTGCTGCGGCGGCAGGTTCCCTGGATCAGGAAATTAGGGCAGGCGCCGAGGATTGGAGGCGAAGGCGGCGCGCGAGCCAACCAGCTGCCGCCCCGGGCCCCCGTGAGCCTCCGGCGGACGCGCCGAGCAGCTGGGCCCCAGGAGCAGTCCGGGTGGCAGCCGCGGCCACGGCCACTCACACCCGCACGCTCACACTCGCACACACTCACACCCCCCCGGGGCAGGCACCTGGCTGCCCTGAGCTCCTAAGAGGAGCGCGTTGATGAGAAACAAGGGCTGAGGCCGCTTCTCCCCTTCCCCCCTCCGCTGACCACTCCCCCTCCTGCTCCTCCTCGCTCCTCACCCCGCGCTCCAGCAGTCGCCAGTGTGGGTGCTCGGCGGCCGGCTCCTCTCTTCTGTCTTCTCCTCTGCTGTCAGCTTCCCACCCCCTCGCCCTCCCTCCTCTCCCCTCCCGTACCCTCCCCTCCCCTTCTCTGCAGCGCCTGCATTATTTTCTCCCGCAGGCTCGACTTGCACTGCTGCTGCAGCCAGGGGAGGGAGGTCGGTAGGTAGGTAGGTGGGTGGGGTGGCTGGTGGGGAGGAGATTGTGCAAGTTGTAGGAGAGGGGGTGCCCTCTTCTTCCTCGCTCCCTTTACCCGCTTCTAACTCCTTCCCCTCCTCCTCCCCCTCCTCCCTCCCTGCCCCCACCACCTTCCTCCTTTTCCGAAAGGCTGGTAACTTGTTGTGCGGAGCGATCGGCAGCGGCGGCGGCACCATCCAGTCGGGCACCATGGGCACGTCCGCGCGCTGGGCGCTCTGGCTGCTGCTCGCACTGTGCGGGGCGCCCGGAGAGAGCGACACCACCGGAGCGGGTAAGTGAGGACGCGCCCCTCCTCGGGCTGCCGGGACCCAGCCGGGGCGCCTGGGTCCCCGAGGCGCGGGTCTCCTTTTGCCCACCCCCTTCCTAGGAGGAGCCTCTCCACTCTCCTCGTCTTCCTTTCCTCCCCACCCTGGTGGTGCCTCTGAGCTGTCAGCGCCGCGGCTACGGGGAGCCGGGCTTGGGGGACTGTGGGCTTTGGGGTGTCCTAAAGCCTTGCCTGAACTAGTCTTCATTCCCTTACACTCCCACCCCCAGAGCCACGGCTTCGCGTCGTTTTTCACCCCGCTTGGCAGGAGCTGGGGAATGTGGGCTTCTGGGCCATTGAACAATGGTTCTGTCTCCTCTGCCAGGCGGAGTGTTAGGAAAGAGGCAGAGGGCCGGGCCAAGCCGTGCGCGGCAGCCCGGGTCGCGCTCCTCCGACTTCAGGGAGGGTGGGAGCGGGCGGTGGGTGAGAGTGGGCGTCTCCCGGGACACGGGCGCGGGGTGCCAGCCGGGCCTGTGAGTCCCCGTGAGGGGGCGCATGTTGGGTGGGCTGCAGCCCGTAGTCTCCACACAGCTTCCAGAAGTGCGCGGCGTGCGCGCCCGGACTGCGACTCCCCCAGCACCAGGCTATCTTTCTGGAGTGAGGGTTAGAGGACGAGTGAGGCTTGAAAAATAGGACTCCTCTCTAGGTGTTTCTCTCCTCTCCCCTTGCCACACCTCCGGCAGCGTTTGTAAACCTCTTGGGTCTCCCGTATAGTTGAACGGGGGAGGGGAGTGGAACGAAGATTTAAATCAGGTTAGTTTGCTGATCCTCGTACCGGTGAGATTTCCTCGAGAGGAACTGAGACCTAATCTAGTGGCTGTAATTAGCCTTCATTTTAAACAATAGATCAAAGGGAGTAAGTAGCTCGAGAGCTGGTGTGTGGCTGTGGCTTGTTGGAAGGGCGGTGGTGACTCCTGTGGAGTCCGCACGTTCTGTCGCACTGGGCCTGGGGACCCTGTCCCCAGCCACTCTCCCACTTCGGGCCCCACAACTTTCCTGGGCAGGCGACAGGAAGCCCTTCTAGGATTCGGTCAGGATCCTGGCAGGTCCCTAAAGTGGTCTTGACTTGACACCAAGGGATTTGCCTGCCAGAAAACTGTCCCTGTCCTAAGTACCCATTCCAGAATTCCTAGCTCCTGTAGCCTGGTGTCTTACGACGCCCTCCTGCCTGCAGTCACGTGTCTCCTGAGTGAGAGCGAACTTTAAAGCGTGTGGTCAAGCAGCCTCTGGGGCAATACTTGATGGTTTTAAGTCTCGGAATGCCCCCTGCCCTTTGGTTCCATTTGTCCGGAGCCTGTGAAGCTGGGACGGACTTGTCTGCCAGCCGCGATTGGCTGGCCGCCTGGTCACGTTTAGGTTGGTCACATGGTTCCGCGGACTAGAAATTTAGCAGCCTGAGAAGCGTTATCTTTAAGGGAATGTAAAAGACCCGATAGGCTTGGCCCGACTGTTCTCAAATGCTTTCCCCTGCCTGAACTCCTCAGAAACGGAGTGTGTCCTGAAAGTGGGCTCCGATGTGTAACAAACCCTAGAGCCTGGAAAAGCTTTGCCTACAATGGTTTTCAGACTCCAACATTAATCAAGGGATGAGCAGTGTTAACTTAATTAAGCGATTTCTCAGAATAGTGCCATGCTTTGCATCATACTTTTCATAGCATTTCAAAAAAAAAAAAAACACAACTAAAATATATCAGAACTTACTGAGAACTGTCCAGGAATGGAGGAGAAAAGATTTGTTTTTGCTATATGTTCTTCTCTACATGGAATTCTCTTAATTTAACATGTAATAACTTTCCATTGGAGGTTAACTTTATCTTACAGAATGTTAGGAATGCACCTAAACAGTTGAAATGAGTTAGTTGAAGGCATATGTTCACCTTGTATTAAGTAGGTGAGGATCCCTTTTTCTCCCCCAGGTCACTTATGAAATATGTGACATGCCATAAACAGTGGCAAATAGAAGCCCATACAAGACTTAAGTTCTTCAGAGGGAAAGAGGCACATCCTTTTGAACTAGAGGGAATTTAGGCTTGGCTGAGGCAGGTGTTGACCCCAATCCAACCCAGCCTGGCTCCTGTCTGAAATTCAAAGTTCTAGGCTGACTTTCTGGCCCTAGTCATCTACACTTACCCTTCTCCCCATCCCCATGCCACCCCCCCACACACAGGCACATACACTTATGGTGCTAATCTAAAATACTGTAGGACAAGAAAGGTGTGGTCTAAGACCCTGGCGAGGAACTTAAGGCAAGCTAATGCAAGAAGTTAAAATTCAGTAGTGTAGTACACCTAACTGCGAGTTCTAGGACATTTTCCTCCAGCCGAGGTAGTCAAGATTAGGATCTGGGCTGCCATCTATTCCTTAAGGACAAAGCCTAGAAGAACAAAGGTTTTGTGAGAGCAATTCAGATATGGTTAACAGCTAGCGAAAGGAGTAGACAGAACTTCTCTCATTGTGGGGGGAGGGGGTTGGTGAAATTGGCAGCACTAATTAGACCTGGAGGGATAGGAGACTGGAGGTCAAGGGGAAAATAAACCTGACTCATCTTGTAGCACCGAGGGAAGGTATGCCAATGGTCATAACCCTCATGGAGGCCAAAGAATGAGAATGTGAGCAGAGATTTTTACAGGAGGGTCACTGGCTTAGCCCTTATTGACAATGACAGCTTCTTAAAGTCTGGAGCAGCTTTGTTCCCGGAATCACCCCATTGCCCACTTCACGTGATATTTAACTATATACCCTGTCCTGTGTCATTTTCATTGTTTTTATTGCTTGAATTCCCAGATAGCTAAAGCTTGTATAAAGGCCAAGGTCCGTAGAGAAGCAAAATGTTACGATTTTAGTACAACAAAGCTGCATATTTAAATTATGGCAGCCTCCATGCTCAAAAGAAATGAAGGCCTGATTGAAGTGTTTCTGCCATTTATAAAATTGGATAACCATGAACTCAATTTCGCTTACGTAGTTTTGTTATAATTCTAGAAAATGTAAAAAAGCAGTTGCAAGCCCCTTTTGTTCCAGGAGGAGTGTCAAACTGAAAAGCCTTAACAAGAACTCCTACAATAGGACATGGCCATAAGATCAAGGGAAGAGATAGTTCCCAGTCATGTGGCTTTGGGTTTTGATCCAAAGGCCGGAAGACTCCGAACACAGCTCCGATACATAGATAACTCATTAAATATCTAGACCATTTTCTATTTCTCATAGAATGTGAGTAAAGCTCTCTTTTTCAATAGAGGGAATGGAGCAAGTCTAGGCACCTATATTTAATATTTAAGTCACCATAATTAAATTTACTTTGGATGCTGACCTTTCTTTGGCAAGCCTCTTTCACATACTAGCCTATATGAAATTATGATAAAGGTACTTGCCTTAGGAGAGCTTCTGGGGTGGGCTACTACAGCTGCCCTCCAGATGGTTAGTTGACAGCCTCATAATTGTTTAGGATGTTCCCTTCTACTTTAAATTAATCTCCAGAGGGTACTTAGGCCACAGCACTGGGACAACTTTCAAGGCAAAGAGTCCAAGAATACCTTCTGCACAGGTGATGGACAGGATGTACCTGTTGAACATAAGGAAGTGATCCAGGGACAATTTTTTTTTGGCCCAGCTAAAGAGTTTTGGGCTAGGAAATCTGAGAACTGATAGCTTTTCAAGGCAGAATGTGACTTAGCTCTAGGACAGTTGGCTTTGTAAGTGAAAATCATCTTAATTTCGGTCTGTATATTTTTCAGTTTGAATTGGTATCTCTTTGCTAAACTCTCCTGTTGGCTTGCAATAAAAACTCTAGATATCATTAGAAATGCTAGAAGCACTGCAGAATCTAAATGAGGTGGTGGGTGATACCTTAAAGTTAGCACGCTATTTGGGGCTCTAAATTAAGCAAGAGCATGCCCATTAGGTGTTGGGAGAGTAAGTACAGAGACTGTGCTGAAAAACAAAACAAAACGAAAAACAAAATTTCATGTTTGTTTAGAGATCCTTTGCCCATTTCGTATTTTAGAGATGCTACATGTGTGGGTAGAACGGCAGGAGGGTATTCACGGTCTTGTCTTTAAGAGACAGCTTTGGGGGAAGAAACTATAAGATGGGACCACTGGCTAGAATGGTCGACCTTGCCACGAACTTGGGTCATCTGGATTGGCTCTGCTGGCTGGTAGCCTTCATGTATTTAGATGTGCTGTTGGCAGTGGGGGATGGAGAGGGGCTTGCAATTTGTCAAGTGCAAGGGAGTTAATAAAACCTTGGCGGTAGATAACTTTTTCAAGTTACTTCATGTGTTCTAACTTCCTACTTCCCTTAAATACAACATTTGCAAGTTATTCATGTGTTCTAACTTAACACTTCCCCCAAACACTAGGAGTAAATAGGGTTCCTAGTTTATCGACTACCTCTAATCTTTAGTTTCCCTAAGAACACTTCCCAAGATCTGAGTTATTAACTGATCTGTAGGTTCACTAAGTAGGTAGTAGATTGGTGCAGACCTTCTTTTATACATCTGCTTAAACCCATTTTACCTCCATCTTCTGAGCACCTACCATATGGCACCAGGCATGGGGACACAGTGACCAGAGTTGGTCCCTTCCTTCCTGGCATTTAATCTAGTGAGGAAGTCAAGCCAGGAAATCAGTGAGCCAAAGACAGCATAGGACAGAAGCACTGGATAGAAATGAATAGATCCAGCGCCGAAGACAATCGTGAAAGAGGCTGATAGCAGCTGAAAATTGCTGTAGTTCCCACATGCCATCTGGGTTACAGCTCACGAAGTTTCCCCCAAATCACCAAGAACTTAGACTCTAATATGACAAAGCCAGAAGCTATTCGATCTCTGCAGATGATCTTACAAAGGTGGCATTGATTCGAGCACAATGGATTGCTGCCAGCATTGCCAAAGAGTGCTCACACGTGTCAGAAGTGAAATCCTGGGCCCATACAACACATTTCTAACTTTACCAGTTAGCCACTTCTAACTTTCCCTGTGTGTCAGAACCTCTCTCCTCACACGGAACGGAGGCTGACAGACTCACCCTGACACTCATTCTGACAGATAAGTGTGGAAAAGTACAGTGTTTTAAATGATAAAGTATCACAAAGATGAGGTGAAAGTAGCCTCATAGGCATAGGGAACGGTGGCCTTTATAACCTAGAGTCTTTCAAAGTATTCTAGCTTGTGAAACAGCTGGTTACCCTTGGCTTCAACTTCAGAAAAGCTGGGAAGAATGCTTTGAAAAAAACTCTATAGAAGACCAGTTTTGTTAGTGAAGCGACAAATCAATTAATGCATCCGGAATACTCACTAGTGCCTAAAGAATCTTTAGATTTCAGGCACCAGGTCCCAAGTTACAAAGAAATTCCAGGGCTTGCCTTAGGGGATCTCCATTTGTAGAGATGGAAACAGGCAGGTAAGGACATCTCAGTATGTGGCCGCTGTGCAACAGGCGCCAGGAACTACAGGAAAGAAGCCAGACCACACCTAACTGGTCAAGAAAGGAATTGAGGGCCTCATTCAAGGGGTGTCATATGAGCCCACTCCTGGTAGATAAGTGAACAGGGCTAAGTAACATGAGCAAATCAAGACAAAGCAACAGGGAGGGCGCAGGTCTGGGGAAGTGAGTGGGGCCTCTTGGTGTATGTAGCCTGAGCAGATGGCAGGTGGTATCTAATAAGGAAAAGTCGGGGGAAGTAGGTAGGGAACTAGACTCAATTCCGGAGCCAGTGGGAAGCATGGAAGTGATACTGTCTTTGGTTGGCACTTTGGGCCATTCAAGTTTGCTTGAATCACCACTATCTTGATTTGGATACAGAACAAGGCAGCCTATAGACAGAAGACCAGGAGACAAATTTAGATCAAGTGAGATGAGGGCTTGGCCACAGCCAGGGCTTGTTGGCAAAATGTCAGGGGAGAAGAATCCGGGCTCATTATTGGACGACTGACTTACAATGACTGATGGGGCCAATCAAGGATGGGACGTATGAAAGAGGAAGACATTTTAGAAGAAATTGTCCTGTGTGTGCTGGTTAAGGCATCTAGATGAATTTTACCTAATGGGCACAAAGGCTTTGTGTCAGGTTGTCACCATGTCTGTTGTAAGACTGGCATTTACCACCAGTGTCCATCCAGTGATGGGTATGAGGTCTTATGGGGGCAGGGGGTAGAATCTTAGCCTCCTCTTAGCCACCTGTAGTGGTTTCAGAGTGATCAGTGTCAGCATCGTCTGAGAACACATTAGAAATGCAAACTTGGGCCCCCCTAGATCCACTGGATCAAAATCTCTCCGGGGTGGGGCCCAGCATTGTGTTTTAACAAACCCTCCAGGGGATTCTGATGCGAACTGGAGCTTGAGAATCACCGACTTAGTATTTTACCACCCACAAAAACGAATAACTTCCAATCCAAAGAATATCAGGAGGTTCTTTGCTCTGACTTGACCTATATGCCCTAGGCAAGAAAACCAAGCATAGTATTCCTCTAGAAAAAGGCCTGCTGAGTATACTCTACCAGCATTTTTAAAAAGTTAAAACGGGGAAGGGAGGGAGGGCTCTATCTCAACAATAAAGCTGGGTTAGGATAGTGTCATCTTGAAAAGTAAAACTACCTAATTCTGGATTAAACCGACTCCACTATCCAAATTACAAATCGACAGAATATTCTAGAAGGAAGTAATCCTGAGTCAGGTGTTCTGGTTTGTATGCATGCTTAGTAGCCCAGTGTCTGGAGCCAGACTGCCCAGGTTCAAATTCTAGGTCTGCCCAGAGTGACCTTGGGCAAGTACTGTACTTCCCTTCTCTGAACAGGTTGCCTGACATATAAAAGGGGAATAGTAGCACTGACCATGTAGGATTGAGAATTAAATGAATTAAGCGACTGAAGTCTTGGAGCAGTGTTTGGCTAACAACAACAATAACGATGAAAATTAAGTTAATTATCCATGATCCTTAAGATGATCTCAATCTGATGTAAATTGAAAAACAAACAAAACTATTTGACAATTGAACTGTAGGATTCACTTTGGGCCAATCAGAAGGATTAAACTAAGTATTTAACAGTTTTTAGTTGGCCCACACCTGGTGCTTCCACGGCTTCAGATGCGGACTTTAAAAAGGCCAGAACACAACCTGTGTGCTGGCTGTCTAGGGCCCCTTTTCCTTAGTTCCTCTTACTAACCTTCTTCCCTGTAGGAAAACTTTGCTGACTTGGAAATCTGCCTGTCCTAAAACAAGTTTTTGCCTATGAATAGAAAGATTGGCATTAAAGTGGCAAGCAGCAGAAGTGAGCCCAACTAAAAATAAATGCCCTTGGCAGCCCCAGAAGTGCCAAAACAAATGGACTGAAGAAATTCTAGTAGATGATAACACTCGCATGCTCAAAGCAGTGAGGAGTATAAGAGATTGGAATACTTGGCCCTGCTAGTCCTGGCCGTGTAGCAGCAGGAGCCCCTCTGAGCAGGTTGGAGTTCATGTCTCAGCCTGACATTCAGAAACATCTTCATATTCTGGGCATCCCTGTGTTGCCCAAAGGTGCTGCAAAGGAGCCCCACAGGGAAATCGGGAGCCCACTGTCAAGCCTTGGTATTTATTTACTTGAAGGTCTGTGTAGTTTTTACTGAAGCTTACAATTTGTTCTTCCATGTTAACCCTTGCAGGGACAATTAGACAACAGCAGGCTGACTTCTATTTGCATTAAAAACCCTGAGTTTCTTGGACCCAGTGACCTGCCAACATATCTGGGTAGCAGCGTTAACTATTTAGGTAAGCAAGGCTCCTGGGACATGGGCGCCTTGAAGTAAGTTTGCATAGTATGATTCCATCTGTGTACTTCTGTGAGGGATCCTTGGACACTTCTGGGCATTCATTACAAATGTAAATAGCCACGTGTGTGACTAGGTACAAGTGACTTAGTACCCCCTGACCCAAAGGCCAGGGATATTCATTCCAAGTATTAGAGCTACAAGGAAACCTAGATCTAGTCCAACAGTTCGATGTCTTAAAGCAACACAACCCCATTCAAATTCTCACACAAAACTCCAATAGTCAAAAGAAAGCCTTCCTGCTTCAAACAGAGGGGGCACAGTCAGCTTCCCACTATCTTGGCATTTTACCCCACTTCAGCTACCCCTCTGGCCCTAAGGCATTCCTGTGAAACCCTATGGGACCCACAAAAAAATCACATTTACTCCAAATTTTCACCTTTCTGGGCAGGTAGACTCTGTAATATAGAGGGCCTATCGCCTCTACTTCTAAGGTTATTTTTTGAGGCATCATTAGCTTTAGCTGAGCCTAAGAATTAAAAGAACATCGAGTGTGGATGATTTCAAGCTCAACCCGTTTCTTTTATGAAAGTATAATACTGAATGTAAGACTTAACTGTCATGGATGGAAATAGACTACAGGTCCACAGCCTATAATCCCCAAAGCTTTGGAAACCAAAAGCTTCTTAACTCGTGTGGTGCTTTCAATTCTCAAGCTCTGCACCGTAGCAGAAGTGTGAAAGTGGGATCTTTTTGAAACTTGCACAGAAAACCCAGGATTGTAGACAGGTGGCTGAGGTCTCAGCTTTGGATTTCGTGTCTGAGGTCTCGCCACTCTGTGTGATGCCGGGAATCAGCAGAACTCGGGAGTACTTTCTGCCCAGTGACAATCTCTGGAAACAAAGTGCTTAGGAAACGAAGAGACATGACCATAAAGCTTGGGTCCTTACTCGCCTCGCTCTCGAGGGTGTTTTATAAAGCCCACGGGCCTTACCCACCCCACTCTCGCTCCTGTTTTGAACCAGCAGGGATATTGAGGGGCATACTGTATTCCTAACCTCAATTTTTCCTCCTTCCTAATGGAGGCTCATGGATATGTCCTAGTAACACACAAGTTTGTGACAGTCAGGAAGAAGCTTGGGTGGAGTGGAAACATCTGAGATAAGAAAATGTAGACATTCAATTCCTTTTTGTCTTAAGCTCTTGGAATAAACACTAAGAAAATGCTTATATCTGTCCTGAGCCTGCTCAGTATGGACTCTGGGAGCAGCATAGCCGGGATTTACAATCATTTGTTATTGTTGGTGGCTTGTGTGTTGCAACTACATTTAGAGACCCTCTTTAAGGCGATATTGGAGTTAACATCAGCCTTAGGGTATTATGGGCTTATATTTAATCCCAGGCCAGCCTGAAGGCCTGCAAAATCCGTAGTTTCAAAACTTATTTGGAAGGAGATCTTCCAGGTACCTAACCCTAAAGGGGAAAAGCATCATTTGACACCTACTTTTAAGTCCCTGTCCAAGTTTGATTATACAGTTACCTTTTGACCGTGTAGATATCAACAGCAATGTTTTCGTCTCATTTTGACTGAACTACCTTTGGTAACTAAAACCTTTACAAAATTCAGAGCCTTTCAGTCTGCACAGGATCCTAACTGTAACCTGACTATTCTTTCAGAGTGTATTTACATCTGTGTACTCTGACTTCAAATTGCTTTTTTTCTATTTTCACATAAACCACTCCAAGTAGATTCTTATCACTCTCACAGCCCTCAGAGATAGTGGGGATATAGAACTACAGCCAAGGCCCCTGGTACAGGTACCCCAGCACTGAGCACACTGAGAATATATTGAGACTACAGCGATGATGGGGGAAGGTGGGAGGCAGCCAGGTCCTTCCTATTTGGTCTAGGTATAAAAACTAGGAGGTGATGCTTCCTGACCACAACTTCTGCCCTCCCCTCGTTTTCCCTCCTTATCCCTTGTATCTTATACCTAATAAAATACTTGTGGAGCAATGAATAATATGAATTGTAGGTAGGAAATGCCATCGAATCATACTGCTTTGTATCTGTGTCCCAGCCTAACTAGACTCTTGGGAGGAGAGTGATACATATAGGTTTTAAACAAATATATTCAGTACCTAAAGTAACCACACCCGTATGGTAAACTTGACTTGGATCAAATTTCCATCTGCAGGAATTAGCCACAAAGCATAGAATGTTCCCAGAAAATAGGGAGTAGCTGATAGGAGGGAGGCCAGCGAGAGCATTGTGTACATTACAGAACATTTCCCGTCTGGGCTCGTCACTGCAGCGTCTGGTTTTATGCCAGCATGTCACAGCTGCTAATGTGGCAAGGTGGCAGGACCTCGGATGTCCCGCATGAACTCTGTGCCTCTGCAGGGTTTCTCAGATAGTTGCAGTATTTTTGCATTAAAGCAACCAGATCTTTATCTTTTATCCCAAAGAAAGCACACCTGTCAGAACGACAGCTTTGCTAGTGATAGGAAACAAGTGAACATTACCTGTCCCCTGCCAGGCAAAACAACTAAGCGCCCCACTTACAAGAATTAGTTTATACTACGCTGTGAATTAAATATCCATACATCGAGCATAGAAAAACTGAGATTCAGAGAAATAGAATCCAGGTCTGCGGCTCTACCTCACTTTGCTTTCTCCCATCACTAAATTAAAAATCATCTCCATTTGGCCCTTGACTGTACCTTCTTGATGCTTTTTAACTTATCTTGGAGCGGTTTTGTAAACATGTCTTTTTCCCATCAGACCTCAAGTTCTAAGGTGAGGAACCATGGGTTGTGAAACCTCTATGTCTCCCCTCTCCTTGCCACCCCTTCTCAATCTCCTTTGCTTTGCTTGTAATAAGAGCATCATTCGTGAATAACAGTATGGAATGTGGATCAGAAATGCCGTTAAAAGATTAGGATGTGGCTGTGTGATTATAGCCACACACGTGGCTTACACAGATGAGAGAGTGAGTCCAGAGGCAGATGAAAATGTCCCTGTGGTTTCTGGGCAATCTAGATTCCTTCTATCTTGGTCTGGCTGCATCGGCCACAAATTGCTATTCCAGCCACCATGCCCAATTTTCAGGAACCAGAAAGGGAAAAAGGGAAGGAAAATGGATCCCCTGTTCCTCTGAGGATATTTTCTAGAAGTTGTATATACCATTCCTGCTTACTTTCTAGTAGCCAGAACTTAGTCTCATGGCTGTGCCTCGCTGCGAGGTTGGGAAATCTAGTCTTATCTATATGGTGTGTGCCCAGCTAAGAACTCAGTTACTGTCATCTCTGCCCCAAGACCTATGAGACTCTGCCCCCTAGAATGTGACAGCTTACTGAGTCTGCAGCTCCTTCTCAGGGGACCCCTATCCATGGGTTTTGGGTAACTTGCGTCTCTAACATACCAGCCTTGTATCCCAGGCTTAGCTAAGTGTTCCTTCCTGATTTTAGGAAGAAACGCCAAATGTGACACTTCCCAATTCCAGTGCACAAATGGCCGCTGTATAACGATGCTGTGGAAATGTGATGGGGATGAAGACTGTGCTGATGGCAGTGATGAAAAGAATTGTGGTGAGTAAAGAGTTTGGCAGTCTCACTTGCCACCTCACCAGGACTTATGTATTTTATTGAAAAGTATTGATGTTGTCTTAGTTTCTACAAATGTTATCGAGACTCTGAAAATAGAATCCATTCCTAATACATGTTTTGAACCAGAGTCTAAAAATTCTGTATTTCCTGGTCTAGAGGAATATAATTGAATGTTTGACATCGGGTTATCAATTTGAGTCCAGAATGTTGACTATAAAGTGGAGTTCCTTTTAAATGGCAGGACCTGGTTTCTCTTCGATCGGGCAAACATTTGGTATAGGAAGCTAGGAGAAGGGAGAAGAGCACCAGAAGTGGAGATAGACAAAAGATTGCTTAGGACAGACTTTCTTTTTTAAATTCTCAAATGGTTCTGCTCCTAAAAAAGAAAGCAAGCCATGGACAGCAAGAAGTCCCTAAAGTTTCAGAGGATTAATTAACTCCTGGCATAGAAACTGCAAGCCGGCACAGATCAGAGATCAGATAAGAATTCTTTTTTAATTCTCTGCCTACAATAGACACTAATTCTAAAGCATGAGGCAGGCTGGAAGACATCTCTCCCATGAGAATAGGAGATCTACTATCATACCCATTGATCAGCATTTATCAAAAGATCACGGTGAGAAATGCCTGTTTATGCAATCTGTACAGCTCATGCCAAGCCAGAAGAGCTGAGAACTGCATGTCAAGATGACATTTAGGTACCTTGAATACATGCTGAAGTTTGCTTTACGATCCCTTTGTTCTAGGTTGTAAAAATCCCCCCAGAACTGTTGTGTGTGAATGTCGGTGATAATATGTCAATTGTCTTTTAAAAGATGTTATATAAAGATGTCCACTATACAAACTAGAAATATAGAAGAAAAATAGAAGCTTAATGTAGATTCCATCAACTGCCATCTTGTTATGCCATTACCTGCTTCCTCATGCACGTTACTAAAATGTTAGAGAGTAAATGTTCTATCCTATGCTTGAGCTCTCAGAGCAACACCCTGGCTGCTTTCATGCCAATATGTGCATTCGTAGCTCATTGGGAAGCATAGGAAGTACATTCTACAGTCTCAGGGAAGAAACTTCTCTCTAGTGTCAGGACCAAGAATTGTTCTCCTGTGCAACACTTTTCCATCACTGGCATTCTAACACAAAGATTTTCATCTACTCTGTAAGACACTGAGTTCCATACTGTTTCTGGGTTACGGAGGTAGTAGAATTCCCTCACTGAATATCCCACTAGTAGGACCTTACTCTTGTCAACTGTTCTCTTGGTATACGTAGCAATTCTTCCTCTATTCTAAACTTACATATTTGGCAAAACCCATTGTTTTTCCTTAGAAAAATAATCATTTTCTTCATGTTTGTAAAAGACGTCATCTTTTACAAGGTGACGAACTCAGTAGAAACTAACCTGGGTCGTCTTAGGGGTTACTACCGGCTTTTCCTAAAGTGGTCTCTGCATGAATAACTTCTAGGCACATGGCAGGGGGGGTTGGAAGAGGTGAGGAGGTAAATGTATATATACAATCAAGATCACGCAAGGTGGAAAAAATTAAATATATTCTTGATCATAATTTTTTTTCTCTGAGAGATTCCTCCATGGAAAGGAAAAGCCACTTCCTATTTTTTTCTGTCTTATCTCTTTCTATTGAACTTGGTTACAATTTCAGCAGGGCTCTTTCTTTCAAGCATGCCATTTAGCATATGTAGTCAACTTCAGCTTGAATTCCACAAGCCATGTATTTCTGTTGTTCCAGTAACTCATTTTGTGTTAGGCGGAGCTGATTAATCAGTGACTTAGATACCCTAAGTATGTAACTGATAGTCCTCTTTCCCTGCGACACATCTCAATTTTTATCCATCTCTCAACGCCCCGTTCAAATAGCCTTTTGGTACCCTCCCAGTCTATGCTCAGAATGGAAAGAGGTGAACTCGAGCAATTTTCCTGTCCGTCTTTATCTTTTGCTCACTTTGTAATGCAGCCAATCTTTCCTGTCTCTGTAATATTTTATACGTCTTAACATCCTGTGGTCTCTTCACAATTCCCTACTCCCTCTTTCACAAATTCTGAGGAGTCTTCCAGATTGAATTACAGCATGTGGCTCTTCAGACCCTCTGACATCTTCCTACGTACTCAGGAGCACATGGGCCTGGGATAGCACTTAAACGTTAACAATGGGATTTGAGTAGTTCGGTGATTTTAGAAATAGGTGTGAATCTACGAGCTAACGTAACCTTTCTTGTTTCCTTGGCTACACAATTCAAGGAGATAAATAATCCTTTTTTGGAATATCATCATAATTCCTCATCTTGAGTTCTAGAAATTGACTTTAATCATTGTCTCTCCCCTTTGTAATACCGGAGGCTAAACCAGAGTGGCCCACTAGTTTATTAGGACATTCTAACCTCAGAGAGCTGCACCTCGCTTGAACACCTGACTTAAGCAGTCTCTTTCAAATTTTAAGCAAATTGCCAGCTTTTAACTGATATCTCATTACAGAGTATTTGTTAGAGAAGAATGTTTTAAACTAGAAATTCAGATGGAAGGTACAGGCCCCTGGGCAAAGAAGAATATAGCCTGAAAAGGATGAGCCTAGAATACCCTCTGTGGCTACTTTCCAAGACTCGTACTTTCTGACTTCCTCATAGGGAGGGTGACCAAGCTGTCTGGTTTGCTTAGGAAAGTGCTGGTTTATGCTTATCTTCCTGGTGAAATGAACAGTGTTTGTTTCCCGTCTGCTGAGATTGTTCCAAATCGGACAACAAAGTGTATGATCACCCTAACTGTAAGAGAAAAGGCCTGCCCTGAGAAGAATGAATAGCAGAACCAATACCCCGTTGTAGGTATTTTAACTCCAGCAGTCAGGAATGGATATAGGCAGCTTCTTAAGCAGCTTCAGTGACTTTGAGCCGGTTGATGTTAGTCCACCCTGGAGGCTAAAGATGACCTATCTTATATTTGGGTTTTAGCTTTCTCTATTTCGTACTGAGTGGGTTCCTCGGCCCCAGTAGACCTGCAGAGGTGACAATATTCAATACTGAGATGTGGCCTTCTATCTCGACACTAAATCCACGTGTTGTTAAGATATGGCCCCAGGACATTACACTGTGATCCAGTCAGAGGATGGAATGTTTGGCTACTAAACTTCCGAAGGACTTGAATGAGTTTGAAGAAAAGCCTGAAGAGAACGAAACTATTACTTAATCTCAACATTATAAAACAGGCAAGAATTATAAGGTATCCCAAAGGAGTAAGATAATGGGAAACCTTTGTCTTGACTTTAGTATCCTTTAAGTCTCTCAAATGACCCCCTTTCTCCTCTAGGGGAAAGGAAAAAAAAAAGATTTTTCTAAGTTTCTCCTGGATGTTGGCAGTTGGATGGGGAATAGAACATGTCCAAATGCAGCTTTGCCCTCACTGGGAATATACGGCTCTTGGGTATGTGATTTCAACTTGAACCATGCAAATCCACTTTTGTAGTGAAGAAGACGTGTGCAGAGTCTGACTTCGTGTGCAACAACGGCCAGTGTATCCCCAGCCGATGGCAGTGTGATGGGGATTTTGACTGTGAAGATGGTTCTGATGAAACCCCGGAACAGTGCTGTGAGTGTGACTTGGTTTGGACTCAAACTTTTTCAAGCTGTTCTGTGTCTCATAGCTCCAAGTTTTGTTTAATCCAATACTCGGTGTTGGTTTTCCTCTGACTCCCTTGAAGTATAAGCCAACTGACTCCAAAGTCAGTCAAGTCATTAACAGTTGGTGAGTCCGCTTTCAAAAATATTCTCCCTAGTCTAACAAGACTGACGTTCTCTTGGGTAGCTTCACTATTGAATGTTTAAGACTGAAGCCTGCAGATTTCTTTAAGAACTCCTTGACTAGGTGCTCCGATTTCCGATGTTTGATAATGATGTATCTGAGCAGATAGTACTCTGGTCCTGGAAGCTAAGTCAAGATGTCAGGGTCTCCCACAGGCCAAGAATAAGCCTTTAAATGTACAGCTTTCCATGTCATGAATGCAATCTATCATTGAAGGGGTAAAGTGGCTAGAAGTAGGGTCATATAGTGATTTTGAACAAACATGTCACCTAAAGGTATTAAAATAGGGAGGTTACAGTTATGTTCTTAACTAAGAGAAAATTCATAGCCATGCAAATGAATATCTGTGTCCTTAGGCTGATACTTAGGGAAAAGTCTGAGATCATAGCAGAGGATGACTTGGGTTTATTTGAAAGTTAAGGTGAAAAAAGCCTTAGAGTTCATTTTGAGGCAGTAGAGATCTCTGGAAGCACTAAAAGTCGAGGAGTAACATGAACAAAGTTTTGGTCTGGAAAATGGTTACCAAAAAAGGTCAGGCAGAAAGGAAAAAAAGTATGTGCTGCCAATTTTCTAGGCAAGAAGGAGGGGAACTACCACAGGTACAGATAGGTTCCATAAAGATCGACCCCAAGTTCTAGCAGAGGAGGACCCACTGAGGCCAAGAATTAGGGGATGTCCCTACTTTGCAGGATGTAAATCTAAAGGGGGTTGCGAAGGAGGCCTACAAAGGAAGCTCGAAGGCTTCATGGCTTAGACCATCTGGCCTTTAATGAAGTTTGGATTAGACATTTGGGTATGCCACTTGATAGCCAACAGATAAATTATGGTCAAGGAGCAGGCCAGCCAGTAAACCTAACTACGCCAACTAAAACAAAAGCCAGAACTGGGGATGCCACAGAACCCCAAAGAAGTACCATGGTCGAGGCTCTCAGGTGTACTGGCAGGTGGCATAGGTTGGCATGGCGTCTAAGCAGTGGAGCTGGCGAAGAATCTACCCAGGCTTTCACTAGTGAGTCACATTTCACCAGTATGCCAGGCCACTGAGTTACAGGTGTTACCACTTCCAAGCAGCATGGGAGCAGCAACTTGGCACTGACGAGTTTGGAGGCTCTTTTGAGACTGTATATCATCAACAGATATGAGAACATGCCGCATAAATTCAATCAGCTGTGGTGCCCATTCTACTCAGTGTATCCCAGTGTCCTGGAGATGTGATGGTGAAAATGATTGTGACAGTGGAGAAGATGAAGAAAACTGTGGTAAGAAGATCAGTGTTGAGTGGCTTATCCCAAAGACCCCTTTTCTCAAAGAAGGGTGGGCAGGGGAAGCTACCGTAAGCATAAAGATGCAGTTACGTTGACCCGCTTTTCAGTGACTTCGCTATCTGCTCAACTACTTGTCTTTCATAACTGCCCTAGAAGTCTGAAAGAAATCCACAGGGTAAATGGCCATTGCTTGCTCTTGTGTTTTTTCTAGGCAAATAGAAATAAGAAGGTAAGTCATTCAAGGCCTTTAACACTTAGAAGTAGCTCAGTAAAGCACCAGTGGTGTGGGCTTTTGTCTTTGTTAGGCTTTCCTCTCTTTGGCTCAATAAAACTAAAAGGGGACTATTCCTAGGACTAAATTGGATCTACTTATTGGAATGGATAAATTACTTGAGTATCATATAAGCATTTCCTAGTCCCAAATCTGATTCTATTTTAACCCTTCCAAAAGTTAATTAACATCATGCTAGCAGGCACCCAAAGAAAACTCTACCCAACTGGTGGTATCTTTGTCTCCTGTCACAGTTCCTACCTGTAAAAGCCAACTCCGTTTCTTATCCTATCATGCTTCTATTCTTGGAAAATGTGTAATAAATGCTACATGTTAAAGGTGAGGCCCTGGGAAAATCTCTAGGTTGAACAAACATTGCTTTCAATGCTCTTTCAAGCTACCGCCTGTTTTATAGGGCTTCTACAAATACAGCTTCCAAGTCTGACAAGCACGGGCCTCCTGATGCGGTAGTGTACGTGTGAACTGAGGGCACCTGCAGTTGAAACAACAGTCTTGTGTGTAGAAGTCACCTTCTGAGTTCAATACCACTGCACCTAGTCCAATGAGTTTTGTCATTTAATCCTAGAATCGAGCTTTATGTGTGTATTAGTAAGCCCTGGAGCTGCCAAGTGTTTCCCTCTTAAATCTAGACTTTGCTTCCCAAGAGAGTCGTGGTCTCTACCCTAATTACCACCAAATTGTGACTTTAATTCATTTGGCTGGAGTTTGAGTCAAAGTACAAACTGGCTACTCTGACTAGCTTATCATTATTAGCATACCTGGCTGCTAGATTGCAACTGTAGCCCTAGAAGTGATTTCTAAAACTTTTAAGTATTTAAGACCTGTGATTCCTGACCCATCAAAAGAGAAAGAACTGTGTATGGTGTTATAATGGCTTCTTTTTGGTGATAGTGTCATAATGCTTATTATGAATATATACTTATGAATACCTGATGCGTGCTAGTCTCAGTTAATGAGGTGGCCCTGGCCTGATAAGCAGTATGTCCATATAAAGATAACACAGTCTCTGCCTTCCAGGACGAAATCCCTTGTTACAGTTTAAGTTATTGATCACGGTCCCTGTAAGAGTCCATTGTGGTTCTCATCTCAAATTAATGTCTAGTCTCAACTCTTCTCTCGGTCCTTTATTTCTGTTCTTAGTCCATTGTCCCTGCATCTTTTATATGGTGAGACTGTCTCCTAGAATTCGAGGAAACTTGGAGATTGAGATCATTCCACTTGTAGCTTTTAAGTTACGCTAGAAGGCTAGGATCCATAATCCAGATCTGCAGGCTAGATTCGGGGACGAGACTCTTGAAAGGACCAGACCACTTTCAGTGGGGCATCCTCTCTCTCAATAGGCAACATAACGTGTAGCTCTGATGAGTTCACTTGCTCCAGTGGCCGCTGCATCTCCAGGAACTTTGTATGCAACGGCCAGGATGACTGCAACGATGGCAGCGATGAGCTTGACTGTGCCCCACCGTCCTGTGGCGCCCACGAGTTCCAGTGCAGCACCTCCTCCTGCATCCCTCTCAGCTGGGTGTGCGACAACGACGCAGACTGCTCGGACCAGTCTGATGAGTCCCTAGAGCAGTGCGGCCGCCAGCCAGTAATACACAGCAAGTGCACAGGCAGCGAGGTCCAGTGCAGCTCAGGCGAGTGCATCCACAAGAAGTGGCGCTGCGACGGGGATCCTGACTGCAAGGACGGCAGCGACGAGATCAACTGTCGTAAGTAGCTTTCTCAGCAGTACGGCGGGCTCGGTTCTCTTCCGTGTGCCACCTGGGCACCGTGTGGCTGGCTCCATCCCACGGTGTTCCCTCCCTCTGTAGCCTCTCAGACCTGCCAGCCGGACCAATTTGAGTGTGAGGATGGGAGCTGCATCCATGGCAGCAGGCAGTGTAATGGTATCCGAGACTGTGTGGATGGTTCTGATGAAGTCAACTGCAAAAACGGTAAGGGTCTCTTCTTGTGGGTTAGTCAAGGGGCTGCTCGGATCAGACCGACGAAGGGAATCTCTCTTTGTAGACAATCAGTGCTTGGGCCCTGGAAAATTCAAGTGCAGAAACGGAGAATGCATAGATCTCAGTAAAGTGTGTAACCGGGTGCAAGACTGCGAGGATTGGAGTGACGAGCCCTTGAAAGACTGTCGTAAGTGAAGGGGTTGCTTGAGGACAGAGTGGGGAAGGTTAATTACATCCAGCAGAGCTAATGCTGTTTGGACCTGGCAGAGTGTCTGCTTAGGCTACTGTCAGTGAACTCAGTTCAATGGTTGGACTCAAGAGTGAATTTTTACGACTTAAAAGCCCAAGCAGTGACCCACTAGTTCATAATTTACCTCCTTAAAGATAACTGATCAGTAAGAGAGAAACTTGACCAAATACTGCTTAACCAATTGGTAACTGGCCAAGGAGATTGGGTCTATTATTTACCCCAGCATACGCTAACATACATGTCTATAAGACAAATTATTAGCTCGTGGAAAAATCGTAAGTTATCGAGCTAGATAAGTTGTCACTGATAGCCTGTTTTAAATGTTTATAGGACAAATATCAATTTGGAATAATTTGTCAAGTAACTCTACGACATTTTGATTTCAGACGTAAATGAATGCTTGGTTAATAATGGTGGATGTTCCCATCTCTGCAAAGATCTGATTATAGGCTACGAATGTGACTGCGCAGCTGGGTTTGAACTAATAGATAGGAAAACCTGCGGAGGTGAGTCAAAGAAGAGCACCTAAACCCTGGGGGTGATGGGGAAGGACAGCATATCTCTGTCAGTTATCTAGGAACAGCAAGACTAATTCTAATTTCCCTCCTAGATATTGACGAATGCCAAAATCCAGGAATCTGCAGTCAAATTTGTATCAACTTAAAAGGCGGTTACAAGTGTGAATGTAGCCGTGGCTATCAAATGGATCTTGCCACAGGCGTGTGCAAAGCAGTAGGTAAATGGACTTGGACTGGTGTTGCTGTGGGACCTTTATGAGTAAGCGCTTATGAAAGGTCCAGCCAGTGGCTACTACAGTCAAGCTAAATATGAAACTAAAATAGCACTTGAGAGCCATGCTACTAAACTCACAGTTGCAATATCATAGGTTAAACACCAGATCACTTTCCCAGATGCCTACCGTGGTCATTTCCTTTTGCCTATGATACCATGAATCCCTACCAGGTTTGCTTACTTTCTGCTTCCAAAACTTGAGTACAATTCAAAGAAGTAACTTATTCATCAACCGCCCTATTGTTGAATGCTGTGACCCCAGAACTGTCTTCTTAAAAAGTGGGGAGGCCTTGCAGGTCCCAGGGGCACGAACTCTGGCAGAAGCAGCCCTGAGGGGTTCAGCCGCGCCTTCACTTTCTCAGTACTCCGCATTTGGGAGAAGGTCACTTAGAAGGACCGTGCCTTCTGACAGCCAAACTGAATAAACTTGACTTCTGTCTTGCAGGCAAAGAGCCAAGTCTGATCTTCACTAACCGAAGAGACATCAGGAAGGTTGGCTTAGAGAGGAAAGAATACATCCAACTAGTTGAACAGCTAAGAAACACTGTGGCCCTTGATGCTGACGTTGCTGCTCAGAAATTGTTCTGGGCTGATCTGAGCCAAAAGGCCATCTTCAGGTAACTTTCAGTTCCATTCTTGGGGTCTCGGCCTACAAGTCATTGTCACTTGGCCTTTGGGAAGGTTTGGAGGAATTTCTCTTGTATTTAGCTCCAATCTAACATCTAACTAGCTGGGAATAGTAAATCTAAAACACTGATGCTTTAATTTTTAAGTTGCGGTCAGTTGCTCATTAGAAACTGACAGTTGCCTATGAAGTAAAAGATGGCTACAGCTATAAGATTATAACAGGTGACATCTTAATTTCTCTTATTTTCTCCCCTTTCTCTAGAGTGAATTGAGAACTGTTTATAGTTGCTACAAATAAAAATGGTAGTGCAGCTTTTTCTTAATGGGAACTATAGGAACTCAGATGATGGCTTCACTTAGAAGTGTATCGTTCTTGCACATAGAACCCACACCAGCAACTACATAACCTACACTATTATTAACTTAGTATCAGTAAGCAGCACCATTAAATAATTTGAGTGGTGAGTTCTGCTGTTACTAGAGTTCTTTCTGAACAAAGTTGTTGACCATTTTGTAAGCAGGACGTCCATTCTCCAGGCTCTGATGGTGGCAAACTCTTAAATTTCTTGTGACCTATTCTATTTCAGTGCCTCAATTGATGACAAGGTTGGTACACATGTTAAAATGATCGACAATGTCTATAATCCTGCAGCCATTGCTGTTGATTGGGTGTACAAGACCATCTACTGGACTGATGCGGCTTCTAAGACTATTTCAGTAGCTACCCTAGACGGAACCAAGAGGAAGATCCTGTTTAACTCGGACTTGCGTGAGCCGGCCTCCATAGCTGTGGACCCGTTGACTGGGTTTGTATTCTGTGCTTTTCATCACGTAGCCTTTTGGATGCTGTCTGTGTAGGCCAGGAGCTTTCCTTATGCCTGAAGTAGAACTGAAATACCAAGACTTATCAGCTGCCTACAGCAAAGAATTGTCCAGTTCAAGATGCGAGTGACGCCACAGTTGAGCAACCCTGGGAGGGCCTCATCCATCGGACAGGCCCTCCTGGGGCAGTGTGACTGGTTGACATTATGGAAACAACGCTTCTGATGTGATAGCCACCAAAAGGGGTATTTGAACCTTTATGCCCACCCAACTTCTACACAAGTGATTTCCAAGTTTTGTCTGAATTCTTTGTCAGGTTAGCTCTGGATGATCGAACCTAAGTACTAGGATTAAGTTGTGAGGATTTTGGTAACCACATTATCTCAAGGCTTTCATCTAAAGTGCAAGTTTTCTGAAAGTCCAGTTGAAATCAACAGACCTCTCTAGAAACATTTCACTGAGGGGTTTCCTAAATTGCCACTAAACAACATAAAAAAGCAGCTTAGGAAACTGAAGCTGCAAAAATCACAATTGGCCCCCATGCAGCCTCTCTGGCACACATCAGCTACCGCTACTATAAAACTTAACAGATATTTATCTTCATTCCTCTGAAAGAACTGGCTTTTATAAATGAAATATATAACCTGTGACTTGGGGCCGAAATTTAAATGTCAGACTTACATAGATTAATATAGTGAATGAGCTTGTAGATTCTTCGCGTCAACTTTTGTTTACCCAGGACATAATTTAAGTCTAACCCTTAAGTCTTACTACTTGTCTAAATCAATCCCTAGAGTTTTCTGTTCATTCTTTGCATGTTTGTCTTAAGCTACAACTTTATAAGTTCTAAACCACCGAGGCTCATTTCTCATTTGATTCTTCCCAGCTTTGTTTACTGGTCAGACTGGGGTGAACCAGCTAAAATAGAAAAAGCAGGAATGAATGGATATGATAGACGGCCGCTGGTGACAGAGGACATCCAATGGCCTAACGGAATTACACTTGGTATGTATGTTCTCTCTTCCTTGACCATATTCAGCTGTCTTCAGAGTTTTAACTTATCTCGATAGTTAATTATGGACTACAGCAGACAACTCTTATAGTTCCTTCTGTAGCAGGAATTTCAGATGAGAACAACTGAGTAATACAAGTGGGATGGTGACGTTAAAGTACATGGCTCTATCATTACTGTCCTTTTGGGCCTGATGGGTGACACAAACTCAGTGAACTTTAGCCCTTGGGAACTTTTACCCTAAATACTCCTGGAACAGGTGTCTTAGCATTTCCTGAACTGCAGGCTTAAAACAGTTTTCTTCTGGCTCATGAGGGGAGAACAACAAAATGCTAGCCTCTTTTAATACTTCTATCGTGTGACTAACATTTCTTCAGTCACTTTGAGAATCTTAGGGACTCCCTTTAGTCCCCCCAGATGAATGAGGGTACAGATTCTGCATGCTGCTTCACAAGATGTGTGGGATCCTATTAAGAAACCCTGCTGGAGAAGGAACTATGAACGTAGAATATTGAATTCCTTCCATATTTTAAATGGAAGCCAGAGCAATACTAACTTACATACAATGACATTCTTTTCCTCCCTAGACCTTATAAAGAGCCGTCTCTATTGGCTTGATTCCAAATTGCACATGTTATCTAGTGTGGACTTGAACGGCCAAGATCGAAGGGTAGTGCTCAAGTCTCTGGAGTTCCTAGCTCATCCTCTAGCGCTAACGATTTTTGAGGTAAGACGCATGCCTCACATCTAAGTGTATACCTTTGAGTTACTGTAGCACCTTGGGGAAAAAGAACAGGCATGCGGGGAGGGCAGAGGAGCAGGACTTCAGAAACTGCTTTCTCTTAAAACCTGGAACAAGTCAGATACTGATTCTGCGCAACACTTTAAGAAATCTGAACTTGGCTTCTCGTTTAGTTTTACATCCAGTGTCCCAGACAACCTTCAATAAACTTGGTCTGTTAAAATTGCCAGTAAATAATAATGACCTTAGTTAGTGACCTGTGTTAATTATAAGTGTACATGTTAATTTGGGGGTTCCGTTTCAGGACCGTGTCTTCTGGATAGATGGGGAAAACGAAGCAGTCTATAGTGCTAACAAATTCACTGGGTCGGAGCTGGCCACCCTCGTGAACAACCTTAACGATGCCCAGGATATCATTGTCTATCATGAACTTGTCCAGCCATCAGGTAACATGGGGAAGCGGCGTGACACAGTACCTGCTGCGTATCAGTAGCTCTTTAGCGACTCAACTTGCTCTAAAATGGAACGTTTCCCTCCTGTCCTCTCCCTCAAACACTTCACACCTGGTGTTTGGTATTATTCCTAACTTTCTAGTGAAAGAGCTTCAGAACTTCAGCTCTCATCTTCCCTCCCAATGTTCAGTCTTTTATTTCAGTCTTTCCCATATCCCCTTGGCTTTCATTCCCTTTTACCAAGACTATTGCACTAGCCTCCAAAGTAGCCACAAACTTTCCCTTCCTCCACCCCCTCACTCCCTGCCATGACATAACTAGGATTGTGTAGACCCTCGAGCACATCTGGTTATATCGCCTCCTGCTCAAAATACTTGACTGGTTCTAGCTAAATGAAACCCTTAACATCAAACTAAAAACTTGTTTGCACAGCAACAGTAATCATCAACAAAATGCAAAGACAGCCTACTGAGTGGGAAAAGATATTCGCAAATGATACATCCAATAAGGGGTTAATATCTAAAATATATAAAGAACTCAACACCAAAAATACAAACAATCCAACTAAAAATGGTCAGAGGACCTGAAGAGGCATTTTTTCCCAAGATGATATACAGATGGCCAACAGACTAATGAAAAAAGATGCTCAACATGACTACTCATCAGGGAAATGCAAATCAAAACCACAATGAGACATATCACCTCACACCTGTCAGAATGGCTATCATCACTAAATCAACAAATAACAAGTGTTGGGGAGGATGTGGAGAAAAAGGAAACCCTTGTGCACTGTTGGTGGGATTGCAACCACTATGGAAAACAGTATGGAGGGTCTTCAGAAAATTAAAAACAGAACTACCACATGACCCCGCCATTTCACCTCTGGGTATTCATCTGAAGAAATCCAAAACACTAATTTGAAAATATATATGCACCCCTATGTCCATTACAGCATTATTTACAATAGCCAAGATATGGAAGCAACGTAAGTGTCCATCGATAGATGACTAGATAAGAAAGTGGTACAAACATACAGTGGAGTATTACTCGGCGATAAAAAGAATGAAATCTTACCACTTGTGACAACATGGATGATATTATGCTGAGTGAAATAAGTCAGACAGAGAAAGACAAATACTGCATGATTTCACTTATATGTGGAATCAGGAAAAAAAATGAACAAATAAAACAGAAACAGACTCATAAACATAGAGAACAAGCTGATGGTTGCCAAAGGGGTGGGGGGGGTGGGAATAAAAAATTTTTTTAAAAGTCTATTATATGACAGGTACAGTTCTAGGCCCTAGACATATAAAGTTGAAAAAGACAGCTTTAGAATCCAAAGCATAGAATGCTCACATTTAGCTTTTCAAGGGACCCTGAAGCACATTCATTAGAAAAGAAAACATAGGAGCAAATCTTCATGACTTTGGATTAAACAGTGGTTTCTATTATATGACATCAAAAGTGCATGACAGAAGAAATAAATTGAACTACATCAGAATTTTTAAAAAACAACAACCTTGTGATTCAAAGTATTCTATCAAAAAAGTGAAAAGGCAACCCAAGAATGAGAGAAAATATTTGCAAATCATAAAGCCGATGAGTCTGTTATCCAGAATATGTAAAGGACTCTTACAACTCAAATATAAATAAATACACACACACATACCCATCCCAATTAAAAATGGGTAAATGATTCAAATAGACATTTCTCCAAAGAACTTCTACATGTCCAATAAGTACATGAAGAGGCTCATATCCTTCAGTCATTTGGGAAAAACAGTGACTAAGCCACAATGAGATACACTTAACAAATTTTAAAGGCACATTGCTAAAGGAAAAAACAGTTTGAAAAGACCACAAACTGTGTAACTCCATTTATATGACTGGAAAAGGGACAACTAGAGATAGTAAACAGATTAGTGGTTACCAGGGGCTTGAAAGAGGAAGGCTGGCTAGGTGAAGGGAAACAAGGGGCGGGGAGGGGGAGTATATGTACGTAAATAAATAAAACCCTTAAACCTCCCTATAGCTGGGTTCCTTCCACTTTGTGGGAACAAGACAAAGCCAGGAGAACACACTTATCTCCTTCCTCTGAGCCTTTTCTATAAGCTTTGGACCAATGAGTGCCACTCCTGGTCACTCACCTCTCTTCTCTACCTGCCTGCCTCCTAACCACCCATCTGTTTAAGGCATAACTCTTACTCTGCTACTTCCAAGAAATTCCTTTGGATCTGTGTTGTCCTTAGAGCATGCTGCCTGTACCTTTATGTTTATTCTTCACTGGTATTGGTTTAACTTGAAGGTGTGACAGAGCTCCTTAGGGACAAGGACTCATGTCTTCAGCATCTAAAACAGGCTTTATGAATGTAGCAGGCACTGGCATACTTGTTTTAAAGGACTTTTGTTTCTGACCAGGGAAAAATTGGTGTGAAGAAAACATGGAGAATGGAGGATGTGAATACCTATGCCTCCCAGCACCACAGATTAATGATCACTCTCCAAAATACACCTGTTCCTGTCCCAACGGGTACAATCTAGAGGAAAATGGCCGTGAGTGCCAAAGTAAGGATTTTTACTTTTCAACCACAAGTGGGACATACAGCAAGCACTAGAATAAGATACTAGCTATAAAAACTAGCCTGGATTTTAGGAATTCTGTTTTAATGAACTCTTGGAATAGATTTGAGGACATACCTGCTACTGTTACATGCCAGGTGTTCATGTCATTACTTCAGAATTGACTTTTAACTCATTTCAACATTAGAAGAGTCTATCGATGACATTTTAGTCAAAGCACCAGTGTGCCTCATACTGATTTATAACAGTTAGTCCCATAACAGCACTGAGCTAGCCAACTTGCCGATAATTAAACAAAGTCTTAGCATTTTCCTCCAAAGAGAGAAGCCTCAAATTATGCTTAAAGAAGTCTATGGTTACAGGAAAGCCCGTGGCCCCCGTGGGCGACACCAGCTTAAACTCACACTTAAATCAAACGTGCCATTTAGCCTTGTTCTTAGCTTTTGAGTAACTGGCAAATTAAATTCACATGTGAGCAAGGAGCTCATTGTGAGGTTTTTATTAGCTTAATCCTGAGTCCCTGCAGGGACTAGCTAATTTACTGAGCAGGTAGTTGCAAAATAATCTGGCAGTCAGGCTAGGATGCCTGGTAATCTGTTTTCGAGAGCATTTCTTGTAACTTCCAGGAGCCTGGGACATTGCTTAGAGGGATCATTAAGTGTGGCTGTGCGTCGTTTTGAATTCTCAAATTTCAAATGCTGACTCTTCTTCCCGGAACCTCACGTGTCACTGGTTCTGCCCGAACACTGCTGCTTCTCCCAGTTTTGACACATCCACCGCGTAGCTTAGTTCAGTGGTGGTTTGTCTGTGTCTCGTGCTGTGAAAATAATCTCTCACATGGTTTGCCTGCACCAACCAGCTAGCCACTCTGGAACCTTGGCATTAACCAGGTTCTTGGTTTTTATAATTCAGGTACTGCAACTATGACTCACAGTGAGACAAAAGCTACCAACACAACAGAAATTTCACCAACTAGAGGACTAGTTCCTGGAGGTATTGGGTTCAGTGCTGCACCCTGTTAATCTCAACTAACAGCCACACTCTTTGTATCTATTGCTTAAATAGTCACCGCAGCCTTTAACTACTAGCTCTGCCCCTGTTGGTAACCTACATTTGAACTCCAATGACGTAGAATCTGCAAATCATAGCCTGACCTGACTTATTAAGGTTTCTGTTAGAGAAATGTTAGTGAAATGGCTCTTACAGTGTGTGACGCTCCAATACTTCTGACCAGTTGTTCCTGGTCTACAGTTGTAGTAGATATTGAACACTAATGGTGGATCCAATGGCATGAGGCTCTCTACCATTGGTGTTCATTTCTAAGTCTGAATTGAAGTCCTTCTAAACTAATTCTTTTTGTTCCCCTCTAGGAATCAATGTGACCACAGCAGTAGCGGAGGTCAGTGTTCCCCCAAAAGGAACTTCTGCTGCCTGGGCCATCCTTCCCCTCTGTAAGTAGATTTCCTCCATGTGGGTCTGATGAACTTCTTCGACACCAGATGGGCATTTATAGTTCATCTCAAGACACCCCTCCCCCTGGCCCCTTGTACTTGTGACACTGTACATAGCACTTGTGACACTGAATTACATTTGCTCCCTCCCCAACACAGCACAGAGGTGAGAGTCCATACCCTTCTCTTCAGTGGTATCCTTCGCACCGTGACTGGCAGTGATAAGTGTTCAACTGTTACATGAAAGGTGCTTACTGCTGTCTACTTCAGTTCTTAGTCTGGCTTATCCCCTTTCACAGTAAGTCCCTTTAAGTAAAGAACACTGTTCTATTCCCCTTTGAAATACATATATAATGCTTCATACAGAGGAGATACACAATGCTGAAATGCTTTCTTGAGGACATATAGGACTTGCAGAAGGTAAATTAAAAATAGTTATGAATTTTCAAACCCAGGGAGAAGAACCTCTAAAGCTACTACTGGGCATGTGAATTCTAAGGCACTGTGCTATAATGGACTCTTTAGCCTACATGACTGGATTCCAAGCTTAACTAACACACCAGGAAGACCATTTGAAGAGCTCTCCAGAAGCTTCTGCCATTTTAATTCAGTCAGCCTGGGGAGGGGCCCAGAACTTTCACTTACCCTGATGGATGTGTGGAGCTCAGCTCCAACCTATAACATAACACCCACTGATCTGAACTTGTTTCAAGCTCCTGACTCATTTATATTCTAACTTTTCATTATCCCAGCTTCATCAAGCATGAAACTTTTATGAATGTCAGTTATCATGGAGTCACGAACATGATTTTTTCTCTGTGTTTTGAGACTAGACTTTGCTTAGTTACCTTCTTTTTTCAGTGCTCTTAGTAATGGCAGCAGTAGGTGGCTACTTGATGTGGCGGAACTGGCAACACAAGAACATGAAAAGCATGAACTTTGACAATCCTGTGTACTTGAAGACCACTGAAGAGGACCTGTCAATCGACATTGGTAGACACAGTGCTTCTGTTGGACACACGTACCCAGCAGTAAGTCAGCTTTATGTTTTTATACACCATGGCTTGCAGTAAGATTTTGAGAAAGGGACCACTAACTCAAGCTATGGCCGCTGGGATGGGAAGAGCCATTAGGATCACGAAGCTACCACATACTTCATCTGCTCCCTGGAGGTTACACAGTCTAGCCTGTTAGAACATAAGTGAGCGGTTGATAAGCATCTGCCCCATACAGAATGACAAACAAGGCAACTTAAGGTCATCTCTATACTGTGAGTTATTTTTAGTTACAGAAACTACATGCAAACACTTGCATGAACCAACTAGCTCCTTTCTGAACTGTTCAATCAGTTGCCTACTGGATACTAAAAGTAAATTAGCATATCATATATTCATTTAACATCAGTGAATTGAGCAAGATTCTTTGGGCCAAATTTACTAAGTGCTTGAAAGTGTCCTCTCCCACCTTGTAAAGCCAACTTTTCTACCAGCAGTAGAGTCAGTCATTCTTCAGTTGAAACTCAAATGGAGTATTTGGCCTTCACTTAGAGAATGGCCTGAACTAAACAAGTGCTGAGCACTCTTTCTCAAGCTCTCTGCTGAAACAAAGAATGGTGGCCAGTCCATGGCACACATGCGTCTTTTCATATTTTCTCCAAGACTTAAGATCATTAAGTAGAACAGGCAGGACCGGTCACACTATTTCCTCTTTCTTCCAAGTATACACAGTTGAATTCAAGTTAAAATGCATTGGTGACACAGCTATGTGACTTCATGAAGTACCTGTTTTGGATCTGACTTCCCTTCTACGCCATCTTTGATCTCTGAATGGCTGACTCAAAAGCAAGGTCCACTTTAGAGACCGGAGTTGCTGCCAGTCAGTGATCACTAACTCCATACATTTTCTTCTCCACAGATATCAGTTGTAAGCACAGATGATGACCTAGCTTGATTCTGAGACAAGTTTTGACCTTTGAGGTCTAAACCAATAATATCCCAGTCTGGAATGGTAACCGAGCCAGCAGCTGAAGTCTCTTCCTCCAGCCTGGAAGAACATCAAGATAGCTTTGCGTGGATCAAGCTTGTGTACTTGACCATTTTTATATGACTTTCATAAATATTCCTGTCCACATTCTACTTCAGCTTTGGATGTGGTTACCAAGTATCTGTAACCCCTTAAATTTCTAGACAGTATTGCCACCTCTGGCCAAATATGCACTTTCCCTAGAAAGCCATATTCCAGCAATTAAACTTGTGCTATAGTGTATACCACCTGTACATACATTGTATAGGCCATCTGTAAATATCCCAGAGAACAATCACTATTCTTAAGCACTTTGAAAATATTTCTATGTAAATTATTGTAAACTTTTTCAATGGTTGGGACAATGGCAATAGGATAAAACGGGTTACTAAGATGAAATTGCCAAAAAATTTGTAAACTAATTTTGTACGTATGAATGGAATCTTTGACCTCAATGGAGGTTTGCAAAGACCGAGTGTTCAAACTACTGTCTTTTTTTTTCAAATGCTAAAAAAATTAAACCGAGCAGCTTAACCATGGTTTGTGTCTATTCCTCTATAAAAAACTATACACAGCCTAAGTAATATCAAATGTTCTAACTAAACGCATAAGCTACAGATCTTGATGTTGTATAACTAAGCCTATAATTTGAATCGGTTTTCTCATAACCAAGCACTAAAAGGACAAGGTGCCACTTAATATTTGTTCCCTAAATATTTATTTTGCAAAAGAAGCTAGAGTAGCCTATACCCAGAGTTCCTCTTGGTTAAAGGAAAGTTTCTTTTCTCGTTAATTTGTTTTCTGGTCTAGAAACATATGCTAAGATTTCTATCAATGCTGCTTCTTCATACTTAAGTCTGTTTTCCATGTCCTATCATTATATATAGTGCAAGAACAAGTACTTTCTAAGGCATGAGAAAAGACTTTCTTCTTTTGAAAAAGACATTTGACCGTGAAGAAAGCTAGGGAGGATAACAAGCAGTGCCATTCTTGAGCATTCTAAAGCAGTGGTTCTCGGTGGGGTTGGGGTAAGCATCTGCATCACCTGGAAACTTGTTAAAAATGCAAATTCTCCGGCCCCATTCCAGACCAGCTGAATCAGAAACACTGGGGGTGGGGCCTGGGAATATGCGTGTTTCACAAGTCCTTCAGGTGATTCTGAGATAAAGTTTTAAAACCACTGTCCTAACGTGACTTTATAAATTATCTAATATCTCCTAATTTTTCAGCCTGCCTGGCATAAGATGGATTCCTTCTAATGACAAGCTCTGAAACATTTAGTATGAAGAGCAGATAAGGAATTTGGGTAGAAGAAAAAGTAGCACAGGGCTTTTGTAAGTTTTCCATCAGATTAGCCATGACTTCCTTTCTCTAAAGACTCAGGATGCCAGCCAGCAAGGGAAGAGAGAGGCTTGAAGCCTGGGAAGATGCTATAAGTCCACATCGAGGTGGGGAGTCAACTGCAGATGGTGCAGTGAGTCCTCTGGGGACGAAATGACCAATGCAGTAGCAAAAGGATGGAGAGAAGTTGTTTTGAGTAGCTAATGGATCGGTGGATGACTCCTATTCCACTTGCATATGGAATATAAAGAAGACGACTGACATCTTGCTTGTGGCTTAGGCAAAGAGATCAGGAATCCTAGGTGAATAAGTGGCTTCTGTCATCTTGTTTAATAGATAGATACCCTCTTGTGATTTTGCTCAAATGGATGAAAACGAAAGGATAGGTGTGGACCTTTTTTTGTAGGAGGTGTAGAGATCAGACATATAGAAGGAAAATTCTGTGGTCATGAAGGCAGGCCTCTTCTGCTGTTCACCTGTCACCTCTTCTTCAAATAAATAGGATGTGGTCTGCTAACGTGAGGTGTCTGAAGTGCTTATTAGATTAGTAGGTTAGCATTCATCCTATCTGAACTCTGAAGGCCATTTGGTTGACTGGTACTTTGAACCTGCTGTAGTACAAAACCCACTGGTTTATTTTTTTCATTGAAGCAGAACAAAATTTCCTCCTAGGAAACTTAAAGATACCAGTGTTTCCCCCATTATGAATATTATCTAGTATTAGTCAACTATGAGGCCCCAAGTCATCGTTCTTAAGAACAAAATCAGGCATAATTCTCCATTATCTTCTCTTGTGTTCCAGTCCCTGGTGTGTTCCTTCAGATATTAGATCCCAATTTCCAACCTTCAAAGAGCCTAAAAGCTTTTCATTCTTTTACCTTGCCCTCCCCAATAAGTATCTAAGGACAGAAACGAACTGAAGAGGAACAAACTCATTTGAAGAAATAAAGTAACTAGATAGTTCTACTGAAATGAGAATAGTCATATGGCTAGTCAATTCGGTATGTAATAGTACTTCATGAGGGCCTCAGTGTCCAAACTTTAAGAATCCTAGGTGAAACATTGGCATAAGTTTGCTGTTTCTAGAGTTTACCGCACAAGATGAGAATTAAGAGGTAGTATATCAAGCTTATCAAACACTAAAGGAGGATACTTGGAGTTAAATGAGCCTGTCACACAAAGTCACTGAAAGTGGGTCCTCCAGAGACTTGGGGAATTGCTAAGACTGATGAATAAACAGATTGTGGCCCCTGTCAAGAGAAATCCAGCCAAGTCCCTGACCATATTTTTAAGTGTCCTTTGCAAGCTATTTGGTGAGAAATAGTCCCGTGATCAACCAGTTCCCTTAAAACATCCTTATAGGTATTTTAAAGGTTTGGTATCATTTCCAAGCCTCTGATGTTCTATTCTTGATGGACACAAGGGGGGAAAAATCGAGGGTCCCACTTGCTTTTGTTCCTTACATCGTTGGAAGTCAGGTTGCCCTTCTCAAAAAATGAGAAACAGGCTTTCAATAGCAAAACTCTAGGGCATTTAAAGGACTACCTCTTCAGTTAACAACTAGAAATGGGAGGCTTACCTAAAGCCTACCTTTGATATCCTCATCTCCCACCAAAAGATTCTGGTGAGATGTACTCCTGTAGCAGGCAGTCTAACTAGAGTGATTTCCTAGAATTCTTACCTCGTAAAGCAATTTATTCTTTTAAACCCAAATGGAAGCTAGAATCCTTGCTTTTAATGGTGGGGAAACTTGCCAAAAAAAAAAAAAAAAAGTGTATACACTTTTGCTATGTAATTTAGGTCCAAGAATGAAGAATACAACCTGCTAATCTTGATCACTGAATTTGAGCCCTTCAGTTTCAAATGTTCAGCCTGGCTGTTTGGGAAAATTGAGAATTGTATGTCCCTGTTTCAGCCATGTCATGGACCTAAACTGTAGAAGTTCAGGAATTCATAAAAGTAGAAAAAGTCTTCAAAGGTATCTTCTTTCCAAATATAATGGGGATGAATACCAAGATTTTTTTTCTCTCAAATCAAGCATGAATGTGCTTCCTAGTTCAAAATAGCTTCATGTGAAGGGTCACCAGGCTTCTTTGTACATTCCTCATTCCTGTGGACCTTCACACATGAAAGGCTGAATGTGAGTTAGCAGTGAGGTCCTATCTGTGACATCAGAAGGTCCATAGATACTAAGAAAGAGATTACAGTACTATCCCATCTCTCTATCGTGTCTTCCTGAATCTGTTTAGCATTTTTGAGGCTGGCTCATCAGAGGAACGCAACGAAGTGGGACCACTGACTGACAGTCCCCCAGAAGTCACTTTCCACCCATGCTCACTGAGGCAGGAGTAAGACAGGCGGAGGGTAGGGGTACAGGCTCTGCAGGTGACCCTGACACGTCATAAACATTTTTTTCTTCACTGTGCGTAAGGGAAAAGTTAGATTGGCAGTAAGGAGACTGACAGCACTGACTTCTGCCTCAGTCTGGCGTGTGGTACCGTGGGCAAGTGACTAATCCCCTCTCTAAATGGAGATGATGGGGACTGCCTTCTGTGACGTGGTAATGATCAAGTGAGAACACACATGAAGCGTTTGGCACAGCATCTGTCATTTCGTAGGTGCGAGGCGAATGTCACTGCTCCACGGTGCTCTCAGTGATATGCCTCCCTTTGTATTTACTATGGCACAGCCTAGAAACTGATCAGTGACTACCAGTGAGAGAGTCAGGTAGCTGGACTCATTATTGAAGGTCATACACATCACACCTTGTCTCAAGGGTTTCCCACTACACCTGTCTGGTGAGGTCTAAGTCTGAAATTCAAGTGGTGAGATTGCCTTTAGATAGTTAAAAAGGCATGAAGGATTGCATGGTTTAAACCTAGAAACATAGAAATTCTGGTCCTGCTTCAACCTTTTGAGTTAACCACCTAAGACATGGAAACAAACATTTGGGGGCCTGCAGTCTGGATGGTGGCTGAAGCTCTTTGAATCTCCCTTCACTTCTTACCATATGCTTAATAATGCTCTAAATCAATGCTCTCAGGTATTTTGTTTGACCTTCACAACAACCCGAATCGGTATTATCTCCAATGTGAAAACTGAGGATACAGATACCATGTGATTCCAAAACCAACATATTGCCATCTCCTCTCAGAAAAGGAGGCAGTGCTGGGCAAAGATTAAGTTGGATGTCACATTGTGTGATTGCTGAGTCCTCTTCACGGCTGACCCTAGGATGCTTCAGCCTTTCCTCAGGTGTCTCAGAGCCCTTAAATGATTGGCTTCCAACATGGCAATGAACTAGAAGTACAAGGCTAGCATCACAACGTCAGGTCGGCACAGAGTAACGTTGTTGGTTATGTGTCATGCCTACAAGATGCTAGAAGTCCCAGAATTATTTTCCTTTACCAGGTATGGGAGCAGAAGTAGATTACTGGATTGCAAAGTAGAAGATAAAGGTTCCCTAAAGGAATTTGTAGACATGCAACAGTATTCCTGTGTATAAAGATATTGGGCAAAACAAGCTGTAATACAACAAATCTTAAATTTTAAGGCTCTCATAAGGAGAGACTTGCCCAAAAAGACAGGAAGAACTGTGACTTGTGTCAGCTGAGTGATGACGCTGTAACTCCAGGACTGGATTGTAGATATTTTGGAATCTACCCCTTGAGACCTGGGTAGTTCTCAGTTTACACACAGGCACAGGAAATAAAGAATTCTTTGAACAAAATAACTGCCTTTGAAAAAACTCCCTTGCCCTTTTAAAAATGTCACTTGACACCAAAATATGATTTAAGAGTATGTAATGCCTCAGGAGTCCAGAGCATGCAATCAAATTATCACGCTCAGGATCTTCAGAACTCTAGAGGCACATGTTGGAATGCATCTAGCCCTCCTGACCTGTAGATAAACATTTTTTTCTTTTATTAATGAACTCTACATTTACCTTAAATAAAAGTTTATTTTTGAGATAATTGTTGCAAGCCTTTCCTTTTTTCTAGAGACCTTTAAAAAAAAGCTTTTACTCAGATCTTTCTCTTTTTCTCAGCTGAATCACTAAAGATAGCTTAGTGACCCCATTCTGGGAAAGGACAAAGGCCATGCACGTCTGGACGCATCAAGCTGAAAGAAGGAGAGATGTCCCCTTTCTTGCCATACCTACCCAGGAGTTGGTGCCTCACCATAGCCAGCCACTGTTAGTACCTCACCATAGGCAGCTACTGTGTCGCCCCTTTCCACTCCCATGAAAGGAATGAAAAATCAAAGCTACTAGTACCAAGGAATGTTAGTCCAGAGCTTCCTCCCTGTCAGGTGCTAGCTGGAGAAAGAGAGCATGCCTCAGGGTGACAGAATAGATGGGCCTTGACAAGCAAGTAAAATCATTTCCATACTTTCCCCTCATCGGTGGTCTCGGCTGAAATTCACTTACCATAAAGCTAAGTCTTTGTGACTCTTAGAGATATTCCATCCGAATCTTTTTCCAAGCAATGGCCCCCAATTGTTTGAATTACACTGGGTGCTAAATCTTGAAATTGGCTCAGGGAATCCAAAAACAGTGGGGGAAAATTGAGGGAAAGAGAAACTGTCAAAAAGACAAAAGCAAAACACACACACACAAAAAAAAAACCTACTTTAAAAGCTCAACAGTGAGTCCTTAATGAATTTAAGATTCACTTAATGAGTGAAATGTTGAATGAATACCAGCTTTGCAGTGAACTGGATTTAAGTTTGGATGTTTTCTCCACCACTTAACTAGCTGTGGCCACAGGTAAGTTGCTTACTAGCAAGTTCTATGCTTCTCTGAAAATCCCAGCACCTAACTGTGCAGGGTTCTCATAAGAGAAAAGCAACACATATAAAGTGCTTTACTCAAATGATGCCTGCTATTTCCCTCTCTAGTGCCCAAAGATCATGATCAATTTTTAAAAAGTAGTTAAAATTCTTTACTTGAGTCCCTTTGGAGATGTGATTTTGGTCTGCACTAATATTAAATCCCATTTGCAAATGTTCCTTCTTAGGTCTTCCCTTGCAATGCTACCATGTTTCCCTGAAAATAGGACCTAGCTGGACAATCAGCTCTAATGCGTCTTTTGGAGCAAAAATTAATATAAGACACAGTCTTGTATTATATTAAAATATTATGTATATTTTAATATGTATATTATATAAAATATTGTAATATAAGACCAGGTCTAATATAACATAACATAATATCCAGTCTTATATAAGATCCAGGATAATATAATATATAATATTAATATAAGAGCGAGTCTTGTATTAATTTTTGCTCCAAAAGATGCATTAGAGCTGATGGTCCGGATAGGTCTTATTTTGGGGGAAACACGGTAGCACTTGGTGATCTTTTTCTTTACTCCAAGAAATCAAGATTAATCATCCTGTACTTTTAGGCTTGGCAGAAAGCTACCTGTGTGTGACCCTCTGCTGATTAAAGAGCACAGGTGACTGGTTTAAGTTCACCAATTATACAGATAGTTCTATTTAATCAGTGGCGGAAGAAAACACTAAACTTCGTACCACTCTAGCAGATGAGGTTAGCACCCTCTTTGAATTTATCATGCTTAGCAAATGTGATGAGCCCATAATCTAGGAAATATTGAAGAATGCTAAATTTTGGTTATGGACATTTAATGAAACTTGAACTCTCCACTTCAGAGGCATTTCTTCCCTACTGGTTGATTGAGGGCAGAGATTATGTTTTAAATTCAGTCATTTACAATATTCTTAAATTCACCTATTTACATTTGAAATTTGCTAAGGATTAGTTCTTTAAAACTAAAAGCAAATTTGCCTTTTTACCTGACCCCAAAAGAATAGCTTTTCAACTTCCTGAGAAGGGCCTGTAAATGCTGGAGAATGACTTTAGATAACTAGATAATAACTGGCATTCCTTCTCAGGCCTCAGGGGACTGACCGTGACAGTATCTAAAAAGTCCTAGGACAGTTTAATAAATGGCATATCCTAGAGTGAACATCAGTTAGGGGAAAATACAAAAAGTTCTTGAACTTCTAATGAAATTGAGGAAGAATGTATAGGGATCAGCCCCTTCAAAGTGCACCTAACACACACATACACACATACATACACACACACACACACACACACACACACACACACACACACACACTTTGTCCTTATTTCATTCATTTGTTCAGCAACTCCTCTGTGCCAGGCTTTGTTATGGGTTCTGGGGAACCAGTGGGGAACAAGACAGGCCAAAGCCCCATCCTTTATGTGCTCATTCTAGCTGGGAGTCTGGCACAAAACAGACGTATAACATGTCAGGTAGTGATAACCACTCCGAAGAAAAACCAAATGGATTACGAGATAAAGAAGGACAGAATGTGTGCTATTTTAGAGACTGTATTCAGCCTAGTCCTCCGAGGAGCTGACCTGAGCAGAGAACCTGAAGGAAGTGTGGGAAGGAGACCACTGAAGGCACAGCAGAGGCAGGGGCCTGCTTGGTTTACCAACAAAATAGCAAGGCAGCTGTGTAGCTGGAGGTAACCAAGACAAAGAGGGAAAAGAGAAGGGAGCAGCAAAGACCAACCAATGTAGACTACAAGGGCTGTGGTTGGGATTTAGAATTTTTCTTTTAAGTAATGGGACAACTTGAGGGGGTTTGGGGACAATAGAGTGACATCTCATTGTAAAAGGATCGAGCTGACTGCTTTGTTGAGAATAGATTGCACGGAGGCAAGGGCAAAAACAGGGAGATGGATTAAGAGACTGCGGCAGTAGGGTAGGTAGATGGTCATGGCTACGACTGGGCTGGTGGGGATGAAGGAAGGCTACACTTCACTCCAGCCCGTCATGTGAAGTGAGGTATGTGCCCAGGCTGTCTCCCTGGAGTGGAGAATGTGTCATCATAGATGGTCCCCTCACCTGGGAAAATCTAGCTGCTTCCTCTCTCAGCTGTGTTCTGCCTGTGGGCTATCAGTTTGGCTGCTCCTTGACTGGGCAGGGATGACAGGCACAAGCCCAGCATTGGTGGAAAACTCAACAAGGCTGCATGGAAGCTGGATGGAAAGCCATACTTCTCCTCCCTAACAAAAGAAGTCTGAATCTAGAAGAAAAGAAGAGCCTGGAGCATAAATCCAGTCCCCAGAAATTCAAGTGCACCCATGCAAAGGGAGGGAGTCCTTTTCTACCTTCAAAGTAAAGCTTTTCCAGGTACCTCTCTTGGCAGGGTCATTTTGGTCGGAGTTCTGTGCTTGCTCTTGAATAATGTCCTTTAAAAGGTTGTTTTCTATGGGTGGCACAATTTTTAAAAATATAATAGCTTTAGACCATGGTCCAGCATTTCCCATCTATCCAAACACTGTATATTTTCCCTGTTACCTGCCTGGTCCCTAAAAGCATTGGAGAATCATCAAAATGACTTTAGGAATTTTAGGATCCTGGTATTTCTGAGTTAAAATGGACTCTAAGGTCACTGAGTCTGGTACTTGTCTGATAGAGTTGATAACACGACCCAGTTGGGGAAGCAGAAGCTATCTGCCTCACGTCACCCAGCAAGGAGACCTCATTCATCAGACAATGCCTTAAGTCATCCACAGAATAACAATTACTCCCATGAAAAGCCTTTAGTATGAAAAACAGAAAAGCACACTAGGAGAAAACAAAAGCCTCCTAGGACCAAAAATTTCAGGAAAGGATTTTTTTTTACTGTGTTAAGAAGTGAAGTAAGTCTCTGAAGGGCATCCATGCTGGTCATGGAATAGAAACGAACAGCTTTGAATGAGAAAACAGCTTCTTCCCAGATGTTAGCCCCAGTACCTGTTTCCATTCAGAAAAGAAAAGCAGATCCGGGAACCTCCAGAGAGGGCGAGGCTGTGAAGAGAGACAACTGTATGTGGCAGTCCCTCCTCCCTCCCCTGCAGCAGGTACTCTACTCCCAGCACTGCGTGGACTGTCTCCACTGTAAGACAGATAAGATTGCAATGAGTCTAATTAATAGCGCCAATTCACCAAAAGTGGCACCAGTTTGCATGAAATCTCAAGTTCTCTCAGAAATCCAGTGACAAGACATTATTTAAAACCAAAACTAATTGTAGGTCCTTTTGCCCTGGCAGGAGGGCCAAAAAATGTCCAGGTGAAGGAAATCTCTATACTGCTACGAGAAATGGAGAATCTTTGGATTTGCCAAAGGAGGTTTTGGGCTGAGTTTGAGAAGGAGACTAAAGATGGCTGAACGGCGGGCATTCTGTAAGGAGAGGGCTCAGGCAGGGGGTAGGGAAGCCTGTGAAGCAGCAAGGTGGAGGGGAGAGTGGAGCCACATGGTCTGCAGTGGACACTGGGGCTCAAGATGACAGACAACAGGACATCTGATATGCAGCCCTGGACGGTTGACATTTTCTTCACTGTAAACCCTTTCATCTCTCCAGGCCTTCACTAAAATGTGTGGCACACACACATACCTTCTGTGAGTGGCTTTTGATGAAAGTCATAGAAAGGAGCCCAGTCCTCGATCTGGGCTGACGTGGCAGCAGAACAGGAGAAGGACTTAAGAACAATCCATTAACGGAACTGAATTAACTCAGTAGCTGCAGAAGCCTAGACCCAGAGAGCATGAGCGCCCTGGGGAGTCAGAACTCTTTAGCTGGGACAATGGATTTTGCTATAGGATGTGGGATTGAAGTTTACACCCATATTGTCTGGAGCTTAAGGGGCAGAGTGACTCCAGAAGACGTTACAAATTATTAAATTTGTAGGTGGGATCTGATGGCTTTTAGATGGTATGTATGTAGCATTTTGCTAGTCAGTCTGTGTATAGAACGTATTATAGCAATGGACTGTTGGGGCTGGGAGTATTTCAAACTATAGCATTGTTAAAATCAAAAGCAAACAGACAAGCCTTGAAGCTTCCCTGAGCAGACAAAACCAGTTTAGTCATTAATTTAGCTCAATTACCAAGTACTGTGAAGACACTGCTTTCTCACTACTGAAGAACAGTATACCCCTGAGCTTCATTCCATGTTTTGGTTTGAGTGCTCCCGGTTTGCAAATAGTCTTGTTGGGTTATGTGCACAATAAGGTGTTTTTTTTTCTCCCAATTACTACTTCAGTGATTCATTGATTTTACTTTGGCTACTTCTGAACCTTTGACGGAATCATCTTTTCAAAGTGCATATGTGATTGTATCACTCCCTATCTCAGATGACTTCTTGTTACTCACGCAGTGAAAGCTAAGGTCCTGAGGCTTACACTCAAGACCACCATCATCACCTGATCCCTGCTACTCAGTTCTGCTATATCTTTCAATTCTGCAGCCCAAACTCCATGTTCTGGTAATGCTCAATTGTTTGTAATCCCTCCCTCCTTTCACATACTGCTGCCTCCTACACACAGCTGTGCCTTTGCTCACACTCTTCCCTCTGCTTCCAGTGTTCTCATCTTTCTCACTTGGCTCTTACTCTTCATTCAAGACTTGGTTCACATGTCACCACCTTCAGGAAGCCTTCCCTGTTTCTCCAGTTTGGGTCATGTGTCTCTTGTCTACTGGCATATAAATCTATAATACCATGTACATCTTTATATTGAGATTATCTCTTTTTATGTATGAAACTTCCTGACTGAATGAAATGAAAGCTTTCTAGTATAAGAATTCAGTCTCTTTCTAGTGTAAGAATTCAGTCTTGCTAATCTTTGTGCCCCGCTTCCTGTATATAGCACAAAGTTGGGCATTTTTTAAGTGCTCAAATATACTGTTCATCAAACTAAACTGATCCCATGAATGCAAGTAATATTTTGTAAACAAGCATACCAGAGCTTACACCTACAGTTGAACACTGTCTCTTGAGAACAGTTCCCCTGAGTGGTTATCTGCTATTAAATGATGTCTTCCTATGCCGCACACAAGTTAGAGGTCCTTTTGTGGATTTACGTTCCAAGAGCACCAAGCTGTCTTTTGCATGCATCTCATTATAGAATGTCTTATATCCTTGAGGGTAGACTTAATATTTTGAAACAGCAAAAGTGATTGAGTGTTCCGTCAGGGACCATAGTAATTTGTTATGCTGGTTAATATCAGTTGAGACCCTCCATGCTGTACTAATGAGGAACTCTTACAGAACATAGAGCCAACAGCACCATGTTTGAAATAAACACATAACCAGCCTAGGGCATAACAAGCCAAAAGGTAACACTCATCCAGGTTACTATATACTACTGAGATTATTTTAAAAGTTACACTATAATTTGATAAGAACACCTGGTACTTCATTTATGTTTACAATTGATTTGTCAACTAAGTACCTTACAATAACATGTCTACAAAAAGGCTTGATCCCACAAGCCTTCACAAGTGCTAGGATTAGAGTTAAAGAGATTGGAGTTCTGATCTTAGTTTTGTCACTTACTTGCTTTACAATCCTGGTAAATTCTCTTCTATCTCCAAGCCTCCATTTCTTCATCTGTAGAATGAGTCAATGATAAAATTTGACTTAATTATCAGTGTTGAAAGCCAACACACACAAATCCGTGATTTGGTAAGCACCTACCACATACACAGGAGGATTCTGGGTACTCTGAAACAAACACAGGTGATTGAGTTTATTTCAGAGTACCTCTAATTTACAGGCAAAGCTGTGCTCAGTGGATACCAAATAAACGTGGCAGGCAGACAATGAGCTCTCTGAGAGGCCAGGAGATGGAGAAGTTTTTGGGGGTTGTCTTGGTGCAGGAAAGGAAAAAAATGTTTTTGTGTCCATCAGAGACATGGTTCTTCAAGAAACAGACCCCTCTTTAAAAATCTAATGAAACCAAAGGATTAGCCCTGAAAAACAACATACATACTTGCAAAATTTTACATTTAACGTCAGGGATCCCGATATGTCCTGGTACCTATTCTATGGGTTCTGAAAATGTCCATACCCCAGGTGAGGAGTCTCTGATGTATACATTTAAATAAATTCACATTTTTCTATGACTGTCTCCTTTTCCCTAAGATTCTACCCATAAGTTCTCTGAGATACCAACATAGCAGTATAGTAATGGACAGAGTTAGTATCTTATTTAATAGCAAAACATAACAGTTCTTTTTCTACAGAACTGTGACATTTGGGAATTTATTTACGAAATATTCAACTCCAGGGGCGTAATATTAGTTTGCCCTGTGTTATATACTAGGTATGTGTATTTTGAGTTCTGCAAGCTAGGACTCAATCACCATATCTATATTTTGACTCTAGAGAGGCAGTGTGCCATAATGGTAAAGGTACAGGAGCCAGAATGAAGAGATTTGGATTTTGATCTCAATTTTGCTACTTACTTGCTTTATAACCCTGGTCAATTCTCTTCCATCTCCAAGCCTCTACTTCCTCATCTGTAAAATGGATCAACAAGAAAATTTGACTTAGTCACTTCATATAGTGGTTACTAGGACCAGATGGGATAATAAATGTGTACTATCCAAAGGTCAGATTTTTGTTTTGTTTTGGTTTGTTTTTTTGCTTTTTTAGGTCTGTTTGAAAAAAGACATTTGCCTTGTGGACATTTTTCAGGTTCACTTCCAGGAAGAAATTTTGTTGAAGCTTTATATTACAGACCTTTGGTTTACAATGAAAATCACTGCAGGATGTTTGTGTTTAAAATAACACCACCCATATTGACGCTGCCTAGTCATTCACTCAGATGCCAAGTGAAAGTCCTTCCCTAATCTGCTGAATTTTCCATTGATGTCAATTGTGCCGCCCTCCCAAAAGTGCTTTATTAGAAAGGCATGCTTGCTTTCGAATACACAGGGATTATTGGAGTTGCAGCACCAAAGAAAATGCTGATACTCTCATCAAACTGATACTTTGGGAAATGTTTTCACTCATGAGCTGAAAAGAGTGTGTAATATATAGTGGTTTCATGTGGAAAAGAAATCCATGTTGTTATTTTTGCAGTTTGAGTTATAAGCTTTTTGCTCGGTATGGGTGGCACAGTCCTATCCTATCTTTAGAGCTGATGGAAGAAAGTGAAACTCATTGAAAGTGGCTGCAGCAATCAGATGATCAAATTGCAATATTGTTCTTAAAAAATAATAAACAGTGTAGAAGGAAATATGTAGAATACCATGCCCAGAACAGGAGACTGTGCTTGTTCAAAATGACAAATCTCCAGTGTTGGGGGAGGCAGCAGCTTGACAGAGTTGTATTATGAACAAGTCCTAAAGATTTGTATTTCTTTTATGATTCTTTAACCTATAAAGAAAAGGAAACCTCAAATAATCACTTTCTTTTAAAAAGAAATTCCAGTCACTTAAAAATGCTGTAGTCTTACTCTGGTCTTGGCACTTCATAAAGCAAGTGTCAAGCCAAGCTGGATTTATTTAGTGGAACTAGAAACGCTGGGCACCAAGTATAGTTTTTCAGGGACGATAGTTGCAGCCCCACCCCCACCCCTTAGCCTCTCTGTAAAAAAAAAGCACCTTCCAGAATATTTGTGGCTTTCATCAAATGGGGTCACTTTCCTTTCTGTGGGGGGAATTCCGTCATGCCTGTGAAAGATTGAACAAAGCTTTATATACAGGAATTTTGGAAACTAGAATATAATGTTTGCCTGGTGCTTATATTTAGGCCTTCACTGCCCGCATATCTTCTGCCCACAGTGGCCAGATCCATCTTCCCAAAACACACTCTGCAAACATCATCTTTTCACCATGGGAACCAATGAAGGTTTCAGAGCCAAGGCCAAACTCTTGATCTTGGCATTCAAGGTCATCCAGATGGCTTTTCTAGTGAATTTTACCAAACATTTAAGAAAAAAAAAAAATACCATGTCTACCCAATCTCTTCAAGAAAATTGAAGAGGAAGGAATCTTTTCCAACTCATTTCAAGAGACTCTGATACCCAAACCAGACAGACATTACAACAAAAGAAATAGATCAATACCCCTCATGAACATCGATGCAAAAATTCTTAACAAAGTTTTGGCAAATCAAACCCAACAATATAAAAATGATAATATATCATGACCACACAGGGTTTATCCTAGAGATGCAGAGTTCATTTAACATTTGAAAATAAATAAAAAAATTATGATATTAATAGATTTTTTAAAAAAACATGATTATTTCAATACATACAGAAATAGCACTTGACAAAATATAATATCTATTCACAATAAAAACTCTCAGAAAACTAGGAATGGAACGTCCTCAACCCCACAAAGACCATTTCAAAATTCTTATAGCTAACATCATGCTTAATAAAAGACTGAATGCCTTTCCCTAAACCAGGAACAAGAGAGGATGTTTTCTCTTACCACTTCTACTCACCATTGTATTGGGGATTTTAGCCAGTGCAAAAAGGCATGAAAAAATATATAAAATGCATCAATATTGGAAAGAAGAAGTAAACTTTATTCACAGATGACATGATCATTTGTGTGGAAAATCCTATGAAATCTACCCTCAAAACCAACTAAAATTAATAAGTGTGTTTAGCAGGTTGCAGAATACAAATGCAATACACAAATATTGTCTTTCTATACATGCAACAACTGGAAATTGAAACTTAAAATAATAATCTTTCTATATCATCAAAAATATGAAATGCTTAAGGATAAATCTGACAAAAGATGTGAAAACCTCAATATAAGAACACGGTCTATCTTGATAAATGTCACAATTCTGCAGTTGTTAGATGGAGTGTTCCAAAAATGCCAGTTAGGTCAAATTGGTTGATAGTATTGTCCAAATTTTCTACATCCTTGAAGATTTTCTATCTACTTATTTTATCAATGATTGAGGAAGAGGTATTGAAATCTCTAACTATAAATGTGGATTTGTCTATTTCTTCTTGCAGTTCTATCATCAGGTTCTGTCCATATTCATATCTGATGCTCTGCTTTTAGCTAGAATAATCCTGTACCACACCCTGACAATGATCATTTGTGTGCGTGCACACAAATACACAATCACATACACACATACTCCTATAGATCATCAGCACTCATGAATACAAATGAAAAAAAATCCCAAATCAAATGCTAGCAAATCAAATTCAATGATATTGTAAAGGGCATAACCCACCATGACCAAGTCAAAATTGTCAGGCTGCGTTCAAATAATTTAATAGTAAGTAATATAATATGGCATATCAATGGATCAAATAAGACAAGCCTTATAATAAAAAGTGCCCAGAGGGTATTTTGTAAAATTTATTAAACATTTTTTTACATAACAATTCTTTGAAAACCAGCTTTAGAAGGATACTTCTTTAAAATGATAAAAATAGACAGCAATCTTAAACCAACAGCCATTTTCAAACGTAATGATGAAATACACGAGAAGCATTCCTTCAGAGGTCAGGAATAAAACAAAAATGCTGTTTTTCACAAATATTTTTGCAGCTCGCTCACTTTCATTTTTCATTTCACATGCCTCCTGACTCCAGGGCCCTTGAGTTTCCTGTGTACATGCCAGAGATAGTCACTACAGAGTACTGGTGTCATCGGGATTGCACCGCACTTCCTAATTTGGCCAAATAGTCATGCAAAAGCATCTATGAGTCATACAGATTAAAAGATTAGAAGTAGAAAATACCCAAAACCATTAGGAAAACTATTTCTTTACAGTTGTGTCAAGTGGGACAAAAACTTGAAAAGATAACTTCTTAATCTAATTTTTAAAGAGCTCTATACTCTGGGTTATCTTAATGCATATCTTGTCTTACTGCTGAAATATTTATAGATGTAGAAAGTATGCAGTAAGGAAGTTTTGGATTTTGTTTTAATAAAAACACTATAATATTGCACATAATCTTATAGCCTGTATTTTCTCACTCCACCATACACTATGACCATTTTTCTATGTAATATATGTTTAAATAGTTACTTTATAAGCTATATATCATGATATGGTTGTGCCACAATGTACTTAACACTGTCTCTATTGATGGGCATTCATTTTGCATCCAATTTTACTAAATTTGGCATTTTAAAGAATGTTTCTACCTCCTCCAACCCATTTAACAAAAAAGAAACCACTTAGATTTTCTTCATAGCACAGATGTCTTTCTCCCTAATCCTGACAGAAATCTGAAAGCTTATACTCTGTAAGGAATAAACCAGAAAGATTTTGAATGAAAACAGGGAATTTCGGTTGGGAGTCAACGTTGTCCATTTTCAGATTCCAAACTCTGTTAGTTCCCAGAATGATTCAGCCAGATTTATACCCCCGTGTCTCTCTCTCTCTCTCTCTCTCTCTCTCTCTCTCTCTCTCTCTCCACACACACACACACACACACACACACAATTTTGAGGTTCAGATTTGACTTAAAAAAAAAGATCTGTAGTTACTAGTGGTTAGAATTCCCTCTAAAAATGTCTAGATTCTGGACCAAATAATGGATAGGGAAAACCACTAGTTAGCCCTGTTTATGCCATAGAGTTCTGATTAGCATTTTTGTCTCCCACTCTTAAGTGTGAACAAACAGCCAAGGATCACACAAAATTTTAGAAAAATATTCCAAAAAAAAATTAAAAGAGGAAAAAAAGGAACTTCAGAAGAGTGTCAAATGGAGAAAACAGAAGAAATTGTCCAACAATATTTCTATAATTATAGCTTTAAGACAAAAGGTATTGCGTAAAATAAGAACAGGATGCTATAAAAAGGAATATTCAGAGAATAAGAAAATCCTCTTGGAAGTTGAATACTATAACCACAATAAAAAGGCTTATAGACGGACTCAAAGATAAAGTTGAAAAATTTTCTAAAAACTGTAACAAAAGACAAAGAAGGTGAAGCTAGGAAACAAAAATATATGACAATGAGAATATCAGCCTAGGAGATCCAACACTTAAAGAGAGTTCCAGAAAGAGAGTTCAGAGAAAATGAAGTAAAGAACATTATCAAAGAAATAATATGAGTATTTACTCAAAGAGAAAGACATGAGTTGCCAGGTGGAAAGGGCAAGCTGAAGGTCCAGCACAGTAAACACACACACACACACACCACCACCACCACCACCACCACCACCACCACAACACTTTAGAAAACTGTGGACAAACCTAAAATCATAAATACTTCCAGAAAAAAAAAAAGTCACAAATAAAAGATCTGACATCAGAATGTCACTGGACTTCTCAACACAATGCCGGACACTAGAATAAATGTAATAATAGCTTTAATATTCTGAAAAAAGCCTAAGAATTCTATTCTTAGGCTATGAGGTCTGATCAAAAAATATGGTGAATATTTAAGTTTAAAAAAATTATTACAGTAAAAGACACATTAATCTCCATTAATCCCCCTCAAAACACTCCCCCTCGCCTTGAACACACTCATCCCATCGTTCTTGCCACTTTCTGAAGCAGCTCTGGAAGTCCTCTTTCATGAGTGTCTTTAGTTGCACTGTTGTAGCTGCCTCGATGTCCTGAATCGATTCAAAGCAATTACCTTTCATGGTCATTTTGACTTTGGGGAAAAGCCAGAAGTCACCAGGTGCCAGATCCGGTGAATAAGGTGGATGAGGACACACCGTGATGTTTTTATTTGACAGAAATTGCCATGTACCAGAAGTGATGTGTGACATGGAATGCTGTCATGATGGAGGATGAATTACCGCGCACTTTAAAACACACCTTTTCTCAACCGTAGCTCACACCTGACTGACTGCGCCAAACAAGTTGAAACTTGTCACACACTGTTACTAAGGTTTGACGTGCCACTTCCCATGTTGACGATCCCTGCCTTTCCATTGCATGGCACTTGGCAGCAGCATTCACCTTATCTTTTGATCACACCTCGTATTAATCAAATGTGGGTAAACACATTTTGACATGTGCAAGATCTTAAAAAGATTTACCAAAATGAATGGATAAGATGATGTGTTATATATACAATGGAATATTATTCAGCAATAAAAAAAGAATGGAATCTTACCATTTGTGACAACATGGATGGACCTGGAGAGTATTATGCTAAGTGAAATTAGTTAGAGAAAGACAAATACCTTATTATTTCACTTACATATGGAATCTAAAGAAACAACAAAACAACATAAATGAACAAACAAAACAGAAATCGCCTCATAGGAAACAAACTGTTGATTACCAGAGGGCACGCAGTTGGGAGATGGGTGTAAGGGTGAAAGGGAATGAGACGTACAAACTTCCAGTTGTAAAATAAATAAGTTATGGGGATGTGATGTACAGCACAGGTAATATAGTCAATAATATTGTAATAACTTTGAATAATGAGAGATGGTTACGGATACATTGTGGTGATCACCTCTTTAGGTATATAAATGTAGAATCACTATTTTTGTATACCTGAAAATAATATAATATGGTATGTCAACTATACTTTAATAAAAATTTTTAATTAAAAGAAATATTTACCAAACAAATAAAAACAAATGATCATTTATTTCCAAGGAAACAAAAACTAGTTCTATAACAAAAATACTACAGTTGGGAATAAAATGTACATTGTTCTAAAAATATAAACACTACGTGTCAATGTAACCCAAAATTGGGTCATGAAAGCACTTAGGGAGGGAAATGTGGACACAGAGAGTCGGAAAAAATTTTGTGAGTAAAATTTTCATCTTTTATTGTAATAAGGCAATGGATAACATCAAGCTCAAGAAACAACTGTAGCAATAAAGTCTTATCATTTAGAAAGTGGAGCGAAAGATGAGCAGTAAGAGCAGTAACAGATAACGGTCCCTGTCTCTGGGTATCTGGGATCAGGGGTGAGGGAGGAGACCATTGTTTTTCATTATAATCATTGTAGAACTTTTTGACTATATAATCTTTTAATAAAAACTGTGAACGATAGAGTGAAGCAAGTGCTCCTGTGGCATCGACGTATAGGGTTGAGGAAGTTCCTTATGCTTCAGTCTAAGGAAGATAAGATGATATTCCAAGAAACAGGTTGGGCTCTGAATTCCAGGGTGCATTGAGAGCCGTGATGCTAGAGGCACGACAAAAGGAACGTGAGCTCTAGTTGAAATAGCGACACAGAAAGTTTTCAAAACACACACCTGGACCAGGAATTGCTTCCTCTTGGAGAACTCTTCCTTGTGCCCAGTCACGGAGAAGACCACCTATTGGAGATGTAGGCCCCGGATCAGTAAACCAAATTTTGCAAAATGGGGGGAAAAATTTAAAGAGATGGAAGGGAATGGTGGGAAGGTTGGTGAGGATATAGGAATGGGGGAAAGAGTGGGAGAGATATGAATTGACCATTTATTGCCTGCCCACCATGTGTCAGGCAGGCACTGTGCTAAAGCATTTTACATACACGATAACGTTGATTCTCAGGTCATAATAACCTGGTATTGCCATTATCTCAATTTTACCAGTGAGAAAGCTGGAACGCAGAGGGAGGCTAACTAGTTTGACCACGGCCACCCCATTAATGAGTGGTGGGGCTTAGATCTGAGACATTTCTGTCTGATGCCAAAGTCCCTCTCTGGCAAAGGAAAGGGATTAAAAAAAAAAATAAAAAAAAAAAAAAGGGAGAGTTGCCTTTGCTTCCTGGGCATATTGTCAAGTTTTGTAGCTGTTTGTTTATTTTTTTAATTGTGACAAAATATATATAACAAAATGTATCATTTTGATCATCTCTAAATGTACAATTTAGTGGCATTAAGTACATTCATAATGTTGTACAACCATCACCACTACCCATTTCCAGAAAATTTTCATCATCCCAAATAGAAACTCTGCACTCATTAAACACTAACTCCCCATTTCTCCTTCCCCCAGCCTCTGGTAATAGAGATTTTTTGCTTCCTTTCTCTATGAATTTGTCTCCTCTACCTCACATAAGCAGAATCCTATAGTATGTTCTTTTGTTTATAGCTTATTCACTTAGCATAATGTTTTCAAGGTTCATCCATATTATGGCATGGATCAGAAATGTTCTATTCCTTTGAAAGGCATAATTCCACTGTATGTATAGGACACATTTTGTTTACTCATTCATCTGTGGACGAACACTTTAATTGCTTCCGTGTCTTGGCTACTATAAAAAGGCTACTATGCACATTGGTGTACAAGTATCTGTTCAAGTCCCTGCTTTCAATTCTTTAGGATAGATACTGTGTTTGTTTGTTTGTTTGTTTCTTTTCATTTTTTAAGCCTCTTCTCCTCCTTTGACTTTGTTCTCTAAAAGTTCCAATTTTGCTCAAATCTCTCCTTAGCCCATTCTTCCACCCCTGCTCCATGCTTCAAACCTCTTCAGTCCACGAGGGCAGAACAACAGAAAAATCTGCTTTTCCCATCGCTCCTACTCTCCAGCACTGCTTAATTAATGACCAACATGCTTGCATCTTTATTCAGTCATTCTTTCTTTATTCAACAAATATTTTCAGCAGTTATTCTGTGCCTGACACTGTTCGTAGTGCTAGGGATACTTCAATTAACAAACCAAAAATCTGTGCCATCACCAAGCTTCCATTCTACCTATTTATTTTTCGGACCCAAGTTTATTAGAACATTTCCAAAATCAAACAAATAGTTGCTATAGGACGGGAGAAGATAGGGGGTGATAATTGATCAAGAATGCAATTCTTAAATATGAGTGAATTGATGGAAGACATGGCCCGACCCCTTCAGAAGGAGAGTGATTACTGCACACACACACACACACACACACACACACACACACACACACACACACACACCATCCTAAGAAATTGGTGAAAGCAAAAAAGCAGGATGAGAAAGCAGAGGATGAAGCAAGTTGCCATTCGTTCTAGCAATGGCTTTGGTAAGTCCCCTTTCCAGGAGCAAGCGATGAGGGTGTTTGGGTCCTTTCATCGTGACGTTAGAAAGTGTAGATCTCCCAGTGGTTATATCAGATCACTTCGTAGATGACAGGCAGTATTTTCTGCTGGACTGAAAATCTACTGAGGATTCGAAGGGAAGTTTTCAGTCTCTAACAAATCGGAAAAGATGACTTTTGCAACTTTGCTCCATATAAAGGCACAGCCTCATACATTTTTTAAAAAGATTTTTTTTTAAGTTTCTGGCACCACTATATATAGCACGCTGCTTAATGTGCAAACTATTTTATAAGGAGCCATGTCTTCTTGGCTCTGAAGTAACTTAAAAAGCATGAGTGCCATTGCAAATGGGAGCATTAGGTTTTCCCCAAAAGGCAGGGGTTTAGAGTTCAGTAACTGGCATCAACCCAAAAGCAAGTCGTGGACTGGTGCAGCCCCAGCTGGTCTGTGGAAACGCAGTCTGTGCGGTTCCTTGATCTTTTCGGGTCACCAGCTAGAATTCAGTGTACTTTAGTATTTCCAGGTTGAAATCAAGATGAGATACTGAGACTGAAAAAAAAAGATCTTAAAGAATTGTGCTTCTCTGCTGTGGGGCCAGAGGAATAAAGAGCTGGTCATATTCAATGACATATCTGAAACAACAGTTAACAGTAAACATGGTTAGGTATTAGCTCATCGAGTCTAGAAATACAAGTATGGGCTTTAACTAAATGTTTCCATTGCTTTGATTGTCACATAGCTTACAGTCAAAAATTAGGAGAGTATGTTAGTCAGGTCCTAGGGGCCTGCCTGCACAGCAAGTTCCAGGAAAAATGCTTAAAAGTACACTTTGCTTGAGATAATAGAAAAATGTAGCTAGTTAAGCACAAAACAATCATAGTTTAAACAATAGCAATGGTCACGAGATGTTTAGTTTCTGCTTTTTGATTTAAGGATGAAGTGACTGACGCACAATCAGAAGGCGTCTCAATCATAAGGCGTCTTGCAGAATCTTGGTTCAATGAGGTCCCCCAACCACAGTTACAAATGCACCAAACAAGATGATGTCAGGAACTGAATTAATCAGATTAAGGGAAACCACTGAAGTTTACACAAGTACTAACCGATCATCTTTGTCCTTGACCCCTAACCCTCCATCTCTGCTTTTAAAAACCCTTGATTAAAAAACCATCGGGGAATTCAGGTGGTGAGTGCTAGCTCTGTTTTTCTGGCCTGGCGCCATGCCAGTGAATTGCTTTAATTTCTCCATTGTAAAACTTGGCATTCACTGTTTGGCTCTGCTGTGGTGGAGTGGGTGGAACCCCTTATTTGGTAACAATCACAACATTAATCTCTCCACCAAAAGCAAGCCAGCACTGCCGAACTCGGAGCACCGTGTTCTGATACCAAACCACGTGACTGGAAATGAAGCTCAGAAAAGCAAATGGAAACAGGTTAACCCACATGACCCTGTTTGGAAACATGTATTGAATTTGCCTTCTAGCCCAGAAAGGAGCTGGAACGGGGATTCCTAGGGGTCCTTTTTCGTTTTCCTTCTGCCATCTAACTTTTCCCTAAACGGAAATTCTCTCTAGCCTGATTTTTCTGGAACAATGATACTCTTTAGGATACCAAGGTAGTATAATGTTCTCAGGGAGGTGAGTTTTAACAAATGACTATTTAAATGAATTGTAAAACCTGGGTTATCCCCAAGAGAATGTTTATAATCTAAATGTTCAAATGGCACCTTCCCTTTGGAGGGTCTTAGGACAGAAGAAGACAAACACGTGCTATGATATGAAAGCAAAAAAGTAGAAAGCTTCCTCAAAGGGGCATGAAATTGGTGTCCTGTACAGGTAATTTCAGTTCCAATGGATGGGCCCAATTCCAACTTGCTCTTTGTGCCAACTCTATACATTGAATGAGGGTGAGTAGCTCTTGCACACCCTCTGCAGGCAGTAGTTATTTATTAGGTTATTCATTCCGTTAGAAGCAACTGAATAAATAACAAGGGGCTTTGAGCCTCCCAGCCCCGGTTATAAAGAGGGTCCCGAATCCTCTTTCCTCTTTGCAATCTTTACTCCTGTCTTCCCACTCTGTACCTATGTTGACCTGTAGCGATGGCAGCCTCCTTTTTTCCTCATCTTCACTCCCTTTTTGATGGGCTTCGCACCTTCTCTTGGTCTTTTTTGGCACCCCATCTCAGACTCCCTCTGCTTTGGCAGCCATAGGCTAACTACTTTGCCCAGGCTTGCCAATGACCCTTCAGCCAACACCTTCAGTGGGTCCACCTGTGCCTCCTCTCACCCCAAGGGGGAGACTAAGCTACCCTTTTCACATTCTCCAATGCAGACTGTACCACTATGGGTGAGCCCTGCAGGCACTGAGGTGAGGTCACTGTGTGCAGGTCCCACAAGGAAGGAGACAGGAGTTCTGGTGGAGAACATCCCAGCCTTGGATTTAGAGAACTTGAGCTCCACCCTAGCTCTACCAACCACTTATAGGCTATGTGACCAAGTGACCTGGCGAAGGCCAAACTTCACGGGTCAGCACACAGGCCTCTTGTTGTGGGATTCCTGACAAGTTCTCTGGTTTTATCTCTTATTACTACCTCCATCACTCCCTTCCATCCAGCCATAGAACCCCAATGGTCATTTCTCATACTCTGATAAACGCTTACTGTCTTTACTACATGGTGTTTTTCCTTCAACCTAAACTACCTTTCCACTTATTTTTCCTTTTAGTAAACCTCTATCTGTTCTTTGAAACACATCACAGGGGCCATCGTTGTGAGGACGCCTTTCCAGTCACTATACCGTCCTCATCACCACCACCTCCAGCCGCCTCTGGGCTTCTTTTCCTGACATCACTGGTGTCCACATCGGCCTTTCTCAGGTCAACTCATTGGGGTCAGGCACTGTGCTATATATGATTTTGAATTTCCTACCCTTACATATGCCTGGAAGAGAGTAGTACTGCTTCCCATGTTTCCTCCTATTTAATCCGTACAAGGTCTGTATTAATCTCCCAGTTGGCAGGTGAAACACTGAGGCTTCTCTTTTATTGGCTAATGATCTGGTTTGTCATCTAATTACTGAGTGACAGAGATGCTTTGAGAACTCAGGCCTGTTTCACTCTAAATCTCTATCTTGCTCCATTACATCAGGCTTCTTCCACCGCATGGAAATAACCTCAGTGATGGATTTGAAGCATGCCATTCACCCTAACGTGGACTTAGCCCCCTCTGAAGGTTCTAGACCTTAACAGAATGGAATATGACACTTATCATACCCAATGGCTTTATGGTTGATAGAGTGTTTATATCTGTGGGAAGCTGAAAGACCACTTTTGTATTCTCGGAAAGTGAAATTTCCACCCCCTCAAACCTACAAGAAAGAGAGGGGGAGGGCAAGTAGGTAGGGGAGAAGATACGGAGTAGAAGGAAAAGCAAAATAAATAAAATAACAGTGGTTTTAAGGTCAAGAAAGTTATGACAGCTGATGACTAAGAATGTCATGATCACATAATTTAATGGAAAGCTCCTTTGCTGCAACTGGTAGAACTTGTCAATCGAGGTTTCAAAGATCTTTGCTTCTAGCACAATCATCCAGTTAGTTGTTCTGTTTTTCTGTAACAACCTTATTTGTGTGGTTTTGGAACTATGATTGCAGTGCTGTGGTGCATTCTATCAGCAAAGATACCTTTGGAACAACATCAGAGAAGGGTTTTGGACACCTGTCACCAGAATCCTGAGAAAATACAGTGTAACCAAAAATTAAGTTGGCGGGGTCTTTTAGATAATTGCTTACTATGATTGGCTGCTATTACGGTGGTCCAAAATGTGTGTGTGTGTGTGTGTGTGTGTGTGTGTGTGTGTCTGGGCTCAAAAAAGAGAGAGATGCTGTGCGGAGGCAGAGATGAGATGTATTATTCAGCAATTAACAAATATTGACAGTTCTAATAATAGTTTATCCTCAGCTAATCCTACAATTTGCTCCCATAATACTATAGTTAATCATGTAGAGGCCTGGATCCTAGCAAGCTTGCCTCTACACCCAACTTCCTGCTGTGGGTGGGACACCAAGGAAATACTGAATTGACATGTCTCTGTTTTAAAGTTACTGACACAGCTGTGTATGCTTTGCCTGTATTTTATTGATTCAGTTATTCATGCCAGCATCTTGCTCTTGCCATGAATTTCATATAAAATGTGGAACAAACTGCTTCTACCTACAACCTTAAAAAAAAAAAATCAAAGCCTAAAAAACTATAATCAATTACAAATGTTACTGCATTTTAAACTTGGAAATATTCTACTACATCTATTACCATAAATCATTTTTAAAACTGTCCAGATTTGTATTATCTTTACATGGTTTATAAAATTGCAATGGGTATGTTTTAAAAAATATTAATACTAGACTCTTCCCTATTTTAGCAGTTTTTGCTTCTTACGATTTTCCATAGCATGAGAAAGAACAAGAAAAATTCATCTTTATTTTCTACCCACTAAGCTCCAAGTTATAAGCTTAGTTTAATTTCCACCAAGGTCATCTATATAATAACTATAAAAGTGATATATTATTAGGATGATTTGGGCTGCAAGTAAGAAAAAAAAGTTTGACTGTCTAAATCATAAAGAATTGATCATTTCACTTAATACAAAATCCAGAAGCAGGGGTGCTTCAGAGTTGGTTTCCTCAGAACTGTAACGCTGGCACCATGGATTCAAATTCTTTCCATATTTCTGCTCTGTCACTCTGGGCTTCTCAGTTTGTCCTCAGCTGGTTCTCTCATGAGTAAGATGGCTACAGTAGATTCATGGGGTCAAGTAGACATAACAACAATGGAGAGACGGCTTTATTCAAGGAGTCCCTTCTTATCAGTGTAAACTTTCTTAGAATCACGCAGCAATTTCTCCCTGACTAATCATTGGCCAAATTCCATCACATGACCATGCTTAGCCCAATCACAGGCAAGAGAAGTGGAATCACTATGATTGGCCAATACCATCTTCCAGCACTGGGTCTGAAGGCCACTTCTCTTGAAACGTCCCGCAATGTGGAGGAGGGTAGACATTTAAATGATAACAGAGTTTTATTACAAAGGAGTAAGGAGGAGTGACAGTGGGTTAGACAACTAGAATCTCCAACAACGGCTGTCATGCAGGGTGGCCTGTGGGGCCTCTGGTCCCGCTCCCCACATAAGAACACAAGATATGGCTAGGCCAAAAAGGAATACCCACGGAGCCATAGATAGGGGAGTCACACCACTATATTCTCTCTGGCGGCCGGGTGAGACACACGCAGTAGTAGCCACATGATCCACAGTCTGCCATTCACTTCTCTGCCCGCCAACCAACCAACCAACCAACACAGCCCCGCAGTTACATCAGTAGCCAACTGGCTAACCAGTTACAGCTGATGGCCAACCAATCACAGTTGATGGTCATTCACTTCCTGAGCCAGCACGAGGCCTCCCTATGCGAGGCCGAGAGCCTGGAAACTGCTCTCTGGGACTCTGTCCCCACAAAGGCAAAAGCAAAAGTTTCTGCAACATGGTCATTTGATACATTCATTTTTCACTCATTTAACAAATGTTTCCCGAGTGTCACTATATGCTATGCCCTATTCTAAGTAGCAGGAGGACACCACAGTGAGAAAAAATAGACAAGGTCCCTGACCGTATGGACCTCATGATCTACTGGGCATTTCTTGATTGTCCATAATTTGCACAGTCCTGAAGCTGGAAGGGACCATAGAGAGCAAATATCCCAACCTTCTCATTTTAGAGGTGAGGAAACAGAAATTGGGAGGGACTAAGTCATTTGTTGGACCAGGGATAAACCCTGATTTTGGATTATCTGTAGTTTGCACTTTTTGAGGCACCAATTATCCTGGGTACACAAGCTTTTTACAGGTATAAATACAACTTGTCATATGCCAACCAAAATATGATTTCTTAAAACAAATCACTTTAGGGGGAACTATGTACTCTATGAAATGATTTACAAGATTCGTTTAGATGACATCTATATGCTATTAAAATAAAATTTAATTTATAAAATTCGTTTATAATCTATTTTGGAGGTAATCTCCTTGTGAATCATACAAATTCAAATTTCTTCCTTTCATATCCCATCTAAAACCTCACCCCTCTCTGCTCTCCAGCTGTGGGCAGTGCCAATCAGCCCCTGTGGGTGCTAAGGGAGACTGTGAAATACACCTAAGGTTCATTGGGAGCCTTCAGAATCATCAGAGAGATGGATCCACTGTGTACTCCTTCCCCCTCTACTGTGAACACTGGTAGTTAAGACACATCTATACCTACAAATTTCATGTACATCCTTTGGCATCACTATTGACAGACGACTCCTGAAAAGATTCAGAACCACCCAGGGCTCTGGTGTGGTCTGCACGTAACCTGCAATGAACTGTGATGAAAGTAGAAAAATCTGTCCTCAGAAACTTATATTTATGCTGAATCATTAGTTTTGACTATTCCTTTGTGAATTTATCCTATAGACAGAATCACAGATGTGCACAAATATACAAGGATATCCATTGCAACATTACTTTTAGAAGACAAAGATCAGAAACAATTTTAATGTTCCTTAATACATCACAGCATGTGCCTGAACATCATGTGACCAATAAAATGAAAGATGGAACTCTGTGAACGGATATCAAATGACCACCCAGAAACCCTCACAGAAAACACTCAGTGCAGAACATGACTTATAGCTTGGAGCCCATTTATAAATAAATATACAAAGAAACAGAAGGAATACGTAATTGAATATGCATGGAATGCCTCCAGAAAAGAGTCATTACACTATGGCCTGAGGACCAAATCCAGCTCACCATCTGTTTTGTACGCTATGAATGGTTTTTACATTTTTCACTGGTTGGGAAAAAAAATAAATAGAAGAATAATATCCAAAAGAAGAATAATATAGTTTCATGAAAATGACATAAAATTCAAATTTTAGTGTCCGTAAATAAAGCTTTCTTGGAACACAGACACACTCTTTGTATTATCAATGGCTGCTTTGAACTACAGTGGTAGAGTTGGATAGTTGTGATCCTAACTAAAGCCCACAAAAAGTAAGATATTTACTATTTGGCTCTATACAGAAAAAGTTTGTTGACCCTTGTTCTACAAGAACAGCAACTAATAGATTCCTCTTGGGAAAGGTACTGGAATATAAGGACAAGAGCAGGAGGAATTTGTTTTACTTCCTATACTTTTGTACATTTTTAAATTTTGTATAATGAGCAAGCATTACCTAACAAAAAAATAAAGTTTTTATTAATAAATAAATACTTTTCTTAAATTATTTAATTAATGATTCAATAAATTTCTTGATTGTCTGCTTTGGATAAGAAATACTGTGTCATATGGGGAATATAATTGATTATGTAAGGTGCCAGATGGGCACTGGACTTATTAAGGGGATTGCTTCATAGACGGTGTACAAATGTGCTGTAGAATAATATTGTATGTCAATATTGTATGTCATATATATCAAGGGGATCACTTCATAGACGGTATACAAATGTGCTGTAGAATAATATTGTATGTCAACTATAATTAAATATATGTATATATATGTATGTATATATATGTATATATATGTATGTGTGTGTGTGTATATATATATATATATATATATATATATATATATATATATATGGTCACGGGAGGTAGAGTATAGCACAAAGAAGATAGTCAATGGTATTGTAATATCTATATAAGATGTCAGAGGCATAGTATCTTGAGGGGGGGTTATCACTTTGTGAGGTTGTAAACATCTCACTATTAAGTTGCTTTGTACACCTGAGACTAATTAATAACAACAACAAAAAGATATCTTGGGGATTTCAAGAAGAGAGGAATTTATACATATGTAGGTATTCCCCGTAAAGTCTGATGGTAAGTTTTTGGCTTAGTGTCTTAGCCTGAAGAAGCTATTAAAAGACCAATCTAAGATTTCTTATGAAAAGTTCCAGCAAAGCAGATTTAAAAAGAATCTATATGGTCAGGCATGACTCTTGCTGCACTTATGTAAATAATCAGGCCAACTTTAATGAGACTAGACTTATTCTGCAAACAAATGTGTGTTACTGTGATTATCTTTGATAAAAATGAGGGTGATTGTAGAGGAAAAATTGTTTCAGGAGAAAATTATACTACAACTTTGTGGATATCAAAAAAAGGAAAGAGAGAAGGAAGGAAGGAAGGGAAGAAGGAAGGAAGGGAAGAAGGAAAGAAGGAAGGGAGAATAATCCAAGTTAAAATAAAAGAAAACTTGGATAAGACTTGGATAAATATAAAACCCTATCTTCCATGACTAAATATTTAAAAGATGTCAAATTACTCCCCCCAAAAAATCCACAGAATTTTTTAACTTGAGTGATTCTAAAATTACAGGAAAGTAAAACTAAGCCAAATGTTTTTAAAAAATAATGCGGAAAACATGGCAGCAGGGGATTCTCGGAAGATAGTCCACTGAGGCACCCTTCCTTTCCTACACACACAACTATACACTCGACTTTATCTCACTTCTCCTGAGCTTTGTATCCATTCCAGTAGTGGATAGGCAAACGGATAGGATGCTTTAAACTCTGGGCCAGGTGGGAGCCTGGGGGGCAGGGGATTGCAAAAGATAATCCCAGGGCAGGGCGAGGACCTGAAGTGGTCAGATTTTGGGGAGGGCTTAAGCCACAGGGTCCCCTGGACTCCTGCAGGGAAAGGTGACACTGCCCCACTCGAGTGTTCTCAGATGTTGGCTAGTCTCTGGAGGCTACAAGGAGCTGAGGAAGAGGTGAATGGATGAACTGGGGGTTCCCCATCCCTGAGGCTAGGACAGCCCCATGGAGAACCTCTCCTCCCCTCATCCAGTGCCATGATAGGGAGCTGATGACTTTGCACTGCAGCTCTTCCAGCTTCCCGGGTCAGAACACCATAGCTTCCATTGCTTTCAAATTCAACCCCACCCACCATCCCAGGTAAAGTATGCCAGCAGCTGAACCCCAATAAGCAGCAAAGAAAAAGAAGCAGACCCTAAAACAGCTCATCAGTCAGAGAGAGGAAGAATAAACCAGGATTAGAGTAGGTCCCTGAGGAAATAAAGCCGACTAGAGCAGATGGAGGGTAACCTTAAAAAAAAATTAAAATAGTAATGATAAGAGCACTTAAAGAGATTCAAATTCAGCACGTGAAAAAAAACTTCCTAGAACACAGTTAAAAAATCAGTAGATGAATTTAAGGAGAAGATACCCAAATTCAGTGGTCTGGAAAATCAAAAGGATGAAATAAGCAAAACCCCAAGGCGAAAATTCAAAGATATCATAGTCATGAGGGAAAAGATAAGAGGCATGCACAATAAACCCAGGGAATTAACATGTGGATAGTAAGAGGAACAAAGAAGAGATGCAGAAGAAACAAAAGCTAAAACAAACAAACAACAACAACAACAAAAACAACCTTCCATGAAACAAAACATATCTGAGTTTCAGCTACAAAGAGCTTACTAAATTTCAGGAAAAATTATTGAAAGAAAAGGAGCATTTATCCATAATCTGGCACAATTCCCAGACCTGAAGGGTAAAGAGAAAATCTTAAAAGTGTCGTAGCAGAAAGAATAGTTCTCTTAAAAGCAATTAGAACCTATAAGCCTGAGAGAAATCTCAGTCCTAGTGCTAAAAAGGAAAAATGACTCATTTCTAATAGTAGAAGTATAACTAAGAAAATGGTAAATTTATGCGAAATTTTATACAGCCATTAAAAACAATCATTAAAATGATTCTGTAGTTACCTGATGTACAGATGTAAGGTAAGACTGTACCTTATAAAGTAAAACAGCAGATTGTGAAACTGTGTGCAGTATGATTAAATATGTTTTAAAATGTAGATGGAAAAGGTAAAAGGAATAAAAGAGATGACAGTGGTTGGGTAGTTTAGGACTATGAAGTTTTTTTCCTTTTTTGTTTTATAAACTTTCTATCATGCAATTTTATATTGATCATTTTTGAGTTAATAGTTAATATAAAGTTCAAGTTTTTAAAAGGAGTTATATTTTTAATAAGTAACATAAAAAAATAATGGTTATAGATGATACAGTAAATTTCACATACAGCACATGCCTTGCAGCCAGACGAGATGATTTGGGGCTGCAGCCTCCATAGGCCAATAATTAATTTTTAAGATTAATACTGCCTGGGGCAAGGATGTTCCCTAAAATATTTATTTGTGGTGGGGGAATTAAATGATTTTTTTTGGTATGTGGAATAAAAGAGGCCTCAATTCCCTTATTTTCCTTGAGTTTGAGCAGATTCAACCCAAAATCTCGTCCCTCTTTGAAGGCATTCCCTTCTCCCCTTCACTTAGTGGGGTGCCCTTCCTGATTAGGCTCTTTAATCTACATACAGAATAAAAAAGACAAAGGCAGCCCCTGACCTTTGGGAGCTGGCCGGGCACAAGCAAGCAGATCTCTGTGCTGCTAGGAGGCGAAGTCAGACAAGGTCACCCTCTTACTGTGATAAAGTGAGATAAAAATAAATCCACTCCACAATCATGTCTGGGTACAGAGAAAAACAAGGTGTGAACACCACCAAAACAGCCAAATGTCCCTCTCTCTCAGCTTGTAAGTGAAATGGCCACTTCTTACCAATCACAGCTTTAGTTATGCTCCAGTTCTTCCACATTCTAGTTAAAAATTAAGACACCCAATCATTGAATTGCTCCAAATTCCTGACAGCACCCAGGGAAGAGCAAACTCCTGCTTCCTGAACTCTACCCCAAATCACCTAACACACGATCAAATCCTGTATTACACACCTCCCTAATATCTTTGGGCTGAGTCTCCCCACCGTTCCTTCCCATTAGTGTACAGCCTCCCTCAGTGCAACAGCCAAGAAACCCAACTCACCTGCAGTTCGCCTGCAGGTGCATTCCTGTGGTCCTTGGCTTTAGAGCACTGACAAATGGAACGGCATCTTTGTCCCTGGTTTTGATCAGATGTAGGGCAAGCGATCAAAATTTAGTTGGCAACCCAGAAGAGAATAGTTTCTTGCCATTGCACAAAAACTGAGTTCACTGCTCACTGTTTTATCCACTTTGATTAATCCAGTATTAATCAAAGTTCATCGTATTGAGAGACACAATTGAGAGACTGCCTGAAGCATACGTAATCCCTCTCTTTCTCTAAGACCTCTGAAATCTACCCCTAAATTCGGGGAGACTGGCCGAGAACTCTGTACCTGATTCCCACTGGTTGGCATCCATAGACCTGCCATTACCAAAGTCAACTTTGGTGTAATGCTGTGAGGGTTTTCATAAAACCTTATCTCTTGGCCATTGTCATGATGTCAAAAAAAAAAGGCATTCATTGTATAAAGCAGTTTAACAACTCGCAGGAGAAATGTGTTTCTTTGCATAACACGGGGAACAGTTTTACTTCTCCTGAGCAATCAGTTTGTTTCCATTTTCTATACAGAATGAATTGTATAACTGTTAAGTTTCCATTTTTCAAGTGTGTTTCTTGAAAAGTGAGCCAAATCTCTAGCAACACTAGCCTGCTTTCTGATGTTTGTCTCATTCCTGGCTCCCTTTTATCGCTCTACCGTTGTTTTCCTTTTTCCTCTATGCCAAATATATGTTTTTGGCACCTTGCTACATTTTATGTACCTGGGTAAGCTGCCTGAAACACTATTTAAAAAAAAAAAAAAAGTTGAGTAGGCTGTAAAGAAAGAGAAAGGAAAATAAATCAAGCCTGAATGAAGCGGCACAAATTATAAAGCAGGGTAGGCGTCTAGAAAAAGGTGAGCTCCCCGTCAGCAACTGGGCCTGGAAGCCTGGGCAGATGGAGGACCCGCAGCATATCCCAAGCAGGAGGAGAAGAATACTTCCTCTAAAAGCTGAACCAGCAAAGCGTGTATGGGAGGTGGGGTGAAGGAGGCAATAAGGGGGCTGGTGCGATTGTCACATCAAGTTCATGCTAGGGAGATAAGCCTTGGGGAGCAGAACAGGAGGGGGAGATGGAAGAGGACTTGGAAGACAGGAGTAGGTATTTAGGCTCAATGCAGGCCACATCTGTCCTTCCTTTTTTTGTGTCTAACAAACCCAACTGTCCTGGTCCCTGCACTTAGGGGTCAGAGATGTAGGTGGCAGAAAGGCGACTAGATCAGTCTGTTCGGGCTGCCATAGCAAAGTACCACAGACTGAAGGGCTTAAACAACAGAAATGTTTAATTTGCTCCCAGTTCTGGAGGCCGGAAGTCTAAGATCAAGGTGATGGCAGGGTTGGTTTCCTATGAGGCCTCTCTCCTTGGCTTGCAGATGGCCTGCTTCTCCCTGTATGTGCCCTCTGTGCATGTCTGTGTCCTCATCTCTTCTGATAAGGACGTGAGGCATAGTGGATTAGGGTCCACTCTGATAATCTCATTTTACCTTAATTACCTTTTTAAAGACCCTATATCCAAATAGTCACATTCTGAGGTACTGGTGGTTAGGACTTTGACATATAAATTTGTAGGGGTGGGGGGGTTGGAAGGGTACACAATTCAGCCCATCACAGGCATACCTAGAGTAGCTTCTGGAGAAGGCACAAAGCCTATGGAAGCTAAAATATGAGGGTCAACATATGAAATACAACTTGTCTCTCGGAGATGGGGCATCCCCAATGGAAGGAAGCTGGGCTCTGTGAGCGTTCTGAAGAGCTGCTGCCCACCCCCCTTGGCCCTATGGACACCAAATAGGGTTCATCTTCTCCAGATACCTCTAATCAACAATATCAAGAGGGAAGAATGAACTTTGGAAGAATGAAAATGATGAACGAATTTTGCAGACAGTCACTATAATGAAAACTGTGGACAATGTACGATTCATTCCTAAACACAAGAAGTGATAAAGGACATGCAGTGACTCAGGACAATCATGTTGAGTCTCTCGTCACTAAGCAGGTAGTGAGAACACAAGCAGCTGACTGTTCCACAGATACCACATGGTCTGGCTGAGATGACCAATTCTCTCTTCTCTGCTCTAGAGGAAGTTCATAGATTTTGCTAACACACCATCGCCATGTCTTTAATTAAGAAGTATCAGTTGAGTTCTGTGAAAGTAAGGCTTTGGTTATTCTCAATATTCTCTGCAGAAGGATGAGGGGCTGCTTTGCACTTGATCCCAACCAGCCCTGGGCTAGCCTGTGTGATGCAGGGTCTCTCTATTTCTCTGATCTGAGCTTCAGGTTGGTTTTGGCAGCTGTGGTGGCTTTGTGGAAACACCATGTTCTCTGCAGAAACAACATCATTTCTGGCAAAATCACCAAACTCCTGACTGCTATATGAATAGAAAGGACATGTCACATCCTTTTAAAAAGGATGAATTATTTCCAGTTGTGGTCCCATTGAAAATATGAATCCTTCATTAGAAGAAAACATAGAGCTCATGACATTTTCTGTGCTAACTACTAAATAGCCTCTTTCCAATAATAACTCCTGACATTGTAATTTAATCACTTCAATACTGGGATTGTTAGATGAGCAAATAAATTATCTTCCTGCCTTTATTATAATCCCTTCAGGTGGATTCTGCCTTCTGTGCTACCCCATGCGTACAACATTTCATGAGTAGGCTGCCATCCCTGAAGGTTATACACATTGTAAGTTCAGTCCTTTCAAGTCACCCTCAATTTTTATTCTAAATGGATATTTCATACGACAAAAACTTTACATGGATAAAAGTGGGCCTCACATCCAGTTTAAGTTTGAGAAATAGAGGATAATTGGAAGTTACTGAATAAAAGATGGAGAATAAGAAAATTTTGATTGTAGCATTCAAGGCAGACAAACTGGGGAAAGGACTGAAAAGGAGGAGGATGGGTTACGAGGCCTTCACAGCAACCCCAACCTGAGGTTATAGCTCAAGTTCTTGAACTCCTCAAAGATGGGAGAAAATAAAGGATCACAGGAACAAGGGAAAAATCTTCAGAAATGGCCACAGTTAAAAGAAAAGAAACAAAACAAAACAAAACAAAAATCAGGTCAGCCACAAGTGTAGGACAAACGCTGTTGGGAAAAGATGACATAACCGAAGTTTTGATCTAGAAAACTTTAAGAACTTATAGCCCAAACTGCTTTAATTTTAGATGAGGAGTCAGGCTTCGAAAGTTAACTCAGCATCCCCAAATCTTCAGTCCCAGTCTTCTAATCCACACCCCGGACTAGAAGGAACACCAGGATACACATCAAAATACGCCAGCAAGTTCAAGGAGAAGACACTCCTAGCAGAGCTATTTCCCTCCCAACACCTCTCTGTGATCTGTTCCCTAACCCGACTGGCTCTCCAGCCTGTGTTCGTGTTGATACCGAGAGGGTGAATGACCGTGGCATATGTTGTCATTGAAACTGCTTAGCAACACCACCTGGCTCCCTCCACTGATGACGGGTGACACTGATTTAGAGATATTGTCCTTGGTGATGGGAAAAAACAACAGCAAAAAGTCTGAAGTAAGAAGTAAAAGTCAATAACCTTGCCTATCCGGAGAAGAATGGGTGAAGTCAGGACATCTACCGAAGTGTTTTCCCCTACATTCTCCCTCCATCCCTCACTAAGAAGTATTAGGGTTGGTGCAAAAGTCATTGCAGGTTTTGCAATTATTTATAACCTTTTCAACCACATGACTTTTGCACCCACCTAATAAATATCTTGCTTTAGGGAAGACTTGCTTTTTCTGGGCCCACAGTGCAAGGCCAGACTTGGCATTGGGAAGGAGGAAAGATGAAGGGAGGCTGGCAGGCAGGTAGGCAGGCTAAGGACGGGGGCACCGCCTGTGTTCAAATTCTAATCCCTCCATTTACCAGGTGTGGCTGTGGCCGTTAATTAATTTTATGGAGATTCAGTTTCCCCATCTTCAGAAAGTAGGGATAATGCTTCCTCTGCAGGTGGTAAAGAAGAAAATGTATGGTGATTCTGAAAACACGGGGGATGCTCTTATTTTTAAAAAGGCAGCTATTGTCATGAAGAGAAGAAAGTGAAGTTTCTTGATAACATTCTTTGTGCCAGCCAGTGGCAAAGCACTGCTGACAAAAACTACGTTAATCCCCATTTGTGTTATACAATGGATATTATTATGTTGGTTCGGAGGTACAATTATTTGCCCAAGGTCACTTGGCTAATAAGGAGTAGCCTCAGCTGTCACCCCAGACCAGTTTCTCTCCAGATTCTAGCAGACGACAGGTGTAGCTGGGTTTCCATGGCCCAATCCAGGGCATTTGGCAAGGAACATCGTTATTTTCCTAGGCTCCTTGACTTCTCTGTTAACTAGTTGATCCTGTGGAGTTGGTACTCTGATCCACTCAAGCCATGAAGTGTCCTATTGTATGTATAATACGCCCAGGCCTGCAGAATGAAGCAAACCCTTTTTATTGCGAATAATAATGAGAACGTAAAATAAATCGTTGATCCCAAAGAAGCTAACTTTTGAACCAGACTTCTGGTTTTAGAGCCACTTTGGCTCAGGACCACTGCATTCTACAACTTCCCACCGATGCCAGGTAAGTCTCATTTGAAACAACAGAGATTAGAAAGTAGACTAGAAAATACCAGGGCTAGAGGAGAGGGAGTGGGGGAATGGGGAGTTATTGTTTAATGGGTACAGAGTTTCAACTTGGGATGATAGAAAAACTTCTGGAAATGGATAATGGTGACAGTTGCACGACATTGCAAATGTGCTAAATGCCACTGAAGTGTTCACTTAAAATGGCTAACACAGTCAATTTTATGTTATGCATATTTTTCCACAATTCAGAAAATAGTGATTATTACATGTTTTGCAATTCATTTAACTTTTCCAAGCCTCAGTGTCCCCATCAGTAAAGTGGGAATAATAACATCTGCCTTAGAATATCCCTGTGATAATTAAGCTCTAACAAGGGGTATGCCCCCAGGGCCACCTGTCGCAAACCGTGATTCTCAGCCTGTGTTCAATCCCTTTGCCGCCCAACACTAATATCCCCATTCATTTATACTCTTTGGGTTTGGGAACATGTGGGCTAAATGGGAAGGTTGTCTGCTATTTAAAAGTGGCAGCACACTGCAAATTTCCAGCCCTTAAAAGGTACTAATAAATGTTTGTAAAATTAAGTTGAATAAACCACGAAGGAACAATAAAAGGGTGCTGGTGTCCTATTCTGACAGCTCTTGGTCTACGTATCAGGGACTCTTAATCCATGGGGGATATAAAGAATATTTGTTGTTGACAAGGCAGCTCTGCGGTTCACTTGATTTCATTCCAGATTTAGGCTATTTTTTAAAAGCTGACTTTTTTTATGTGCAGTTTTACTATCTTGAACAACTGGAGCCAATGGGAAATGAGCGTTTGGGGGACCATCTGTAATAAAGGAAATGGCAGTAATAGGTACAAGAAGCAGATTCACAGGGCACATATTATTTAATCCCCAGCTGGGAATGTACACTGAAAAATGGAAATAGGCATTAATTGGATCCACCTTTCATTTTTAAGGTTGCATAAAGTCTATAGAGGAGCGAACATTATAATTAGGTAATTTAAGTTAAACTGCTTTCAAATTCAGAGCCTGGAGCATAAATTTATGGCACAAATATACAACATCTACAAGTATACGTACAGTACTTTCATTTCCTATTCTGGTAGGTTACGTGAAGGAGATGTGGTCAAGTGGAAACAGAAAGGAAAATAATAGAGATAAAGACAGACAGGAGAGGAAAATACAGGGTTGATCAACAGAGGAGCAAAAGAAGTGAGAAACCTGCTAAGAAAAGAGACATAAGGACAGAGAGAGAAGGGAGCACAGAGAAGATCTAAGGTAATGAAAACACTGCTCCATTGGTTCTGAGGTAAGCGAGCGTGAACTGCTTTGGTCACACCCTACCATTGACCTTACCATTGACCTCCATCATTGCCATCTGAGGGCCACTGGTTCACAGTGCTTGTCACAGGTGCTGTCCTTGTGTCCCCTGTCCCAGACAAAGGCTGCGTCTTCCACTCAGACCCTCAAGGCAGGACCCTAGTGGTGTCCGAGAGAGTGTGAGACTTCAGCCATCACTGGCAAGGTTTTTGTTTCCTTTCAATGAGCACTGAGCTGAAGTGCTCAGCACAAAACTCTCAGTGCGATGCTCCTTCTTGGCCAAGCACCTGATCTTATCCTGGTGAGCCTCTTTCTAAGCCAAGAAAGTCAAATCTGGAGCTCAGGGAGCCTCAACCCTTCTTCACATTGTTTTCCTCCATACAGCGAAACGTTAGTCATTTGTTGTATCTTCGGCCAAAAATATAAAATAGGAAGCACTGGTCTGTGACTGCTTAGCTCACAATCTATTAACCAAGGGTCCTTGTCTTCCAGAATCTCCCATTGCAAGTGGGAATTCACCCATGATGACATCACATTACTAACTAATTAATTAGACCTTCTTATAGCTGACTGGTCAGTATTAAATTTATCCTACGGTGGGCCAGTGGGGATACCACCAAAACATCCTCCTGCATCCATTGCCACTTCCACAAATAGATGTTGATGACCTCCTGTGTGGCCTTCAGCAGATGACCAAGCTGTCACTTGTTGTGTGGCTACATGGCACTTTGGGAGGTTATATGCACAGATATGCATTCCAGCACCTTTTGTATAAAGGGACATTGACACATATCAGTTCCGCTTAGTGGATTTTCTTATCAGGACTGATTCACTTTACAGCCGGCCTCCTCTTCAACCTGCAGCACAGACTAAGAAGGTGGAATTGGGCTCCAGGTTGAGAGGAAACTAGACCACTCACAGGCCTCGACTTATCTCAGCTTCAAACCAACCACACAATTTGGACGTGGTTAAATCCTTTTATCAGATGAGGAAACAAAAGACAGAGAGATTCAGCCATCTGTTACTACTTGGTCACACTGTGTCATAAACCAGAATTCACACTGACAAGTTGGATGATTACAGAGTCATTTCTCAAGGTAAGAGTACAGAGACAATCACAACAGCAACAGCCAACAAATGTGTTTACATCCCTAGTCACAGGTGTGCCTGAGTGCCCTGTCTCTCGTCAGCTTCTTAGGAAACCCAGCTACTTCCAAACCTTCATCAGCAACTTGCCTTAGGTCTCACCACTTCCAACGCTCTTGAGATGCTTCAAACATTTTTTGCCTATTGTCTTTCTGTCTTGGAACCGGGCAAGGACGCCCCTCCTCAGGGGAGTCCCAACGGTACTGACCATTCAGAACAAAGAAATCAGAGGAGTAGAGAACTGAGCCCTGAGATTTCAGCCCAGAAACAGTGCCATGCAACCTCAATCACATAACTGTGACTGGAGGAGGGCACGCGTTGAATGGGTAATGCAAATATCCTCCTAAAATCATTCACCTACATTCTCATAAAATGGTTAACCAGGAAGGCAACAGTTAAAATGATTTAAGACTGGCACGCTGCAATTGTCCAGAAAACTATTCTGAAAACAGGTTTCCTTGAAAAAAGGGAGGAGGTCATGTATACTGGGGGTGAACAGGACCTGGGATAGAGGCATTCCAAAAACCAGCTTAGTCCCCAAAACTCACCAGTCCCACTGCCATATGCAGCTGCATATGCCTTATTCACCCTCACCTCCAAGCCATGGTTCCCATATTTAGCTGCAAATTAGCATCTTCTTGGGAGCTTTTAAAAATGCAGATTCTCAGGTCTGGTGTCAAATCTGAAGAATAAGGATCCCTGCGGAGTGGGACTAGGAATTGGCATTTATTCAACTTGCCCTTATTTATCACCAGTGGATTTTAATGCAGACAATCAGTCCAGGAACCAGCTGTTTTAACGGACATTGGCACATAAGACAATTTTCTAGAAGCAAACCAAGTCCTCTGCCATTTAAATCAGAGTTCCTCGCTGTCTGAAACACTTCTGGGAGCTCTGAAGATATCTTCTGCAGCATGACAGCAGGAGCTCCTTAGTACAGCTCACCTCTCCTACCAAGTCCCATGAGCCACTTGTTTATTTTTCACATCTCTTCTGTGTAAGGAGATGCTAATAATTCCGTAGCATAGTATTTCAATTTGTATTCTGGTCCACAAAGGAGGCAATGCTGTGATGACAGACAAACCTATCACATGCTGTGGAACTATCTCAAAGCTTCTCTCTTTTCTCACATGCGGGTACCACAGCTGAAGCTCAAACCCTGGCTGAGATCCGCAATAAAAGAAGGACAGAGAGCCATTTAATTCACTTCTTATTCCCAAAGCTAGATTTCTGCTTATGTAAGCAAAGGCTTCTGGCTGGTTCCTCTTTGTAGAATAGATATCAAAGAACATTTGCAGAGCACGTTACAGTTTGCAAACCACTCTCTCTCTCATTACGATCTCATCTAATCATCAGAATCAAAGAGAAGTAGGTATTAATTCTTCCATTTAACCTAAAATGGCGGAAGCTCAGACATTTACCCTAGCTTTACCCTAGATCACACAGCTAGGAAATGGAAAAACACAATTTGGAACCAGGTCTTTTAAGTCTTCTCATACATTTGTCTTGCCTCTAAAAGGCCTAACGAATATTATTGAAGGAATAAATGAAATGATGGATGGATGATCTTTTATGAAACAAACACAATGGTAAAGATTCAAATTAACTTTAATATACCCTATTGACAATAACAAGGAAGTTGTCGAAACCTAACTAAAAACTCAGTGTGGGAAGTGGATTACCATACAGAAACCTAACGTGTGAATTTGCTCCTTGGCCTTTTCTCAGTAAGACAGTTGTCAGGAATGGGTCTTCTGAGCTATCACAGAGGAAGAACAACATATGATGAAGACTGGAACCAGAGCCTGAGTTTCAATCCCAGCTCTACTACTTACTAGCAGTGTGACCAAGGACAAGTCACTCAACTTCACTGTGCCTCAGTTTCTTTGTCCGCAAAATGGGAACAATAATAGTCATGCATAACATACAGTCAGTTGAGGATTTAAAAAACTAGATATATAATGCATTTTGAATTGTACCTAGCACACAGTAAGTTATTATACATTTCTTTTTCATTAGTAAAAATATCTGTTGACATATAACCAACTCTCAGTTGTCTGTGTGCTGATTATTCACTGGGTCTGAGGTTTTAGTTTGGGGGTGGTTTTGTACCTTCACAGATGACGATCTGTGTTCCTGATGCTCAGCTGCTCAGGGAAGGAGAAAGGAATTAACACTTGCAGGGCAAGTACCACATGCCAGGCACTATGCCAGACTTCACACCGGCCATCTTTCTTAATTCTCATAAACCACAAAGTTTCTATTACTGTCCCATTTTACAGATGAGGAAATCTAAGACTCAGAGATTTAAAAAAAAAAACACACACAAAAAAAACACAAAAACAAAAACCATAGCTGGTAAGTGGAAGGGAAGATTAAATCCAAGTCTTTCTCTTTTCTGAGCCCTTGCTCTTTCAGACTGTCTCTTGCTCAATATGGACACACATGCCATCCTTACTAAATTCAAACTACAAACACATGCCTTCCCTCAAATCATGCAGTCTGTTTCCGTCTAGCTTCGGTACTGAGGCAAATCCTGATGGGCTGTAGGAATCACTTCTCGGAAAATCAAAGGGCATATCCAGGATATTAGCAGGTCGCAGTTTTCTTCATGTGGACCTCTCTATAAGGCTGCTTGAGGAGTGTCCTCTTGACATGGTAGCTGTCTTGCTGCCTTGCTGCCTTGTCTAATCCAGTAGTTAGATTTTATAGAAGGTGATCTAAGAAAAAGCAAGGAAAAAGCCACAGCACCTTGTATGATCTAGTCTCTGTATTACTTCCACTTTATTTTTTCCTTAGCAGCAAGTCTCTAAGCTTACCCCACACCTAATACGATCAAAATTAAGCTCCACCTTTTAAAGGAAAGCATTTCAAAGAATTTGTGGGTATACTTTAAAACCACCAGAGATGTCATATACAAAGCAAAAAAATCTGTTACTTAGCAATAAATTTAATGAAAGATATTAAAAACCTTAAGAAGAATATTTTAACACTTTAGTGAAAGACATTTTAAAAGACCTAAATAAATGTAGAAATATATATTAGGTAGTCTCAAGAGCACTTCTCTCAAATTCGTTTATTAAATCAATTCATTTCTAATCTAAGGCCTCAACAGAACTTTAAAAACAATTTTTTAAAAATTTGAAAAGCAGATTCTGAAATTCCTATGGAAATTCAAAGGCCCAAGAATAGCAAATACACTCTTGAAGAAGAAAAAGTACAAGATTGAGGAACGTGCCCCATATATATCACAACTTCTTATAAAGCTTTATATCAATAGCAGTGAAAAACAGTCTAGAACTGTCTCAGAGATAAGCAAATTGGGTGATGGCACAGATCAGAGGGCCCAGACGCAGAGGCATGCCAAAAGGAGCACTGCAAATCATTTAGGGAAGAATGTATTACTTAATAAATCAAGCTGGGACAATTAGTTATCTATCTATGGGGGGAGAAAGTGACATTGTCTCCCTGACTCAGGCTGTATCTCCAAGTAAACATATTTCAGGTAAATTTAAAACTTAAGTGTACAAGGCGAAACTTTGAAAGTAAAAAAATGTAGAAGGATATGTTTTGTGATTTAATGGTATGGAAGGGCTTCTTAAGCAGATATAGAAAGGATAGCCACACAATGACTGATAAATTTAACTACATTAAAATGAAAAAAATTAAATATCAAAACCAGCCATAAAGAAAGCGAAAAAGACAAGCCATACATAGGAAAACTATTTTGAAGTAATCCACAAAATGTTCTTATCCTGAATACAAGATATTTCTCAAGTCTCAAGAGTGGACCTCTGTGTCAATGGATGTGAACTGTTCGCTTTAATAGATATCGGCAGGGAGTATTTGAAGAAGCTGTTAGCCATTCAAAGGGCTCACCCCCACCAGCAATAAATGTTATAGCTCTTTTTATATTTTGCCACTTTGAAACACGACTAAGAGTGAAACTGAATATTTTTCATTTGTTTTTATTATGGTATGTTTTATCATATAAAAGTGGGGCTTGGCATTGTTTTCTGGTTCCTGGCTCCACTGAAATAGCTGCAGCATATGTTTATTGGGTATTTATTTTACTGCTTTGTAAATTTCCTATTCATTTTCTTTTTTATTTTACTATTCAATATTTTCTTGGAGCTATGAACAAATTCAAAAATAAAAAGTATGTATAATGTGTATACACATTTAAAAATAGAGACAACTCCTTAATTTATCGATATGATTTTTGCTTCCAGAAACCCTGAAACTCTTGTTAAAAAAAGAAAAAATGCAAGAATAAGATAATTTGGTAAGATGGCTCAATATAAGGTACATATACAAAGAACAGAAATTTTTCTCCATGCTAGCAATAAGCACCTAGAAATGGAAATGTGGGATATATTTCATTTCCAGTGGTAGATAATGTAAATAAAGTAGTTTAGAAGAAATTGAACAAGGCAGACTTAGGATTTTATAAATATATAAAATCATAAAACAAGATATGACCAAATGGAAAGGGAAACTACTAAATAATCCTTCTATAGTTGTATCTGTCTAAAAGCAAGGAGGGGGAATGGGGTTGGTACAGGAGAACAATTCAGAATGTAAGTAAACTGGCATTTTCATTCTGTCATTCAGCAAATTTTTATTGGGCACTTACTAAGTGCCAGACTCAGCTACATACAAGTAATAATCCAGACCTAGTCCGTATTCTCATGGAGCTGCTTTAACAATAATGAAAGACAAGGCTTTATAAAATCATAACACATGAGGGTCAATAGAAGAGACCTTGGATATCACCTATATTCATGCATTATTTGACACATGTGGAAACAGGCCCAGACAGAAGATGTGACTTGTTAAAGTTCAGATTGCTAGTAAGTTGTCAAGCTGGGATGAGAATTCAGCTCTCTTGACTTCTTCAACATACCATTCTGCCTCTCGGATTAGTCTGTGGGATTTCAACTATGCTCAGCATTGTCTAATCCAGTACTTAGATTTCATAGTGCACTTATACACACACATGGCATCAGACTTGAGGAAAACTTGGCACTGTGATGGTGCTCAAACTCTTTGCATATTTTGTTAGAGAACGAGTAGGGTACCTACAAACAAGGGAATACCAGGCAGCCATTAAAAAATTGACGTAAATCTGGAAATAGATCTACATATGGAAAAATAACTATTATTTATCATTAAGTGAATAAAGAAGGTTATAGAATGTTACATTTATCATCCTGTATATGTAAAATTATACATAAAAATACAGGTGTGTGAAATTATACAATATGTAAAATCATATGTATAATTGTATATATGTGGATATACATAGGTATGTGCATACATATAGGATGTGTGTATATATATAGAGATATAGATAGATAGATAGATAGATAGATAGATAGATAGATAGATAGATAGATAGATAGAGATACAATTATTTCTGGATGAATAGTCCCCACGATGTTAAGTAGTTATTTGGGAGTGTAAAATATAAATAAGGTGGATTTTATTTTCTTTGTACATTTCTCTATTGTCAATTTTTTAATATTGATATGATATCTTTTTTAAAGCAATAAAATTTAAAAGACAGATTGCTCTGAACAACTCCAGGTACCAGGGGCATGACTATTGAGTTGGAACATGGACATTGGATGTAGAGATCACAGCAGGACCTAGTCATCCAGAAACAAACATGAAGAAACGAATAAAGATTTACGACCCAATCATGCACCTTTCTAGCTTACAAATCATCTGGAGGAGGCTGCATCCTTGATGAAACCTTAAGCCAGCAGCAGCCATGGACTGCCAATCTTCGGGCATCTTGGCACAGGAAGAAAACGTCTACATATAAAAGCCCTTCCTTAATGTTCTTTCAGTTACCTGTAGCTGAATGTAATCCTAAAATATGCATGCAATAAAACCTCAGTAAATTAACCTTTGTCATATTTTGTGATGTTCTTACATAGTAGGAGCTAAAATTTACTTTTGCCAAATTAATTTTAAAACAAATCAAGAATGAAATTATGGTGGTAAGGAAAATCATTATCTTCCTTGAAAGAATAAGCTACTGAACCACAAGCCCTTAAGCATTGCCAAGCACAGGGTTACATACAAATAGATGCTATTTCCACTATAATAATTTATATATATTTCATCATTCTTTTACTAATTTACTAATTTACTAATTTACTAATCCATTCCAATTGATCTTCAGTCCAGAATACTGACTTTTCTCATGAAGTTCTATAAAATCAGCTGCATTGCTTTAAAGTTTAATCTTATCAACATAAGAACAATATAACCACAAATATATTTTATAAATCTATTATTTATGCTTTTCAGTGAGTACAACCTCCCACACACACATTCATCCCCTGAGGTCTAACTCTTCTGTTCTGATTTTATGAGTAACCTTTGCAATGCAGAGATACGATATTTTAGAAAGCTGCACGGGAGGCATTTACCTATATTATACAATTTTGCCATGACTGATAGATAACTTTTGATCAATACTAAGACAAAACAAACAAACAAAAGAAAAACCAGAAAAAAACAAGAAAGAGTTTTTGGAGTAAAACTACATATGCAATTTGAATAATGTAATTGATTCATCATTAATCACTTGTAATCCTTTCCCTTTGCCACATTTATTATCCTTAGATTTTCAGAGAATGGTTCTATTCCAATGTTCTTCACATACCATCTGTTCAAGTACATTCCTTATATTCTTACTAGGTTTTCACAGATGCCACTTTTTAAATAGGCAAATCTCTTCAGGAGTATCATCTGGCTCCCGTCTCTCCTATTCCAGGGAGCTCCTAGTCATTGCAGGAATACCAGTGTCCTAGCAGATGTTCCATACTCTCTGGCATATTTCCCTCTCTTAGAAAGAGTTCTTGAATGCAAATTTTAAGGTGAAAAAAAAATTGGGGTGCAAGCATTTTCTGTAAATGCTTTCCCTCTCTCTCAAATGCAGTTCTCAGTAGCCTCATTTCTGCTCTTCTGGAGACCCGGTCAGAGGGAGTCTCTTTGCTCAGAGTACAGGAAGCAGAAACAAACACAGAGAGACAGAGACCAGGGAAAACACTAGAAAACCAAAGGAAGTGAGATGCAAAGCTGTGTCGAATTATATGAGGCTACGCTTTTTAAAGATCAACTGAGTTTATTCCATCATGGAAATTAAGCAGCATTCTGGTTTGGGCAGAAGAGAACTGATTGTTTTTGGCAGGTATGTGAAATACAACTGTGACTACCTACTCAATACAAAATGGAGGACCGAGAAAGTTTCCAAGGAATTAGATCACTGAAGTCAATTAGTTTGGACAACTGAGCCCAGTTCTTTATTAAATGCCAGGATATGATGTTTAGATTACTCAAAACACTCCTTCCAGGTCTACACCTCCTTTGTTCCACATGAACACAAAGTAAAAACTATATGCAGCGATGCTGAAACAATGTCAAGTTATTAGAAAAGGGCACTGGACAGGTGTTAGAATGGGATTCTAGAGTCAGACGTGTATTAATTCACCTCTCTATGGGGATCCTGAGCAAGTGGCCTGATTTATCTGACACCTCAGTTTCCTGATCTCTAAAGTGAGCAGTAGGACTCGTTAACCACTGGGTCACTTCCAGCTTGAAGGAAGCACGGTGCCTGATACACAGTACGTATGTTCACACTTCATGTTGAATTTGATTGCATCCACTTCCAAAATGGTGTAACAGATGTCAAGATCTGTTGCGTCAGCTGAGGCAAAAAGAACAAAAAGAACCACGTTGAAAGTCTGTCTATGCATGTTTAGGAGAAACGATAAATGAAGACGAGAAACCAAGGTGATGGTTTTCTAAGTAAGGCACACATCGTTACGGGCTGCCTATTCTGCCACTGCAGGACAAACGAAGTGCCCTGAGGGGCTGCTAGATAAATCTCAGATTGTGGATGCAGCTCTGCCAGCCACTCACCAAACGACATCAGTCAAGAAACCTGCATCTCTGAGTCGCAGCTTCTTCAACTTTAAAAGAGAGAGCTAAAGAGAATGGGTGGGTTTGGGAAAATGGGTGCACCCTCGATTTAAGCCAGGTTACATCGATGAAAAGAATGTGCAGTTACAGCTTCTCTTCTCCCCATCACTCTCTTCCTTTTTCCAAACTCACAGACAACTTTGATTTGGTCAGCAGTGATTTCTGCAAAGACACTTTGCAGTCAGTCGTTGTTCCCATTTATTACACACTTCACCTATGATGAGACAGGCCAATTTAAAAAGAAGGAGGTGAACAAATACCTATGTAATTCAATTATTGGGAAAAATTCACCAGGCTTAGTGGGGGCTTTAAAAAAATGTTTTGTTTCCTTTATTGGAAGTTGGAGAGATTGCTGTGTTTTGTAATTTATTTGTTTTGGTGTGGGTATTCATCATCCAGTTCCTCATCTCAACTTCCCACGTCACAATTATAATCTTACTCCTTTACTGACAGGGACATCAAAGGTCTTATGAGGAGTGCAAGTGAATTTCCCGAGTAAACACTAAACTTCTCATCGCACCCCCAACCCTGGCTTCCAGGGTTTATAGTGCTCTTCTTACCATTTGCCTTAGTTTCTCCCTGTGACTACTCTCACCCCAAGCCATCCTGAATCTCTATCTGTCCTGAACTCTCCCACCCCAAGCTCAGCCTCCACCTACTCAGACTTCTCAACCCAGTCCCACCACTCTATTCACTGTCCTATCAAGATTGCTTCTCCCCTGTCTCATTCCCTCTGGTCTCAGTGGCTGTAGGCCCGTTTAAAGGGGCAAATTCATACGACTAAGGGGTTAATGTCTTTAAAAACTCATTGCTCCTTTAAAAACTCATGGCACTGGACATTGATAAGAAACTGATCTAGACACAGGTAATACCTTCACACTGCCTTGTGCAACATGGTAGCCACTAGCGACACGTGACTATTTCAATTTAAATATAATTAATTACATAAGATTTAACATTCTGTTCAAGCCATAAGGATATTTCTGTCAGCACAGGAAGTTTTATTAGTCAGCACTGCCTTAACACAAAGGAATTAATTTGAATGGTGGACTGTGAATGTGCTCATTATTTCTATGCTGAGAAACTTTACAGGTGCTAAAAATAAATATATTCATGTATTATAGGTATAAAACTCAGGAATTGGGGGAGAAGCCAGCTGGATGAGGGAGAGATGACCATCTTTTGGTGAGTATTATATGTGAGGGTTTGGGCACAGGCAGGCCAACTGAAGGTAAAGTAGAGGGGCATGCTCTTTTTTATATTAACTAGAAATCATCCAACAACCCATTATACAGATAAGAAAACTGAGGTAGAGATTAAGTAATTTCTCCAATGCTTTGGCACCAGCCTGCAAAAATAAGTCTGTTTGAATTCCAACGTCCTTTCTGTTTTTCCATGCTGCCTATCAATCTCTGTCACCAAGGAAAAGCCGGTGGGACTCCCAGCCAGTGTTCTAGCCAGTGTTCCTCACAGCTCACTCATTTTTTTCTCCCTTCGTAGTAGGGATGGGGCTATGTCTGTACAGAGCAAACAATTTTTTGGCATTTTCTTTTGAGATAATTATGGATTCACAAGTAGTTGTAAGAACAATACAGAGAGGTCTTGCATGTCCCTTCACAATATCCATATTTTAATCTGTTACATATCGATACTCTGCTTGGGGCTTGAGACACAGAGGCAAGTTTGTCTTTGCCCTTGGAGACTTTAGAGGCCAGTGGGGAGCATATACATGAATAATTAATATAAAGTTGGTTAAAACAAAAATGTCATGCATTGTCATCTATATACTGTGTTTCCCCAAAAATAAGATCTAGCTGGACAATCAGCTCTAATGCATCTTTTAGAGCAAAAATAAATATAAGACCCGGTATTATATTATATTATATTATATTATATTATATTATATTATATTATACCCGGTCTTATAGTAAAATAAGACCGGGTCTTATATCAATTTTTGCTCCAAAAGACGCATTAGAGCTGATTGTCCAGCTCGGTCTTATTTTCGGGGAAACACAGTATTAGCAAGTAACAAAAATAGTAATGATATTCTAGCTAAGCTACTGTGAAAGAGACACTGCCATACTTTACTGGTAAGGAAAATGAGAAAGCAAGTTAGCAATATGTATGAAATATTTTGATCTTTCAGTTAGTATTTTTTGAGCACTTGCTATGTGCCAGGCATAGATTCTGGGGGAAACTGGTGAACAAAGAAGACACTGTCCAACCCTTCTGGAACTGAGAGTCTACTCCTATTTATAGCAGATAAGCTTTTGTGAAAAGTACTGTCACCAGTGACGTAAAGATGTCACGGAAGCACACGGAGGGGAGTTGAATTCAGCCTTAGGTGATTAGGGAAGGAAATAGTCTTCCATCTATTAAATGATAATGATAAATAGGAGTTAGCTAGAGGAAGAGGAGACAGTGCGTTGTGGAGACAAAGTGTTTTAAACAGAAGGGATAACAGGAACAGCACATGGGAAGGCTCGGAATTAAGAGAATGGCCTAAAATCTCTGGTAAAGCTGTCTCAAGGAATAGCCCGAAATACAAAAAGAGAAACAGAAACAGAAAAAACCTGTCAAACATTGACTTTTATCACATCATTATTTATAATAGTGGAATATTGAAAGATATCTATTTCAATGAAAGGGATTTGGTCAACTTATCGATGGTACATCCACAATATGGAATATTTTGTAGCCATTTAAAATAATGCTTACAAAGTATTTTATAAAATACCAAAAATGCCTATGTTAAAATTTTGTTTGAAAAAAGGCAGGATACATAATTTTATATCCAATATGATCACAACCATGTTAAATGTGTGTGTGTGTGTGTGTGTGTGTGAAATTACATGGAAGTAGACAGGTTAAAATGTTAGTTGCCTTTGGAAGGTGAGATTATAGGTGATTTTTATGTATATGCTTTTATTAGCATGATAATTAGCAAAACCCAGCTCTACCATCTGTGCAATCTCGGGCAAGTCACTTAACTTGTGTGGCTGAGTTTCCTCACCTGTACAATAGAAATAATTATAGCACCTATATGATAGATTGTTGTAAGCATTTTCATAGTACAGCATCAGGGCAAGCTACTACTATTATTGTATCAATTATTAGCATTCTGCTATTTTTTAATTTTTCTATAATGCACTTATATAACTTTTATAATAGGAAAATTTTTACATCACTCTTCATTAAAATAAGTGCCTTACATTGTTCATGGCATGTGTTTTTTAAATGAGAACATGGAAAAGGGGTGGCTAACCCACCTTGGGGAAAGAGAAAGATGTCAGAGAAGGGTCACTGAGAGAGAAAGATGCTGTCTGAGCTGACTTTTGAAGAACAAGGGCCTAGGGAGAGGAAGGGCAGAAGGGAATTCAAGACAAATGGAACATCACGCAAACACGTAGAATCTTAGTAATTCAAGGCGTGGAGACCATCCAGTCCTACTTTTCACCCCTGCAGGTCTCCCTCTGCCCCGTGCCCTAGATTCCTAAATACATTCAGGAAAAAGGAGCAGACCACTTTCTGAGCAAACCCATCCCGCGACTGGATGGTTCTCTGTTAGAGAGTGTTTCTACCTATGGGTACTCATCTACCATTGCACTCGCACGCATACACCTCAGAGCAAAACCTAAGCAACACACCCACACCAACAGACACATTCGGGGTGTAGGAGTCACCCAAATGTGGTCATCTAGGCAATATTCCTCACTCCGTTGCATAGGTGTGGTGCTTGTGCTTAGCTTTGAGATGCCTTACCAGCTTATTCACTCTATTGTTTTTAAGTACAAAAGCCATAAGAGTGTTGAAAGTTTAGGTAAGCAGTATGACATGATGGCAATGGAAAGAAAGTTTAAAAATATGAAAATAATGATACTTTTCCTCTTAATAATTATAAAAAGTATAATTGATTCTGAAGAAAAAAAGTGAATTTATGCAATATGTAAAAACTATTGTGACACTATTTGGCACAATATAAAGAAGGGACAGAATTGGAAAACGGTTAAGTATGTAGCTAGAGAAACAACATCAATATTGTATGCCAATAGGAAAACACTAGAAATACATTGAGGAACTTGCAGGTTAGAGCTAGTGAGAGACTTTATTGTAAGCTTGTAGGTCTGAGCTCTATTGGAAGCTAAACAATATCAGCAAAATGTTACACTAATAAATACAGACCTTGTTATTACTCTTACCTCTCCCAACACCTTTGAAATATAGTTAAACCTGAACTACATGAGAAAGATAGCATTACAAATCAGTGAAGAGAAGAGATCATTCGATAAGTTTGTTGGGACATCTGGATAAGAAACTGGAAAATAAAGCTGGATCCCAACTTCACTCTTTACATCAAAATTAATTCCTGGTGGATCAAATCCTTAAATGTGAAAAATGAAACTATAAGAAAAAAATTTTTAAGAATTACAGATAGGTGAAGACATAACATCCAGAAGTCATAAATGTTTTCCATGGGAAAGATCTCACCAAAGGATAAACTCAGAAAAAAATATTCATAGTTCATACCAACCGCAAAAGGTCTATTTTCATGGTATATAAAACTCTCCTACAAATCAATAAGAAAATACCAGCAACTCAACAGAAAATAGAAAAAAAAACATGACAGCTCTTAATCTACATGAAAATATGTTCAATTGCATTCATCATAAGAGAAGTATTAATTAAAATTAACCCACATATTTTTCACCTATAAAATAGGGAGAGCACATTCTCATACATTGACGGTGAGTTTGTAAGTTGGTAAACTTTTACAAGGGGGACTTTGGCATTATAAATCAAAATTACGAATGTGAGGTCTTTGACCTAGCCCACCTCTAACAATTTATCGTGCATAGATCCTAACATATGTAAAGTAATGTATGTATACAGTTATTCATTGCACCATTCTTTATAAGAGCAAAGACAGATACGGTGTCTAATCATTATGTTGTTTTGTACACCTGAAATTCATAAGAAATAAAAAAATAAATGTTGTCATCTCTAAATAAGAAAAAAATAAATAAAAGCAAAGATAGAAAGCAACCTAAATGTCTATAAATACCAGTTTATGAAGAGGCTATTTTCAAAATGAGCAGATCTTTACGTTCAGCTATGAAAACGTCTCTAAAATATAGTTAGTTGAAAAAAGCAAAATGTATAGCATACAATAATTTGTGTTAATAATAGAGAGTTATTCAGATGATAGATGGAGATACGTTTTTGCTTATATATGCTTACAATATTTCTGTAAGGATAACCAAAAAGTACTAATGGTGATAAGAAACTAAAAGTACTAAACAACCCCCTCAAAGGCACACTTGATAGCTGGAAATCTGGGTTGAGAGAGAGAAAAAAGTTGTTATACATCTTTGTACCTTTTGAATGTTTTCTCTTAAACATGTATAAGCTAATCAAAATAAAACGAATTTAAAAACAAATTCCCTGCTCCACGCAAATCCCTTCTTCTTCTCTGCTTTCCCTGTAGTTTTTACTCACTTTTCTGTTGTGTTTACATATTTATATCACCTACAATACCATGAGCAACTTGAGGGCTGCGACTGTGCCTCCATTGAGTTTCCATCTCCAGCATCTAGCACAGTGACTTACACATGAAAAGAGACGTTAAAAAAGTGGTATCTTGAAGAGTGACAAAGACCCTTTCCTTGGAAGGAAGTCTGGCCACCCTCACATATGGCCTAATACAGCAGCTGAGCAGTTCTGCAAGGCCCTGAGAATATTCACATACCAGTCCCGGGATTCTACCTTGAAACATGCCCTATCTTTTAAGAGAAGGGATGACAAAAAAGAAACAGAGACAGAGAGAGATCAAAACTGAAATTGAGCCACAGTCTACAGCCATTTCAGTTGATTTCATCCCAGCACAGGTACAAGGAGCACAGGCCTAATGGATGGCCCACATTTTTATTAGCAATAATCTCTGCCACCTCCTGATTATGTGGAGATTTAAGACCACATAATCATCCTCTACGTCACAGAGTGGAGGGAGAGGGGGAGGAAACAGGATAAGAGGTTCTAAATCCCTCCTAACACTTGCTTCTTCCCTATCAGCAAGATTAGAGCAGTCCAGAGCTGTCTGCATATGCGTTCAGACCCCGCAGGCAGGCTGGGCTGCCCAGGGCCTGAGGAGGGGGTCCCTCTGAGAGCGATGGCTGGGCCCCCAGCTCTGTGGTCCAGGGCATTCTAAGACAGTGCAGGGCACGTGATCCTTCCTCCTGCTAGCAGTGAGCAGACTGGGGACCCAACGACAGCCAGGAAGGAGAAGGAAAGGGTCTGCTTCTCGCCGCCATGCTGAAACAGAGCGAGAGGAGGCCGTCTTGGAGCTACAAACCCTGGAACACTACTGAGTGTGACAATGCACCCCACGCAGCAAACCACCACCACCGCAGGAGTGTCTGCTCCTTGGGGGGCTGTTCCGGCTCCCAGGGCAGCACCCTACCGTGGACGGAGGGCAACTATAACTACTACATCGAGGAGGATGAGGATGGAGAAGAGGAGGGGGACGACTGGAAGGACGAGCTGGCTGAAGAGGACCAGCAGCCAGAGGCCGCCCAGCGGGAAGACCACGCCGACTCTCCCGCTGTACTGTCCACGCTGAACGTGAACGTGGGCGGCCAGAGCTACCGCCTGCACTCCCCCGAGCTGGCCTGCTACCCCAAGACGCGCCTGGGCCGCCTGGCCACCTCCACTCGCCGCAGCCACCAGCTGGGCCTGTGCGACGAGTACGAGGCGCAGACGGACGAATACTTCTTCGACCGCGACCCGGCCGTCTTCCAGCTCATCTACAACTTCTACGTGTCTGGGGTCCTACTGGTGTGTGACGAGCTGTGCCCGCGCAGCTTCCTGGAGGAGCTGGGCTACTGGGGCGTGCGGCTCAAGTACACCCCGCGCTGCTGCCGCATCTGCTTTGAGGAGCGGAGGGACGAGCTCAGGGAGCAGCTCAAGATCCAGAGCGAGCTGCGCGCCCAGGCGCAGGCGGAGGAGGCCGAGGAGCGCTTCCGCGACATGCGCCTCTGTGGGGCGCAGCGGCGCCGCCTCTGGAACCTCATGGAGAAGCCTTTCTCGTCCGTGGCCGCCAAGGCCATCGGGGTGGCCTCGAGCCTCTTCGTGCTCATTTCCATCGTGGCGCTGACTCTCACCACGGTGGAGGAGATGCAGCCGCACGCGGAGCGGGGCAGCCCGCGGCCCCTCCTGGAGCACGTGGAGATGCTGTGCATGGCCTTCTTCACGCTGGAGTTCCTCCTGCGCCTCGCCTCCACGCCGGACCTGCGGTGCTTCACGCGCAGCGCCCTCAACCTGGTGGACCTGGTGGCCATCCTGCCATTCTACCTGCAGCTGCTGATCGAATGCTTCACAGGCGAGGACCAGCCGCGCGGCCAAGGCTCGGCCCGGGAGCGCGACCTGGAGACGGTGGGCAAGGTGGGCCAGGTACTGCGCGTCATGCGCCTCATGCGCATCTTCCGCATCCTCAAGCTGGCGCGCCACTCCACCGGCCTGCGAGCCTTCGGCTTCACGGTGCGCCTGTGCTACCAGCAGGTGGGCTGCCTGCTGCTCTTCATCACCATGGGCATCTTTTCCTTCTCCGCCGCCGTCTACTCAGTGGAGCACGACGTTCCTGGCACCAACTTCACCAGCATCCCCCACTCCTGGTGGTGGGCCGCGGTGAGTACGGTGGTCCTGGGCTTGGTCACCCTCCTCCCCAGCCAGGCAGGAGCCGGCCCTCCCTTTCCTTGCTTATGAGCCACCTTGCCTTGTGCAAGGACCATGGCATCGCTGCCTTAACAAAAACGGGTGGGTGGGAGAGGGTTGGAAAGACATAGACACTGCAGTCCAGTAAGCAACTGAATTTGACTTGCTCCTAGGACTCTCCAAACCTAGATTTGGTTTTAAACCCCTTGACAGACAGATTTTAAGGGGGAGTCATTGTTGATGCATGTGGGAAGCTTCCTCATCATCATTCGTGTTATTTGTCATTCAGTGAACACCTATTGTCCAGAGTAGTTTATAAGTTTATCTTAACCCTGAGGTGGTTATGACCACTATTTCTATTTAAAACACGACAAATTGGAAGTGGCTTTAATTTTTTAAGGAAACTGTAGACTTTATTCAGTAGAGGAAGTGAGATTTGGCTAAACACCGGCAAGCCTAACGGAAATCCTACTGGTTCTAGTTAAATCTGAGTGCGTAAAGAAGCATCTAAAACTGAAACTTGCTCCAATGCCACTAAAATTCTTTCAGGACTGGATATTATTGCCCCATTTTACAGCTAGAGGAACTGAGATGCAGAGAGTTTGTGTGTAGACACACAGCTAGAGGTGACAGAGCGAGGACTAAACCCTAAGTCTGTTCAGCTGCAAAGTCCATGGCCTTTCCACACCCCAGCACTGCCTCTTTCATGCTTTAGTTCGTCTGCAGGCCTCACAGCTAATATATTGGTTATTTTGTCGTTGCTTTCTTTGGTATTTGCCTTTTATAATAACTTATTCCATTTACTCACATACCTCATTTTGGGGATGCTAGACTAAATCCCTGAATACCCATGTCCCTGAAAATGCTGATTGGGTCTCCTCAGGTCAGTGAATAAGTTGACTCATGTATATAGGGAAGAACTGGGCATATGGTTTCCTTATTTTGTTTTTTAAGGTAGATTATTTGTAATGCCTTTAAAGACAGTAAGCAAATATAACCAGTTTCTCCCATGTTAGAAAGTCTGTATCTTCAACATTAACACTGGGTGTGTCAGACCCCACAGTCTGGTGTGCACTAAGACAAACCAACCCAAGGCTCGATCATGTTTCCCCAAAAATAAGATCTAGCTGGACAATCAGCTCTCATGCGTCTTTTGGAGCAAAAAGTAATACAAGACCCGGTATTTACTATATTATATATCATATTGTATTATATTATATTATATTATATTATATTATATTATATTATATTATATTATATTATATTATATTATATGATAGACTGGGTCTTATAGTAGAATAAGACCAGGTCTTACATTAATTTTTGCTCCGTAAGATGCATTAGAGCTGATTGTCCAGCTAGGTCTTACTTTCGGGGAAACACGGTAACAGTGGATTGCAGTGGGATGGAGGATTTGGATTTAGATTCTATTCCCAGATCTGCCAGTAATGAACTGTGACCCTGAATAACGAGCTGTTATTACTTACTCCGTCACTCCCTGTCCTCGGTTTTCTCATCTCTAAAATAGGAGGATGGAGACCTCTACAGTTCACTGAGTCTTCCTTCCCTGGAAAGTGAGTGCTCATATGTACAACACGATTTGTGAGCTTTCTTCATAGTGACGGGATGAGGTTAGGCTCTTCCAAATGAGCTACCCAAATGCTGCGCCTCTGATCATGTTCCAAATAATGAAAGGTCATCCCCATAGTAGATAAACCCAGTGTACAGATTAAGCTGATAGAGGATGATTTGTCCCCAGCAACTGACATTTACTTTGGAGGCGAGTAAAGCGGGAAGGAAAAAGAGCAAATCTACATGCTGATGATATAATTCCAAGTTTTAGATAGTCAAGTTTCCATTCATCCAAATATCTCAGAAGGCTACATATATAAGCTGGGCTTAGTAAAAATACTCTATATTTTAAACCCACAAAAGTTTTTGTTAGTTTGCATATTAAGATTTTCCTAAAATTTTTTAAGTTACTCATTTTTTTCAGTTACAGTTGATATTCTTTACTTTATATTAGTTTCAGATGTACAGCATAGTGGTTAGACTTTTATATATTTTATGCAGTGATCCCCTAGTACCCACCTGGCTCTAGATATAGTTGTTACAACGTTATTGACTATGTTCTCTGTACTGTAGTTTACATCCCTCGTGACTGTTTTGTAAGTGCCAATTGGTATTTCTTAATTCCTTCACCTTTTTCACCCAGCTCCCCAACCCCCTCCCCTCTGTCAACCATCAGTTTGTTCTCTGTATCTATGAGTCTGTTTCTGTTTTGTTTGTTCATTTACTTTGTTTTTAGATTCCACATATAAGTGAGAGCAGTCTGACTTATTTCACTTAGCATAATATCCTCTAGGACCATCCATGTTGTCACAAAGGGTAAGATTTCATTCTAGTTTTATAGCTGAATAATATTCTACTGTGTGTGTGTGCTTATGCATGTATGTGTGTGTGTGTGATGTCTTCTTTATCCAATCACTTATTCATGGGCACTTGGGATGCTTCCACGTCTTGCCTATTGTAAATAATGCTGCCATGAACATAGAGATCTTTTCAAATTAGTGTGTTGGATTTCTTCGGATAAATACCCAGAAGTGGAATTGCTGGGTCATAAGGTAATTCTATTTTTAATTTTTTGAGGAACCTCCAAACCATTTTTCATGGTGGCTATACCGGTTTATAATCCTACCAACAGTATATGAGAGTTCCCTTCTCTCTGCATCTTCACCAACATTTGTTGTTTGCTGATTTATTGATGATAGCCATGCTGACAAGTAAGCGGTGACATCTCATTGTGGTTTTTGCATTTCTCTGATGATTCGTGACGTTGAGCAACTTTTCCTATGTCTATTGGCCATCTGTATGTCCTCTTTGGAGAAATGTCTATTCAGGTCCTCTGCCCATTTTTCAATTGGATTGTTTGTTTTTTTGGTGTTGAGTAGTATGAGTTCTTTATAAATTTTGGATTTTAACCCCTTATCATATGTATCATTGGCAAATCCCTTCTCCCATTCAGTAGGCTGTCTTTTGTTTTCCTGATTGTTTCCTTTGCTGTGCAAAAACTTTTTAGTTTGATTTTTATAAAAATTTTGTTGCTGATATTGGATTTTTTCTTTTGAAATAATTTCCTGAAGTACATGTCCATTAATCCCATTTAATTTCTTGGTCTGTTTAATATACAATAATGTTTAGCATTTTCAAATTATCCCCCTTTTATAGTAACAAATTATTTTACTCAAGACCAGTGTTTTCCATAAATTGTACAATAAAAATGATAATTGACATTCAGGTTTTATCTATATCTATATTTATATCTATACATATGTAAATAGATAGACTTTTTTTTTTTTAACCAATGTGAGCTATCTTTTGTGGCCATTACCTTTATCAGATACTATTTTCACAAGCCAACACTTGCACATTTCAACTTTACCATTTTCCAACCTTAACTTTTACCAATGGCCTTTGTCCATTTTATTATCTGAGAATTATTTATACTAGTAAAAAGAATTGTGAGTTAGATAAAAGACTGATAACTTGTATTGGTTTCTAAACTAATCTATGAAAACAATAAGAGCAATTCCCCTTGAACACTCTAGGACTACCGTATTCCTCAGGACGGATTTTCATTAATCCAATGCTGCTGATGTTGCATATTGTGTACTCAGGGTTTGTAGTCTCAGTAGAGCAAAGAGAAAAGAACACTGTCCAAATGATGGAGACAAAATGTCTTGTCTCAAGTGGAGTACAGCATCAGGAATATAGACAGTGGAAATGTAACGGCTCTGTGCGATGTCAGAGGGATAGTGGATGGGGGGTGGGGAGTTGACACAGTGTGAGGGATATAAATGATAAATGTCTAACTATTACATTGTTTTGTGCACCGGAAACTAATAAAAAAAAAACAGGCAGTGACAAAAAAGTAAAAAAATATATATATATCTTGTCTCTTTCCTTATGTAGATGCAGAGTAAAAGGATACAAAATATTAGGGCCAATTCCTCATGTTACCCACAAAAATCCATAGTACTCATTCACTGAGCTAGAATTTGTTGAACATTTCCAATTTGCCAAGTATTATTCTAAACACTAGGAATAGTGAATGATTAAAAAAACAAAAAAAGTTGAAGTTCTTTCCCTCATGGAGTTTATGTTCTAAAGGAGAAAGATAATAATTTCAGGTATCAGTGTGTCTTGTATAGGACAATCAAATAGAGAGTGACTTGGATGGCAGAATCTACCTTTGATGGGATGGTCAGAGAAGTCCTCTTGGAGAAGATCACATTTAGGTAAAATTTGAACAATGAGAAGAAACTCATCTAAATAGACATGACTAAACAGACAGGAGAATCTGAGAAGTTGAATACTGGAAGTAACTCTGACCCAAAGATCTCCAAGCATTTTATTGATTATCTATCTCATAATGAAAAAGTTTTTGAGCACACACCCATGATAAATGTGTAATTAGTTATTCATAAATTCTAAGTTATATATTGCCACAATAATGATAGATCACAAACCACCCCAAAACTCAATGGCTTAAAATGCCAAGCATTTCTTTAGCTCATGAGTTTGCAAGCCAGCAATTTAGACTTGTTTCAACTAGAAGGTTCTTCTCATTTGGCCTGATGTAAGTCACTCATATATCTGATGGTCAGCTTGTTGACAGCTAGGATGAAGGAGAAACCAGGCTACTTGTCTTTCATCCTCCAGCAGACACGTATCTATGGCCATAACAAAGAACGAGAGAGAGAGAGAGAGAGAGAGAGAGAGAGAGAGAGAGAGAGAGAGAGAAACAGAGAGCCCAATCATGCAAGCACTGTATAAGTTTCTGTTAATGCCATTTCCTCAACCCATCGCCCAAGTCACAAGGCCAATCTCAGAGTCAAAGGGCACACAGGTTAGCCCACACACTATCGGAAAGCAGTGCAAAGTTATATGGCACAGAGCTGGGATATAAGAGGACATAAAGAATTAGGTCCCATAATATAATCATTCTACTGCGGTAAGATATTCCTGCTGAAATATATCATACGCATCGGAAAACATACTCACACTGAATTTTTAAAGATGGGGTAAAGAGTAATAGGACTGATATTTTCTTCCTCCATCCCAGTGCTGAATCCCTTATGGTAGTCATCCACATCAGAAAAAGATTCTCTACTCCATTCTTCTGTGTGTGTTAGTGCTGTCAGACTACCTCAAATCTGACTTGCTTTTAAAAATCTTCCCTCTCTCTATGCTGAGGATCCTGCAACCATCCTCTGTGCAACTCAGGGTTTTAAGAGGAATACAGTAGTTTTCATCATTGTGAGTTCTCCTACAGCTACGAAACAAATCCCTCATGGACACTAATGTCTGCAAATGTTCATGCATTAGGATATAAGATAGACCGGTCCTGCTCATCCATCAAATGGAGGTCCTTTGTGAGCACTAATGGAATAGCAAACATATGTAAACTGCTAGCCTGTAGTACACCTGAAATAAATAGAAGCTACTATATCTGACTAGTTAATAGTCCTTATCAGATGGAAGCAATAACCTTTGTTTCCAGATTCATTTTGGGGAAAATAAAACAGAAGTGATTCCTTCCCTACTGGGGAAAGAGAGAGACTGTGAGACGTACAAAAGGGTTAGCTATTCTATCGTGGGAGGGCTTCTGAGTGTCCAGATAAATAGGCCCACGCTTGGAGCAGCTCCAGCCATAATGGGGGCTCTCAGGGTTGCCTGGGTGTGGGAACTGCATGGCACAGCTCAACGAGAACAATTAGCTCTATGATGAAGCTATAATCACTGGCCTCCAGCGTGGCTGTGTTTTTAAGGAGAAAAGGGCCATTGGACTGTTCAACAAACCATTGCCTTCTGAGCTTACCAGAGCAACTTAAAGCTGTAGAAACCAAATAGGAAACTATGTCATGAACTCATTCCTTCAAAAAATAACAAAAACTCTTCAAAAAAGAAAATTGACCTCTAGCTGAGGCATCAGATAATTGTGCCCCAGAGACATTGCTCCTATCTTTGTCCTAAAGTATGATATCATTTCCTTGCAAACTGGTGGTACTTACAAGATCACTGAGCTTTATTTTATTTTTATTGATTGCTTGCTTTGAGGTGCTGATTGGGAAGATGAATCAGTCAAGTTAGAATCAGGAAAACAGGAAACTGTGTGGGTGTTTTAAAGAGGGAACTTGATAGAGGGAAATAGATACATGGGGTTAGAAGGCTAGAAGCAAAAAGGAGAAACCAAGATAACCCAAAGATTGGTAACTGTAGGTAACAGCGATCGACCCTAACAGCGATCGACCCTAGAATTGGAGGAACCAGTAGAAGGTAGAGCCACCAGAACCAAGCAGTACAGAGGAGGAACCTCATTGTAGCTGTTGCAGGAATCTTGAAGATGACAGCATGAGGTCGGTGCCAGCTATGCTGAAAGATGCCTGAGCCACAGAGAGCTGCTATTGGAGGATGATAACAGAGACAGAAGCAGGAACAGAGCCCCTTATCACCTCATTGCACCTTCCAGTCTCCCAACAGTGTCTCTCATTGGCAGAACATAACTGGAAGACAGTAGGCAAGGGAATCTGGGAAATGACCTTTGCAGACTCCTGGCTGCAGAGTTACAGAATAGAGTACAGAAGAAGGTCGGATTTGAGACTGAGAGACAACAGGTAAATGTCTGCCACAGAAGGCGTTCAGGTTCTCCTAGCTCCTTCAGAAACAGCACAGGAGCTATAAATGCGGCAAGGATATCAGGCACCTCCATGACTTTTGAGCTTGTGGACTCCTGATTTGGAAGTGGTCCCCTTTCATGTCTTTAAACTATGCTCCTCCTGTTGGACCAATATGACTTGAGTGGGACATGACAGAATTGTAGAGGGCAGGGAGAAGGACCAGGTAAGCGGAAGATGCAGAGGGCATGGTGACGATTGTATACCTTCCTATGGGTGGATTAATAGATCCTAAACTTGCCTTAGCTTTTGCATACTTCTTATTGTACAACTTACATACATGTCCGAACTGTAACATCCTGATGAGGCTGGTTGTTCTCTTAAAGGTAGTCACCCATGACCTGATTCTAACAGTGCTTCCCCTGATCAAAACATTCTCTGAATTCCACTGAGGAATTATCTTTAGAGCCTGTGACATAATCCATTTGCCTGGTAATGGAGCTCAATTTTTACCTTGTTGAGGTTGGAGTCAATATTTTTAAATAGTCAAGACCCTTGAGTTTAAGATTGGCAACTAAAGTTAACCCTTGAGGTGGTTAATCCCTAGGTGAGGCGAGGCACCACGTAATCGGGCCCTAATTGTGGCCCAGCAAGACCACTCGTTTCAAGGTCATGCCACTGAATCCTCCGTGCAGATTATAATCCAAAAGAGGAATTCCTAAAATATTTGTCGCAATAGCAGCACGGATAGGCTAACAATTGCCTTTGAAGCTAAATCCTTTGAAGGACTGAGTTACGTAATTGAGGTATGTAATAATTTTTGCTAGAAAACGTTAGTCTTTACCACTTTAAATTCTTTAGAACTATTTTGAAACATTGGTTTTATTCCCTGGGATCGTAATTCCTAGATGTATAGATTACTGGCAGCCAAGGTTTCATCCATGCCTCGTACATTATGAAGGAAACAAACATTTTTTGTTGAACGAGAAATTCAACTGTAGTCATTCTAAAGTTTTGGAGAAAAACTGGATGCTTGTCCTCCTCGTCATGTTTAACAGGCCAGAATTTGCTGATTAGTTATTGAGCTGCTGGGGGAAAGTCATGTTCTGGGTTTTGGGAGCCAAAGGCTAGGGAACAATCTGTAAGTTTTCAACGGAATGGTAATCTTGCAGTTTACAGAATGACTAAGCCAGCCAGTTTTTTCAGGATATTAAGATGGACTGTGGAAATTTTGGTCACATTTCCAAGCCCCAACTCCTGCCAAAGTGAGAACTCACTCTGAGTTCACATGGGTCAGTCTGGGCCTTCAATTTTTAATTTCTCTCACCCAGAGAGAAACAGTTTGGACTGTGGAATGTGGAACAAAAGCTCCCTAAAGCCAAGGAATCCTGAGTTCCTGTTGGAGCCAAGGAGCAAGCAGATTACTGGTTGAGTCCAATTATCCATAAAACTGACAATGCATAAATTAGCTATGCATTTTGAACAAATTCTTCAGCACCAGTCATACAGAGCCTCCTAGCAGGAGACATCTTTTCTCTAAAAATGGAGATCCAAGATATACAACAATATTTACACCATATTATGCAGATCAAGTACTTAATCTTCCTTAAGCCAATTCTCTTTGTTTTTGACTTTTCACTCAAAGTTCAGCCAAAAATATTTTTTAAAAAAATGATGTTGGGTTTGGGAGTGAAGCAAAGCCAGAATGGGTATCGATTTGAAGTTTTAAAATGGCACTTGGTCTCAATTATTTTCCTCCCTCTGTATCCTAGACCTCCCCACATCAATCTGCACCCTTGAGGGGCTGGTTTACCTCAAAGCCTCTGCTTTGGCCCTTCACAGATGCTTGCTGTTCTAAAACTATCCTTTCTGTCACTCACCCCTAGATCCAGATTCCGTGTAGGCGTCCTCCAGGGAATGTAGGCTGACTAAACATTCATACAGAGGTGTGAGTGATGCTGTGACCTCTGAAAGCTATTGTTCAGTTCCCACACCTGGACAGAGAGATCTGACTCAAGTTCTTTTACTTTTGGTGTGGCCAGTGAGAAGAAACACACACACACAAAAACGTGAGCATACTTTGAGATTAACCCACAATCTCACTTTATCACTGCCTCTCATCACCCTTTGGCCCAGGAGGTAGGAAAAAGGTCTCTCCTGGAGCCAGAGTATGTCCCACCCAATGCCCCTCACAGGGCATTCAGCAGGAGTCCGGAAGGAGCCTGTCTCCACAGCGCTGGTCTAATAAGCATGAGAACTAACCTCCTCACTCACACACCCTCTGCCATGCTCTCCTTCAATTCCCAGAACAACCCTATGAGGTAGGTACTGTTATTCTCCCTGCATTTCACAAGCAGAAACAGAGGCAGAGAAAATTTAGGTGACTTGTCCAAGGCACACAGCTGGGAAGTGGATTCAAACTCATGCGGCCTAGTGCCATACCTGTCTCCTTCACCTGGTCTACACCATTCTGCCTCCCTTAGATGCTTGCTTGTATGCTTCTACCATGGGAAGGGGCAGTCCTTCCCTCCGTGGGTCTCTCACCAATGATGGAGCAGCGAGAGGTGGTGCGTGCCCCAACCCAGAGGAGAGGTGCAAGCTTTCTCAGGTTGTGGGCTGGATGGAACTGCGCATCTTATCACGCCACCAGATTTGCCCAGCTGGCCCACTTCTCCATTTCATTCTCACTAACCTATCACACTTATTCTAAACTCAAACTAATCCTTACATCATTGCAACAAAAATGTTTACATTTCTAAACTAAAGGCCGTTTTGGATGACTTCGTACATTTTACTTCCATCTGCCGGAAAATTGTGGCAACAACAACACAAATCGATGAAGCACACAGGTGGTGCTGGGAGTTGTGCAATGCACAGTTTTTCAACTAAGCAACAGCCCTGCCTAAAAGGCTTCTGGTAATTTAGCCAATGGTCTGGGGGACCAGAGGGAGTCTCGGTACATGAGGCATATGAAACAGGCCCCGAGAGATTTTTTTCCTGGGTTTTTCTCTAGCCTCACTGATAACTAGTCCCATGGGAATCTGCATGTTAAAACAGAAACTTATCAACCTAAATAAATTTCTAATCAGTGGACTCTAAAGCAGTCTGACAAGAGCGATGGGAAGGATTTCAGGTAGGGTAAACACATCTTTTGTTAGGATATCTTACAAAACTGTCTCTTAGCAAAATAATGAACGTGTGTTTCTCCAGATATCTCCAATTAAAGCCCCTTTATATAAAATATCTCATTTGAACTACATAATAACTCGGAGAAGTATTATAATTGTCTCCATTTTAAAGATGAGAGAACAGTGGAGGAGGTTGTTTAATGACTTTTGTGTGCCTGATACCATATTAAGTACTTTATATACATTTCTTACTTACTCTTCACAAGAATCCTAATAGGTCATATCCTCCTGTTTTTGATGAATTAAGACTTAGCTACTCTGAATGTTTTGCCCCAGGTCACTCTGCTGGGAAGGGTCAGAGTCAGGACTTGACTCTGGATTCAAGGTCTGACTGGTTCTAAGCCCCAGCTCTTTTCAGCATGGAGATCAAGTAGGCAAACCTAGGGACCCAGCCCTAAAGCTGGCCCAAGCTGAGAGGAGGCAAAGACCAACATTTATTGAGCCCATTCTATACCATGGACTTCACACATTATCTTATATGCTCTTTACAACAACCCTTTATAGTAGGTATGTCTCCCCTGTATGATACAAAAGAAAATTTATAACTGATAGTCAGGATTTAATCACAGGTCTTTCAGCTCCAAAGCTTATGTTCTTTCCATGACACAGGTACCGAACTTTCTGGTACCCCCTAAAGCTGACTCCATGGATGCTGTTACATGCCCCACATGCACTTTCAGGGAGGCAGAGGCCACTTTTCAGGAGACAGCCTGTTCTCTCCCTTTGTTCTCCTCCCTTACGGTGCTAACAACTCCTTCCTACTTTCCTTCCTGTACAGGTGAGCATCTCCACTGTGGGCTATGGAGACATGTACCCGGAGACCCACCTGGGCAGGCTCTTCGCCTTCCTCTGCATTGCTTTCGGGATCATTCTCAATGGGATGCCAATTTCCATCCTCTACAACAAATTCTCCGATTACTACAGCAAGCTCAAGGCTTATGAGTACACCGCCATACGGAGGGAAAGGGGAAACGTGGACTTCATGCAGAGAGCCAGAAAGAAGATGGCGGAGTGTTTGGCTAGAAGCAACCCACAGCCTACCCCAAGGCAAGAGAATTAATAGTCCATGGGATGTGTGGCTGATAGACCCATGACCTTCGAGGCTTCCTTTTTTTATCATCAGAATTGGCAGTGAAAGGACATGTGACGCAGACGTACACAAAGGGCATTAAGTTCATGAAGTTCTACCTCTAGAAATGTTCATTTTTCCCCAAACTTGGACTGCCTCATATTGTATTGTGTGAGAGTCTGACCTTCCCAATGACCCTGATAGTGAAAACTCCTTGAGAGAAACAAAATCTTAGATTTCTCTTGTATTTTCTAATGGCTTCTCAATAAATATTTTAGGACTTGAGTTGACTTGAGAAGAATTTCCTTAAAGAAAAAAAATCCTTAATTTTCCAAAGAGAGTGTTGTAGCAGGAACTGTGTGAGCTTTGGAGTTAGACCAGCCTCAGTCAGAAGCCCAGATCTACCAGCTGTCGGATTTGGGGCAAGTTACTTTAACTGTCTGAGCCTCAGTTTCTTCAGCTGCAAAATGTAGGTAATAAGACCTACCTTGTAATATGAACATGGCAGGGGGGAGACAATATCTGTAAATGCTCAATAAATGGAGGCTGTTAAGACTCTTTGAGTGGGTGTTATCTAGTAGATTCTCTAGACTGAAGGTTCTCAACCCAGGAGATTTTGCCATTGTCTACTCAAGACATTTGGCAGCTTCTAGAGATGCTTTGGTTGTCACCATTGTGAAGGAGGATGAGAGGGCTACTGGCATCTATTCAGTAGAGTCCTGGGATGCTGCTACACATTCACAGGACAGCCCCACAGCGAAGAACTACCTGACCCAAAATGGCAATAGAGCCAAAGTTGAGAAAGCTTGGTCTAGAGTTAATACACGAGCTCCCAGACTTGATCTGTGAAAGATGCTGAAGTGTGCTAATCCTCCTTCCCTTGATAGGAGTTCCCACATCTCCTCATCTCTCCGGCCTCCTTTCCCTTACCTTTCCAGGAAAGAACAAAAATAAACAAAAACAACCTCTGCCTTTTGTGGACTGTTCTGGGCCAAGCACTTAGCAAAGGGAATTAAATAGATGTGGTCCTCTGGGCTCCATCCGTGGGTCAGGAAAACCATTTCCCACAGGGTGTCCGTCCTTTCTCTCTCTTGCCCCCTTTTCCTAATTCCTTCCTCCCTCCACAGACCTATTAGAAATTGAAGTCCCGGAAATGAACGACTTGTTTGCACTGAGCCAACAAGAGATTTGCCCCCATTACTTGAGCTTTTGCCATGTTGACCATCAGATTCATTTCAGGGCATGACTGGACCTACACTTCTGTTATAAAAATAATGGTAATTGTTTTTGTGCATTCTTACAATAACAGGCACTATGGGTTGTGTTTTATAATATGTAACTTCATTTAATCCTTAATACATGCCTAAATAAGGTATCACATTCCTTTTTGTTTAGGAAGAAACACAAACTCAGAGAGGTTAAGTAATTCCCCGAGTTGACACAGTCAGTAAATGGTGGGACTGGATTTTCAGCCCTGGTGTGTCTGACCCCTCAGGCTCTTGCTCAAATTCTAAACCTGTAGTTCTCAAATTGCATCAGCATCACCTGGAGGGCTTGCTGGGTCCACTCCGGAGTCTCTGACTCAGTAGGTCTGGGTGATACCCAAGGCTCTGCATTTCTCCCAAGTACAAGGTGATGCTATTGGTTTAGGGACCACATTCTGAGAACCACAGGGTCTAAATCACTTCATTCGGCACCTCCCGTGAGAAGCTATGAGGATGAAACTAGGGTGCAGCTGGGGAAACTAGATTTAGAGCTCCCTCTCCTTTACTCTGAAGCGCCCTTAACATCATCATAAGTGACGTTATGATGGTATCTGAAGGGTGAACAGAAGCTCTACTATTGGAAGGTTGCTGGAGAAAATACAGGATGCCCAAATAAATTTGAATTTCAGATAAATAACAAATGATTTTAAGAAGTCTGTCCCAAATATTGTATGGTATATACTTCCATTAAAAAATTATCTATTGTTTATCTGCAATTCAAGTTTAACTGGGCATCCTGTATTTTCATTTGCTAAATCTGGCAACCCTTTACTATTGCTTTTAAGAGACAAAGTTTCCTTACATGGATGGAAATTACCCCCAAGTCCTAAAATCAGGACCCTCAGCAAGCGGGACTTCTCTTCCCTCTTGTCAAAGAAGAGGGAGGAATTTTGAATCAGGCTCCTTGCCAGGAAGAATTATGAAAACAGACTTGCAACAGGCCAGAGGTCAGCGCACAGCTTATGTAACCACCTGACAGGCTCAAAGCAGCAGCTGTCCTGTCCAGTCCACCTCCAGCCTTCCAGCTCCTTCTGAGGTCTCCGCGGGAGGGGTGGGCCGATGAAATGCATCTGCTGGGACTGCTAAGGGCACAGAGACTAAGAAGGGCCAGCGTCCATCACCCCTCCCTCTGCTCGAGGCCCAGGGAGAACGACCCTGACCAGCCCAACAGAAGAGACTCCCTGTGAGAGAGGGGTGGGGACGGCAGGGGGAAGCTTGGGGGAGGCCTTGGTTAGGAAGATGAACCTTTCCAGGTCCCTGGGAGGGAATCTGGCAAATGACAGCAGCCCCATCTCACTGGCCACATCTGCTCAGACAGCTGTGCTCTGCCTCCCAAGAGAATGAGACTGACAGACAGAAGGGAGTGAAAACAAAAGAACCAGCATTCCATGAGCTCCAGTGTGCGCCAGGCACAGAACCAACATCATTTAATCCTTCAATAGCCCTAGGAAGTAGATTTCAAGGTAGTCCCTTACAAGGGCTTAGCCACACTGAACTTGAAATACTCTTTGGATCTGGATTTAAACCTGGGTCTGCCATTTACTGTGAGGTTGAACCATGTGCAATTGCCATTTTCATTTTTTAAAAAAAGGGCTGAATCATTGGCAATTTCATACGGTTGTATGGTTACTTAATTTCTCTAAGCCTCAGTTTCTGTATCGTTAAAATGGAGATGGTAATAGTGTCTTCCACAGGGTTGTGGCAGTAATGAAATGGCATGCGTATTCTAAACCCTTAGCACACTGTTTGGCTCATGTTAAGAACTGAATAAATGTGGCTGTAATTATCATCATCATTAATATTTTGCTGGCTGCGCAGAAAACCGTACAAGCCCAGATAGAGTTGCTTGTCATCAAGGAGAGGATTCTGTGGGTGGAGACAGCTTTTGATCCTATTGCCAGACCCCTAGCCCATCCAGAGCCATACACCAGGACCCAGACCACTCTATCCAACAGAACTTGTTACAGCGATCGAAACGTTAGGTACTATTTAACACAACACAGCCACGTGTGACTGTTGAGCACCTAACATGCAGCTAGTGGGATTCAAGAACTCAATTTTAAGATTTCCTTAATTTTAATTAATTTCATGTAAAATGTAAATGACCACACATAGCTACAGGCTGCCATGTTGGACAATGCGGTTGTCGGCCTTACTTCTGCCCTCCTGGGGGCATTTGCTCTGGAGTCAGGAGGGGTACTTGACTGTTGGGGGGAGTGGGACTGAGAAAAGGAGAAAATATGGCAGTTCTCCTGTTCTAGCTCAGGGGCTGGGAAGACTTTCCAGGTCAACACAGATGGCAGTGGAAGCAAAGGTTGCTAATGAGATTGGTGGCTTGGAATGGCCTCCTTTGTTAAAGAAGAAAGGAGATATAACCTTCCAAAGCGTGTGCAACAACAAAAGAGCTCTAATAGCACCATCTCCATCATTTTAGTGGGTCCCAACCTTTACCCGGAGCAGCTTGGGCTCCCTCACTTGTGCTAGCCCAAGACCTTCTTAAACTCCTAACCCAAACTGGATGAAAAACACAGTTCCTTTATGTCAACCTCACCTTCAAGGATATAAGTGCACATGTTCACAAGAAATCTTTCTTAAAATTAATGGAAAATATTAGGTTACTACCTCCTGCCCCCCCCCCCAAAAAAAAAAGTTCCCAAAGAGTCTAAGTCTAGGAACGTAGGTTTAAGTTTTTGCTGAGTTTTAAACTCTCTTCTTCCAGGCTGATGCCCTGGCCACCCAAACCAAGATGAATGTGGTTCCCTGCACCTCAGTGCTCTCTCTTCCTTCCCTGTTCAACTCTGATGTGACATCCTTAAAACTCACGTGTAATCTACTATGTCTATTCTTGTGCTGGGTCTTCTCCATTTGTCTGTCTACTATTCTCCATGCTGCGTGGTCCAAGGGGTCTGTCTTCCGTGTCTGTAACACCCGGGCTCCCTTGTCCTCCGCAGGACATCTGCGGATGAGAGGAGAGACCATTTTGGGTATTTACTCCCCACCCTCTCCCTGTGTGGCAATAGCCTGGGCAGTGGCTGAGTTCCGATGGCCATGACTCAGTTGAGCAGCCTTCCTGATTGGCCACAGCACTCACAGGTTCCAGTAATACCTTCCCCTCCTGTCATCCTTTCAGGTGTACGAATGGTAATGGCTTCTTGCATCGCTAGTCACTGATTATCTTACCATCCCTGTCAGTTTGCTTAATCCTGCCCATACCTGTGTAAAACTCTGTAATAAATCCTTTGAGTATGCCACCTATTTCCCACTGGAGTCCTGATTTAGCACATCTTGTCTACCTTAGGAAAAACATATTGCTCATAATCAGCAAATCACCACCAAAAAGATGAAGCATGTTGATCTGAGGATTCATGCTTCCCAACATATCACCCCAGACTGAGAAACACAGTCCTTGGATTTATAGACCAGGAAGCATATTCAACTCACAGATGGTTGGTAGGGCAGTGATGATTGGCATATTTAAGTGCCAATAAATGATTCATTCTTCTTGTCCAAGTCTCCGCTCTTTTTAGGAGCAATGTTCAATGACTCAATCTGCTGAGTTCCCTTCCCCAGCCCCATCCCACACATACTAATGACTTTTCATGACTACATGATGGAACAGTGTGCATAAAATGAGTTGAACTATATTCACCTTGAGACAGAAGGTGTCCTCTGAGGACATCAAAAAATCATCTTGTCCAGGCTCCTACCTTCACTTAGGTAAGGTTTTATTAACCTTGTTTTGTAAGTGATATAACAGACCCAGAGCAGAAATGTGCCTAGAGATGACAAACATCAATTTCCCATGCTGCCATCTCCTTTCCTATGCCCATAGCAGACATTCTTAATCCGTCACTTTACCCTCTCCCATTGGAGAGCCTTCTCATCACATTTCTCCAGCAGCCAATCCCAATCTGTCAGAGTTGACGCTGAAGACCTGCCTGCTGTCCTGGCCTGTGCTCAAACTTTAAAAACTAAGAGGTAGGACTAGAAATCAGTCTCTATCACCTACCAGTACACAGTTCTTTTTGAAGGATTTTGCTATAAATCCAGAAAACTTGTGCAGACTATACTCACGCTCTCCTTAATACTATTAAGCCTTTGTAATTGAACCTCCCTGAGGCTCCGTTTCTACATGATAATATGGAGGCTATTAAGACCTTCCAGTGATGATTAACTGATATATAAATGCAATGTACCTAACACAATACTTATCACATAGTAGATGCTTGGTTTCTGGTAGCTTTTATTATTCATTCTTTATAAACAGAATGTCAGCGATGTCCACCATCCGGAGTATGCTCTTCTGTGGTGATCATTCGGGTCCATGATCATTGGTTTATTCACAAATATTTTAGTTCTCCTGAAAGTAGACTGCATCTCTCTGCCACATTTAAGTTATATGTGGCCAAGTGGCTTGCCTTGGCCAAACAAATGTGAACAAAACAAACATGCATTACTTCTGGGCAGAAGTATTTAATTGCTGTTTCCCTATACCAGTTATCCCTTTTATCTGTCTTGGTAATTGTAGAAACAGATGTCAAGCCCGAGCACCCATCCGTTAAGTGTTCTGAGTGACAATGATGAGAACTCCAGGCTGACCCCTGTCGGGCGTGTGGTGTAAGTGAGAAACACACCTTTCTTGGGTAAAGCCACTGAGATTTTGGAGTTGTTTCTTTCTGCAACCATAACTTAATCCATCTCGATGAATATTTTTTTGTGTCAAGGTTCCTGGGAAGGTGAAACCTCTCTATCTTGCAACAGAGAAGTGACTTGAAATATTCATGGATTAAATGTGCATGTCCTGTGAAGTCATTTTCTCACTCTCCTACACAGGGCTGGATAATAATGCTACTTCAAATATGTCAAATGCCCATTATGTGACGAGCATTGTTCTGAACATTTTATGTGAGTTAAAGAGCATACTTAGCACAATGTCTGGCATTTAGTAAATATCCAGATTCATACTAATTATCATCATCGTCATCATCATTATCATTATTTTTACGCGTCATCTCCAGTTCTTATGACCACCCAAAGAGGTAGGGACTGTTATCATCTCCATTTGACACATGAGGAAACTAAGGCACAAAGCAGTTAAGTGATATGACTTAACTGCTTTGTCATATCTGAAACTAGTTTCAGAGGGAGAAAAGAATGCAACAAGGATTTGAATTCAAGTACACCTGAAACCGAAGTTGTGTTCTTTCCACATTGTTCCATATACTGCCCAAGGAAGACTGTTGGATTCTGTGTGGCGCGCTTTCCTGACAACTCTGCTTCCCACAACATCAGATCTGCCCACTTGGTTCTTCCACTTGCAACTATTGTAGGATAATTCATTGAGGAAGGAGAGAAATGCCCCCCCCCCGCACCCATTCATCCATGGAAATTAAAATTTGACATTCAGGAACAGGGTTATGTTTCCCTACCAGCTTCAAGATTCATCATCTAGAGGGATTTCTCCTTCCTCTTCTTGCAAAGTTCTTCAAAATCGCTAGTCTGTCCTTTATTTCTATTTTAGAAGGAACACAGGGCAAGGGGACAATGATAGATTTGTCCTGCCCTGCCCATCTCCCTCGAGCTGCAGAGGCCAAACTGGGAGGAAGAAATAGAACCCAAACACGACATACCTACCAACCGACCTCCACTCACCGTGACCTCCTCCAGGCCATTTGTTTCATTAAAGCACAGAATGCTCAAGGGAAGCTCAGAAAAGGGGACGAATTCATTTTATCCACATCTTGGAAATTCAAAGTCTTTCCAAAAAATAATTTGCTTTGTTCTCTGAGAAAACTAAGGAGAGGAGAAAGGGGTCAAGGAGTGAGAGTTAAGAAAATGAGAGGCAGAGAGGAAGGGAGAACAGGAAGGTAGAAAGCTACATACAATAGTAGAAGAGAGGGAGATTAAGATGGAAGGAAAGGAAGAGAAAGGAGTGAAAACAGAGGAGAGCAGCAATGAGAGTGCTTCATGCCTTCATGACATCAGAAATCCATCTGAATTTTCATCTATTTTCCAAATTTTAATTGGTTCTATATTGCCAATCACCCACATCTGGTGTTTTATGGAGCCCCTTCCCTTTGCTCCCACCCTCATAAAAGCTGTTAACTCAATGGCTCCCACAGTCTAGCTCCTAACTGTGGTTCATCTTGAAAGGACAAAGAGGAACAGGGAGGAGGAACTTTCTAGCCCAACTAACCTGGGTTCAAAATGCATTCCTAACACATATTTTTTTTCGCTCAACAAGTATTTATTGATAACCATATATGTGCCTAACATACTTCTAGGTACTGGGTTACAGTGAATAAAATTCCCTGCTCCATAAAACTACCATCTTAGAGGAATAAATAAAAAGGAAAATATATATTTTATTAGTGATAAAATAGTAATATATATTTTATTAGTGATAAAATAGTAATATATATATATATATATATATATATATATATATATATATATATATATATATATATATATTAGTACTTAGTGATAAGTACAAGGGAGACAAATCATCCATAAGGAATAACAATACTGGGCAAACGGTACTTTTAAATTAAATCATCAGGGGAAGACTCGCTGTGAAGGATGATACTGGGACCTTGAACAAGGTAAAGAGTTAACTCTGCAGGTATCTGGGGAAGAGCAAACCCCAAGTGCAAATGCCCGGGGGCAAGAGCATACTTTAGTGAAGGTATTAGGAACAGTGAAAAGGCAGAAAGGCCAGAAGGTTATAAGCGCTGGTGCGGTAGAAGAGTTTCTGAAGTTTAAACACTAGTTTAAACACTAGTAACCTGGAAAAGTTGAAAGTTATGAACAAAAAGTCGGATATTTGAAGCTGACTGTAGGGAACGGCTGCAGTTCCCTTGATGAAATGTCCTTGAGTGAGACCATGAGAGTGAGTGTCTGAAGTAGGGTAAAAGGTAAAACCATTACAGGAGAGGACATGCAAGACCTGAGAGAGACAAGGGAATTGGAAATTTCATCCACGTAGATATTTAAATCACCAAGAATTAGAGAAGCGTGGTGTTGGAGAGGGTCATAGGGAGCTAGGTCCTATTCATCAAGGATTTAGAGTGAGGGCCTGGAGATCAGTAGATGATTGTGACAAAAGGGAAGTCTGAGACTTGCATTTAAACTTGGTTTGGAGCTGTTAGAAAGGAGAAAGGCAGAATGATCTGGAAGTAGCAATAAGGACCAAGGAGGACACCTATCTTACTCCAGGCCCAGCAGGTAAGGGCTGTTGGACAGAAAACCACCACCACGCGAGAGGGCTTCAGGGGAACAGGGTCCTCATGGGAAAGTCAGGTATCCGTGAGGTTCATCATCATTTCACTGGTATTTAGTGTGCAGAGGGACCAAGGATGCTAAATGTCCTGCAAAGCATAGAACACTCCCACAAAATGAAGATTTGTCCCAACCAATATGCCCCCATTGCAAAACACATAGTAAAGAAGTGAGAGCTTTTGACATTCAAAGGAAAGGTTAAGAGTATAGGGGGAGTTGATGATTGACACTAGTTCCAAGGACCACAGGAGAAGGGTTGTAGAATTTGAGAAGGGGAGGACTTGGGTTCAGAAAAGGAGGTGTCAGAATAAAAGTCTGGGGGCAGAGAGATGACCTAGGTGCCCTAGCCTTCTCATGGTAACTGTCATAAACATGGCAGAAGGGGCAGAGAGGTGGTCCTGCTGGCCTCGGGGCAGGTAGTGCTGGTGAAGCTGTGTGTGTGGATGGTGGGATGGCCATGTGGGTCTGGATCTACCTCGCACTCCTACTGCTGAAAGCATGGAGTCCTGGCAAGGGATGATCTAATCTGAAACGCCCAGAGCTTGGATTCCCTCTTGGCCGTGCGGACTGGAGGAAGAGAGGCCCTACAAAGGCATTTCAAACTCCTCTAGATTTGTGCCACATCTAAGTTCTGTGTCCTTGGGCAAGTGACATAATCTTTGCTGAGCCAGTTTCATAATCCATAAAATGGCCCCCAAACACCTATCTCACAGGATTGTTGCAACAGTTAAAATTAGACAATGTCCAGAAACATCGAAAAGATAGTCTGGCATGTGACAGGAGCTCACTGCTCTCAGGCCCACAGCCTGAGACTCAGGTTACAACTATCTGAGTTCAAGTCCTGACTCTTCCTCTCACTAATTGCATGACCTGCAGCTAGTTATTTAACATCTCTGAAGCTCAGTTTCTGTATTTCAGATGGGGAGAATAAAGCTACAGGTACATAGGGCTCTTATAAAGAATAAATGGAAGAACAATGGAAGGAGTAAATGGAAGGCTGATGTAATGAGTTATTAAGTTTTGCCTTCTTCTCCTTGCTGGAAGAGACTCCAAAGCATAAAAGAGTAATTTTCTCCTCCCTACCCCTAAAGATTTCTAAAGTGAATCAGCAGACCTCTGTGTTCCCGGCTCCCTGGTGTGTATGTGTGGGGGGTGGGGGAGGATTAGGAACTTCTTTAAAAAGTTTTCAGGGCTGCTACTCAGGGTTCTGTTTGGGAGGCTAGAGCACTATAAGAGGTAAGGCGGGATCCTGCTGAACTGGAGGGCCTCACAGACTAGGGTTTGGAGTTGATACTGGGCTATGAGTAGCCCAAACCCAAAAGAAGAGAGGTAAATTCTCTGAGGTGGGGAGAGAGGAGGCCCAGGTTCTGCGAAGAATTGAGGAGGCTTGGATGGCATCCTCAGGAAGACTCAGGAGGGGCAGAATGCTACTGAGACAATGCAATCCCAGGCCTCACTTCTCTCTCCAGCCCCTCCACCCCGGTGGCTGTTTCTGCAGCCTACAAATCAAGGGCAGCACATTGTGTATAAAGCAAACATGTTGCAGTTTTTCCCCATCCTGTACTTGGCTCAGAATGTAGCAGTCCACCTGTTTGAGAGGCAGTCAGATAGCTACGGAGTCAAGGTCATCCTCTACACAGGTGTCCCTGGAGGTCACTTCGCCCTTTCAGTGTGAGGTGGTGGCAGCTGCTTGCCATGCAGCTGCCTTGCCAGAAATTGTGGGTGGCTGGGATGAAGTCACCTTGCATCTGGTGTGTGCTGCTGCAGTTTAACCTTAACCCAGCCTCTAAATTTCAAGCTCTTGCTTTCCACTCATTCACTGGTGACTTAGGGCCAGTCATTCAGGTAAAACTCACTGAGGGTTAGTTTTTTTTTTCCCCTGGAAAATGGGAGTAATTCCTATGGCATAAGATTATTGTGACTCATATGAATAACACAAACCTTTAAAATGAGCGTGGCAATCAGTAGATGCTAAGTGAATGGCAGGGGTAGTGGTGGTAGAAGTAACAGTAACAGTACTAAGACAGCAGACAAAGGGTTGCTGGCCCAGATTTCATCAGTCCCAGCAATCCTGAGGAAAGCGTTCTGCTCCACGCTTTGACAGAGACTGCCCTGGTAAAGTATGTACTCCCCAACTCTCTGCCTTCCTTTCTGTATCTATTAAAGGGGGAGAATCCCACCCACTTTAGAAAACAAAGTTTTTCTAACCTTGCAGCTAGAAGGGTCCTTAGAGAATATCTAGTCCAAACCCTTTCTCCTCCGCACCCCATTTTACAGAGGCAAAAATTGTGGCCGAGAATGTAAAGCAGCCTACTTAATGCAGGCAATGAATCCTATTGCCAAATCCACAGAAGACCAGTTTGTTTTTATTTTGTTTTGTGGATTGGTGTAGGTTGGGAGGCTGGGGGGAGGGGCCAGGCAACTGATCTAGAAATGTGACATTCTCTTTCCTTGAGAAGCTTTTGATTTATTGGGAAAACAAGATAAATCCATGAGAAACAAGCTTTTAAAGAAGGAAATGATGTATGAGAAGTTCTCTGAGAAATGCCAAGTATTTGTAGAGACAAGTTGTGGTCACTGGCCTGCAAGATGGCTGCCAATGACCCCGTGCCTCGGTATTCACACCCTCCCCCATTGCACCAGCGCTGATCTCGGTGTGATCTACAGCATACGGCAGAAGTGATGAGATGTCACATCTGAGACTAGATAATAAAAGACTGCCACTTCTGTCTTGCGCGCTCTCTCAAATCACTTGCTGTAGAGGAGGCCAGCTGCCATTATGTGGGGACATTCAGGGAGCCGACACAGAGGCCCACGTGGTGAGGTATCCAGCCAACAGCCAAAGAGGAACTGAGTCCTACTAAGCAGCTCACCCTGGGCAGCAGACCTGCCAGCCCCGGCTGACTGACTACAGGTGCAGTGACAACTTGATGGCTACCTCATCAGAGACCCTAAGCCAGAACCACCCAGCTAAATCTTGCCTGGATTCCTACCCCACAGAAACTGTGAGATCATACATATGTTGCAAGCTGCTGAATTTGGGATAATTTGTTGTGCAGCAAAAGATTGCTGCTACATAAATAGATCATCATTCTTCATAGAGCATCTAGTATGTGCCGGCCCTGTGCTCCCCAAAGGAGACAGGTAGCAAAGAGTTAAGACAGAAGCCCTAGCTAGGAATTATGACTACGTTGGTTTGGGATTTCCCTGGAGCAGAGCGTGATAAACACTGATGGGGAGGATGCAGAACCCTTGGGGGAGCTTATGAAAGTAAAGCTATGGTTTCTTCCCAAAAATGAGACCACAAGGCTCGTGTGTGCACCTGCATGAATGTGAGAGAGAAACATACACGTGAATGTCAGGATGGGGCAGGGCTCTAAGATAGGGCTGTCTCCTACATGGGCCTTAGAAGGAGGCAAATTCTAAAAGGTCCCCAACAACAGGTGGGACTAAAATACTTCCTCTGGATTACAGCCTTAAGCAGCTCCCATGGAAAAGTGTTGCTGCCTCTGTGAACTAGATTTCAGTCCTACCTAGTTCACGTATGTGTGACATCAAGCTAGTTATTTGCCCATCCACAAAATGAAGATGAAATCTATCCTACTCTCTCAAAGGGATGCAGTAAGGAAGGGTCAGAAGAGAAAATGTTTTGCAAACATTTTCTTTGCAAACATAAAACACTGAACATGATAATGAAAAAGTGAGATCTTTTATATAAAGTCCTGAGAACAGGGCATGACTCTCAGTATGAGGTTAACACATGGTAGGGTTTTCTCCTAGTGACAGGCTCACCTCTGGTTAAAGGAGAAAGAAGCGAGTGATGGCAGCAGGTGTTTGAATTGTAGGCGGTGCCCAGTTGTCCCAGGAAGCCCCATCAATGCCCTGAAAGAGCCCCACAGGCCTCTCCCTCCTCCCACACAGGACTCACCCAGAGGGAACTGGCAGCCTCGCTGCAGCTTGGCTGACACCAGCCAGCGGGATGTGGATCACACAGCAGGGGCTGCAAGTCAGGAGGGGTTGACAACTTCCTCTCACTAGGATCTGAAGAGGCTGAGACAAGTCAGGAGGGGTTGACAACTTCCTCTCACTAGGATCAGAGGAAGCCGAGAACGCCTGAAGGCATGGGATGGAGTGATAAGGAACTGGATGCCTGATGGGCAGGAAAAGAAACACAAGGGTTCCTTTTATTTCTCTGCTTAAGACGTGAGTACTGATTTCAATCTCTAACTCTAGGATTAATGAGACCAGGCAATACACATTTGCACACAGGTGTGGCTCTCTCCTAAGAATTGGAGATGAGGTCTATTACAAGTTGAATTGTCTCTCTCTCCAAAAGATGTTGAAGTCTGTGAATGTGAAATAGTGTCTTTGTAGATGATCAAATTAAGATGTGGTCATTAGGGTGGGCCTAATCCAATATAATTGTGTCCATATAAAAAGGGGAAATTTGGATACAGAGACAGACACGCACAGGGAAAATGCCATGAGATGACAGCAGAGATCAGGGTGATGCTTCTGAAAACCAACGAATGCCAACAATTGCCAGGAAACCACCAGAAACAGATCCTTCCCTCACAGCCTTCAGAAGAAACCAACCCTGCTGAGAACTTGCTCTCAGACTGCTAGCCTTCAGAACTGGGAGGCAATACATCTTTCCGGTGTAAGCCACCCAGTTCTTAGTACGTTGTTAGTATAGCCCTAGGAAACTAATATGAGGTCACTGGGGGTCATCAGCACAAAACCACAGGGTCAAATAGACCTGATTTGAACTTCTGCATTTACCAGCTGCATGACCTTGGGCTACCTACTAGCCTTACTGGGACTCAGGTTCGTCATCTATAAAATGGGAAATTCCATATACTTGGTGGATAATTGTTGAGAATTAAGCAAAGTAACAAAGGCAAAGCACCCAGTTACAATGCCCGGCTCCTGGTAGCCACTCAACAAGGGTAGTAGGGTTTCATTAGCATCAGCTCAAATTCCCTCACCTCTCGAAACTACTGCACCCTCACAAAGCAAGCAGAAGGAGCAGCTGGCTTCCCTTCAATCTGAGAATACCGAATGCTGTGAAGGTAAAAGGCCCCAAGGCTTTGTATTAGGTTTCTATTACAGCATAACAAATTGCCACAAACTTAGCTGCTTAAACCAACATCTCACAGTTCAGTAGGTCAGAAGCCCAGAGGGACTTGGCTGGATTCTCTGCTTAGGGTCTCACGCAGCCAAAATGCCAAAATTACGGTGTTAGCCAGCCTGGGTTCTCACCTGGAGCATCTGTGGATCAACTGCTTCCTGGCTCATTCAAGTTGCTGGCCAAGTTCAGTTCCTTGCTTTTGCAGGACAGAGGTTCCTATGTTCCTCCTGGCTGTTGGTCAGGGATTACTCTCAGCAACTCAACTCTCAGCAAATCTGTTTTTACTGACAGCCCTTCTGATAAGACATGTGTGGACTTTCAACACCAAACAATTCTCCAGTTCTCTGTGGACATCCAAGGGGTGTCCTACAATCATACTCAGTTCTGACACGAACTATTCAGCGTTCACACAGACCCCACAGGTGAAAGGTTCAGTCTCACAAGATGCCCCGACTTCACACTGCAGTCACCAATCCAGGCCACGTGTAATTCTGACTGTAATTCATCCTATAAAGATGGGGGGTTTCCCACAACTCTCTCCTCAGTTTTAATATTTTACTAGAAGAGCACAGAGCTCAAGGAAACACTACTCATATTAACTGGCTTATTATAAAGGATATAAAAATGATAAAAAATAAACAGCCAGTTGAAGAGGTACATTGGGAAAACTCTGAGTCTTTGTTCCCATGGAGTCGGGGTACATCAGCCTCCCCCAGAGATGTGTTCACCAACCTGGAAGCTCTCTGAACCCCATCATCGTGGGGTTTTGCAGAGGTTCCATTACATAAGCATAGTTGATGGAATCACTGGCCACTGGTGATTTACTCAATCTCCAGTCCCTCCGTCCTCCCAGGAGGTAACAGGAGGTGGAGCTGAAAGTTTCAAACCTCTAATCCAGGGGTGTCCAAACTGCGGCCCCGCAATCCATTGTTAATTGGCCCGCAGCAAATTCTAACAATATATTTAGTTTACTTAAATAAACCAGGTGAGGCAATACGTACTTCACGTCAAGTGAGTGGCCTGGCTGTTTGTGTATTTTACCGCATATGGCCCTTGGTAAAAAACATTGAAAAAAGTTTGGACACCCCTGCTCTAATCACATGGTTGGTTCCAGAGGATCCAATCAACCTGGATGTTATCTAGGGGCCCGCCAAAAGTCACCTCGTTAGCATAACCTCCCGTGTTTCCCTGAAAATAAGATCTAGCTGGACAATCAGCTCTAAAGTGTCTTTTGGAGCAAAAATTAATATATGACCCAGTCTTATTTTACTATAAGACCGGGTCTTTAATATAATATAGTATAGTATAGTATTAGTATAACATAACATAACATAATATAATTAATATAATATATAATACCTGGTCTTATATTAATTTTAGGGATGAAGACTAGACAGATATGTCTTATCATATCACAATATCACAAGATCCTTCTACACAGTCGCCCTCCATCTTAGCAACAGAGAACTGCCATTGAGCCAATCCCCTCACGCTTGGAATTATTATGACTTCTTCTACCACTAGCCGGAGAAAACTCTAAAAGGACTCACGGGATTAGAGTATGCTCTTGTGTCTTGTGTCACGTAACATAACATCATCACAGAAGTTAACACCCGGGAGCAAAGGTCATAGGCGCCATCTTCTCATCCTGCCTACCACACCAGGTCCAATCCTTGGCTCTGTCATTGAGCAGAGGAGTAACTTTGGAAAAGTCCCTTCTCTCTTTTGGATGACAAATTCCTTTTAAATATAACTCTCTCCAAGATCAAATCACATTTTCTTAACTTTGTGGGATGCGTGTTCTTCTTGAGGGTAACAAAGAAGTTTAAAAGAAACCTTTGCTCTCAGAGAAGCTTTGCAACCTAAATACAGTGTTGTTCAGCCTTTAATGCAAATTAGAATCATCTGAGACCTTTAAAAACACTGATGCTGGGGCCCCATCCTCAGAGATTCTGATTCTCAAAAACTCCAGGAAAAGAAGGAAGGAATAAGAAGGACATGCCTCTCCTTGGTGGGAGCATGTGGTGAGAGGAATGGGAGTCTTCTGTTTGCATTTAAAGTCCTTCAAAGATGGGATGGACAGGGCTGAGGGCAATGGCAGCTGGACCCAGTGTGCATTTTAGCATAAGACATCCCTACAACTCACATAATTTCAATTTTGTATGTTTGTTTCTTGTGGTATTCCTAGGTGTGAGCTGAGGATACAAGTTAGTAAACACATTTCCACAGGAACTGAAAACACTGTGTTCCAGACACACAGCTCTCTGGGGTATGCTTGTCTATCTCCAAAGCTCAAGGCTAGGCTGTCTGTCTTTGATAGAAATTAATGGACTGCATTTTTCTGTCTTAGAAACCCTATGTATGAAGGTATGTGTATATGTATGTACGTATATACATATTATTTATAAGTATGTGTGTATATATGTATATAGATGTGTATATATATATATATATGCATAAATAGAGATATTACAGATATATAAATATAAAGTTTCTCTCATTTGATAATACACGGACAGTTGACAATTGCTGACTTTATCCTCTGCCAAGGTCCTTGTGGACACAATTTGCCTTACAGATTTTCAATTCATACAAGTTAAATATGCCAGGAAAAAATCAAGAATTTTACTCTGTTTTTAATGGTCTCCAGCACCCACCCTCCACTGGGGTAGTGAGACTTGCCCTTAGTTCCAGCAGTGGAAAGGCCATAGAACAAAGAGGAATTATGGAGAAGGAAAAATACATCTGGGACTATTCCAAATATTATTTCCAGCTATACATAGAGACCAACCCCTCCAAATGGGACAGTTAGAATCTCATCAGTGAATCCCAAGACTAGTGGACAAAGATTTCATGAGAAGCATAATGTTTATATAGCCTTGGCATACATCCCCACCAATTACTTCTTTATAAAGGAAAAAAAAGCAGCTGTAAAAATGGCGGCAGATTCTCCTTAACAAAGTGCTCAAAGTTACCATCACTGATAAAAGGGCAAACGGAAGGCACCACATCATTTCTGTGCTATTCCTGCCACAAATGCAAACTCCGGATTTAATCAGGCAGACCCAAGTTGAGGGACATGCAAGAATAACTCTTCTGTGCTCTTCAAATATGCGAAGGGCAAGAATGGCGAAGATAAACTAAAGAACTATTCCACATTATAGGGGACTAAAGAGGCATAATAACTAAACGCAATATGAGTTTCTGGATTAGACCCTGGACCAGAAAAAAGGTGATGTCAGAAGGGACATCATTGGGACAACTGACAATATTGAAATATGGACTGTGGATTAAAAAATAATATTATATCCATGTTAAAGTCCTGATTTTGAGAATGTACTATGATTATGTGAGAAAATGTCCTTATCTAAGGAAAGATAGCTTTTTTTTTAAGGATAAAGGGACATATATATCTCCAACTGATTCTCGAAAGGTTCAAAAACATGCATAGATATAAATACATTTAGAGAATGAAAATCTGAGGCAAATGTAAATAATTGGTGAATCTGGGTGAATTTCAAGAGTATGATTCTTGCAACTTTCCTTTAAGTTTACAATTATATTCCCTCCACCACCAAAATAAACTACTCCTGTTTTTTTCACTTTCCCTATTTTCTGCTCTAAAATTCTGGTGGGAGAATGAGAACTAGTCCTGGAGACAGGAAACCGTGACATTCAACGAGGACTGTTGGAATACTTTGGGCTAAACCCTTTCTCACTCTAGGCCTGCGCATTTCTTATCTGCATTAAAAGTGAAGTAGGCCACTATGGTTTTAGGATTCCAGGACAGGCTGCCAAATGGAAAGGCCTGGATGTTTGTGTTCACCTGTTGGGATTCTGCTATTCCCACTCCCAGCTGAGACCTTCATCTCAAGTCTCCATGCATTTTTTTCAGTTGCCTCTGAAGCTCCCAGAGTAGACGCAGTTCATTGCTCTTGAGTTTGCTCATCTCCAGTTGGGTCAGGTAAAGGGATGCAGATCCACATTAGGACAGGCGTGCCCTCTTGACTGTCACGATAGGATACCACTAGGCAGTTAAGGTCTCACATGTAACCACCTTTGGTTTGATTTCAGACTCACAAAGCAGCTTTCTGATCACAAATTGGTTTTCTGTGTGGTGTTCCTAGAGAAGGAAGGAGCAGACGAACAGAAACTAACCTGTCTGTATCATTCTCTGCTGTATTCACAATACCTGGTGCATAGCACACACATGATGAATCTTTATTAAGCTACTGAACACAAGCTTTGATCTGCTTGACAGTTATACATTCAGGATACAAATCAGTGAACTGACATTCTGGCTTACACACTGGGCTCTGCAAGCTTGGTTAACAAATCAGTCTGAGCGATCAACCATCCTCTGGATGATGACAGAATTATGATTCAGAGTTTACAAAGCTGACCACCAATGACTTTTCATGACATCACCAAGATCATGACTCCTTAAGGCCCAGACATGGCCACAAGCTGACCTCCCTCTACAGCTTTGCTATCATGCTTCATTTCTCAAACTGCTAGCTAGACGGTACCAAATGTTATGTCTACATTTTTGCACTTGTTTATATATGACAGATATATGTGTGTATGCGTATGTATAATTTTTTCCCCTAAAACTTATTTTTGCTAAAGTAGGAGACTCTTAGAATGCAAAGGTAATTTGTAGCACCCCTTCCCTCTTCCAAAGAAGGATAACCAAATATTTGTTACGTCTTGTCGTTATTGCTTTTGGGTTTTGGTAGTTTTGATTCTTTTGACTCTGAGTTATTTGTGAGTCTGGTACTTCACAATCAAAATCATGAATTATTAGAAGATCCACAACATAATTTTTTTAAATTATTATTTGAAAGGGAAGTGAAGGGATTATGTTATGAACCAAAGAGGAAGGGGATGAAAGCTGGTGCTTTGAGTTCAAGAAGCGGAACTGTATTCATCTGGTGGGGTGATAATCCTGAGCCTGGGAAGAAAGTAAGAAACCCGCGTTTCCAAAAGTCACCACCTGCACCCTGAGTCCCTCGGGGAGGGCATCTGGGGAAAGCATGGCATGTGGACTCTCAGCACTGCAGCTTGGAAGCAGCATTCAAGGCCAGAGGGTGGGACTGCTGATAGGGGCCTTTGGGGAGAGGAGTGCCCCCCAGAGGGCAGAGGACCAGCTCTATAGCACCATTGGCAATGATGGTGACCCTGACAGACCTAGGACCAGGCTCTTCCCATAGTCTGGCACCAGATTTGTCAAGGATTCTTATTTGAACTCATGAGTAGGAGGCCACAGAGCTTTAATAATGACTGAAATTTGACTTCTTATGTATTCTGACGGCAGGTTTAATTTGTCTAGGAAAAAATGTTACATTGCGGCTCAGATGTATTTCTACCATGTAGGAAATACCTATGGATGTGAAGAAGAGCTGGAAGGGTATGTTAATTTAGTATAATTGTAAATGCTTTTCCCGTCTCCAGATTTGTTTTAATGTTTTTGTACGTTTTGAATGTTAGTGGTCTATGTAGGAAAAGTGCATATGCTGGTAAAGATCTGATGCCAGATCCATGGTCAATGAGCTCAGAGGTACTGAAGTGCCTTTGCCTTGGGTGTGAGGGGGTGGGCAACACACACTCATTGCATGCCCTGTGAGTTTTTATAATCATTTATCTTCCTGGGTAGTATTATTCACAAAACAATATTCACGTGATTAATTAATTAATATTCACGTGATTAATATTCAAGTCATTAATAATGTAATTAATGACTTTTAAATTATTTTGCTTTAACTTGTGAAAGCCTGTTTCTAAGAGTGTTTATTCAACTTGGTAAAGAATTACGGCATCGGCCAGGCCCAACTCTAGCCTCTCTCCCTTGAAACTTTATGAGTAACCAGTGGATTCTAAGGAAACCTTCTAGACAACCCATTGATAAAGGCAGCAATTAATTTTATCAGTTGTAAATTACCGATATTAAATTACCAACATGAAAACAAGCCAATAGTTTTATCTCTTCCCTGCCTTCTCCTCTCCCCAGGAACCAGGAATGGAAAGTTTTGTTTAAAGTGATAGTGAAACAGTTAATTGCAGTGCTTATCAGTGGGCACTGTTTCATTTAGAAGGGAAAACAATTCCACTAATATTAAAAGCTCCTTTGCTCTGCGTTTAGCTGAATGCTTTTACTATAGAGATGTCAACTATGATCAAATGAAGATTAATGAGTTCAGCAAATTGATTAGTCTCGTTTCTCCTTCCACTGTGATGCTGTATCAGTGAAATAAGAACTTCTGATCATGAGTGAATGATGATATGTTGAAATGCCACAAATCTAGCTTAATTTCACATCCTGCATTTCACAAGAAGCCTTGGTAATGTTACTCAGAGTAGCTCACCTGTGTGTAATGCTCAAACACTTTCACATACCCCATCTCATTTCATTCTGGGCAGAACTCTGAGATAGGGGTAGGGCATACATTACTATTTTCACCTGCGAAGTAAGAAAAGCAAAGTTCAGAGGATTAAAGTTACTTATCCAAAGTCATAGTCAGTGAGTAGTCAAGGTAGGACTAGAAGCCAACAATACTGACTCCCTTTGAATGCTGTAGTCATTATGCCCCACTGCTTCCTGGTTTGGTAACAAAGGAACTTGGCTGCATAGGTCTTCCTTTCACCTTCTATTCCCTAAGGACAGCTGGAATAAGGAATTTGGGATGTGACTAAGTGAATAAGAAAAAGGACTAGGTAGAATGGCAATAATTCCCACAAGGAAACCATGGAGAATGGGTTTAGCTGTAGTGCTTATGACCTCAGATGTCATTATATTGAAGCACGAAAGATTAGGGATGATCATAGTAAACCTGGAATTTTAACCCGAGGGAAGTATAGTCCTACAGGTGTCGAGAAAACTCAACGGAGTGAGGATCTCACCTAAAGTATGACCAATGGAAAGTTGAATTATTCAAAAGAAATACCTGTAGTAGGAAAAGTAGAGTCAAATGAAATGTCAAGAATGTATAGTCTTAATTAGAAATTCATAGATCTGAAAGACACAGAGCAGAGCATTTGGGTGAAATAAAAGGAGGGAAATTCTACCAATGGGAGTATGCTTCTTACCCAAAAGGCTACAGCAAACATTATTAAGCAAGGCACAAATTTCAAAATTGGAGAACAGGTTAAAAAATAATTCCAGTTTCTTTACATAAGGTAGGCCTCTAGACCTATAAGAAACTGAAGATCTGTTGGAAGGAAAATAGACGTTAGCAAAATTTAAAAATAAAAATGACAAAGATTAGACAAAATTCCAACTAAAATCGTTTCTGATTTCTCCCATGACACATACCCAAAACAATCTGTGGAAGTGAAGAAAGACTGGACACAGGCAATGTTCAAGTTTCCCAAGTGGGGAGAACAGATTCCAGAAACAATAGACCATTGGCAAGCAATAAAAATCCTAGCCTGGAGTATTTAGCAGATGGTCTACAGTTTAGAATGGAAAGCAGTGATCTTCAGGGGGGAGTACGAGTCATTAAAGCAAGACATGACAAGATGACTTCACTTCCCATGGTGACTGGACCGACAGAGTAAAAGGATACAGGGATAGAGAACTTGCCATTAGCAAAATTTGTGACATTCTCTCATGATATTGGACAAAGTAGAAATATGGGCTGGATGTTAGTTAAGAGTTAAATTTGTAGCTTGTTGGAATTGCCCAAAGTGTATTGATTGGTGTGTCCACGACAACTTGGGCAGCAGAGGAAAGTTCTTTAGTTCGTTTCTGAGCTTGATTCTTGGCTTGATCTTGATCAAAATTTTTATGAGTAACTTGAGTAAAGACATAGAAGTAGTAGCGTGTGGAAGCTGGTTTGTGACACCAGATTGTTAAATTTTCAGAAATACGTGAGCAGGTTGACATTACGTTCTGAGATTGTAATTGGTCATGGTGGGGTACTGAGACCACAGAAAATAGTAAGCTTTATAAATCAGGGCCTTTCCTTTTCCATCCTCACAAAAGAAGGTTGTGAAACATTTACAATACCACTGACTAGAAAATAGGTACATTAGTTGGGACTCTTGATAAAAACTAAAATTGGTTTAAGCAAATAAACAAACCCCAGCAATTTCAAGTAACTGAAAAGTAGAGGTTAGATCTGCCTATAGGCAGAGTTGAAGCTGGACTCAAATAATGTCACAAAGACTCAGTCTTTCTCCTTCTATTATTCTCCATATTTTCGGCTTTCCTCCATTTTGGCTTCATTCGGTAGTAACTCAAGGTTTTTATCATATCAGCATTGCAATGCTAGTGGAAAGAGAACTCCTCTTTCTTAACAATTTAAGCAAAAGATCCAGTCACTTTGATGAGGTGAATAAAATGCTGTGATTGGTCCTGCGTTGTTCCCATATGTGGGCACAGAGACTGACAATGAGGGAGTAGCTGGGCAAAGAAAAATCCTAATGCAGTTACCAGGAGAAAGGGAGATGGATGTTGGGTATCTAAGGAATATGTGTCCACCAAGTGCATTTACTTGATGTGTGAAAAAGTGGAGGAATTACAATTCATCTAAAAGTTATAATGGCAGAATGATTGAATTAATGGGCATAGAATGTCAAATCAGGAAATGTAAGAACTATGCCATAATTGCCTAACTACTCTAGGAGTATTGTATTCTGTTCTTGGCACTGTACTTTACAAGGGACATTAAATATCCATAAGAAGGCTGATGAGGTTGTCCAAAAACTATGTACCTATGTGGAAGGATGTATGAAAAATGGTCGAAGAAACCAGGGAATGTTTGCTTTGGAGAAAAGAAGACAACACACAAGGTCTCTGTTTTCAAATACTGAAAGTCCTCTTCTAACAGAGGGTGTCCTCTGTGGGACTCCAGAGCATAGAGTCATAGGATTGGGGACAGATTTGACTTAATGTAAGAAACTACTACTTTGTAACCATGAGTGCTGCCAAACAATTGAATGGACTGACTCTTAAATCAGGGAGCTGTCACCAGACAAATCTGGATGACTAAACTTCTGGAAAACTATATGAGTCAGCTTGGGACACTGCATAGTGGAACAGCATTTTACACGGAGGTGAGACTCACATATTAATAAGGCAAAAACCACACACAGCCAAAATCACCTTGAAAATTACTACCTATATAGTATGGTAATTATAGATCATGAGAATGTGCATATGATACATATGTGAAAATATATAAGGCATTTAATAACGCACAATAAAGAGTTCAATCTCATAAACACAGGCGCCCCAAAGTCCTGTGAGAAGTATGTGGGGACTGAATAAAACAACCACTGATTCAAGTTTATTTCACACTCACTTTGGGGCACATATTGACTGAGTGTAATAGTGGGCACACTGTGGACAGAACTTCACCCTTCCCTCCCACTTCTCTCCAAGGACATTTAGTTGAATCATCCTGTTGTGTAATAAAAAATTTGACTGGCCTTTGTCCCTAGTTCCCAGCAAGAAGACTGTAAATCCTCATAATTTCCGAAGTAACTGGAGTGTTTTTGTTATTCACGAGCTCTTGGATCACACCTGAGTTTATGTTGAGAGATGAGATGACTCAGGATGGGGGCAGGTCACCAGAAAGACGATGGCATCAGACGTTGGAACTTTGAGCCAGCCTAACCTTCAGGGACGGAAAGGGGGCTGGAGATTAGGTTAAATCACATGGCTGATGAGTCCATCACTCTTGGCCACATAACAAAACCCCAGCAAAAAATCTAGAGCTAAGGGGAGCTTCCTGATTGGTGAACGCATTGATGTCCAGAGAGGGTGTCGGGCCCTGATTCCACTGGGCTCTGCATTCAAGACCCTTCCACACCTATGTGTCTTTTCATTTGGCTAGTCCTAATTTGTATCCTTTGTAATAAAACTGTAGTCGTAAGCATAATACTTTCCTGAATTTTGTGAGTCATTCTAGTGAGTTATTGAATCTGAGGGTGTTGTGGGAACCTCTGAATTTGTAACCAGTGGTCAGAAGTGCGGAAGCCTGACGACGCCAAAGTGTGGTGGCCACTGAAGAAAGGGCAGAGGGCAGTCTTGCTGGAACCATGCCCTTAAACTCGTGGAGCCTGATACTAACTCTGGGTGATTAGTGTCAAAATTGTACACCAGTTGGCGTCAGAGCAACTTTAACTTACACACAGAATGTGATTAGACAGTACCTCTAACGAGTGTTCTAACCTCAAAAATTCTACTTTTTTAAAGCAAAGACCAAACAAAATTAACACTTTTATCTTCGCTCCATAGAAAAGCCACTATTAGGTCACTGTGTCTTACTATCTTGCTTTATGAAATTTATATTCAAAAGATGCAAGAAAACTGAAACCTAAGAGTCATAGCTCACGCGATTTCATGTTACCAACTCACGTTACCACAAAGCAGCTACCATCAAGCATGGTGATGAAACAGCTTGTCCAGCGAGGCTGGGCCAGTTAGGGAGAGAAGGCAGAACCCCTCTTTCTACATCAGAATATGACCCAAGAGACACTAATACCATGATAACAAGATGAGCACGTCCATGGCCTAATGCCTTCAAAGTTGGCAAAAAAAGAAATGTGAATTTCAGAGAAATTCAGAGAATTTCAGAGAAATTCACATTCAGAGAAATGTGAATCAACAATATTTACTGCCAATTTCACAGAAATTTAGAGGGAAGTGAAATCCATTTGCAAGTTCTTCCAGGGCCACAGGACAATGTGTCATTTCCCCAGTCCCTTCAGGCAGAGGCTAACAGCAGCAGCATTCATCCCAAACACAACATCTATTCAAATCCCTTAGGTGCCCCCTGAGACACTGCCCTCCTCCGTTGGCAGTGAAGGGTGGGAATGAATTCCCAGAGAGAACTGGGATCAAGGGGCAAGTTAGAAGGGGACCTTCGCAGCTGAGTGTTAAGGAAGGATTTTCTGAGTGGGGGCGCTTCGCAGGAGATTGTTACCAGCAGGGTCTAAGCTGAAGATCGCCACATCATGGGTGCAAGTGGACAAGATGTGCAGGCCTGATAAGGGGCGAGGACACCAGATGACGTCTAAGTCCCTACAGCTCTGACAGACTCTCGTTCTAACCCAACTGTGTCTTCGAAGTAAAACTATGGAAAATAACCTTATGTAAGAATTTTCGGCTGCATCCTTAGCACAGACATTTCTCAACAATAAATCCCACTAAGGATTTATTGATGTTGTTTAGGGCAGTTAAGGGAGATTTTGGGATTACCCTGTTTCCCCAAAAATAAGACCTAGTCGGACAATAAGCTCTAATGCATCTTTTGGAGCAAAAATTAACATAAGACCCATTATTATATTATATTAATTATATTATTATATTATATATTATACATATATTAAAGACCCGGTCTTATAGTAAAATAAGACCGGGCCTTATATGAATTTTTTCTCCAAAAGGTGCATTAGAGCTGATTGTCCGGCTAGGTCTTATTTTCAGGGAAACAGGGTACTTCAATGCTGTTGAAATTCATTATCTAATGCTAATTAAAATGATCTGTTTTGCTGTTACCAAGGAAAATCTTGTTATGGAAACTGATGAGCTGCAGCAAGCTGTCACTGAGCTGAAAGCAGAAGCATGCTTCCAGCACCACACATCCTATGCCATCCCCAACTAAGGGAGAGGGCGAGTTGACCTAGTGGTGGACCCGGCCTGGCCTCGGGTAGGTTTCAAGGGCCAGCCAGGCATCTGAAGGGCACTTGGCCGAAGAGCAGGAGACCTGCTTCTGACCTTGCCTATCACCTTGGGGGCAGTCACCTCATGTCTTTGGGTTGGTTTAAATCAGCAATTTTCAACCGAGGCTGCACATTAGAATCGCCAAGGGAACTCTGATACCCAGGCCCCACCCCAGGCCAATTAAAACAATCCTGGAGATGAGCCGAGGCATCAATATTTTAAAGCTCCTTAGGTGATTCCAATGTGCAGGTGAGGTTGATTACCACTGCATTTGATGGTCTCTCAGGTCCCCTCCAGCGCTGCGCCTCTCTGTCCCTCCCTATTTCCAGACTAATTGAGTGACGGGAAAGCGTTGACTTGGTTCATCACTCTCTTGCAGACACTGGTTATAATGAGTCTGACTCAACTAAATTCCACGCGACTATCAGCTAGGGGGCAGCTGCTGTTAAATCACGGCCCATGTCTTAGTTATCCTTGTATATGCCTCACGTTAGGTGCTCAGTTCTCATTCGACAAATGAATGGTGCAGAAGCCAAAACTTCAATTTGCAATTCACCCCATCTCTCTGCTTCACTTTGAATGGCATTTTAATCATTTTGCTGCTTTTTATCACTTAGCAGAGCAAGTAGAGTTATTCAAGTTAAATAATGTATTAGGTTCATTTTTAAGACCAGAATAGCCCCTAAATAGTAGTGGCTTAAACAAGAAAAAAGTTTATTTCCCTGACACATAAAAACCTGACTTTCCAAACATGGTCCCAGGAGCAGCACCATCCACACCACTCAGGAACCTGTGAAAAATGCAGACTCTTGGGCTCACAACCATACCTACTGCAACAGAAACTTTGGGGGTGGGGCCCAAAAAATCTGTTTTAATAAGCCCTTCAGGTGATTTGAGAACCCTGCCTTTATAAAAGAATTTGAGAGGCATTCTGAGGCTAGCATAGCAACTCCATGAAGTTGTCAGGGACCCAGGCTTTCTTCTGCTTCATCCCTAGGATAAAAACGTTGTCCCCATGATGCAATGTGGCTGCTGGAGCTCCAGCCATCACATCTAAGTTGAAAGGAGTAGGATGGAGAAAAGACCAGAGAAGGGCACTCACTCTCCCTTTAACATGACTTCCTAAGTACAACACTTCCTCTTATACCTAATTGGCAAAACAACTTTTTTCCGTGAAGAAGGCTGGAAATACCTCAGTTGGGAACAGGCAGGGAACCCAGCTAAAAACTGGAGTTTTGTTTCTGAGGTGTTAAGATAGGAAACTAGTTGTTTCTGCCTTAACTAATCATCAATGATGGTAATTAGGAAAACTAAAACTCATGAGTGCTTTCTGTGGGTCCATGCACAGTGTTAAATACAGTATCTTGTATCACGCCAGTATCTTGTTTAACCTTCACAATTCTATGGGGTATGAGTTTTATAGACGTGAAAATAAGGGCTTACAGAGGTTGGTTAATGTGTCTGATGTCACATAACTAGGAAATGATGGAGAATTTCCAGCAAGGCAGTTTATCTGCAAGGGGTACATTCTTAGCTATGCTACTCTGATAAAAGTGTTGGTGGAGAAGATGAGTAATAACTGCTCTTTTACATCCGTTCCTCATTAGCAGGAATAATACATTGGTTTTGCATCATTTAATAAGGATGAGCTTGCCAAGCCAGTCCCTCCCCACTCCAAATGGCTGGTTTATTCTAAGACTGCATTTTGGTTCAGTAGGGACAGGTTTGCAGGGTGTCTGCACATTCAGCTCGGCCCTAATGCAAGAAGAGTCAGGCTTTGTGGGGCTTGAATCTTGTACAATTTAGGATCTCCCCTTAAGAAAAAAATTAAATTATGAATAAAATATTAGGTAGCAGGCTTTGGAATGCCCAGCAAGCAAGGGGCCCTGATGCTAAAGCATCCTTCCTTCCTCAGACAGGAAATCTGCTTCCAGTCTAACGCTTCCCTTGCTGGCACTGCTTACTGATTGCATGGGGCAGGACACATGGAGGTGACTGCAGTCAGGCAATCTTGGACTGTTCCATCTAGAAGGAACACTGGAGATGATGTTGAGGAGTAGTTGCCTAACTTTTCAACAGCAGAACCCTGTTACAAAAGGAAATCTTACTCGGAGTCTGAGCATGTTAAACAGATGTAGGTGGAGCTGAGGCTGTTGGTCAGGAGCCCCATCCATTCTGCCCCTATCTCCCGCCACGGTGCAGCTCCCAAGGCATCTCAGGGCACCCTGGGCTTTCCAGGATCCCATCTGGAAACCACCTGATCTATTCCAACGGAGGACAGAACTAAGGCCCACAAAGGTTAAATAGCTCAGTCAATGTCACACACCTGGTTACTGACACACAGATCTTTTCTCTCTACTATAATAATCCTTCAATTCCTAGGCCAGCCCTCAAATGCCCAGTGCCAAACTGCCTCTCATTTTATCCCAGATGCAGTATTTGCTGTACTACAGAATCAAGGCACAAGGCATTACCTGCTTCTATCCCACTGCAGCCCAGGTGGAGGGGGGCTGGGTACTCTTTCCACTTAAGTACTGGAGGTTTATTCCCCTGAACTGCTGGTCCTCCTTCTCCCCTTGGTTCACCCTGCAACTCTGGCCAAGGCCCTGGTACACCCAGGGGAAGGCGAGAGGCAGGGAATGGAACAGGTGGACAGCATTTGTACCACAGAGAGGGAAACAGTGGGAACCCTGAGGTCATGAAACATTTATAAACTGAGCACAGATAGAAGCTATCTTTAGTATGAAAAAAGAAAACAGATTTAAAGACACATTACATGTAGGCACTACAGATATTTTCTTTTCCATCTTAGCAGGGTAGAGGGAAAATGACTTTTCCCTCCTCTAATACATATATAATATATTCAATGAAAAGACTATTAAAACTGCAAATTTAGATCAACACTGCTTCATGTTCTACAAGGCAATAAAAATGTAATCTTTGGAGTTGTCTCTACTTTGGACAGAAATTGTTCACAACTTGATATTCTGTATATAATGACCCACCTTCCCAGACTCTGAGCCCTAATTCATAGTATGCCAAACAAAGTTACACCCCCTAGAAAAGTCAAATAGCCTTGTTTGTGGTTTGGTAGACAATGTGCTAATGGGTCTTTGAAGGGGGCAAATCTTTTTGCCTTAGTTCTAGGCTTTAGATAATTTTACTTAACAGTAGTAGAGGGTTGTTTTGGTTTTTAAATTTTTTCTCTGTACATTACAACCCTGTGTGTTGGGAATCATACAAGGCAGGAACACCTGATCTATCGGAGAATCATAAACACCTACAAATTATAAATGGCACCTTCACACGCACTATCTCATTCGATTTTGACCCCAACCCTCTGAAATTTCCAGGTATTATCTCTATTTTTACAGGTAAGAAAACCCCAGAAGTCTCTAAAGGTTGGGACTTACCTATATTCTTGGTCAGAGCCAGAGTCAAGCCTCAAAGCTGGATTCTCAGGAAACAAACTCCAAGCGCTTTTCAGTGAGGTACTGCTCTCAACCCGTCACATTTGTAGAAAATCTTGTTTAAAAAGTCTTTGTAAATTGAGGAAATGTGAGGCAGGTGGCTTTTTTTATAGGTAAAAGAACTGAGAAGCAGCATTACCTGCCTACCAAGTGGCCGCCCCCATACAGGGTCCAAGTCTCCCAAACACGTCTAAGGCTCTTTCCTCTTCAGAACAATCACTTGGACTTAGCACTGTCTCCTGGCGCTAACACATACTCCCATCTCTGGATGCCAAGATGGCTCCACAAAGGGAAACACCCCCTTCTCTGCTGTACCTAGGCCTACTGGCCCAGGAAGTGACCTCACATTAGCCTGCACTCCTCCCCCAAGGGGCGGAAACAAACTCCCTTTCCAGCCTGTCTAGCCCTCAGCATTCTACTTGAGCTGGTAGACTTTGAAGTTGGTAAACTTCAAAGGAAGATGTTACGTAATTCCAAGCAACAGCAAAAGATGCTGTTCCTACAAGAGCTGATTTGGGCTCAAGTGCTTTCACTCGCTGCTTCGCAACCTGTGGGCAGGTACCAGCTACAAATGCAATGACAGATGGCCCGCGTTTAATTACTTTTCAAATGTACACAGCTGTTTGAAATTATAAAATATGTATCTAAAAGTGGTAATGAATTCATGGAAGTTTCTGTGTGATTTCTTAGCCAACATGTACTCAAAAGTACAAGTGTGATTTTGCTTTTTGGGGCAAGGGTTGCTGAAATGCTTGATGTTAAAAATCTCAAAGATCGGAATTTTATTTGATTTCCAAGTCATGGTTTTCAGAGCTGTCCGAGGCCTTTCCAGCAATCTCCAAATCTCCCATAATTCTACCTGCCCAAAGATAAGCCTGGTTTGAGAGGGTGACCCCCATTTGTGTCAGGCCCAGTTCTAGGTCCTTTACGTATATAGATTCACTTAATACAATGACCTGGTGAAGTGTGCATCATCATTTTATAAATGAGGAAACAGAAGCAGAGAGGTTATGTAACTTGCCTAAGGAGGCCCAGCTAACATCAGGCTTCAAATCACAATGTGGTTCTGGGCTGGCGCTTCTAGTCACTATCCTATACTGCCCCGAATTTTAGCTGATTTTCAATTTTCAAAGGGGTATGATTTGAATGGAAATGTATCAGGAGAATCCAGCAATAAAGTTTTGAGCGTGAAAAGCTACCACAGAAAAACAAATCAAGCTATGTAGAGAGATGAAAAGATGGAATATTATGTTTTACCCACTGTAACGTGCTTTGACTCTAAGACCCACCATTATTTTATGTATCAAAAAGAAAAAAAACCTGCCTATTAAAAAATGACCATACTATCGACTATAAAAATGAATCCTTTCAGATTTAAAATGAAAAAGTACATTTGTACAATTGATGAAACACAGTAACATCCAGGCAGGCAGCACCAGGCAACAGGCTGAGATGCCAGGGGAAGCGATAGCATCTTTCACAATTTAACTCACAGAAGCCCCCGAACTCCAAATGCTCAGGTTTTGGTTCTGTGTCAGATTCTGATTGGATGCTACTTATTACCATGTTTCCCCGCAAATAAGACCTAGCCAGAGCATCAGCTCTACTATGTCTTCTGATGCAAAAATTAACATAAGACCTGGTATTATTTTACTGTAAGACTGGGTCTCATATTAATTTTTTGCTCCAAAAAATGCACTAGAGCTGATGTTCCGGCTAGGTCTTATTTTCAAGGAAACACAGTAGTAAGAGTACTTCACGCGTGTAGTACTCTTGTGGCCAAGGGAATGAATGGTATTATGGTTAGGGAGACCTGCGTCATTTGCACCTGATGGAGGCAGCCATGATCGATTCACCCCACCCAGATAATAAATGGGAAACATGGAAAGAGGGGAACCCCCAAAGAGGTGCCAGGGGGACCAAGAGATATATCCACCAGGTTATTATACTGTCCACAAGCAGATACAGTGGATTCTAATGGGTCTATATTTAAAACTAGACAAATATTAAGCAATACAGATGGGGGGCAGAATAGTTGGGCAAGAAAACTCAAGACTTGTCCATCTCCTCAAAAGCACTTTCGTGCTGTTACACAGGTCTTTAAATCACTGTCTACTGTTGAATGTAATATTGGCAAGTCAGTGTCATTAATGGTAGGTATAGTGGTAAGAATGAGTTTTAAATGCAAGAGGATTTCTATCTAAAGGAAAGTCTGTTTTCAAGCATCTGGAAGCCATTTAAAATATCTAAATTATTCATTATACTTAATTACAGTCACCAAGAACAAGATGATTCTCATGACCCTACCAGATTCCTGTCACCTTCCACTAAGTAGTCATCACATACCAGGCACAACTAAGAACTAATCATTTCCCCCCAGGATATAATTAAGTCCCCTAAGAACAAGACAGCAAGGCAGTGTGGGCCAACGTTTATCATTACCACGTTTTTGCAGCTCGCTCTGTCCATTCACATTCAGCACGGGGCATGAGTCAGTTTAATTGGATAAAACATTCTGATGAAAGATTTCAAACACTTCTTTACAGGGATGGGAGTGGAAATATCAGCGCTGTCTTCCAAGGCACCGTTTTGCGTACAAACATGTGCTCAGCAATCAGTATCTTTTTGTGCATTCTGGATTGCAGGGCAGAGCAGACATTTAGTTACTACCCATAAGAGATGTACGATGCAAAGAGCATATTGTATCCCCTGGTTAAGACTCTTCATTGGGGGAAAAGGTTAGGGAATTTGGAGCACTTTGGTGGTGATATCTTTCAATTTTGAAAAGGAAAGATGGTGTAGTTTGCCAGGACTCCCTACCAAATACCACAGGCTGGGTGGCTTACACAACAGGAATTTATCTTCTCACAGCTTCTGGAGGCTGGAAGTCCAAGATGAAGGTATCAGCAGGGTTGGTTTCATTTGGACGTCTCACTCCTTGGCTTGTAGAAACCATCTTTTCTGTCTTCACATGGTCTTTTATGTGTCTGAATCTCTTCTTATAAGGACACCAGTCATATTGGATGAGGACCGACCCATATTGACTTCATCTTACCTTAGTTACCTTTTTAAAGGTCTTATCTCCAAATACAGTCACATTCTGAGGTACGGTGGGGAAGGGTTAGGATTCTAACACACAAATTTGAGGGTGACACAATTCAGCCCATAACAGATAAGAGATAATTAGAAACTTAGTTTCCTTCAGTTAAGCCATTCAGAGATGAGAAAAGAACTCAAGTGGCAGATTCTTATGTTTGTTTATTCTTTAGTTTTATTATAGAAATAGTTTATAATTAGTGACACTCAGTATTAACTGCTTTTTTAAAAAGAGACTTTGTGCTCTTTTAACCATTATTCTAAATATACACATCTCCTAAGAGTGATTACTCTGCTATAATTAAGATGTAGGCTTTTGAAAATTTCATTAAAAATAGAAACAGAAGTGTCACCTCATATTTTAAAGAGCTTTGAGTTCAAGCATGCAAAACGCCATTTGCTCTAAGAGGCCTTATTCTATCTATTCCACAAATGGAAACTACCCCAGGCTGAAAAGGAAAACAGGTACTTTCTTCTAGGCAATGTCTGATCCCTGGAAAAGTATGGGGTTGGTATAATCTGTAAACTACAAAAAGCTTGATTTAAAAATTAAAGACATTCTCAAATCCAGTAGGTTCTTCCACAGAAAATGAAACCTCCATTCCGCGAGGTGCGTTGTTTTAAGTTGGGTTAAAACCATTTATAGACTTCTGCTAAGAATAACATGGTATAAACTGACAAGAACAAAGTCAACGGGAGAGAAGCATCAGTGGGTGAGCGATACCAACAAACATCTAGAACAGGAGAAAGTAGCAGGGCTGAAAATGCTGATGACTAAAGTGCATGAAGAGGAGCAAGCTGATTTTCTCGAGGATCCACAGCAAACCCCAGGGATTAGAGGTGCCAGGTACTGGGGAAAGCTGGGGTGAAGCCTGGGATGGGAAATAGGGGGGCTGGCTAAAATTGGCTGACTACCATGCCACAGCTTTGCAGAGGGCCGACAGTTTATTTTGTGGACCCCAGAATAGAGGGCACATATATTATATATATGTATATATAAATACAAGAGAGTATGAGGGAGAGGCACTATACCGAAAGTGGATGGGTTAAATAAAATCTGTACACCGACTGTTGAGCAAACAGAATACTATCTGTCAGGTGGCTTTCTCTCTGGAGGCGGCGAAATGGCCCCAACAAAAGGCCTAGAGATGCTGACGTATGGAGGACCTCAGTGAAACAGGAGATTTCACACCTACTCACCTGTGCAATGAACAGTCAATGGTAAAATACAGGATGGGCCTGCCCCCTTTCTGACCAGTTTTAGGTACATAAGGAGAGTCAAAGATCTCCAAGAAAGCCACAAACAATGAGAGAATAAAATAAAAAGGACAACAGAAAAAAGACAAAGTAAAACAAAATAAACACAAAATATAACATCCCCAGAGACATAAGAGACATTTCAATGGTTTAATGGAAGGGCTGGCAGAGTGTGTAGAGGAAATATCTCACCTAGAAAAGATAAAAAAAAAAAAAAAAGAAAAAGAAAAAATATATATAGAACTGAAAAGAAAACTACTAGAGGATCAAACCAGCACTCAGAATCTGAGTAACAGGAATTTCAAAAAGAAAGGGGTGGGTGGGAGGGGGGGATCAGAGAAACAATACAAATATAGCTTGTAGAATGCAGAATGGAAGGGCTTCGTTTTTCTGACTACAACAGTTCAGTAAGTGCCAGCATGAAGAATGATAAATGGACACACACAATACCTATCAGTTCATTAAGACTATAAAATACAAGGTGGCTGAGGATTTTAAAAAGTCCCATGATCTTTCAGAGAAGCCCCTCTCCCCCACAAAAAAAAGCCACATACAAGAGACTGAGAATAGGGATGACACTGGACTTTCACAGCAATTCTGCAAGCCACAGAAAATATTGACCAATACTTTCAAAATCGAGGCAAAATTAATTTCAAATTAGAATTCTATATCCAGCTAAACTAGGTACCCAGGTATGAAAAGGCAGACTAAAGACATTCTGACTTGCAAGATCTTCAGTATTTTTACCTCATAAATATTCTTCTCAGGAAAGTACTAGATTGTGCCCCATAAAAAAGGGGTGTTACCTAATTGAAATGCTAGTTGAGCTGATGTGTTGGACAGTGTGGAAATTAGTATTCAGTCAGGCTAGCACACTTTTGATTGCTTGTTTCTGAAGATCCCATTCCAAATGGCTCAAATGGTAAATGGGAGTTTTTCCTCTTACATAACTAGAAGTCCAGGAGAAGGCAACTCCAGGCATTGATTTCTTCAGCAGCTCAACATCACCCAAGTTCCAGATTCTTCCCATCTTTTGCTCAGCCATCCTCTATATGCTTTCTGTCTTCTCATGGCTGCTAGATATTATAGCAGCTCTAGGTGTCTCATCTGCATATACCAAAGCTGGTCGGCAGGAAAAGGACTCTCTTCCTTGTGGGTCTTTAACTTAAGAAATCTCTCTTAGAAACAACACTTTTCTTCTAAAGTTCACTGGTCAGCCTCCTTCCTAAATCCATCTGAAGGGATGGGCCACCAGGATTCATACCAATGCTCTTTTGCACAAGATATGTAAGGGAAATGTGTGCGTGGCCTGGGGGAACAATGGAGGAGGCTGTTAAAAGTCTCAGCACATTTAGGACCCACTCCAGGCACACTGGGTAAGAAACAGTGAATAGACCAGTCAGGATACCCAAGCCACAGGGCAGAGGGTAAACATAATAACATGGGAGTATCACAGGCTGAAAAAAAAAACCCAGCAAAATGGTACCTGCTAAGAAGAGTTTAAGCAATTCTGATGAAAATTTTGGGAAAAATTAATAGAAATGTAGAAAAGCAAATGAAAATAAATGAGGCAATTAATTCTAGGAAAAATAAAAAGGTTTAGGAAATGGAATGACAGTTCACTTATTTCCGTATTTAACATTTTATGTCAATATAATCAATATAAACTCTCAACACTGATTTATCAGAATTGATGCAATTGTATTGGGAAGATGGAGAGAAAAGAAGTGGGGGAACAATGGTGGTGAAAAATCTTAATCTGTTATTTTCCCATAATGGGAAGTAAAAAAAAAAAAAAAAAGTCTATACTGATTTAAAGAAAAAAAACACCAAAAACTACATATTAAATAATTTAGTGGGGAAAAAAAATGTCTATACTGATTTAAAGAAAAAAACACTAAAAACTATATATTAAAGAATTTAGTGAGCTAAAGAATTGGAAGTAGTTGCTTCTAGAGAGGGCAAGGCAAAGGTGAGGAGGAATTCAGTACGCTATTTTTTTACTCTCATAGATGGAACAAATAATAGGGTTTCCCCCACACTCTTTCTGAATGGGCCCTTTATACAGAAAACATAAACTCACAATGCATTAGTCAAACGAAAAGTGAGCTCTGATGTTGCCTTTTCCCCATTTCCCCCAGCTACCCCACCTCCACCCTTAGATGAGGCTGGGTGGCATGGGTCTGGGTGGCACGGGTCGGGTGGGTGGAGGGGAAATGTATGCCCAGAGAGTTGCAGGTGGATCAGCTCTTTTGCTCACTGGGCAGGAGAGGGTAGCAGGTAGAGTCCTGGAAGCTTGTTATGCTGGGAGTCATCCTGGGACCCAGTAGTCTGGTCAGGAAAAGCACAGCAATTCTCCAGTAGATGTAATTATAGTGACAGACACCAGTGGGTATCGTGTTACAGACGCCTACTAAGAGAAAGCACCAAAGCTTGCATCGAAAATAGTTAGGGCAGAGTTACACAAGCCTAACTGATTTACCAAAACCTTCCCAGCTTTGCTAAGCCAAGCATAGTTTTAAAATTCAAACATCCTACCTGCATTTAAATTCAAACTTCTGCACTGTTAACAGATTTGCGTCTCCTTCCTTCTAACTCAAACCCTGTAGACTTCAACTACTTCAGGGACCATCCCAATGAAGACAGTCTCATCACAAGGAGCCAGGTACTTGGAAGGCCCAGATCCAAATATAGGCAGATTTTCCCAGTGAGTTTGACCTTAACACTGCTACGCACTGTGATGCCCTAATTCATATAGCCTATTTCCCCCTAATGAGCCTTAACTTATTTAAGTGGCTTTCAAACAAAATCTAACATGGAACCCAACCCATAAGGCAGCCAGGAATGTGGCTGTCCTGGTTGCAGGGTATCCACGCTCCCTGTACCCATCAAGGCCCTAAGGCTTCCTGAAGTTCCTTTTAAAACCGTTAAGTTCCACCTCACTGCTCCCACTAAAAACTCCCCTTGGCTGTTCTTTTCCACATCCCGCTTCCTTTGAGGTCCTCTCAAGTCCCACCTCCTCCATGGATGACTACTGCTCGCCAAGGATGCCTTCACCTGAATTAACTCATGCAACCCTTTTATTTGGATGGTCCCATTGCATGACTATTAAATCTTTTACATTGTGATTTACTTACAAGATAATAGGGAAGATGGCTGGGATTTAAAAAACAAAACAAAACAAAAGCATTTTTAGAAACCATTTTATAAATAAATTCTTAACAAAAAAGAAACACATACACAGAGCACCCAAATTACTAGCAAGGTGGACTCTGGCCCTTCTTTTCCACACTGGGAAAACAGATCAGAAGAAGAAAAATGATTCCATCTTGTTTCCATCTATGCGGACAGTTTTTCAAGTAGCGTTTCTATTCCTTTGCTGTTGTTTTTGTTTTTTTCCAATGTGGGAATCAGGCTTTTCAGTCCAGCTTTGATTTTCTTTGCAACTTCTTGATCAGAACACTGGAGAAGGCTGAAGAGAGAAGACAAAAATTAACAAACAAAACATTAAATTTCACAAAAATCCCTAGATCATCCGCAAGTACTACCTGCATCCGTAATATATAAAAAACTCATTGACTTGTGAGACAAGTCTTATAACAATAAATATATTACTTTATCAGATAAATAATGGGGGCTAGTAGCCTATATTCTAAAACCACATAAGTAAAAAACGTTTTATAATCTAGCTGGTGGGGTCACTTAAGCAAATGTAGGAACAACAGAATCAGTCCTACTTTCACTTTGACTATAGGACTAACACCCTGCCTTCAAATTATTTAATACATGTATTCTATCTTCCCTTCTCCGCCTAAACTCAAGAGCAGGGGCCGATGTGTTCTTTCATGGCACCACATGTACAGACCAGATGGCCGAGAAATGCTCACTGAGCGACGGAATAAGCACTAGTGAATGGTGCACAGAGGGAAAGGTGGGGGGCGTGAAAGACAAGCAGTTAATGAATGGCCTTCTACTAAACTCTGCAGCTAAAACATTTAGTGAAGAAGAGCTTCACCTTGAAGCTTAACTGCCTAGCCTTTGCCACTCAGTAACTGTACAACCAAGAACATGCTATTTAAACTAAGACTCAGTTTCCCAATCTGTAAAATGGGATCAACAACAGAATCTCTACCTTTTACTCACAGGGTTATTTGGGGGGGGGGGGGCTCCAATGATTTTGTATGTACAACACCTCGCCAAAGCCTGACACTTAGTAAGCATTCAATTAGTGTGAGTCATCAAACAAAGGAACGTCATCTCTACTTTCTGAGAACTTGCTGCATGGAGTGCTCTGTCACCAGTGAGTGGAGCCTTGGAGGCTGGCAACAAGCAGTCCTCTTTCTCTTTAAACAGGGGTTGCGGCACAGGCACTTGACCAGGGAACACACCAAGGCTGGATTTCTGTTCTCCCCCAACTTCTTCACGACCATGTTTAAGGGCTGACCTCTGAAATACATCCTTGGCATTTTTGCAAGTGCCTGGTCCCAATAACTTCCAGCATGTCCGGGAAGAGGAGGATAAGCTCGCAGCCCCAAGCAGCATTCCCCTTCTCACTGTGGGACACAAGCAGCAAGTACTGCTCGGCGCTTACGTATAGTTGAGAAGTATGTAATGTGCCCTTCTAATAGATAGATGTGTGACTCATTAGGTGTTTTTATTTTATATACTTTGGCTAAGCATATAGTCACATAATGCATAATAGTAATAAAAGTCAATATTTATTGAACACATGTAATAGACATAATGTTAAGTATTTCATATGCATCATCTCATTCAGTTTTCGTAACATAGGATTATTATTTATCTCATTTTATGACCAACAAAATTAAGACTCGGAAAAGCTGAATGATTTGCCCAAGGATACATAGTGAATTGGGGCTGAAACCCAGGCGCTCTGTCTAGAACGTACTTTAAAATGCTAGAGAATTCTGCTTCCCTCAGTTATTTTGCAGACTGCACACAAGGCTGAATTTTTTTTTTTTTACCCAGAATGCTTTTTCACTTACTGTTAAAAAAAGATTTCAAAAAAAATTTTTACACTGGTTTGAAGTATAATATAAGCCAACAGAGAATTTTACCAAATAAGTCAGAACATCACAATATTCTAAAAACCTAACAGAAGCTATTATAGTATCAATCATTAGGTTATCTGTAGTTTAACTTCCATTTAGAATCCCAAGTATTTAATGTGTTCCTGTTCCAATTCTAAGTAGTATTCCCCCAATAAACCTATAGCATCCTTGTGTTTGAAATCCACCCAAGGGGAGCTCTGATCGATGAGAATCTGTATAAATTAATTTTACGGCACTGGTGAAATTTTTAATTAATTAAGTATAATGAAAGAATGTGTCAGTAGGTGTTAACACTCCAAATTCCTGGTAAAGAAATTTATATCAAAAAAGTTCATGTTTAAGCTAATGGATTCTGGCTGCTCACCGTCAACCGGAAAATTAACTAATTTTAATGGGAAATGAACAAAATGGTCTGTATCACCCATATGTTTGGAGATACTAATATACCTGAAAAAAAAAAGAATGATCATATGAATGCGTATGTTTCTGAGTACATGTGTACCAATTCAAATTCTGTATTGAACAAACACTCATAACATTTACAAATACAGATGAAGTTGCATAGCATTTGCATGTGAAATATATTGGAAATTCAAACTAAGATTGGTATCTGTCTTCCAAACCTAGGTAACAGCAGTGGAAAAAAATCAACAGTGATTGTTTCAAAACAACACTCAAACCTATTTTTAAATGAATGTTCTTAATAGAAGGGTTTCATCTGGGAATAGAATACACGGCAAGTTCAATGACCTTTAATTATAAACTCAACATACTACGTTCAGAGAACAATATGCAAGTTAAGCATATGCTTCAGTTCAGAAATCATCAGTTTTCTATACATTTTAACTAGAAAATAAACAATTAGCATGAAGACTTCAGAAGCAAATGCTTCTCAAATCCTTTCAGAATAGTTGAAAACAATGAATAAAAATTACATGTAAAGTGAGTCATAATTTAAAAAAAAAATTCAGTCAGTTTTTGTACGGAAAAGACTAATTCATTAAGAAGAATACAATTACAGTTTGGCCAAAACCAAAAATGTGGTGAGACAATCAAATGATACCTTTGAATGTCTTAATTTCATGATCCTTGACCTCCTAAAGAGGGCAGACGAAAAAAACTGTGAAGTATTGACTGAAATAGTTACATTTACTTTCTAATATTTGGTATACTTGTCTAGACCATGAGTGGCTGAAAGTAATACTGGACTATTGGGAACAAATATTAGAAGGGAGAAATAAATGTGAGAAGTTTCTTGCATGAATAGGCATCAGGATGTGGCCCCGTGCAGAGAAAGGCACTTGTCATACATACCAAGAAAGAATAATGGCACCTCGATTTACACTGGCCCAGGACTTCAGGTTCTTCATACCAACATGCTCTACGAGTGTTTTTGCAAAACAACCTGTAAAATATACTGAAACTTAGTGAACATCCCATACCAAGATTTAAACTCAATATCCCTCTCTACTGTCCTTAAATCTGCAAATACATTTTAATAAAAAAAGCAAATGAAGAGAGTTCTCACCCAAACTCCTTAACACTAAAAATTCCAGTTCAGGTATATATAATGCATTTTTAGTACAGCTGATTCTTTCAAATCTGATCCAAATCCTAAGCTATGTTTAGTAGCAGTTACTCAAGAGAAACAATTAATTCCTATAAAACGCTCACTTGGTCATGTTTGTGTTTCTTTGTACTATTGAATGATTTCATTCTGACCTGAAAGGTATTCAGAAAGTAAATGTTTGACAGTAGCAACTCAGGTTTGACTGAAATTAAGTTTTCCCTTGTGAAAAACGCTCACTCAGAAGGTGCCATAAACATAGCTAGTGGTCAAATGACTGTCCTGGCTTACACCTGGAAATTTCTCTTTATAATACTAAAGCTACATATCATAAATACCATTTATTTTTTGTTGTTTTAGTATATCTGATTTTCAATGCCTTGGTATATTTTATCTCTTCACTGTGCCATTTAAGTGTAACTAATTCTTGGACAAAAGAGAAATTCTGAAGGCTAGGATTGAGTGCAAGCAGAGGTAGGGACAACCTATCTTGAAAACAAACATCTTAAGATGTATATTTCATTCAAAAATATCCAAATGTAAGGAGCCTTTAAAAGCCAAGAGGCATATGGCTATTTAGCTTTTCATGGCACATGCTAAGGAGAGAGAGAGATCAGCTCGTGAGGCAGATGGTGTTTTCCAAAGGTGACTGCAACAGTATCTGCTGTCCTATGTGCTCTTCTAGAATACTGCTTGCCCAGCCCCCAGGCTGGAGATGGAATTGATGCCATCTTTTGAATCTCGGTGGGCCTTTGTGACAGACCTAACCAAGAAAATATGATAAAAGTGATGTTAAATAACTCTGAGGCTAAATCATGAAAGAACCATGTGCCTACTTTGTTCTCTTAAACCCAAACCTACCACATTCTGAGGAAGCCCAAGCAGCCTCGGGACAGGACCTGAGGCCGCTGGCGACGGCCACTCCCCGCCATTGGGAAAGTGGATACTCCAAGCCCAAGCTGAGCAGCCTCTGAGCAGAGCAGAAACAAGCTCAATCAAGCCCTGATCAAATTATTGTTGTTTTGAAAACCACTACGTTTTGAGGTGGCTTGTTACACAGCAAAGGGTAACCAAGACAGCTAGCCACACTCATTTGGTGCTACATGAAAATGACAGAACCATCAAAGAGGCATATTTTAGGGCTGTCAGTGCATTTTAATTAAGGGGGGGGGGGGAAATCACTGGAAAATTCCTGAACTTTAAAAAGTAAGCCAGACAATTTGTCTGACATAAACTCGGCTCAACTGTGCACCAACTTTTTTAATAATGAAAAAGATGAGTCAATACATCTTTTTTCCTTCAAAACTTATTATAAGAAGCTTTCTCTTTTACAAAAAATGTACAGTGAGAAATAGCTCCAAGTCTCTATTCCTAAAGGTACACAGAATGAGAAGTGACAGCATATGGCTATACTGCTATATTGATTCCCTCACTAGCCATTAGCACTGCAATTGCCTTAAGGCGTAAATTCATAATCTGTCACTTTTTTCAGATACAGTAATAGAAAGCCCCAACTGCTTTACTCAGGTTGGGGAAAACCTCTCTAGTGGCTAAAATACCAGATGGAGTTTGAATTTAGTAAGAGAAGGCCTGGTCAAAGACAGGACTGAGAGGGAACTGGACGCCACTTCTCAATTAGATACAAGATGCTGTCCTCTCGAGAACTGAGTTTCTACAGGACAGCTAGCTGTAAGGTTGATGAAAAACCAGAAAGTGCCAAGAACTGCCTTGCATTTTGGCCATGTTTATTGCAACACCAAATAGGCACCACTTCAAAATTCTCTGATAAGGATAATTTTCTTCTGCATATCCTTTCCTCAAAACTAGAGATAAATATCACGCCTTCCAACTGGGGTAATGATACTCACAAATGGGCCCCCCTAGCGTACTGTGCTGCACATCCTCAAGGAATAGAAGGGCATTTTAGAAAACTGGCCAACCCCAGTCAGAACACTGAAGTAGCAGAGAAAGGGGGAGAGAGAATGAGGGAGGGTGGAAAACAGAAAAAGAATTCCAGGATTCTAGGAGACAAATTTCTAGCATTTGCTAAAGCAGTACTTGCAACCACTAAATCATTTCTTATAAACATTATTTCTGAACACGCAACAAACTTTCATTTGAACTTAAATGGCTGACAAAGTTCAGGATGCCAGACATTACTGAAATTCCACAGAAGATACAAGAAAAGGTCAAGTTTAACAACCTACCTTCTCTTCCGTTTTCTCTCATCTTTTTATCTTGCTCTATTAACCACTTCAGAACAAGATGTCCTGCAGGATGTTCTGCAATGTGAAGCTAGAAGGGGTCAAGAACATGTTAACTTATAAGCTGTTTTCATCCATGCCTCAGCCTACAATCCATTCTACATCAGCCCAGAAAGATAAGGACTCAGTCAAGCTGAACGTCCCAGAAGGCTTCAGAGGTCTTTATCTGAATGACCGCTATACCCGGAAGGACCAGAGGTCTATTCCAATCCCCAGACTGAAACGAGGACGGTTATTCAAGATAACACAGCCACAGAGAAGTGGTTCAGACTCAGCTTCGTGAGTTCCAGTTTGAAGAGCACCTCCACAGTGCTCATCTTCGATCACGCTGAGCACTTCTCAGATTCCAATATGCATTTCTGAGGTTCAAGTACGCCTGTGGGACAGAACGCTACAGTAGCAGCATTAAAACCTAATGCTGAATGTTTAAGTACATGTGACTACATACGGGTGTTATCTGATAAGCAGGCGGAGAAAACAGCTTTTTAAACTCAAGCTCACTCCTTTTTATGGCCTGTATCAGAGGATCTCTCCTTATCAAGCATGGGAGACAATGGGCTCCATCTCTTTAAAAAGAAACTTTCATTATGCATGCATGTTCCAGAGTTGATAACATGATCTGCTCTATGATGGCAGGGGCCAAGGCTTCTCTAAGACCCACAGCCCATTTCTCTCCCCTTAGCTCATAGGTCAGAAATAATAATAGTAGTAAGCACCCCATACATGTCTGTTCCTGAGGAGCTTACAACCCAGTGCAGGCCGAGGGCCCTGCGTGCTGGCTTCTGCCTGCCTCTTCCCTTTCCTAAGCTTTCCCACCCCCTCAGCATTCTGTTCTCACATAAGCTGAGCTCTTTCCTTCCTTCAGGCTGCTGCATATGCTCTTCCCTCTGCCCAGAATCTTCTTTCCACCATTCTTCACTGAGCTACTTATCCTTGGGGCCTCAGCTTAGCCTTCACTGCCTCAGGGAAGCCGTCCTGGGGATAGGTTAGCCCCCACTCTTATTTAATCCTATAGAATCTGTAGTTTTCCTTCACTGTACTTATCTCAATATGAAATGATCATTTAATATTTATTTAAATATTGTGTTCCCCCAAATGGTAAGCTTTTGGGGGGAGGAGAGGGCAGTATTGATCAGTGCCTAGCATGTACCAGGTACACAAATCAATGAACTTAAGATGAAAGGCAGAATAACATGAGGCCCATATAACATAGGCAGGAGCTATCAGAAAGAGCAAGGACGTTTTAACAAGAGGAGACAAGGGAAGACTTCATGGAGAAGGACTCTGGGAATCCTGAAGGATGAACGGACACGGGCAGCACAGCATTCAAGGCTGAGAGAAGCATGTACAAAGGCAGAGAGGTACAAAGTCCATAGCAAATTCAAAACAGAATTAAGAGCAGAGGATATGCTGCAAAGGCAGCCTGGGGCCGCTCATGCACGACAGAAAGCCACATTAAGTGGATTTTGTTTTTATGCATGAAGTCACTGCAAGTTTCTGAGACAGACAGTGTTGTAACAGCATTGTGTTTTGAATTCACAAATTTCAAATGTATTGTGGGTATGCAGTGAGTTGAGATAATTATGATTAAAATTCTCTTTACAGCAATGGTCTCAATGACAGAGACCAATGACAAGAGAGTCTGTAGTCACTATAGCCTTCCAGCCTGTCTTATAACATAGCACATTACCTCTCCATCCTTGCCACCAGGGTGCAGTTCTGCTGATGCCAAGCTGGCGATGGCATTCATGGCAGGCTGAACGTCTCCAGTGGCAGCTCCCAGAATGTCAGAAACCAACACACATGCAGACTTGTCGAGAACCACTTCTTGGACGTGTCCTTGCAAGTAGTTTAACAAAGCTGGAGAGATGGATTCTAAGAGCTCTCGGCGACGGATCTCTGTATCTTTCTTGCTGTTGGGATATGTTGAATGAGTATTAAGGCAAGATAAATGGCAAAGGAAATATGTTGGTCTTATTTTCACAAAAACCTCTAAGGGCTTATAATAGTCTGTGTGACACACTATTATTAATTGTCTATATCTTTCTGTGATGCACATACACAAGTGATTTGAGGGTGGAATATCTTTCATCTGTGCCTGGCACAGAACAAGCACCAGAAAAGTGAAGCTTCCCGTATATAATAAAAACACCCCCAAATAATTCAAAAAACCAAACAATAAAATATCTTACAACACAACACATGTTCAAACCATTTTATAGACTCTACTCTTTTGAGTACTTAATTATGTGGCATCAGCTTTAAAAATATAACAAAACCAAAACAAACCACACACCTAAATGCCTACTATGTGCCAGGTGCTCAGAGGCATTCTTTTGGCATGATGCTTTTATTTCCTTTTCAAGACAAAAACAACCACAGGCTTAAAAATGGAATTCACTTTTTTAGTGTTAGAGAGAGAGAGGGGAGCATGAGAGGGGGCATGCATGCTTCAGTAGATTTCTGGAAGCATGCATTACTCAACATTAATAAATCAGAGGCGAGAATAAAGGGCTCAAGCCATTCTATTATACTTGTTCTTACCTGTGTGCGTTTCCATCTCCTTTCTGCAGAACTTCAATGATTTCTCGTACTGTATGTGCAGGATCTCTGGGGCTTAGCAGGTACAATAGGACCTTCCTTCCATATTTGTCATTTAATATGTTAGGCAAGGAACTAATAATTTCCTGTAAAATTATAGAAACAAATAATGAATCCGTATGCTTAAAGGATGCTTGGAACTTGAATGGTAAAGAAGGATACATACTTAACTAGTTTCCCTAACATACTTACCAGAAAACGTGGATCTAGTTCTGAATCGTCTCATTAAAGCACAAAGAAATTTACATTCAGAACACAGAAATGCGTCTTTACTGTGACTAGCATTACTGAAAAATCCATTTATATAACTGACCAAGCTGAAGGACTTAACAAATATTTAAAACAGTTATTTTCATTCATTATATAACAGGTATTTCTTAGGCCACCATTACGAGGGACATTGCTTGCTGGGGTCACTGAGCAGATAGTTAATTTGCAGCTGCTCTTAAATGTAGCATCAGTATCAGAAGAACAACCTTTTATTTAGAATTTCCCCACTGAGATGTATGTGAATGGGGATAAAGGAACTCTGTTAAACAGAACATGTGGATCAAGGCTTTTAAAGTGGGTTTACTTATTCATGGTAAATGAAGATTATTTCTCATTGAAAACAAAAAAGGGGGGAAGAGAAACAAATGCAGAAAGACTCCACGGCAGCGTAGTTCTTACAAATAACTACAATCTATGACATCTTTCCATCAACTTACCCAAGAATAGTAACCTCCTTTTCTAATTGTATGAATTTAAGGAACAAAGGCCATGTTATCTCTATCCCAACTAAATTCCTATGTAAATTTGCTGATGTTTTCAAAGACAGAAAAGTTACTGTTTAAAAAGCCCTTTCTTCTTAATAGAGAATATGAAACAGAAAAACATTCAGTCCCCCTCCCCCCCACCAACAGTCCTATTTCTTGTAACAAACCTAACAGATATGCAAAGCCATGTGTGTTTGAGCACCCAAGCTTCTTCAGAACTGGCTGGGGCCATGGAAAGAATTCAGTCCCATCACCCAGGTTTACAGGTGAGAAACCCAGACAGAGAGAGGTGACTTTGCAGAAGGATGTAGAATGTCAGTGGCAGGGCTCTGGTCTCCTGATTCCAACTTTAGTCTCTTTCAAAGAAAACATACAATCACTGTTAAGGAAAGGGATTCTCCATGAGATGATATACTCAGATCTGCTACCGTGTTTCCCTGAAAATAAGACCTAGCTGGACAATCAGCTCTAACGCGTCTTTTGGAGCAAAAATTAATATAAGACCCGGTATTATATTAATTATATCATATTAATTATATTATATTATACCCAGTCTTATAGTAAAATAAGACAGCAAAGTCTTATTATACCTCACCACTGTGAGGTATGATACCTTTAAAATTGTTGCTTAAAACAAACAGAAATGAAAAAAAGGGGAGGGGGAGTATGCAGTGAAGAAACAAATGGCTGCTATTTTTTAAAAAAATTTTTCTTGGTGTAAGGAGGAAAAGGGGTGGCATGAAGCCAGCAACATATTTGTTAATGTACTTACTTCTCTACAGGTTTCACACTTAAGGATTAGGGCAACACATATGACTCGGCAGAAATGGTTTCACCTTAACGTGAGCTTAATTCCATGCACAAATACTAGTCAAGAACTACTCCCCAAATTCACCGAACTTGACTGCCGTTTGTAATTAAGGAATTTAGAATCTAACTCAACGTTCATTTGAGTGTGATATCACTTGGTTTTCCCCCATTTCACTCTCGCTCCAGCTTTCCTACCATCAAAAACATACACCTCTGAAAAATACAAGGCGACAGTGTGAGTGTTGCTATGTTACAGAGCACTAATTCATTTCTCTTTAACCTGGGTCACACACACAGAGGGACATTTCTAGAGAGGAGACCACTAACAGGTACAGTAACATGTAGAAATAAGTGAGAGGAAGCTATAGTATAGTTAATTTTATGCTAAATTCAGTCTTTTGGCTCAATGTGTAGACGCTGGAAAATCTTTTAACCTCTGTACGTATTCATTTCCTTATCTGTAAAAGGAAATAATACACCTGCCTGACTTGTGGGCCATTTCCAGCAGCAAATCAGAAAATTCACACTGCAAACTGAAAACTGCTATAAAGTAATTCTATTTATTTTCCTATTAAAAACACAACTCTCAATATACAGCATTTTTAAGTATGGAGATTAACAAAGATGGTAGAGTCATGAGTTTGGAATCCTCAAAAGAGAGAGAACCCCAACAACAGAGGTTGAGTTTTAAAGATTTTCGACTTTGACCCTCTTACAAGAATTAACTCAGGGCAGGCCCGATGGCTCAGGCGGTTGGAGCACTGTGATCCTAATGCCCAGGTTGCCAGGTGGATTCCCACATGGACCAGTGAGCTGCGCCCTCTACAGCTAAGATTGTGAACAACGGCTCTCCCTGGAGCTGGGAGGCTGTGAGCAGCTGGAGGTAGGTGGGAGCAGTTGTGGGCTGCTGTGAGTGGCTGACCCACGACTGGAGACCGACTGCCGCAGCCGGGGGGAGGGGGGCAAGGCTCATAATACCAGCCTGGGCCAAGCAGCTGTGCCCTACACAATTAGACTGAGAAACAATGGCTTGAACCGGAGGGGGTAGGTGGTGAGGAGGCGGAAGAAAGGGGAAAAAAAAAGAATTTAAGAGAAAAATCATAAATTCCTTTTCTTCTCATTGCTTCTTCTTATGCTTTACTCTAAAGCAGGTATGTAAACAGAAGTCAAGTATGATAAGAAAAAAAAGACCTCCCTTCTGAAGACATGTCTGGCCAGTTCTGACCTCCTTGTGTTGGACCCTTGTCAGATTCTCTGGCACTCTTACTTTGCCAGGCCTCATATAAAAGGAAAAGTGAAGGTCAAAATGAAGGGTGCACTCTGGAAGTAGGGTTAGTGTGTGCGTGCATTTTCAGTGGAGGAAAGAAATGCAGAAGGTAACACACTTCACTGAGAAATGAGCCTATGGTGCACACACCTCTATGGTAGGTTGTGTGTAAGGACAAAGAGAAATGCAGACTGGCCGTCACCTTAAAGAGCTAAAATACAGTAGAAGAGGCTAGAAAAACAATAAAAAATAAGAGATGCAAATAATGGATAATAACAGAAGTGTAGAAGGAAGGTTAGATCACTAGGTGGTGACTGCAAACTCCTCAGTATTTTGTTTTAAAAATACAATGATTTTTATCCAGAAGTTCACCTTTTTGGCTGCACTCAAAAAATCGGAAGACACAGTTTAGTGCACATAATTTCAGTTTTGCAAGATGAAAAAGTTGTGGAGACTGTCTGCACAACAATGTGAATATACTTAATACTACTAAACTGTATCCTTAAAAATGGTTAGGATGGTGAAATTTTATGTTATGTGTATTTTACCACAATTAAAAAGAAAAAAAAATATCAGAAGATCCATCGCCAAGGAGCTCGCATTCCTGGTAGGGGGAGGCTACCACGCTGAACAGGACATGTGCTCGCTCCTCTCCCCACGGTCCACCCCCCACACCTGGCCTGCCTCTACTCATTTACCTGCCTGGTCAATGAACATTTCTGAGTTTGTGAGCCCAGGGTCAGGTCACGATTAACTGTTAAAAGAATGGATGACAAGGACAAATTACCAAAGTTGAGAGGATGCGAAGAATAGGTCTGGGGGGAGACCACGTCTGGCTGAGAGATCAGAGAATGCTACCTGGAGATTGAACTGGAGCTTGGTCTTAAGAGAAAAGGAGGAGAGTTTATTAGGCTATGATTTCAACCTGACATTTCAGGAAATCCAGTTACTCAGAACAGAATGCTTAGCAACCCTAACCCTTCTTGGCTATTTTTAAAAGCACTGCATAATGCAACAGGTTTTGTAGTGGCTGGGTGGGATGGACACGTGACTCTATATAAACATATGTGCAGCATAGTTGGCAACCAGTGATTCTGCTAAGCAAATGCCTTTGAGAAACAAGGAGACACACAATAATGCTCATAGAACGATTTGGGATAGCAAACAATAGTAAGAGTTTTTAAAGTTTTAAAAATTGTAAACAATCTAAATGTCCACCTACAAAAAAATGGGAAAATAAATTGTAGTATAGTCATAGTCAAACACTATTTGGCATTGAAAAATAAATGATTTAGAACAGGGGTAGGCAAACAAAGATCCATGGGTCGAATCTAACCTGCAGCCTGTTTTGGTATATCCTACAAGACAGGAATGGTCTTTACATTTTACAGGGTTATTAAAAACAAAATAAACTGAGAATAGGCAACCAAGAGGTCATATACAGCCCACCTGAAATACTACCTGGCCCCTTTTAAAAAAGGCTTGCCAACCCCTGATGATGAATCTCACACACACAATGCCAAAAGCAAGTTGCAGGAGAAAACATCATTTACATACAACTTGTAAACATGCAAAACAGTACTACACACATCTACATATAGCAAAAGGATAAGGAAATGGATATGAATGATAAATACAAAATTCATCACAGTGGGTATGGGGCAGGGGTGGGATATATAATCCGAATGGTACACAAAGGGCTTGAACTTAAATTGTATTTGCCAAGTTTTACTTCTTTATCAAATGGTGGGAGGTTAGGTGTCCACTGTATTAGTCTTTATATCTTTCTGTGTGTTTTAAAGACAATCCATTTTAAAGTATGCATCAATGTTTAGTCCCTCTCAAACAGCAACTAGCCAGTATATTTACTGTCTCTTCAGTGGACGACTGCTATCAAAGCAGCTGCGACATACCAACAATTCCAGGGTAAAATGTATCAAATTTTATAAGTACGTTTATTTTGGAAAGTAAAGTAGGTGGGCAACAGTGTGTATCCATTTTGAAAGGTGAGGGCTCAGCTGACCAAGTTTTGATTTCAACCTGATACTTGAGGAAGTCGGGTTATACTGAACAGAATTCTTAGCAACACCAAGCTTTCTTGGGTATTTTTAAAAAGCACTGCATACTGCAACAGATTTTCTGGTGGATGGGTGGGAAAAATACAAGAGCAATTAGCATTCCAGAATTTTATCACTAGTACATAGTTTAATGATACACAGAACCTGTTGAGCATTTGTCAGTTAGAGGCAAGAGATCAGTAGTAAATCAGGCCATTCTCAGGGAAAGCCACCCTAAGTATGAGAAAGTCATTAGGAATGTGGGTTGAGTAGTGGTGGGAATCAAACTGATAAGCACAAGGAATTAAAACTGTTTCAACAGCAACTTTAAGTGGGATAAATCTTTGGAAAAAAAGCAATCTGGCTGACAAATGCAGCAAATCCTAAAGTAAGTTTGGTTTCTCTTGAAATCCATTTGGAACAGTTATGCAAATTTCAGTTGTCCTGAAAATATTAAACAAAAGCAAACTTTGAATAGCCCAGCCTGTTTCTATTTTCATAAAACAAGTTTATTCATTAGCCAATCTATGGCCTCACATCTCTGTCACTAGAATGAAAAACAATCATTATTGATTGGAGTCAAAGGGTAATAAAGTCACAAGGAACATGTCAAAATACTCAGTCTGTCACATGAAAGTCTTGCCAACTTGTTTCTTCCCACAATCTTATCCCAAAGAAAGTCATCACAATCTTTAAACAGTCAAGAGGAAAGTTGGAAAATGACAGCAAGGGCATGAGAAATTCACACACACACTGGGGCCTACAGCTGGCATCTAAGGAAACAAATCTCCTTCCCCTCCACTAGCTGATACGTTTTTTTCTCCTACACCCGGCTCTACTGGTCCAGATAGGCTACAGAGAGAGGCCATAGCACCACCACATGCTAACAGGTAAAGTCTCTTTCTGAACATCCACCTGCTTCTCCCTGCAAATGGTGTGAAAGTAGCTTTTGTTCCTAAGATTTCTCCAAGGGCGCCATCCACATTTATCAAACAGAAAGGTTTGAGTAATTTTCAGATGAATAACCTATGTTTATACAGACACGATTTTTAAAATGTTTCCAAGCTTTGTCACTGAAACAAGAGACAAATTTCTTATCCCTGCAACTAGTTGCAATTTCTTATCCCTGCCCCTGCAACCTCTATTGTATACCCAACACTACTCTCTACTTGCACACTATAAGCGAAGGAAGGGAAAAGTCCCAGATACAGAAGTCAATAATTGCAGAATGTCAATCATTGCACAATAAAGGAAATTATTTCAGAATGAGTTTTTACGTTGGAATAGTCTTTTCAAGAGGACAGCTCAGTTTTTCTGAAGGCAAATTTAGGGTTAAAGAAATTGCATTCAATTATTATCACTTTTGGGTCATTATACCAGACTAGAAGGAATTGCTGAAATGTAAAAACGGAAGCTAGTATTTTAAGTTTAATAGTAATTTTTAATCTGACTCTACAAAAGCTTTCATGGAAGCTCTAAGAAGTATCACAATTGAATTTTATCAGTTTTTCTTCTCTAGCTCAATCTAGGATGGTATATTGATAAGGGGGATAACTGTGTGGAGGCAGTTTCTCCAGAGGGAGAAAGAGAAGAAGGGTCATGGATGTCCTCTGCCTGCATATGAGTTCCTGAAAAACTGAAAGATTACTATGTAAACAAATTTCTGATCAAATATAAGCACTGCATTGCTAACTTTTCATTTAGTTTGTCATTTGGTCTAAAAAGCCTTGTTATCCTAATTTAACCACTCTTTTACATATTTAAAACAATATAATTAATATACAGTTATAAGGTTATGGCTTATACAGGAATAAAGCAAACCCACGAAACAGACTTAATTGAGGCAACTAATAAATAACAAAACATTGTCAAAGAGCACACGTCAAAGTCTTTGCACATATATGTGTGCAATGAAACTTACAAACCCACAACTGATACATCGATTCAACTAAAATTCATGACTAGGAGAAATACTTACTGATATGATTATCTGCTTCACAAGCTTAGTGTCATCAATACAATCAAATGCTGCCAGTAAAACCAAATGGGAATATTGGCCCTGTAAGAAATGAAAGCCAGGAAGGATTAAAAAAAGAAATGCATAGCTTCTCCATTTTATTCCACCTATGGAGTCACTTTATAAAGGTTACCAACCTCACAACTTGCCCAACATAATTTAAACAAGATGGATAAAAGCCATTCAAAGAACTTCCTCTCTTATCAGGACCTAGTTAATTATATTCTAGGCTGATTTAAAAAAAAGACAGAAACAAAGAGAAAAGCACATTCTTCAACATCAAATAGCCAAGACTCATTTTTTTTTAACTAACCAGGATATAACACCTCTCAAAAATAGGTCTCCTGTTAACAAATAGCTACTTAAAAATTAAACTAAAAAAATTCAGTATTTAAAAAAAAACAACCCTAGAATATAAAACTATACATACAGAGTTCCAATCACAAAAAAGAAAAAAAATGTAAACTCAGATACAATTATATATATACAAAATACACATAATACATGCACACAAAAAATCCTGGAAGAAAACTGTAGTGTAACAGTCATCTCTGAATTGAAGGATTACAAATGATTTTTTATTTTATTTTATATTATTGTCCAATTTCTTTAAAATAATCTTATATAATTACAATAGAAATACTTAAAAATAAACTGCAATACATTTATATGCTAAATATAAGAATAAGATGCAAATAATTGCTTTTAAAAAATATTAAGAGATCATACAAATCCACATTGTGACTTTCATAATGGTCACCTCTTGAAATGACATGATGCTGGTATTGTTACAAAGAGTTAAAGAACTTCTACTTTATATAAAAATAAAAAAGAAAGAAAGAAAAAGAAAAGGAAGAAAAATGTGTTTTCAGAGTTTGTGCTTATTCTTTTCAAAGCCTAGATACGATATATTTTTTTACTTAGAGGGGACATGTGACTTTTGATCACCCTCATGTGGAGCCAGGTCTGAAGAATACAATAGGTAATAATGTTTCAATTAGAAACAAACTGGAGGAAAAAAAACAAAGGTCTAACATCTTTACTATATAAAAACCAACAATCTACTAAAAATGGGCCAAGAACAGCAAGGGTCAGTTCACAGAAAAAGACAAATACAAATGGCTTTAAGCACATGAAATAATGCTTATTAATTAAGGACAATAATTAAAATAATGAAACACCATAATCCACCTATCCTATAAATAGAAGTGAAAACCCTTGATAATATACTAATTTGGCAAAGGTTTAGGGAAAAGCAGGCACACTTTTATGTCATTGGTGAGACTGTAAACTCCTTTGAAGGGCAACTGACAACATCGGTAACAACTTAAAATGCATGTACCTTCTGATCCAACAATTCTAGTTCTGGATTTATCTTACAAATATGCCTTCGTATATGCACAAAGGATATGCACTGGGGTACTATTTGAAATAACAAAAAACTAGAAACTACCCAAGTGTCCAATAGTAGGGACTGCTTAAACGAATTATGGAAGTCATATAATGAAATATAATAGTCATCTAAAAAAGTGAGGCAGACAGAGGGATATATATATTGAAATAAAATGACCCCTGAGATGAATTAAGTGACAGAAACAAAGTGACAGAGAACAATGTGCATAGTACACAACCAATGATTTCTGATTTTTTAAGTCCCACACACAGAAGCACGCCCAAACATAAAACATCCCTGGGTGAATAGAAAAGAAGTTGGGACAGAAGGTAAATGAGAAATAGACAATTCTATAATTATAATTGGAGATTTTAATAGAACTAGACAATGATAAATAAAAGCACTGGTGATCTGAACACTATCAACCACCTTGATCATTAATTGGCATTTATAGAGTACCACACCCAACAACTCCACAAAATACATTCTTTTCAAGATACTATGACAGACCATTTGTTGGGCCATAAAATAAGTCTTTATACATTTAAAAGGACTGAAATAACAGAGTATGCCAAGAAACCCACAATACTTAGAAATTAAACACTTTTAAATAATTCATAAATCAAATCCATGGGTTAATTTATCTCCCCCCTTTAGAAGCAACTGCTTGAGATTAAAAAAGATATTGCTTATTAATTTCTTGTTACCATCATTGGGCCTTGCGGGAGTTAGTTTCTCAAAAAAATTGTTGTTATAACTGAACTATAAAATTAAAGCAACCTAATTTTATTACTTAAAAATGTCTTTTATTATTAATACATTTTAGAACTTTCTAACATTCTATTCTTATTCATTTCTAATTAAAATATTCAAATTAAAATATACAAAAAGATTTACTGATGAGTAATGAAACAAAATATTCTCATACTCTGGAAACAATTCACTAGAGAATCATTTTATTTCATTGTGTTACAGAGAAGTTAGCTGCCTTCTAAGTGGTTCCATTCCATTCTCTCATCTAGTCTACAGAAGACAACAGCTATGTACACAATTACACAGCAGCAATTTATCTGGGTAGGAATTAGTACTTATTATATTAAGTATTCACCAGATGCTAATAGTTCTCTTAAACCCCTAGAATATAAAACTACACATACACAGTTCAATCACAAAAAAGAAAATATGTAATTTTAGATTTTTCATAGGAAAAAGTTGTTAATATCACTAATGTTAGTTCACCAGTAAATGAGAAGCTATAAAACATAATATGAAATAACTCAAAAATTAAAAAACAGCATTTACTACTACATAAGTTCTAGAAATACTATGGGAAACTACTTAAATACCTAGAAACACAAAAAATATCCTCTAATTTCATTAGGAAAGCTGTTACAGCATCTCCAAGGATTCCAAAGGACTATAAAACTTAATTAGAATGTTCTTTGACCACATTACAAATTTATTCTAGGCAGTAATTTCCATGTCAATAACATGATTGGACAAATTCATTAAATAAGCTAGTAAATATCAGGTTTTTGAAAAATATCTAATAAAAATGGAATATTGTCACAAAATGTTAAATGAAAAAAGGAAAAATCTCATTTTGTGCAAATTTAGTAACAAAAATGCATGGATATGCATAGAAAAGGACTAATAAAACAATGAATAATTTTCTGGCAATGGTAATTTTCTGAAATTTTCAAATTTTCTATAATAGACATTTCATTTTATTATTAAAAGTAATTAAAAGAAATATGTAGTTTTCTTATACTTACATTAGCCACCTTTTCAACATAAGTCTTCATTGTTTTCACAATCACTTTCCTGTCCTTAAAAAAAGAAAAACTGTCTCAAGTAACTTTTAATTACAGATTAAAGGTATTTCATAGCTAAAAATTTTATATAATATTGTCACTCTAGTGGCATTATTTTTCATTAGTGAATATAGTTATGCAGCCAGAACGAAAAAATTTGCAATACATCAGAAGCTCTTTCAGAGCTACTGTAATCTTACACTTGTATGTGATAATCCATTGAGACATAAATATGGAACCATAAAATTATTAGCTGTAAGGCAAACCTAGTGAAACTACCGCCTTTTACAGGGAGAATGGAGAGATCCTCTTCCAATGCCTGAACAGTCTTCAAATGCGTAAGTCTAGCTTACAGATGACATTCAGCACATTATTTGTTGAATCCAAATTAAATTTGTATAAATTTAAAAAGTGGACAAAGAATAACTGTCTTTTAAAGGCAGAATTTTATTGATCACAAGAATGAGAATCTTTTCTGTTAAACTTCTGTAATTAATGTGGACTTTCACCTTTTCCCTTAAAGTACTTAACACTCACATGAGCAAATATGTAACTGTTCACTGTCTCCTTCCTCCTCTCCCTCTCCCATTAAGATCATTAAACGAGGAAGCAAGGAGCTTGACAGGTACCAAAAACATCTGTAAATAATACAAATATGGAGTTTATTTGCTTGACAAGTTCCTCCCCAAACAATGAAAACTCAAGGTTTTAACACTTGAATGAAAACTCCAGCAAAGAAACACTAGGCTCAAAGAAAAGCCAATTCCTGTGAATCTCACAGGCACAACTTTGCAAAGATAAAGTTGTTTGTGCACAACAGGAAAAGACCAAAGGAGACAGCAAGTCTAAGGAAAGGCAAATCAAGCCCGGACACACTTACCTTGGGAGTGCCATGCCACAGGCAGTGCATGGCCACTCTGGCGCCATCGTGTGTGTGTGCCAGGTATACCACCGCTTCACGGATGGCTTCAATCACTTCCTAGGGAACACATAACCATGAAGGCTTTGGGTTATCTTTTCTGCCTTAAAACAAACAAAAAAATCTGTCTACTGGGGAGCTGTTATGGGCAGAGAATGAAGAACAGTAGAGGTAGCAAACAATTTAATTTTTCATTCTGTAGACAAGCACACGAATAGAAAACATCTTTCTAGAAACATTCTTTTCCATCAAGAGTAGGATATACTGCTGACAAGCAATTTCTATTAAAATACCTATTTTATGTCTGTACTGAAATACAATGTCTATTCAAAAAAGTATGTACATATATGGTATACCCTAAATGAATTTTCAAGAAAAAGAAAGCCAGGAGGTGGCTATGGTCAGAAGTAAATTAAAAAACCCAGATTTAAAAAAAAAAAAAAAAAAAAAAAAAAAAAAAAAGGATGCTCTTCCCTAAAAGAGACATGTGTATATATAAAATGAGCAGAGAACCAAAACACTAAATTTGGCTGAAAAAGTTTCTCTTTTTTAGTTTCTCACTGGATTACTTCCAGAAAAATTATTAACAATTCACCACAAAACACTTAAATAGCATTTCCCTAAGAAAAACTAATCTATTAGACTAGGCCTTCAGTATCAATGACCTTTGGGTAAAAATCCAATCATTAATTTCTTACAACATAGTTAAGTTTAGTTTAAATCTTTATTATTCATTTTCAATGCATATAATTGTTAAATTGTACTTTGGAAGTCTAGCATATATGTAGATATAAATGAGTTCTGACAGCTAAGTGCATTACCAATATTTAAAATTTATATTAAATAAAGAAATAAGTACAAGGTATTCTGCCAGGAAAGAGAAAGGTGGGCGTCTATTTTCATCAATAAGAAACAAGCAATTTCACCTATAACTATCTTACAACCTTTTCCCAGGATGAATCAACAATACAGCTTTCAGTCTGCATACATAAACTTATGAATCTCTTCAAAGCTACCCAGTTGGAGAGTTACACACATATTCCAATTATGCTTCCACTAACCCAAAGGTTTAAGTCTGTCTTTTGAAAATGCCCCCAGGGCCAGAAAAGATTTATCTCATTATTTTATATTCACACTGGGTTCCCAATGATTTTTTGCTATTACTAAAATACACTTAACACTAAAAACAAAGATTTTTCCTCACTGTATATATTCAAACGATCGTTTTCACAGCTCTGAAAATATAAATCCTACCTCAATACCTCAATAAATCCACAACTATGAGATACTGTGCTCTGCAGGAAAGGGAGAGAATTCCCCGAAAGAGAAGCAGCACTGCTACTATCACAAGCTTAGGTAGGTAGCTACTCTTAGAAAATTATTTTCTATGTCAATTTTGAGAGGGTTAAAATTTCTGTGAATGTTTAGTCTGGAATATTTGTTAAGAAGTAAATATCATTATTTTACTTATACCTCATATTACAATGAGGATTAAATAGATGATGAGTTCATTGTACAATGAAGCAAGCAAAGTTCGGGGAGCTAAACAATGAATTCTCATTTGTATTCCCATCATTGACTTGAAAGGCAGTGTAATTTACCTTTAGTCCCTGTTCCTTTTCCTTCTATCATATGGGGTCCAATTTTTCACGGTCCATTTAGCTTTACATAAGTGTCCTTTAACCTTTAAACACCAACATAATTTTGTTTTTCCTTTCGGCACAGGTGAATTCCAAACTACCTGAATAACAGCCCTCTATCTGTTAATTTTCAGATTAGGTGAGCTAGAGGATACTCTCTGGATTATAATTAAAATATAAAAATTTAACGGAGTGCTCACTAACCATCAGAGAAATGCAAATAAAAACCACAATGAGATACTACCTCACCCCAGTCAAAATGGCTATCATCAATAAATCAACAAACAACAAGTGCTGGCGAGATGTGGAGAAAAAAGAACCCTTGTGCACTGTTGGTGTGATTGCAGATTGGTGCAGCCACTATGGAAAACAGTATGGAGGTATCCCAAAAATCTGAAAATGGAACTACCTTATGATCCAGCAATTCCACTCCTAGGTTATCTATCTGGAGAACTCCAAAACTCTAATTCAAAAAAATGTGTGCACCCCTATGTTTATTGCAGCACTTTACACAATAGCCAAGACATGGAAACAACCGAAACAATCCCCGCCCATGGGTAGACGACTGGATTAAGAAGCTGTGGTACATTTATACAATGGAGTATTACGCAGCCATAAAGAAGAAAGAAATCTTACCATTTGCAACAACATGGATGGACCTAGAGAACATTATTTTAAGTGAAGTAAGTCAGACAGAGAAAGACAAATACCATATGATCTCACTTATATGTGGAATTTAAAGAAAAGAAATGAATGAACTAATCAGAAACAGTCTCAGAGACATAGAGGAAAAACTGAGGGTTGCTAGATGGGAGGGGGGTGGGGATGAGGGGTAAGGTGAGGGGATTAGAAAGCATAGTCAGTAACCACAAGATTGCCACGGGATCACGAAAAGTTAATTTGGGGAATGTAATCGATAATGTTGTAAAAATTTTGTAGGGCATCCAATGGACACTTGTCTCGTTAGGGAGACCTCAGGGATGATGTAGATGCCTGATCACTGCACTGTACACCTGAAGCTGAAGCTGAACAATAATGAATGCCAACTACAAGTCTATATATATATAGTTATAAGAAGCGGAGTACAGCATTAGGAATAGAGACAGTGGAAATGTAATGGCTCTGTGCGATGTCAGGGGATACTGGATGGGGTGAGGGGAGTTGACACAGTGTGAGTGATACAAATGATAAATGTCTAACTTTTTACATTGTTTTGTGTACCGGAAACTAATAATAATAAAAAAAATATTCAATGGAGTTGATAAAACTATGGTCAATTCTATTGTCTCTGGCAAAAATACAAAATGCTATTAGTAGACCTGCTTCATCTTCTCTAAATAAGGAAAAAAACTCCTTAAAATTTCCAAAAGACAAAGCACATCCAAATTTCCAAAAGACAAAGTGTTTCACATTTTAATATGGCTTTTCTTCTATGTTTAGTTTAAAAACTAAAACCAAGAACTTACTGATCTTAGCTTTGGGGGTGCATAGGTAAAAAAGTCCAAGAACACTTTATGCACCAATGAGTGCTTAATCACAGCTTCCCTGAAAACAAAAAAAGGAGAAGAGAACACATCAGATGCTATAGGCACTACAGCAACACAAACATAGTTAACTCTGGCTGTCCTAAAGTAATCAAAACAAGTGACATGGTTTTAGCAAATGTAATTTGTGACAGGACAGATCTTATCTTTCAGCAGTACTAAAACTGAAAAAAAAAATCTTCCAGATTATAAAAGTATTTTAGTTCCATCTGCAACCAAAACCAGAGTACAAATTTCTAGTATTTAATCAGCAAAGATGAAATAAATTATTATTCAAAATATACTCTACTCTCTTAAATAAGGACATCTGTATTTTTTACCCAACAATGGACACATGGCTGGAAATCCATACCTAATTTTTATAGCTGTTTTCTTCCTGTCAAGAACCCTTCACAATGCACCAGTTTCATAAAATAATTTTAGCAAAATTAAAACCTGAGTAGATCTAAATTGGAACACCTAATTGATCCAAAATTCCTGGTGTGACATTTGGTGACTTCTGGTGCACAGTGGAGGTTAACGATCAAGCACCAAAGACTTCACGTTCACACTGAGTGTCTAAGTAGATGGCAAAACATGTTGCCTTCATGGGCAAAGCACTGTTCTAGGTGTTTTGGAAATATTAACCCATTTAATCTTCATAAAACTCTATGAATTATGTACTATTATTATCCCAATTTTATAAACATGGAAACTGAGGCACAGAGAGGTTAAGTTGCCGAGGTCACACAGTAACTGAGGGGTCACCAGGATTCACACGCAGGCTACGTCTTAACCATTCCACTATGGTACAAATGCCAAGGAGGCCAACTCTCGGATTTCTAAGTCTTACAATTCAACATAAATAATAGACTAGATTTGGAAAATTATCCATGTTTTCTATGCAAGGGTTACACAAACTTTCCTCTTTCAAATGCTATTTGTTAAGACAAAATGGCTTTCTTACTTTTGGGCCATTGGAGTTAGAATCTGTTTCATTTCATCCATGATAAGCTCTAGTTTTTCTGGGTGTACCTGTAATACTTTGTCCAGAGTTGGGTGATCTGCTGACTGCAACAGAAGAAAAATCAAACTCCTGTAAATTTAATCAAATTTCTTCAGTTTCAGAACAAAGAAAATCAATTACAGTCATTTAAATAAGCGAAATAAATTTCAGGTTTCCCCATATACATATAACAAAAGGCCTGCTGTAGATATACTCATAAAATACTTCTTGATTATCTGATTCTCAGTCTTAACTGAGCCAGGTTAAACAACCAACCAACACAGCCGGCCGACAGGCACTTGCCAAGCACCTGGCACATGCTGAATCACAAGATCAAAGAGTCAGTTCGTAATTCCTTGCTACCTTCTGAGTTGTAATTATCTGTATATTCCTATAGTGACTGTTAAAAAAGAAATAAGGCACTAAATTCCGCCCAGGAATGGAACCTGACTAGAAGTGGAGGCAACCTAGGAATGAATACTTACCCCTGGAGATTAGTGTGGGCTTTCGTGTCCCAAGGTCTGAAATGGATCCTGTAACTGTCCCAGTCCCATTACGGGCAATTTTCAGTTCAATCCCTGTACTATAACCAAAATTGGGTCTCTCTACTCCCCTTCCTCTCTAGATACAACCTGGAGAAGGATAATCCACACACACGTGAAAAACACAGGAAAAGGCAGCAACGGGCACCCGACGCACTTCAGCCCGAGCTGGTTACCACACAGTTACAAAGCTTCACTAATTGCTAAGAGTCTTCTACCTGAGTCTATCTGACTATGGAAACGGAAGTACTGAAGCATTACACAGAGCACGTGGGAAGGAGTAAAAATCGTTCTAAACAGGATTTAAAAATAGTGCTCTGGGAGAAAGAAAGTATAATCACTTGCTCACTACACCAGAGACAAAATAATCCAAGAGAAAAAAGGTGAGATGGTCTCTTAGAGGACCAGTCAAAGTAAAAATACATTCTGAAAACAGGGCATCAGAAGATAAGGAAGAGCACATAGAAAAAGTAGAAACACTAGAAAAAAATGCCTTGAAATGTTACCTTGTAAAGCTGAAATGTGTTCCCATAGAGCTCCTCCGTCAACATGTTCCTCTGCTCCAAAATGGCTTTGTCATTGTATGCGTATTCCACGATGGCTGATGCCTCTGCATGCCGGAGCATCTTTCTTACGTGGCCTTTAAAACTTCTTATTATCTCTGCAATCTGGGGTTTACTCCTAACCCCAATGTGATCATGGGAAAAGATGAGAGTTACAAGGAGAAAGCTGGGTGGCAACAAAACATGACACCAACATAACTCCTAAGGCCAACTCATCATTGGGGGAAAGGTCCCACTACAGAAAAATGCTCATGTGAAGAAAGGGCAAACTTCCTTATATTTCTACCTCAAGCTTTCTAAGTTATTCAGTAGCCAGCCTGCCTGGGTTTGACATGGCTCTGCTTACCAGCTAAAAGACCCTGAGCAAGTTATTTAACCTCTCTGTGCCTCAGAAAATAGAAAGAGTAACACTGACGTGAGGATGAAATGAGTGAAATAAGATACGGAGAACTGTGACCAGCACGTAATAAGTGCTCAATAAATGTCAGTTCCCGTATTAAATTGTTCAGCTTGAAAAAAGTAGGGAAGGACAAAAGGATAAGGTGAAAGTCAAAGATGCACGGAAATATGAATAAAACATATTCTAAGGATGCTCTTTTAAAACAGGACTTAATCATAAGTATTTATATTACATCCTAAAACAATCAAGCATCTGATAATTATAGTCAGGAATAGTTTTTGAAAATTCTGTCAACAGTACTTTTTTTGTTGTTGGTTAGCATATTTTGGCAATTATTACACTCAGAAAGAGACATCAAGACAAGTATCAATTATACTAATTTAGGAAATCCTCCTATCTTGACATTTCTTGACCCACTGACTCTGTCTGAGTCTACTCACCTGCCCCTCCCACCCCTCTACCCTCTAAATACTGGTAACAAATTACAAGTTAATTATTTCATGTCTCTTCTCCAGGGCTTCAAGATATCTCATAAGAATGATGAGGGCAATACCATCATTTTACATTAATTTCAATAATTGTTTTTAAAACCATACTCCCTGGAAATATTACAAACACCTGCTCAGGGCTATTATTATGGTCACGGACTTTTAAGTAACATTTGCATACAACTGGTATCCAAACCTTTGAAAAACTAGTAAAAAAATATTGTATAAATACAACAACTTACCCATACATGAGAAATTTCTTAACAATATTTCTGGAATATTTAGCTTTACTTAATTCAACCAAATCATCTGAAAAACAAATACATTACATTACAATGATTCCTCAGAAACAGAGGCAAGATAAACGCACAATCCTGAGAACACAAATAACTCTCTATTTACCCCAGGCAAAGAACAAATAAAAAGTCCTGCAGAGGACACACTACTTTCCCAGGACAGATTTATTTTCCAAGACAGTCTTGGGTATTTCAAGAGAAAACAAGTGACTAATTAAAAATGATTACAATTAACCTTCAATATGTAAGAAATACCTCGCAGTTCTTCAAAAGCCTGTTTTTTCTGTTCTTCATTACCATACTGAATGTAACACTGGATCACACGAGTTGAATCATGTGCAAATGCAATCTGTAGGAAAAACAGATTTGGGCCTTTAGACTAAATCTCTGAAGATTTATGTCTTTATCATAATAGTTATGTTTTATTGCTATGTCTTTCAGAATTCCTTGTTAGAAAAAAGGTAGGGTCTTCATGGATAAGATTAAATCTAGGTTGACTGGGCATACAAATACTTGCTTTAATTGTACAGAATGGCTTTCTCTGCTTTTGCTGCCTACAGCATGGCATTGAGACAGGAATAGACTTAACCATTTTGCAAGATTCTTACCATTACTAATTAAAACAAAACCAAATCAAACCAAACTTGTTCAATGATTATACATGTTATATTTCTCATTTCTCTAAAAGTTCTTTTCGCTATACAGAGAATTTTCCAATTCAAAAATTCTGTTATTCTACGATTTTTTAAAAAATATGAATAATCTCAGAATGTTTGGCTGTGGCAAGCAAAGGTAGAATGTAAGATAGATTTAAAAACCTTGCTATGTAAGTAAAAATATCTATACACGCATTATAAGAGAATCCATTCCCCATTACTTCCATTTTCATTATGATCCCCAAACATCCAGTTATATTCCTAAAAATCTGTTGTATTTCAAATCTGATTCTTCAATCCATCTTCCCACAACTACTGAATGGATTAGATCTTCAATGAAGGACTTGATCAATTTTCTATAGCAATAACCACAATCAGCCATGCAAAATTATTTATTGTGCTATATAACCAGTCTACTTGAATAGTGCTTATTATTTGTTGCTCAGTCTGTCTTCAAAATTCTTGAATTCCAACAAACCAGAAGGTGAAGGTACACCTCCAAAGTATGTGGATTTCAGAAGAATTTCCTTAAGGGAAATCTGTATAGACATTTCTGGTAAAACTCAAAAAACATTATTTTTAAATAAGGCTGTTTTGTGCCTATATTGATTACTTACTATATAACCAACAAATAGGCTTTAAATATAGTTTCCTCATTTAGACCTCAAAGGAACCTTAAGAGTGGGGCTGTTGTGATTTCCACTTCACAGAGAGACAAGTTAAGTTTATGAGATGTTAAGGAACTTGTTATTGCTGTGGCCCTGGGGATGAAACTTAACTTAGTCTTAGTCTTACATGTATGAAATGTGTAAGAGGGATAATGACCTTAAGGGAAAGGAGACAACATATGCATTGGTTAGTGTAATTCTCAGCAAACAGTAAATAATAGATAGACTGACAGTGTTTACAAATTACAAATAAAATTACAAATAGAATTACCATATGACCCAGCAATCCCTCTCCTGGGTATCTACCCCAAAAATCTGAAAACATTTATACATAAAGACACATGTGCTCCAATGTTCATTGCAGCTTTGTTTACAGTGGCCAAGACATGGAAACAACCAAGATGTCCTTCGATAGATGAATGGATAAAGAAGTTGTGGTATATATACACAATGGAATACTATTCGGCAGTAAGAAAAGATGATATAGGAGCATTTGTGACAACATGGATGGATCTTGAGAGTATAATGCTAAGTGAAATAAGTCAGACAGAAAAAGCACAGAACCCTATGATTTCACTGATATGTGGTATATAAACCAAAAACAACAAAAGAACAAGACAAACAAATGAGAAACAAAAACTCATAGACACAGACATAGTTTAGTGGTAAGGGGGTGGGGGGTGGGTGATGAGGGTAAAGGGGATCAAATATATGGTGATGGAAGGAGAACTGACTCTGGGTGGTGAACACACAATGGGATTTATAGATGACGTAATACAGAATTGTACACCTGAAATCTACGTAATTTCACTAGCAATTGTCACCCCAATAAATTTTTTTTAAAAATGACCTGGTATTATATTATATTACATTACATTATATCATATAAGACCCCGTCTTACATTATAGTAAAATAAGACCGGGTCTTCTATGAATTTTTGCTCCACAGGCACATTACAGCTGATTCTCCAGCTAGGTCTTATTTTCAGGGAAACACGGTGTATACGTGTTTTGGCAAAGGCTGCCCCTCCACAGTCCCCAAAACTACTGCGTCGATTGTCTTAAGTGAACAGTCATTAAGTATTTATCCAAATACACGAGTCAACAGAAGTTTATTATAAGGCAGTATTAAACAGCAACAATGAGAATTACTTTGGAACTCCCTAATCTATTACAGTTTAAAGATCTTTGCATGTGTGTAAAAGCATGGGAGAAAAGAAAGCAGTAGTCATGTTTGCATCACACACACACACAAAAGCCAGCAATTTAGAACATACAAAAATACATGGAGTTCAGAGCAATACATTGTAACATGTTACTGAACTAACAAATTCAAGATAACTTAAAAGAATATCGATTTATTTTAACTAAATCATTTAAAAAATGACATAGCCAAATACTTACTGGTGTTTTTACCATTTCAAAGTAGTAAGTTCCCTCACTCTTAAATTTTTATTCAGTCAGTATCATAAAAGGTATTTGAAATTTTGGGCCAAAATACATTTAAAAGAACAAAAATTTCACTAGTCATGAATGGTCAGCTCCCTTATACTGAGAGTAACTCAATTTCAATTGCCAAGATTGCAACTGTAAGTAATGCCTTACTTACAGTTTTAATTTTTCCTTGAATCAACTTCTGCAAATCACTCATCAACTTCACTCTTTTTTCTTTGTCACAGTCTTTTCTATAAATGAGAATAAAAGAGGGAGGAAACGTAGCTTATGTGAAAGACATTATTTTAAACACGCAAAACTAAAAACCATTTCAGTGTATGCTCACCCAGTTCAGTATGATTTTCTTTTTAAAGCAGCAAACCTTTTGACATTAAAATTACTATTCCAGAGCAGCCAGAGAAAAGTAATTTTCTCAAAGGCAGAAACTCATCTCACAAGGTATAATTTCACGCATCAATCTAAATCTTAACAGCCAGAACTTCAGAAGTAAAGAAAATAATAAAACAAGTCCAAGATACCAAATACTTAAGTATCACAAAACCTAGCCGATAAGAAATTGTTCTTCGTTTCTTCAGAAATCTTTCAGGAAGGATGTCAAATCCAATTGAACTCTCATACAGTTTCATAAGCATATCTGACACCATCCTAATGGTTCCGCACATTTGTGCAATGGGCAGACATCCAGAGACAGATGCCTCTACTAGAGGGTTATGAGGACTCCCCAAATAACCCAAGTGCTATGTCCTTTATTTTAGGAAATCTCACTATTTACAAGGCACACTGTTACTCTGCCTTCATTTCAAAGGGACTAATAAAGATGCCAGTAAGTAGCGTTACCTTCTCAACATCTCCCAAAGCTGCTTTGCCCGAACAACAACGTCATAGTTGGTTCTGTCACTAAGCTGTCTGCTTTGCTTCAGTTCTTTCTTCTTCTTTTTGAAATCATCCCATTTGGGTTTCTTGGCTGCTGAGTCTAGTCATTATAGAAATTATTTTCAATTACACGTAACATTCTAAGTGCCATAAACATGTACAAGTCAGGCACACAGGGCAATTACTGATCAGGACCTATACTCATTGGGGAAACTAGAAGAGGGAAAATACCAGGAGCCAAAAAAAATGTACACAAGTGGACAGCATTGCTCAAGCAGCAGTTTGCCGTAATCAGAAGTGTCTGGACGCTGATGGTAACCACTTTGATCACCTCTTGTAATTGCAGAAGTCAAATGTGACTTGTATTCATCTTTTGATACTGGTATATATTGAGCATTACAATTTTAACACAGTTTTCCTTTCTTAAAATGTGTATACATTTTTTTGACACCTTCTGTATTCTCTATAAATATACTTTACTTCATTTTCTGTGCAGTTTATACATTTTAAATTTGATTGAAATCAACCAATCATTCATTCAACAGCTATTTATTCTTAAGAGGATACCTACTAAGAAAAAATTATAAAATCACTTCAAAAATTTTAAGCATCTTTTTCAATTGTAAAGTGAAATATGAACTACTACTTTAGAACTTTAAGTTCATTGGACTTTAGGTATAACCAGTTCTTAATGAAAAGAAGTATTAGTCCAAATCAAAACAAGAAAAACAACAATTCACTATTCTGAGTGTTGTTATGTATTAAGTCATTTAATTCTTACAATAACTCTTGTAAGGTGAGCACTATTTTTTCACAAGATGAGTTCTGGGGTAGACACAGAAAGGAAAAAATCCTGCAAAATCTTACATGCATGTAGAATCTAAAATTGTCAAATACACTGAAGCACAGAGTAGAACAGTGGTTACCAGGGACAGGAAGGTGAGGGGCACAGAAAGATGCTGATTGAACGGTACCAAGTTATAGCTATATAGGATGAGTAAGTCTAGAGACAATGTACAGCATGATGACTATCCTCAATACTGTACTGAATACTAGAACCTTGCTAAGAGTTAGTACTTTATTACTCTCCCTTTTACATGTGGAAAACAAAATCACCAACCAGCTAAGTTCCTAGTTCAAAGTCACACAACTAAGAAATGGTAGAGTCAGGATTCAAACCCAGAGAGGACTCGGAAACTTTGTCTTCTGCTGCATGTTACTCATGACAATGCACAATCAAAATTTCTAAGTTCTTTACTGAGGAATTCTATGAAAGTCAAGTGTCTATTAGTATTCTTTTGTCTTCAAAATCTAAATGTTTTACCATTTGAATCAAAAATCCTGATGAGGCCAAACAAAGAACAACACAATAAAATGTGTGTTACTAACATGAGCATCCCGCAAAGAACACTTTGAAGAATTAGTTTCTTCTAAACATCCCCCTTTCTCCGATTAAAAATACTCATTGTAAAAAACTTGCAAAATGCAAAGAACAAAATTCTCCTATAATCCCCAAAACTAAATAATAACCGTTAACATTTTATTTCCTTCTGGACTTTTTCCTATGCATGCTTTATATTACTCTTAAAAATTCAGACTCTACAGTCTTCACTTAAACATAACTACACTATGAGTGTTCCTCCATGAAACTATATATTCTTTAAGACCATAATTTTTAATGGCTATTACAATACCCTACGACATATTTACTCCCCTTACTGGCTCCTTACTTATTCCTGGCCTGGTAATAGAGGATTGCAGGCCAACAGAGTGCACATCTACCATTAATATTAGAGCACCATATAGTATACCTCAGACGGTAATAACAGAGCTCATTTAATTCTACAAACATTTGGGCACCCTTGACATTATGCCATGCTAGGCTGAAGCAGATACACCAATGTTGGGGATGTCTTGTATCCAATCCCCTCAGCTGATGCTATAAAAATATGAGAAAATAAAATCAGAGTTCCCTTTTGGGGTGTTAGGAACGTAACTCCTACAGCAAAAGGAACCAGGCTACAGCATGGCAGGATCTTAATGTGAGAATGTGTGTGTGTGTCTTTAAAATGCAGGGGCCAAGAATTCCAGCAAGGAAAGGAAGATTTTTAGGATTTATTAGAAAGGGTAAGAAAGAAGAGGTAGGACAGAGAAGCTGAAAGAGAATCTAAGGGGTGTGGGGGGTGATGGAGAGAAGGAAGAGGAAGATAAAGGGGTAATAACACTGGGGCTGGAGCATGAAAGGACCCTGCAAGACTAATGAGAAACAATGAAAAATTTCCTTTCCTTCCTCTCTCCCATAGTCCCTGTCTTAAGGCTGCTGTCTCTCTAGTGATAAGCCCCACGGAGAGTCGAGAGCAGAGACCAGGGCTAGGGAACTGGACTGAGAGGGCCCCATGACAGTGGTCTCAGTTGGCAGCAAAGGAACAGAGTTAGGATATGCCACGATGGAGAAAAAGAGGAGACACCAGAGAAATTCTCATGATGCTGCAGAGAAGGTACATGTATGCCAAGCGCAGGTAAGCTGGAGACCAGTGCAAGACAACGCATAAGGGGGGCACGGTGTCCAACAGACAGCAAAGCTCTGGGTTCGAAATGACCCCTGAAACATCGGGAAGAAAAGATGAGCAATTTGTTTCAATAGGAGCCATGCCAGTACATCCCATCAGTTGGCAACTTGTCCTGAACCCATTAAAGTCAAATATGCCATGTACACACTACACCTTTCCTGGAACTGCCTACTGGATCTGAGCCATCTGGGTTGACTCTAATACATGGGTTGACTGTAATAGAGTGGCCTACGCTCTGTAAGGAAAGGGCCTGTCTCTTGCTCACTAAGACACCCTTAGCCGAGGCAGGTATTTACCTGGACACACTGGTGATTTTAGGCCGCTTCTATGCTCATTAGTCAGGGCCTGTACCCTCATGGTTGTTCATTTTTCCCCCAACTCCAAGCACAGTGCATGCAAAACTCAAGTATTTGTTTGTTCAATAAATGATTGAATGAATAAATAAATATTAGCCTACAGAAAGCAAAGTTTTATTGGAATTCCTCTGTATGAAGCCATTACAACTTAGCTCAACTCCACAGCTACAGTAATTCAACAAGGGCCTAGGCCATAAGGTACTCGAGGCATCAAAGGACAATTCTGACCAGGAAAGATGCTTCCTGTTGTTTATTTAATCCCATCTCCTCCCCACCCCAAATGCTGCCTGTCAAGGAACGAGAAGGGGAGGTCTCTAACAGATTTCTACAGCCCTTGTGCACAGTGGCTCTGGCGGTGACTCAGATGGGGGCACAGCTTCCCCAAAAGCTGTGCTGAAGGAATCAGTGCTTACCCTCACTTTTACTGTCCGGCTGAAATTTTCTCTTCTTGTTGAATTTATTTGCCTGCTGGAATTTATTCTTTGGTATTTTATCCCCTTGCTGCTTATTCTTGAACTGCTTCACACCTTTTTTCCCTGGTTTTGTGGCACCTTTCTCAAAGTTCTTAGGTGTGATTTTAAGTCCACCTTCCTTAACTTTTCTTGGGAACGTCTTTGAAGAACCAGAATCTAGTGACAATAATAAATAATTATTAGTTCAATGATCCTGAGCCTAAATCTCTTTTACCCACTGGGTTGCACTTGCTACAGAAAATTACACACTCTTTAGAGAAACATACTTTATCTTACTCTCAAATATGGAGCACGGTGGGATTTTAAAAATCAAAACAAAATTTAAAAACTTTCTCTGGTTATAAAATTATAATACAGGTTCATTGTAGAAAACCTACAAAGTAGAGAAATGCATAATAAAAACTATCCATAATTATAGAGATAACCAGTTGTCAGTTTGGTGTATTTGTTTTAAATATAAAGTAGAGATGAGGTATTATTTATATACCTTTATATTCTACTTTAATAACTTCATGTCATTAAAACCTTTATACATACATTTCCAATGTATTTCCAATGTGATTGAATAACATCACAAGAATCTAAGAATAAAAACACTTAAAATTTGTCTACCATATAGACAAATTAAAGATGTTAATTTTTCAAAATTTCTATTTTAAAAGAAAGTTTACAAAGCCTATAATAAAGTTATTTGACAAAAATCTTCGTTGGTCAACAAAGCTCGCAAATTAAATACCTAATAAATGACATGAAAACTGCAACAACTATGCCGTAAGACTGCTGCTAGAAAAAAAAATTACTTAGGAAACATTTAGTCATTTACACAGATCCCGACTTTTCTATTTTGCAATACTGACACCTCATGGAATAATATAGACATCACAATCAGAAATCTTGAAGACAAAAGTATTTGGTTTACTCGTAGTATGTATTAATCAGCCACAATTTATCATGCATTTAAATAAAATGTGGTGAATTCGTGTGACTAGTATGAGACAACAGTATCATTAGCTGAGATAAGGGGTCTTTCATGAGTATTACATCCCCCAATTATTCTAGCAATTTCTTAAACGTCTTAGTTTCACAGGGAACATGCAAAATCATAGACGTTAACATCCACTTTTTCTCTTATTTTAATCCTAATCCTAACCCACCAATACAGACTGCAATCTGCCACATGCCCCCTCATCCCACCAACCCCTCTCTTCAATTATAAGGAACAAACTAGCACATGGGAAGCATATTTGGGTACAGCTAGCTTACCACTGTTTTTATGAAATCTGTTTTTTTCTTGTGACGTCTTTGTATTTTTCCCTGTAAATTTTTTTTTTCCTTTGACTTCCATCATAGCAACTCTGGAGAAGAAAAACAAAATCCAAAAGGATCACTGGATTGCTCGCATGGAATAAGAGTCATTAAGTAGTCACTGTCATATTTAGTACCTGAGTTCACAGATGCAGGACAAATCACCTGGGTAACCACACAAATCCAGGAGCTACACAATCACTGGTTCTAAGATTTTAAAATTGAAAATAAAATAAGCAATGCAAAAACTAATACACACACACACACACACACACACACCTTGGCTAGTGTGATGTAGTTGGAGGCAACATTTCAGCAACAGTACTGGCTAGACACAGACCAGTATTTACATTAAATGTGACACAAGTGTCTGTGTTTGTGTTTCTTATAACGTGGGAAGACTTCGTGATGAGAAACTGGTAATATTACCATTTGATTTCTTGGTCTCTATCCAAAAAAGCCAGGAACAAACAAAAGGTTGCACTTACCAAAAATTCAAATTTAATGAATGAATATTAAAGATTATCTACAAGTTCCCTATGTAATACAACGGAGCTAAAACAAAGACTAGCTTCAAATGTTTCTTATCCTTTTAGAGGCAACCCAGTACTTTTCAGTGACCTCCAAAAGATTATGTTTAAATATTTAATATTTCATTTTCAGGAATCCGCCTACCAGCTCACTTCTGGGTAAGGGACCCCATGGTGCACAGGGCAGACCACAGGTAACCCCCTCACCTATGCAAGGCTCCTGAAAAGCACCAGAATGTATCAGGGGCAAAAGCCATTTGGTTATTTCTCTGCTTTCCAAAATTGTATATTCAACTCATTTCTAAATTTCTAAAGTTGACTCTCTAATGTAGATGTTAGTATTTCTGTGACAGTTTCTCAGTCTTCACTCGTCTCTCATGACCGAGACTTCTGAAGACTACGGTTAGGCACCTGGTCGAATAGCCTTCATTTGGGGTTTATCTGGTATTTTCTCACTATTAGACTGGTACTATGGATTCTGGGGGAAGAATACCAGAGCTGAAGTGCCCTTGACATCACATCATATTATGAGGAACATGGTATCAACATGACTGCTGATACTAACCATGATCACTGGTTAATGTTTGCCAGGTTTTTCTAAAGTTACTATGCTTCCTTTCCATATTCCATTTATTAAAAGCAAGGCATTAAGTTCATCCCAAACTGAAGGGGAGGGAAGTGAGCTCCACTTTGTAGAGAGAGGAGTATTCAAGAATTTAAAACATGTATTTAGGGGCCAGCCCGGTGGCTCAGGCGGTTAGAGCTCCATGCTCCTAACTCCGAAGGCTGCCAGTTCGCCGCAAGGGATGGTGGGCTGCGCCCCCTGCAACTAAGATTGAACACAGCACCTTGAGCTGAGCTGCCTCCCAGATGGCTCAGTTGGTTGGGGCGCGTCCTCTCAACCACAAGGTTGCCAGTTCGACTCCTGCAAGGGATGGTGGGCTGCGCCCCCTGCAACTAAGATTGAACACAGCACCTTGAGCTGAGCTGCCTCCCAGATGGCTCAGTTGGTTGGGGCGCGTCCTCTCAACCACAAGGTTGCCAGTTCGACTCCTGCAAGGGATGGTGGGCTGCGCCCCCTGCAACTAGCAACGGCAACTGGACCTGGAGCTGAGCTGTGCCCTCCACAACTAAGACTGAAAGGACAACTTCACTTGGAAAAAAGACCTGGAAGTACACACTGTTCCCCAATAAAGTCCTGATCCCCTTCCCCAATAAGAATCTTAAAAAAAAAAAAAAATCAAGAAATTAAAAAATAGATAAGGATTTAAAATCAGCATGATGATTAATACTTTGGGTGATATATTTTGAGATTATGCAACATTGTATCTCTCCCACTGATTTTTATCATTCTCCAGTGAATCTTGCCTGCAACAGTTACTGTGGTGCTTTAATGGTGATTTTCTATTTCCCTCATTACTTCTTTTATTATTTTGGATTCTTCTGTAGGGAAAATTTGCTTCTTCCTCATGTATGTATTTAATCACTTATTTACATCAGTAGGATCTCACAGGTATGTTACTACTGAGGTTATAACTGAATACTGTCATTATTTTGTTGCTCAAATTGTTCTCACTTTGGCCAGTGGGAAATTTTTCGTTCCTGTGTCCTTTTGATAAGCCCCATCTTTTTTTTTTTTTTTTTAGCATGTCCTTACTTCCTGGTACTTGTTCAAGTTAATCTTCTATTTTACCTACAGTAGCCTTGAAATCAGCAATTTATCCCAGGAACCATGGTTCCTTTTACTGAGAATGGTACTAAAAAAACCAGGATCTGAGAGCAAGGTATGCTTGCTGTCACTGCTTCTAGGCCTTTTCAGGGCTAATATATGTGTGTATACTAACCTATGTGTGTACACAAACCTGCATTTCTCTACCTATTACCTAAGTTCATACTAATGTCTCCAATTCTAATCATTCAACACGGTTCACGCTCATTTTCCTCTCTTGCTTATGTGTAAGTTCTTTCTCTGACAGTGCGACACCTGCCTCCGAGGAGCTACAACCTGTGTATTGTTCAATCCTAGCACACGTGTACTTTCAGAATTGCTAACCTGCACCTCCGTGAGATACCAATTTACCAACTACAGTACAGTGTGTATTAACAGTTTTGTTTGTTCCCCCTCACATAATCCATTCAACAGTTTTCCAGTTACTTAGGTTACGTAACTCTTTTCCCACCACCTTTTCAGTGAGGTTATTTTATGTTTGTACCAGTTAGGTTCATTTTGTCACAGTCTGTGTTCCAGTCCCAGATATGTGGGTTGACTTATTTTTTCATCTGCACAGTCAAGGTCACTGTGTTTGGTGTACAGGGCTGACGTGACACACATAGAGCCATTTATCCTCCACTACAGCACCTTACTGCTGCATAACCCAAAAAGTCCCCCGTGGAGCCCCTTTCTAATTATCCTCTCCTGGCTACCCCGGCAAGCCCTGATCCCCTGTCTAGTTCTGTGCCTTTTTAAAATGTCATATAAATAGAATCAGACAATATATATAGCCTTTTGGGTCTTGCTTCTTTCACTTAACAAAATGCATTTGCTTGGGAACCCTATACCTTCATATCCAAACATCACTTTTGTGTCTCTCAGATTTGTCTCCTCTTTTCCCCTTTCCTCCATTATCTCATTCAGGCTCTTTATCTCTTGCTCAGATTGTTTTTTTGCTGTTAGATCCAATTTCCTGTGTTCCACTCTGCTGCTGCTTGATTAAATCGTCTATTAACACATCTATTTCATGTCATTTAACTGCTTAAAATCTTCAAAAGTTTGCCATGGCCTACAGGGAAAAATTTCAAACTCAGATTAGCATTTACAGCCATTCAAAATTTGGTCCTAACTTACCCTCAACCCATATACCACACTGGAGACAAACTTACTTCCTCACTATTCTTTTTTAGGATCCAAACTTTAAAGCGATTCTATCAATATAAATCCTACCCATCCTTCAAATCCAGCTTTGATGACAATTTCTTATAATTTCTTCTCCATACACCTCTCCTCTTTCCCAAACGACGCTCCCTCTTATTCCTATGGCACTTTTTGATGGGCTTCTTATAATTTAACACCTTGGACTTGAAATGCATCGACTGCCTACACACTATGTACTACAAAGCTATTGGGTTGGAAAAAAAAAAAGAAAAAGTGTGGTATGCTAGCGGAGACAAGCAGTACACTAAAACACAACGCATTTAAGCATTATAACCGAGTATATATAAAGTGTCCGGGGGGGCCACAGAGATGAGAGCTCAACTGTGCCTTGTGAAGGGACACAGCAGAGATTTCCTAGAGACAGAGGGACGTGGGACTGATCTTTAACTCCTCTCAGCAGACTTACCACTGCGCGTTGAAAGTAGCAGACGTTGAATACCTGACCCGTACATGCCGGCATGCCTCGCCTTCCTCCCTCTCTCCACTTCTCTCTAGGTGACCTCATCCAATCCAATGGCTTTCTACGCTTTCCCTCTTAGGATCTTCTCCTTGGGCTCCAGACCTGTGTCTAACGGCCCACCTGCCACCTCTGGTTACGCGTCTCACAGGCACCACAGGCTCAGCAAGTCCACGACATTCTTCTTTACTTCCACTCCAAACCACGCCCCAACAGCCTCATCTTTTCCCCACCCCCTCCTTCCGCATCTCGGCCACCGGTACATCAGGCGTCTCAGTGCTCAAGGAAGAAACCTAGGATTTACCTACGACGTTTTCTTCTCTCATGGGCTACATGCAGTCCTTCAGTAATTCTTCAATCCCCTTTAAAAAAACACCTCTAACCTTCCAATTTTGATCTCCACTCCCACCACTGGAATCCAAACCATCAGTATCGTTTCCAACCACATCATCAACACTAACCCACATTATACAGTTTCTAAAGGCAACCAGGACCGACCTACCACGTTTCCCTCTTGCTTGTGGAAGCCCTTCACGGTTTTCTAAACACGGGAACAGAAATGGGAATGTTTTCCCATTGCAGAGAAAAATCTAAACTTGCCTTACCAGGGCCTTCAAAACCCTCAAGAACCTCGCACCACCTCACCCCTAACTTTATTTTCCACCTTTACTTTGTACCTAGTTCACTCCAACGGTCCCCTTTGCACAGCTGCCACCTGAGGAACTTAACCCAAGTTCCTCCTTCCGCGCAGTTTCCCCGGGGCTTCCAGATTTCAGGGGAGCCTCTCGTCAGGCTGTGGGTCTCCGCTTAAAAGGCACAGCTTCAGAGCCCCCTGCCCTCTCTCTCCGGACCCAGTTCGTTTCCATCCCGGGGCTCAGAACGTGCAACCGCACCAGGACCTTCAGGTTGTAACCCGGGCACCTGGCGCGGACGAGGCGTACGGCGGTGCTCTGCCAAACGTACAACCGAAAGGCGGAACGCAACCAGCACGGGCCCGGAGTTTGGAGTGTGAAGGTAACTCAGGCGAACCCAGCGCTCCCAGAGCAACGCGGCAGGGAGGTGTCGCAAACGCGCCCCCATCGCCAGGTTCCCGTCAATCGCCAGACTCCCACAATAGAAAAGGCCACAGTACGTTGCCCAGCGAGTGACAGGGGCGAACACCTTCTCCACCCTCTCCGGCCGCCCTGAGAGAAGTCTCCCCCTCCAGCGATCCGCCTGGGGCGAACCTCTCCGAGGAGCGGAGCCCAGGCCCGCCGCACTCACCGCGCACGTGTGGCCCAGGCAGGCGCAGGACCGGCTCCGGCCGCCGCTTCCGCTTCCTCCCCTAGCCCCGCCCCTAGGCCCTCGTTTCTTTCTTCTTCCGCAGCGGAGCTGGGGTTAAGGGGTGGGGATTAGCGAATTCGGCCTTTCGATTGGTCCGCTTCTATTCGTTTTCATAGAGAGGCAAGAAGCGTGAGCCACACGCGGGTTTTGGCCCTTGAGAGCATCCGTCGGGCGAGGAAGCGTTCGCGGCTCCGGAAAGTGACGTAATTAACCCTGTCGTTTCCGCGCCGGGAAAGAGAGGCGGCTTCTCGCGAGGGCTAATCGTTGAAGCCGAGACTTGGTTGGCGCGGTCAATCCTGGAGCCTGAACTACTGCTAACGTAGTTGAAGTTTTTTTGAGGGAGTGCGTTGATTTCCATCCTCTCTGGCAGCCTAGCGCGGAGGAAACAAGGGATATCTCGGGAGTTGGTTTCCATTGTACTCTCCGTTTTCTCCCCTTGCCAGCTGTATGGCTTTAGGCAAAGGACTCAGTTTCTCTGAGCCTTGGGTACCTGATGGATAAAATGGAGATAGCTCAGTCATGCACGGAAGGCGCTTAATTCAGTGAACGGGCACGATGGGCGCTCAATAAACCTTTGCCAGTTGTGACCTCGGCCCCGTCCTCTAGACGGCGTTCATTCCATTTTCCTCTTCAGAGAAGGAGACTGCAGTTAGGCCACCCTACGATGAAGCTGACGCCACACGTGTGGGCGCGCCAAACAAGAGGATTTATTCTTTGACAAACCGAGGGCTAGACGTCAGCACTGAAGCTGGGGTCCAGGTGGGGCGCCTCCCGGAGGTTCCGGGGAGAGGCCTGTGCCCCTTCCGGTTCCCGCTGGGCTCCAGTCCCGGCCGCTGTCTCCAAGGGGACTTTCTTCTGTGTCTTCTTAGAGGGCCATTTGTCATCGAATGGGGGGCCCGCTGGCATAATCCAGGCTGACCTCCTCTAGAGGTCCTCGATTATCTCTGCCAAGATCCTTTGCCCAAGTGAGGTCACTGCCCAGGTTGTGGGGGTTGGGACGCTGACGTGTTTGGGAGGGCCACCGGGAACGTGGGGGAATTGGGGCTTGGCCACAGGTGTGTCGAGCATCGGATTTTTACTGTGTGCCCCGTCTCATACTATTTCTGGCCTGAAACCGGTTATTCACCGAACTTGCGGGCAGGGCCATGTTTGTTTTCCAGGCACCCATCCCACTGCTCAGCACACAGTATTATGTTTGCATTTCATCTCATTTAAGTCTCATGAGACTTCGGTACGCCTTTTACCCTCATTTGATGCAGCTTTGATCCAGTGAGCCTGACTCCAAACAACATGGCTGCCTCCGGACTGGCTTCTCTAACCCATTAATTCCCCAGTGAATGCGCGAGAGGAGAGAAGAGGAACGAGAATTACTAGAAGCACATCAGCAGTGCCTGTCAGTCAAATGGTATGGTACATGCGAGTCAAACAAAAACCTGCAGAGAAACACCGCACCACACGGAACCTGGACGGACATATTAGTATTTTCCAGGTGGCAGATCGGAGCGTCCCGTACCCTCTCCGACAACCACAGAGCCGTCGTGAACGTATACGTCAAAACCCTACTTACTCATTTGCCTTTTCAGCCAGGAGAAAAAAGTGATCACGTATCCAAGTCCTAGATTATTATTAATAATGTGATGTATCAAGTCTTTTGTGCTGAAAAAGGGGACTCACTTGAGTGCTTTATTGGTTTGGAGTGAGTTGAAAGTATCATGGTTTTTTGTAGAATAGCAACAAAGTTGCTATCCTGTAATTTGGCAGTTAACCAAATTAAACCCAGCAATTCTTCCAATATCTAATAATCTAAATGTTGAGCATTATGTATATTCCTAGAAGCAGGAAATGTTCTTCCTGAATGATACAACGTACAATGTAATCAGAGCAACTAGACTTGTACACATCCAAGAGGTTTATAACAATGTAATTAAGAAGACTGGCCTTGGAATCACATGAATCTGCCTTAGAATCCCAGGTCTGTGTGACCATGGACAAGACAGTTGATTTGTATGGGCCTCAGTTTCTGCACATGTAAAATGAGTATAACAGCACTTACCTTTTGGGAGCTACTCCGACTCAAAAATGATAACTGTAAAGTTATTCACCAATAGTAAATGTTGAGTAATTTATAGCTAGAGAGAGAGAGAACCAAGTTGAATCCATTAGAGATGCTTTTGGCTGAAAGGAATGGGACAGTTCAGCTAACAGTGGCTTTAGCAATCATTTGCTTCACACAAAAATCTGAAGGTAGTTGGTTGCTCTAGTTCAGTGACTCAACAATATCATCAAAGACTCATTCTTTCAGTCGCTGTGCTCCACCATGCTCGGTGTGTTGACTTCATTCTCCCACTTGTTGCTTTCAGTTTTTTCCTCTTTGTACCTTTTGACCACCTTCACCCACCCTCCAACCCCCCCCCCACCCCACCCGCACCTCTGGAAACCACCAATCTGTTCTCTGTTTCTATTGAGTTCTGGTTTTTCAGATTCCAAATATACTTGAGATCGTACATATGCTATTTGTCTTTGTCTGACTTATTTCACTGTTGCTTTCTGATTGCAAGGTGTACTTCTCAGTTTCAGGAATTATATCAGAGTTCAGGGCTAGGAGAATGGAGAAATGGATGAAACCCAATTTTTTTTTTTTAACCCAATAGGCCACTATTCTATCACAGAAGGAAAAGACGCAGCAAGGTTCCCCTTCTATTTCAATGCCCAGAACTAGATCACATGGCCACCCCAGGACTGAAAGACCATCAGATATAATGTTAACCAGGCATTTGGGTTTCACTCTTTTTTTCAGTACTCTAGTAAAATTAAAGTTCACTTGGCAAATACACTTCCATCCAGCAGTAGAGATTTAATTTGTAATTTAAACTAATCTGGTTTGAAACTTAAAATAATAATAGTATCCATGGTGGTGAATCACCTGGGGAGTTTAAAACACAAAAAGCAAAACCAGTAATTCTGATTTAATTAGTCTGAGTGGGGCCTGGGCAATGAGAATTTGGAAAGTTCCCCAGATCATGCTAACATGCAGCTAAAATTAAGAGCCAATTGTTTAAGGAATGGCGCTCCAATTGTTGATTTGATTAGTTAACTCAGGATTAAACCCTGTAACCTGATCCCTGTTTTGCAGTCACGAGATTTAAAGAATTAAATATATGATACATTTGTTTCTGTAAGTAAAATGTCTTGGACATAACTGTAATTTTTCTTGTTGCTTGAGGTCTCCTGTAGTACTTTAACATCATTAGATACTGGAAATGGTTTAAATCTGAACTATATACTTTCAAATGTATTCTGAAAAATGTTTGCTTTTTCCCAATTCCTCATGATTTTGTGCAATATTTCTCTTTTCCATAAAAATAAAGTGTGTTAGGTATCAGCTCCCACACATCTTCCTTCTCCCAAATCAGTTCTTTGGAGTTCTAATTAATGGATTTTTAACTAATTGCTGTTGTTTCTGTTTCCCAAATGCATGAGCAGGGATAAAGGGCATGTTAATGATATTAAGCCTAAGTGAGATTTTGGCAAAGATTGGGTTTTATTTTCAGAACCTATTAGAATCATAAATCCATGGAAATGGAGCAGTTGCCAACACATTTACCGTTAATAAAAATGAACTGCTTCTCAGTAGGGAGGATTATATTTTTAAATACCATTAATTTGCTAAAAAGTGTACTACACAATATAATCTAAGCATTAACTGCATATTTATAATGTTCTGGTTGCTGTCTAGTAAACACAAAATTGACCCTGTCCTAATTTACTATCTTTGGTGACATGCTTATTAGGGGCAGCAGAAAAGTCGTATGACAAAAATGAAAGTTTATCTGATGGCAGTATAAAGTATTAGCTTTAATGCAAGATTACGTCAGCGTGTGATGGAGAAATAAAAATCAAGATTAGTTAATAGCACTTAGAGCCCATGAATTATCTTGTATACAGAGAGCCCTTAAATTGCACTGTGATTTTGTAAAAACAAAACTCAAGCAATATGTACCAGCTCTGGGTTTTAGCTAGAATGAGAACTAACATGTTTTTGGTTTAAGTTTTTGTTTAAATGTTTTTAGGCTTGATCAGAGGTACGTATGCATTGTTCTATGCCATTTTATATAAGAAATTTGAGCTCTTTTGCTCGGGCCCGTGGTGCCGGCAGGATGGGCACGTGTCGCGGTCTTCGTACTGCCAGGAAGCTCCGAAGTCACCGACGGGATCAGAAGTGGCACGATAAACAGTACAAGAAAGCCCATCTGGGCACAGCCCTGAAGGCCAACCCTTTAGGAGGCGCTTCCCACGCGAAGGGAATCGTACTGGAAAAAGTAGGGGTTGAAGCCAAACAGCCAAATTCTGCCATCAGGAAGTATGTCAGGGTCCAGCTAATCAAGAATGGCAAAAAAATCACAGCCTTTGTACCCAATGATGGTTGTTTGAATTTCATTGAGGAAAATGATGAAGTTCTGGTTGCTGGATTTGGTCGCAAAGGTCATGCTGTTGGTGACATTCCTGGAGTCTGCTTTAAGGTTGTCAAAGTAGCCAGTGTCTCTCTTTTGGCCTTATACAAAGGCAAGAAGGAAAGACCAAGATCATAAATTTCGATGGTAAAAATACAGTAGTAATAAATTTTCATATGCCAAAAAAAAAAAAAGAAATTTGAGCATTCATTGTTTTTTGGTATCCATCGGGGGTCCTGGAACCAATCCCTCTTGGATACTGAGGAGCGACTATAGTTAACTTTTTTGTGGAGTCAAAAGTTATACGCAGATTTCTACTGCACAGGAGTTGGCGCCTCTAACCCATGCATTGTTCAAGGGCCAACTGTATTTCCTTTGGAAAGCAGTGACTGGTTTTGGCTTTTTTGTTCTTGATTTATGAGTAATAGACTTGATAAGTAAGCATATTAATAATTTTTAATTATCCCATTTTATTTTTAAAACTATAGAAAGTTAGTCAGGACTTACAGTGATGTTCCACTTCTACCTACCTACCCAATGTTTTTCCTCCTTTTAAGATGAAGATTAACCAACAAGGCTAAACCCAGGAAGCAGATGCCAGGATAGAATTAGGAAGCTAAGAAATTTCCTGGGGAAAAGCCTGTGAAAGATGAGGAGAGAGGGAATAGGAGTAAGTGGGAAGAGCCTCACGCCATAATACGGCTCTGACACTTGTGAAGGTGGAGACGGGAGGAAGAAGGACATGGTAGAAAGATCTTGAGACTACAGTAGAGCTCTGAGAAAGTCTCGCCTAGGCCAACATAGAGCTCCAGAGCAGAGATTGCCCACGGAAGGAGGCCTCAATAGGATAGGAATGGCCTGGCTCTAGTACCCTTCAGTGCTCAGTCACTGGCTGGGAGCAACCCCGGGAGAGCATGACCTCAGCATAAGTGCTGAGGGGGACACAGAGCTGTGGCCATGGGAGGCTGTCAGCAGCTAACTACGTGTCTTGCAACAGGTTCTCTCCTGAATGGAGATCAGGGCAGTTCACTCTGATGGCCACCAGAGCACCCCTTGCACAGCACAGGTCTACTTTCCTATCCACGGTAGGAGAGTAGCTATTCCATCGCTCCTGGGGCTCTCTTCTAAGGAAGCGGGAGATCAGTGAGATGAACTATAATCTCCTTAGAGCTGCAGCAGATACTCATCATCTCCTTCCCACACTATGCATTCCATTTTCACCTCACACTCAGCTATGAACTTGGCAGCTTTCGGTGGCTCACCCTTAGCTTGGTGACTTACACCTTCACTTGTGAGGGTTCCGAGACCCTGGTATCATACCCGTCTAAGGCAAGGGTTACTACTCAGGTCCACTGACAGTTCCAGTGAGAGCTAAGGAGTACTGAGAGGCACCTAGGTGGATCACCTGGGCTCTACCCTTATCCCTCCAGGGTCGCATCATATAAAAGCAGCCTACTTTCTCCTTGTGATAAGAGTTAATCACCCCTGCCAAGATGGTGACTCCTCTTTTCTGTTGGTCCTGGACATGATGAGTCCAAAATGTCTAGGTCGCATCCATGGTTCAATGGAACTCTTGTTTAGCCCCTGGCAAGAGTGTGTCCCCTTTGGCACAAGGACCTCTAACCTTGTAGAACCCAGGGCTGAGGGGTTATAAGAGGGTCATTGAGAATGACAGTAACTGGAGCCATTCCTGCTTCTGCCCCTTGGTTCCCAGACCTATTCTTACAGCCTCATATAGAGATCTCTGATTTTGACTTATTTATTTTGCAGGTTATAGCCTCCACGCTGGTGCTCCAGCAGGCCAATGCGATGCTCTATGAGGCTGGCTGCCTCTGGATGGCGCAGGCTGTGATATGACTTATAGGTCCTATGACTGTGCTGTGAAGTGTGTCCCCTGTTCAGATGCTATGTTACGTAGGAGTCATGCCTGCGCATCAGGCATTTCATTAGCTTCTGGGTAGTGGTGCTGGCTGAGGCTCTACGCAGGAAAGGCGAACATACACTTGGAGTGGGACTCTATCCCTACAAGGAGAAACTGCTGGCCCTTCCAGAATGGAAGGAGCCTGATGGCATCAGCTTACCAGTAGCTGGCCTGTTGGTCTCTTTGGGAAATACGCAGTGCTATGTCAGGGGCTCAGCAACCTCAGCAATGGTTTCTGTTGCTGGCACGTTCTACTTCAGAGGAAGCAGTAGTTAGACTGGCCTTGGTAAGTGGAAGTTTATGCCATTGGGCCCAGGTGTAGCTTCCATCTCTGGCATTGTGGCAACTCATTCACGTATCCATCATGCCAGTTTCAGAGTGCCCAGTGCTGAAAGCTGACTAATGCCAACTGGTTGAGCCATTTTGCCTATTTGGTTGTTCAGTGGTGGTTGTTCACGGTGAATGTCTTTTGATGGGTATTAACATGTGAACATGTTCCTATTTTGTTTCTACTCCCATATGTCCACCCACACGCCTTTACCCTGGACCTCCTCATCGCCCATTGTCCTTTTCCTTCCAGGCCCCTGACCGGCTGTTTGGGCCGTTGGCCAATGATTCGGAATCTCTCTATGTTCTCACCGTGGGCCACTTCTCCTTCCACATAAAGTGGATGACCATGCGCACTGCCTGCCTGTCAGGGAGATTCCTCCCCTCGGTTGTCTTTCAGCATGAATGAAGCTGCAATGCTGCTGTTTAGGTTCAGCTTACAACCACATACTGAGCCACCTCATCTGTAAACTCTGCTTGGGCTTTGCTTCCTCCTTCCGCTGCCTATGGCACGCTGCTGTACGGCCTAAGTGAGAGCTGAGGAAGGGGGGCTGGTGCTATCATGTGGGCGATATGGAAATCTGGGCTCCCTTTGCAGGCAGCTAATTCATGCCCCCCCATCCTCCTTGGCTCAATCCCTGATGCACCATTTCCATCTTACAGTGGATTGTTGTTGGGTCCATCTGGCTTTATGAATTGACAGGCAAGACATACCTCAGCTCATAATGGATAGTCCCAGATGGGTGGTCCTCGGTGCTCTCTAGTCAAGCATTGTGGGTCAGGGCTCAGTGACAGGCCAGGAGCTGTTTTCTGAGATGTGTGTCACTCTTCATTACAAATGACGCCATGACCTGGCTCCAGCACCTCAAAGCCCTGTGTTGTGATCCTTCTACTTGGGCTTTCCTGCGTCTTTCCCCACCTCTGACACCTCCCACCCCCCGGGTCTGCCAGGCTGCTTTCACTAGAGCCTGGACCTGCTGCACAGCTCCTTCCGGACCCAGGCCCCACTCAGAGCTGGCAGCCTTCCATGTCCTTTGGAGTATGGACCAGAGCAGGATTCCTAGAAGTGGACTATGTGGCCTCCAGAACCCAGGGGCCCACCAGGCATGGCACTTCTTTCTTTGTATGAGGGAATGCAAGAGGTGGCAATGTGCCTTCACTTTGGAGTGGACGTCCTAACGTGCCCCGACCCTAAAAATGTGCACTTCCTTTTTCTTAGTCCTAGCTTTTAGGTTTCCTGAAAGGCTTATGGAAGTGGTCTCTCCCTGAATCTCTGGGGGGTTTGTCTTCTACCTTCTGGAACACATCTCTTACCCAGGTCGCTAGCATGCTAGCCGTGTCTTTATGCTACGGATGTAGTGGATCAGTGTGCTGCCCAGATGGCCCCGATCTCGTCGGACTATATTGAGACAGAAGGCAGGCGAGCTAACAGCCCTGGTAAAAAACTGTAAATGAATATTGTTGTTCATTCCAAGGAAGATCCTATTTCCCACCTTTTTTTTCCATCCTACGGTATTTAACCATCTGCTATGACAACTTAGGCATTTAACCTTGGCTCTCCAGGCTATGGAACGAAGCCGGTGTGTTTGCCCCATCTGCCGGGGTTCACACCACGGTGTTAAACACCATGTTCCAAGAAAGTGGCCCCAAGTCAGTATTTTTCTGCTCCTTCACTTTTACCTTCCAGCCTGCTGGTCAAGCCCCTGGGTACGCCTCTGCTCTTGATGGTATTTGCTGGCCAATTCTTGCAGGTCATTTGGGGTATAATCTCTTTCCTCACTCAGCAGGCCCAGCGTGTCCTTAGCTGGGTTATGCTGGATTTCACCCTAGTTATTGGCCTGGTCACCAGGAGAGGCACTGGGGGCAGGGGTTTGGGGGAGCAGGTGTCATCTTGCACACACAGGTCTCTGCAGTGTCTTCCTGCACAAGGTAAGTCTAGCTCTCAATAAGGAGGTGCGGGCCACCTCTGCAAGCTCTGCGTGTGCAGGACAGTTAGTGGAGCCCAGATCTCATATTTCAGGGTCTCAGGTTCGCCCAATCAGGTCACTGCCTTCAGTGTAGCAGACCACCTCTCCTGAGCATGTAAACGATTCAGGAGATTCAATGCTTCTGAAATCTTGTGCTTGCTTATCATACTGTCCTCTTTGTAAGCTTCCAAAGACACCGCTGCTTCTCCCGCTAGCCTTTAACTGACTGCTTCCAGTTCTCATTATCACTCTGCAAGCAATCCTCCCACTCCACCATCCTTATATAGAGCGTACCACCCCACCCCCCGCCATAACTTCCAAATGCCGGAACCATTGCACTGGCAAGGACATTTCTCTCCATCAGATGCCCCCTGGTCATGAGTGGTGACTTTTTTTTTAGTAGTTGAGCAACAATCTGGTGCCAAGGACTAGCTGTGCCCTACATACCTTTGGATGGTGATCACCCTTGCCAGCCATGGTGAGTGATCCAGTCTCTCAAAATCCCACCTTATTAACAGCTTTCTGGAACCACTCCTGGTACCTACTGTGTTGTTTCAAGTTTTCTGGGAAGCAAAAGCAAAGATAGAGTTAGAAATATAAGAGATGTATGCAGGGAATAGCCTGTGAAAGATCAAGGAAAGAGGGAATGGAGTAAATGGGAGACCCTCGGCCTTTGATGTGGGAAAGAAGAAATTTGTAGGAAGAGACTTAGAGAAAGGTTCTGAGAAAGTTTTGGGCAGGCTAGTGTGGAGTGTCAAAGCAAAGATGGACATTAGAAGAGTCCTGAGTTGGGCAGGAAAGTTGGGCTGGAAAGTCCTAGATTTTATACCTCAGCCATATTGTGTTGTTGGCTTGGAAAAGTCCTGGGAGACTGTGACCTTGGTTTGAATAATGCAGTAGGTCATGAAGGTGTGAGAGCTGGAGGCTTTGAGCTAACCACACCTCTCATGTTTCCAGTAGGTTCTATCTTGAAGGGAGACCTGAGGGGTACACCCTCTACCTGCCACAGTCATACTAGTTTAGTGGCAAGACCAGGACAAAAAAACCATAACCATCCTCAGGGTTTTTGAAGCCAAATTCCCTGTGCTTTTAATATTTTGGGGGACAAGAAAAATTTCTGCCATGTATTCATTGATGTATTATCTAGTATTTAGCAACTCAAAGCAATAGAGCCCCCCAAAATCACCTTGGACAATACATTATATAAACTCTTGAGTCAAAATATGACAGCATTGAAAGTAGAAGTTTGGTTTGAGGGAGCTACACATATCCAGTGTTCGTTTTAATACACTTTAGTACTGAGATTTAGTATGTGCGATTCAGGGCACTCTGGGTGTCTGTCCAAGAGACAGGGATACTAAAATGACAATCTAGAATTTTAATATCATTATTATATCATTTAATAAGAATGAGCTGTATTAGAACAGGAAAACTGCCTTTTGTTTGCTGTAATATCTCCAGGGCCTGAGCAGATTGCCTGGCACATACTTAGTTGTCAATACACTTGTTAAGTGAGTGTCATCACTAGCCTGTAATTCCACAAGTGTAGGAAGTACAGCATTGTATTCACTAGGATACAGTACGAACTTAAGTCAAATTCAGCAACTGTATTTATTCATCGACTACCCTGTCCCAGGTACTGTTCTAGGTACTTGGGATATATTAGTCAACAAAAGTAAGACTCTACCATTAAACGGCAAATAGTAACAAACAACAAGTGCATTGCAGGATGTGTCAGAAGTACTACAGTTAAAAAGAAAAAGACAAAAAGAAAAGCCGGGTAAAGAGAGAGCCAGGTTGGGTGGACAGGATACAAAATTAAATAGGGTGGTCTGAGTGGGTCTCATTGAGGAGAGATTTGAGGAAAGACCTGGGCAATTTGGAAGTTTGCTAAACATATTTGGGAGCGAAGCCTTTAGAGCAGAGGACTCGAAGCAGAAGTAATCAGTCTACATGACTAGTGTCTGAGAAAAGGGAGGAGAGCAGTGTGGTTGGAGTCCACTACGGAAGAATAACAGGAAACGAGGTCAGAAGGAGGGTGGGAGCGGTTGGCAGACAGTGAAGGGAGTTTTTAGGCCATTTTAAGTACTTTGGACTTGACTTTGAGTGAAAAGAGGAGACATCTCAGCATTTTGAGCAGGGGAGAAAAATGACGACTTACATGAGAACAATAAGCTTTTGTAGGATTAATGAATACGTGCAGTAGGTATGATCATGCTATTCTATTGCCCAGGGATTGGTTCTATAAAAGTCACTGTAATGATACATGCATTTTTGTCGGTTTTTCCTGATATTCACATCCTTTATCCCCAGGGAGCAGCTAGTCTTATGTAACTTCATCATTCCCATTTTCAGCAGCAGGACGGAATATTTGCCAACCAACTAATCCTGACTAATTTTTGTATGGCATTTGATAAATTTTAGAGCATCTCTCATATTTAGTATGCCAATTACTACCACAACTCTGTATAGTATTATTATATCACAAATACATCACAAATAAAGAAACAAGCTCGGAGTGATGGTACATATATTATGCATGATCACTGGAAGTTGCCAGTGATTTTTGAGCGGAAGTGGTGATGTTTGCAAAGTTTGGGTTTTTTTTTTTAAATCTTTTTGAAATTAATAAGGTACAATATAACAAGACTGTGCCTAAGTGGTTTTGTGGGGGTAAACATGAGAGGCAGTGTCCTACAGTGAGCTCCTCCAGAAGTCAACCCTAGAACAGATTCAAGCGAAAATAACTGATTTTGGGGGGTTATGCCAGGAAATTACCAGTATGGGACTGGGGGAGAGAGACAGGGAACAGAAGGCAGCCAACAAAGGGTTCATTGTCAAGCTATTTACCATTGTGGGTAACTGGGGATTAATCCTGTTGGGGAACTCAGAGAGCCAGTATGGAACATACACCTCAGAGATAGTCCATCCAAGAGGTAGGAGCTAGGGTGTTTATACATGACGCCCACCAGTCGTGAGTTGAGGGCTGCTCCTGAGGGCAGGGTTGTGGTTTCCCAGAACTTCCAACCTATCACGTGTGCAACAAGAAGGCATTTGGTGGCATCAAAGAAGCTCTTAGACAAAAGTGCATCTGCTGGGGGCGGGGAGCGGCAGCCGTTGGCCCAGTGGGTTAGAGCACGAGCTCTCAGCAAGGCTGCTGCTTCAATTCCCACATGGGATGGTGGGCTGCGTCCCCTGCAACTGAAGATTGAAAATGGCGACTGGACTTGGAGCTGAGCTGCGCCCTCCACAACTAGATTGAAGGACAACGACTTGGAGCTGATAGGCCCTGGAGAAACACAGTGTCCCCCAATATTCCCCAATAAAATTTCAAAAAAAGAAGATGCATCTGCTGGTAAGGGGGACCAGACATGTGCAATGAAGAAGTAAGGGTGGGGGATACGGACGGCCTACTAGAAGGACTGCTAGAGCTAGGAGTTAACTGGATTATTTCAGTCCCCTAAACAGGGAGTCACGTGGGTCCAGACCAATGTGCTGACAACAGGGAGTGAAAGAAGGAACACAATTTAAGAGTTTTACATAGGAATAATTGCAAGCATTGCCTTATAAGGCAACAAGTGACTGGCCATTGAATGACTTTGGAGTTAACCTCAATAAAAAGTTGGCCTGGACCCACATACATTCTTTTTAATACATTAGGGAAAATAAGTATTCATAAGACTAATCTTTTAAAACACCTACACCTGTAAATTAGGAAAGGACTTGTGGAAAGGTGCGATAAAGCTTATAAATACATTTCATGGGAGAATTGTACAACATATATCCAAATTCCAGACTTGCTCATTTTAACCATCCTGTCTTTTTCATGGGAACAAAAGAAAAAAATCATGAAGAAATAATGCAAACCAAGAAACAATACCTAGGAATAACTGAGATAAAAAAATAAGGTAAGTATAACCTAATAGTTTGTTCAAATATTTCACGCAGGAGCTTTTGGGAAAACTCACCAAAGTCTAAAAAAGAATCAGAAAATAGATTCATGGGAAAATAATTCACTGAGGTATTAATTTAGTCTCATTCTCACAGCTGTAACTAAAAGAATGAAAGGTATTTCCCCTTTCCTCACATCACCACAAAAGAAGAATGAGAAGGAGGGGAAATGGCAGGGGGAGGGGGTGGAGGAGGAGGAGAAGAAGGAAAAAAGAAGAAAGCCGAACTCCTGGAAGACTGGAGGTGAAATCTCCAAGGGAGAACATTGCAGGTGTTAAAAGGACAAAATCCGGTGGTGAGGGGCAGGGAGAGGAAGTGGGGTCGGGGAGAAGGGTGGGACTCCTGGAATGTGGGGTAATTTAAGGTGGAGCAGAAGCACCTGCCTTGGAAGGTCATGGGCCTTGGGGAAGGGGCATTGCCTTGGCTCCATAATGAACTAAAGATGAAAGGCCCCCCCACTCCTCAATTTCACGGGCAGCTAAAGTTCTGTAGCACTCTATGATTCATGAGTGAGGGAGGGGCTCCCAGAAACCCAACTGAAAATATTCACTAGCCCTGGTGGGTGGGAGCTTAGTCAAATCAATCTGACTTAAAAAGAAAAAAATGCTGACTCTCGCAGCAAATTCATCCCTGCAGTAGAAGGAATAACAAGATACAACCTTTACTTTTTTGAAATTATGGGCTGGGGAGCCCCATTTTGAGATTCACATGGAGGCAATGAATGCTGTTTGCCAAGTTCATGGTGGGAACTATCCTGGGCACAACTTTCCCCATGCGTGTCTGTCTGCGTCGGCTCCACACGCTGACATTCTTAGTGATATAAAAAGAATGGATTGTTCCACCTCTTCCTCTACATTCACTTCCTTCATCAGAATCTGATATGGGAATAAGACCGGGTACCTATGAGCATGGGGATGGAGATGTTTGAAAGGTATATACTTGAAAGGAATGAGGAAGGTAGGAGAGAGAACAAGCAAAGCCAGGAGAACAAGAAGACAAAGGGAGACAAGGAAGCGGAGGATGAAGATGAGAAGAATGGCAAAGGGAAGTGGAGAAAAAGGTAGAGTAGAAAAGCAGAGGAAAGAGGAAGCTAGAAGAGAGGACTATTGCCCCTGTGATCCTTTTGCCTTAGCAAATAACCATATATGCTGCATTACACAGGGCTCCTCCTTCTGCCAGCGAGAGTCTGGCCCAGAGTGCCCTGGGCCAGTTTCGTCACTTCAACTTTATAGATAGAAGTCAACCAGCCAATTGTCTCCTTGTAATATGTATTTAGTGACATGTACATATTTGAAATAATATATACATTTATAATATTGTTCGTTCTTACTGTCACATTTCACTGAATAAAGTCTTCATATTCACCTCTGATGGAAATATCTCGGTCATCAATACAGGCACCTTGGGAGTCAATACTGTTTTTGGAAGGACTTACAACATTCAAACCTACAACACAGGAATAATGACTGTATTATTTTTCTTTGCCTTTTTTTTTTTTAAATAGAAAACGGATTCTCTCAGGTGTCCTCTAAGCATCCAACGTCTGCATGGACTGAGCTACTTTATGGCTCATCTTCTCCAAGCAATACTTTATTTTTCAACATAGAGTAATTGAGAGAGAGCCCTATAGATGTGCGCGCCTGTAAGGACTGGATTCAAAGCTGATTTGCCTTTATTTTGCTTTGAAGTAAGAGTCAAGCATATATTAATATGAGACAGTTCTTCTAGATGAGAGGATTTTTATGGTGTAAGATGAGGGTTGATCAGTCTTAGCTTCAACTATTTCAGAGATTTCTGAGACCTCTGCTGTCAGGGTAGGCCTGGACAAACTCCAACCAAATCACATACAGAAAACACCTCCCAGGAGATATTTCTGCTTCCTCTACCTTCCAGACTACTCTAGCCAGGTCAACTTCTCCAGGAACTGTGCCCTGAAGGAATGCCATCCTCATCTGTCCATAGCGACGGTTCTCAACGGAGACTATTTTGCTCCACAGGAGTCATTCAGCAATACCTGAGGACATTTTGGGGAGTAAGAAATACTACCCTGTTTCCCCGAAAATAAGACCTAACTGGACAATCAGCTCTAATGCGTCTTTTGGAGCAAAAATTAATAGAAGACCCAGTATTTTTTATATTATGTTATGTTATATTATATTATAATTTATTATATTATATTACCCGGTCTTATAGTAAAATAAGATTGCGTCTTATACTAAGTTTTGCTCCAAAAGACGCATTAGAGCTGATTGCTGGAGTAGGTCTTATTTTCGGAGAAACACGGTAATACTGGGATATTAGGCACTGTTCTCCAGAGAAACATAATCAATAGGATCTGTGTATATACACGGAGACTGAGTTTCAAGAATTGACTCATGTGATTACGGAGGCTGGCAAGTCCAGTATCTGCAGTTCAAGTTGAAAGGCCATCAGGCTGGAAGCGCTGATGTTACAGCTCAGATCAGAAGGCTGTCTGCTAGCAGAATTGCTCCTTGCTTCAGGGAGGTCTTTTGTTCTATGTAGGCTTTCAACTGATTAGATGAGGCCCACCCACATGGTAAGGGGCAAATTGCTCTACTCAAAGTCTACCAATTTAAATGCCACTCTCATCCAAAAAACAACAACAAAAACAAACCCCACAAACAAAACATTACGGAAACATCCAGAATAATGTCTGACAACATAGCTGTGCAGTGTGGCCCAGACAAGTTGACATAAATGAATCATCGTGGGATAGGGAGGGGGCTGTGTGTGTCATTTGTGTGTGTGTGTGTGTGTGTGTGTGTGTGTGTGTCTGGAATTTAATGGATAGTTAGCGATCCTGCTATAGTCCTACAACATACAGGACAGCCTCCATAACAAAGAATTATCCAGCCCCAAAAGTCAATAGTGCTGAAGCTGAGAAACACTTGTCCACAAGCTCCAGTCACACGCTTGGTAATGTGACTATAACATCATTGACTGGAGGTGGTGGGCCTTTTCCAGTTTGTAGGGAGCCACTAGATACATCCGGAAAAAAATTAATTGGTGAAACATCTTAATGAAGATCATTCTTCCTTTCTCTTTGACTTGTTACAGAAGAGACTTATTCTACTGAGACCTACTTATGACAAGTCTGCTGTTTTGGGATTTGTGAACAGATATAAATTTAATTTCTACATGCCACGGCCTCAGTCAGTATTTTAGCTGCAGAAATGTTCTAAGGAAAAGGAAGGAAGGTTCCTGGAAGCTCCTCTGAACTGGGTTAAAACGTGAGCTCAGATGTCGCTGGAATAAAACCAGTATGTGACTGTAACTTTCACTGGGCAATGTAGCCACCTAAGCAGGACAAGCAGAACCGACCATGAGTTTGCTGAGAACGGCAGAACTAATGGCACCATGGCTGCGTTCGTGTGTTCACTCATTCATTCGTTCATTCATTCATTCACTCAACAAATAACTTGTGAAGGGCCTAGAATGTGCTAGGCTCTGTGTGAACAAGGCCGCCTGGTCTCTGTTCTCAAGTTTTGCAGCCCAATGGAGAAGACAGACAATAAACTGCAGTTAGAAATACGTTACTAAGGAGAAGTAGAGGTTGTTATGCCTGGATATACAACCTAACGTCGGGATGACCGCTGCTATATTCTGGTGGGGAAAAGCCCTGGAGTTGGGGCTAGAACTGGATTTGAACCTTAGCTCTTAGACTTCCTGGCTGCCAAGTAAGTCATCCTCTTGGGGCTCCTGTAAAATGGGGACAAAAACACCGGCCACCCCAATTGTCACATGGATGTACCGTGAGAAGTACATTCAGTAACGCGCAGTGCCGTGTCAGTCGTAAAGTCATTAGAATCACCGGGGAGCTTTTTAAAAATACTTATGCTTGAACCTCCAGCTCAAACTAATGTGGTCAGAAGCCCTAAGTGGAGAGGTCTAAGTACTGCTATTTTTCCAAAGCTTTCAAGGAGAAACTAAAGCGCAGCCATCTTACACAAGCATTGTCCACTTGTACACTGTTACTTCGCCCACAGTAACCTTAGTTCTAATTTAGTGATCTTTGTGTCCCAAAGTTGGTTCAGATTTGACATGAAAAGCAGACTTGGGCCACTCTGCTTATCAGGGTGTTGCTTCTAGACTATAAGCAACAGAGTAACCTGCTGTAGCTCAGAAGGTGAGTCATCCAGTTACCTCAGAGGTCAGGAAAGTCTGGGGGTGGGGGGTCGGGTGGGGATAGATCTCACTACAGGCCTTGAAAGAGGGTCCATCCACACGGTGGAGTGTGATCTGATGGCAGGAAATATGAGTCTTTCCTGCAGCTTACAAAATGGGATTTTTCTGCTCTGTGACTGGCACTTTTTCAGACATTAGGGAGACTACAATAAACTGAACAGACAATAATCACTATTTTCATGGAGATCATATTCTAGCAGGATGAAGAAGACAATACAAAATGAATACATGTAATACATATAATGTGCGATGGTTTTCTCCACATGTAATATGGAGAAAACTGGAACAATGACTGGGTATAGGTCTCTGGCTTGTGAAAGAGATGAGAGAATGAGACATGCTGGTACTTGGAGGAACAGTGTGTTAGGCAGAGGAAAGAGTGAGTACAAACGTTCTGAGGCAGAGCCATGCCTGGTTTGTTAGAGGAAGAGCCAAGTGGCTAGGATTGTTGGCGAGGGTGAAGGCAGTAGGAGATGAGGTCAGAGAGTTATCTGTGGGCCGGATTACAAGGCCTTGTAGTATAGCAGTGTGAAGGCTTTTATTTCCACTCTGAGCGAGAAGGATTTTGAGCAGAGGAATAGTATGATTTGACTTGTGTCATTACAGGACCACTCTCTTTGCCGTGTGGAGAATAAACTCGGGGGGACTCGGGTGGAGAAAGGGAGACCAGTTAGAAGGCTGTTGCTATAGTTTGTGAGGGAAGGCCAGCGAGGGAGCCGCAGAAGTCAGGAGGAATGGTCAGGGAGGTGAGAAGAAGTAGCAAAGTCCAGGTGACGAGCCAGTATCACAATTGACGACACAAGGACAAGTGACAAGGGCAAGTTGACCAAAACATGGAAGCAAATCCAGGCTCAGTGTGCCAGAAACCCAGGGAGTCCATTAAAATCAATGCCACCCAAAGCCTCCAGACCGATGGCAATGGACTTTCCCACAGGCTTCCTAGCTCTTCTGTGCACCTTGCACTTGAAATGCTCCAAGCACTATCACAAATGAAAATGCTTTTTTGAGGGAGAGAGACCTTCACCATTATTGAAGCCTCGAAAGAATTGGAATTCAAACACTGCCAATCACTGCCCCTGCTGAACATTTCTACAAAGGAGCCATAAAGTGTGATTCGGCGGAATCCTGCTTGAGTATTATCACGCATTGAACCTGTGACAGGCGGAATTGGCAAGACTGGACACATGGATAGAGGCAGGGTGGAGCTGCACACTGACCATTCGGAACGCTGATGTGCTTTGCTGTGAATGCTCCCAACTGCAAGACAAACAGAAGTGTGCAGCGAAGGAAGAAAGTCTGCCACCAGATGGCACTATTTCCCCTGAAATGTCTGACAGTATCCAAACCTACAGGATGAAATACTCCGCAGGACTCCTAGCCAGCTAGAGGAGAGTCATCATTATTATTAATCTCTCCTAAAGTCGAGGGCCTGGAGCCCCAAATTAAATGTGATCCTGTCTGTTCTTAGGCAATTCTGCAAGCTCCCCTGGCATGGATGACTTGAAGGATTCTGTTCTTTCCAATCAAGCTCTTGGCAGAGTTTAATACCGGAGGTTTTGGCCCCTTTGGTAGTTTGCGGAGGCTTCTGAATTTCTTCTCAGCACCATATTTTTAAATGCATGAAACAGAATGCATAGGATTATAAAGTAAGCCAATTATATTGAAATATAGTGATCAGAATATTTTTAAAATGTGAGCTATAGTAATATATGTGCTTCTTTATTAATGCAATAAATGAAATCCAGGGGCAGGCCTCCTACCCATTGTAATTTTGAAATAGTAATGCGCAAAAATGATACTTCAAGATATATGGTATCTGCAACAACTGTATAGCGATGTAATCATAGTTGACGAAGCTGCTTAATTTTCGTTAGAGGTTAGTGAAAATAAAGATTTGATGCTCTCAATATTTTTTAGATATCCTTCCTGTTCTTCGTCTAGCTCCTCCCCCCTCCCTTTTAACCTTTGCAGTTCATGGACCCTTGAATTCTGCACCAAGACCTCTTGGAGATCGGAAGATGCTAGGTTAATAATCCTTGGTCCAGTGCTTCTTTAATAAGTCTGTCACACATTTTGCCAATCAAAGAAAGCGAAGCCTCATGCAAGCTGGCCAGTCTCATGTTAAAGAAGGAATGAATTCATCACAGAGATCTCACAGTCCCTTTTCCTTCCCAGGCCTCCCTGCTCTCAGCCTACCCCAGCCCACCATTCTTCCTCTCTGAGTCCTCCTTCGTCCTACCCCTGGAGCACTGAGATTTCTTGACCACCTTCTCTCTTCCCGGAGTATATCCTCTCTTCTTTGGCAGCTGCAGCCAAAGCCATTTCCTGGCACCTCTTGGCTCCTCTCCTTCTTTCATCTGAAGTCAGGATTAGTCTCACTCAGTCCTAGAAACACTACTCAGTCATTTGTCCTGTGCTCTTCCTTCTCTTTCTTTTCTCTCCAGAGATAGAGGAGGAAAAGGGCGAATGAAGTAATGGATGGACACTGACAAAGTCCAATGGTTAGAGTCATAGAAAATAGGGCAGCTTTTCAATCTCTACATCATTCAACCTAAAATATCTCCTTCCCTCCTCCCCCATGACACTCTATCCCCCCCCTGCTTTATAGTCTTCATAGTTCTTCCCTTATCTGAAATGATTTGTTTATGTGTTTACTTTATGATTGTCTGTTTCCCAACTAAAATGCAACTATACACGAGGGCAGGATGATTTGTCTCTTTCACTTCAACCTCCCTAGTGCCTGGCATGGGGCTGGGTGTGTAGTAGATGCTCCAGTGATATTTGTTAAAGGAACAAACCAGATTGGGATGCAATGGGAGAGCAAATGGGAATGTCAAACTTTCAGTCTTTTTTAAGCCATGTGTTAGATTGACTCTAGCAGTACAATAACACCATCAGTAATTTCTACAGAGTGATTTCAGTGGAGTGGAATGGTGGTCTGTAGAAAAGGTGACTTCTTCTGCCTTCCAGACGCCGCTGCCCGGACCTGCCCGCGCTCAGCCATGGTCAACCCCACCGTGTTCTTCGACATCGCTGTCGACAGCGAGCCCTTGGGCCGCATCTCCTTTGAGCTGTTTGCAGACAAAGTTCCAAAGACAGCAGAAAACTTTCGTGCCCTGAGCACTGGGGAGAAAGGATTTGGTTATAAAGGTTCCTGCTTTCACAGAATTATTCCAGGCTTTATGTGCCAGGGTGGTGACTTCACAAGCCATAACAGCACAGGTGGCAAGTCCATCTATGGGGAGAAGTTTGATGATGAGAATTTCATTCTGAAGCATACAGGTCCTGGCATCCTGTCCATGGCAAATGCTGGACCCAACACAAATGGTTCCCAGTTTTTCATCTCACTGCCAAGACTGAGTGGTTGGATAGCAAGCATGTGGTCTTTGGCAAGGTGAAAGATGGCATGAAGATTGTGGAAGCCATGGAGCGCTTTGGGTCCAGGAATGGCAAGACGAGCAAGAAGATCACCATTGCTGACTGTGGACAACTATGATGAATTTGACTGGTTTTCCCTTAACCAGACCATTCCTTCTATAGTTAGGAGAGCACCCCTGCCCCATCTGCTCGGAACACCCCATAATCTTTGTGCTCTCGCTGCAGTTCGTGGGTTTCGTATTTTCCTTGCCCACTCCAAGTCTAGCTGGGTTGCAGAGTTAAGTTTATGATTATGAAATAAAAGCTAAACAACAACAACAACAAAAAGAAAAAGAAAAAGAAAAGAAAAGGTGACTTCTTCAGAGCTGGGGGAGTGAAACAGAGAATAGTCTAGGGATTGGTGCTAGCCCATTATAAGTTTTTCTTATTAAGTCCCTAGAAAGATACGGACAACGTTGTTCCTAAATCTTAATTTATTCCATTTAAGGGACTATCGTTTATTCTGATATCCTTTTACTTTTTACTTTATAATGGTGAAATGCCATTTCTTTTATGAATTAAAGGTAGTGATAGGTAGTAGCGGGATTTTAAACATATGTTACCTGGCAAAATAAAATGTTTAGCAACTCTTTATTGAAATCTCTAAGTTGTCTTGAAACAATTTAAAGAAATTGAAATAAAAAAGAAAATCAAAGATCTACTTATCTTAGTGATCTTTAAGTTTTCTTCCAATCCTGGGATGCTATGATCCTAGAAAGTAATTCATCAGCACCTTTAGGGAACGAGATTCTTAATCTTGATTGATCTTTCCAGTGAGTCTGAACTGGTGTTAGCATACGTCAAGCCCTCCTTTGCCTGTTCCATCCCTTTTAGGCTTATCCCTTCCTGGTTTTTCTTCACTCTTTTACCACGTAAGTGTGTACCTCTAAACATTATAGTTTGGATTTTGCATGTATTTGGACATAATAAAAATGTAATAATCGAAAAAAATGCCTTGTTTTATTTGTTCTCTTTTGCTCAACATTTGAAAAAAAGATTGATTCAGATTATTGTCTGTAGCTTTTCTTTTGTGGCTGAATATAGCACACTTTATCTATTTCACTCTGACGGACACCCTTTCCAATTTTTTTCCTATTTTGAATAGTACCGCTCTGAATGCTCTTATTCATGTCCCCTCATGCAAAGAAAAATTGATGTAAGTTGAATATTTTATATGAAATAGAACTCTTGTGAAAATCAAATATCCTTTCCAGGCACAATCATTGGCTCAATCATTAGTGCCCAGGAGGGACTCACGATGAAAATTTTACAATGTATTTGCAAAACCAGGAAACAGACATCCAAGAGAATCATGTACATTGTTTAAAGTATGAAGAGGTCATTTATCAATTTGCCAAGACCCCCCCTGATTCAGATATCTGACTGAATTGAGTCTCTTCAGTTTTTTTCTTTTAAATTTCATTTGGGAAAAAAATTACACACATATCAAAATGCATGAAACAAAAATACGAAGCTTAATGAATTAGTGTAAAGCGACCATCCAGGTAACTGCGGTTTGGGTCCAGAAACACATTTCCAGAAGCCCAAAAGTCCCCACAAGTCCTGGTTGATCACATTCCCCTCCCCCTTTCCGTTTATCACTTCCTTGTTTTTCTTCCCTTCTCCCACTTACGTGTGCATGTGCAACCCTAAACAGTGTATCTTAGTTTTTGCCACTTGTGAACTCTATAAAAATGAAACCATAGGGATTTGTTATGGACTGAATGTGTGTCCCCCCAAAATCCGTTTGCTGAAACCCTGCTCTGCATGTTACGGTATAAGAAGGTAGGGCCTTTGGAAGGTAATCAGGAGTAGATGAGGTCATAAGTGTGGAGCCCCCATGAGTGGGATCAGTGCCCTTAGAAGATTCATGCGAGAGCTTCCTTCCTCTCGGCTCTGCTCTTCCCAAGGGAGGATATGTGAAGTTACCCAGAAAACTCTCAACAGAAGCTGACAGTGCTGGCAACCTTGGACTTCCAGCCTCCAGAACTGTGAGAAATGCATTTCTGTTATTTATAAGCCACTCAGTCTAAAGTTTTAATTTTCACATGGTTCAATTTATGAATATGTTCCTTCAACAGTACTCTCTGTGTTCTGTTTAATATTTTCATACTCTGAAATTATAAAGATGTTCTGTGACATTGTTTTATAAAAGATTTAGTTTTACCTTTCACATTTAGATCTTCAATTCCCTAGAGCCAATTTTTGTGTGTGGTTTGAAGTATTGTAGAAATCAAGACCCTCCCTCTTTCCCTCCTTCCCTTTTTTTCCCTTCTTTCCCTTCTTTCCTTCCTTCCCTCCTTCCTTCCTTCCATTTTTCCTTTCTCTTTCACTTAAGGATATTCAATTGTCACAGCACCATTTACTTAAAAAGACATCCTTCCTCTATGACTTTAGTGGTTCTTTAGTTATAAATCAAGTGGTCGTTTATGTATGAATCTGTACCTGGGTTTTCTATTTTGTACAATGTCTACTTGTCTATCCCTGCCAATACCTCACTGTCTTCATGTCTATAGCACTATAATTAGTCTTGATACATGACAGAGCAGGTTCTCCCTCCCCCTCTCTCCCTCCTCTTCAGGACTACCCTGGCCATTCTTTGCCCTTCACTTTGTACTGAATCTTCAGGCATGAAAACATACATCTATTTATTTAGTTTCATTTCTTTGTTTGCTCCTAGGAAATCTTTTCATGCAAATCTATTTTATAACAACAAACTTGCTTATGTAATTCTTGTGATTTTCTTTTAGGCTCAGCTTTGAATTATAAAAGAAGTACCCTGTCTTGTATTTTTTTCAGTAAAAAATAATTTTTCTACGTAATTTAATAGGGTAAGAAAGAGACGAGAGAGGAACTCTCCTTAATATTTTAGCATCTCGTTTACAAATGACCTCAATGGATCATTCCCCCTAGTATTACGCTTCATGTGATTTTAAACCAGATGACGTGAAACAGCAGAGTGCCAGGGGGCTGCCATGCCCTCACCCTCATCACACCTATGCCAGACTCTTTGTTGGTCCCAGTCACCTCCTCCTCGTCTCCCGACCCTTCCTCCCCTCCTTGGACTGCTTGGCCTCATCTATCTGGAGAATATGTTTTCCAGATGTTCCTTCCATTTTAACAGCTAAAGCCCTTTAACATGTGCTCACGCATGTGAATCACTTGAACAAGCCCTCTGTATGCTTCATCAGCCACCTGCTCCAGAGTTGCCGCAGAACAACTGGATTTGAAAAATTTCACTAGAAAATAAACTACTTAATGATTAATGGACGTTTCATAGTCTTTCAGGAAATGGATGTCAGACTCACCCAAATGCTTGCAACCAAAGAGAAATTTATGGCAAGTGTGCTAGTGAATAGAGCTAACTCAGCTCAAAGTCTTCATTGAAAGCATTTAGCTTTAAATTGCATTGACTGCTGCTAGAGACCCAATTTGAGTGGCTTAAACTGATGAGAGGTATATTTTTTTGATATTAAAAAAAGAGCCAGAGGTAGGCAGTTGAGGCTTGTATGACAACTTACTGCCACCAGGAATTCAGGCATCTTTCTTCTTTTGCCTCACCACCTTGGGTCATGGCTTGTGTCCTCAGAGTTGCTACTTCCTCGCCTTAGGTGGCTTCCAGAAGGCAGCCATTCTTCTTACAGTTCAGCAAAGCTGAATGGAGTGAACAGGTGACTGTAAGTCCCAGAACGGGACGATGGAGAGGCTTTGTCTTTGAGGGCAAGAAGAGAGGAGAGGAGGTGAAGGAAATTTCTCCTGCCAGAGCAGAGGTTTCAAGTCAATGGATGTCACACAGCTTTGCCCATATCTCTGTATAGATCTCTGGATGACTAGCGGGTCAAAAGGATTTTGATTTGTGTTTCAAAGTAGCTCTCCAGAGAAGCTGTGAGCAAGCAATCTATGAGCGTGCCTGCCTCCCTGCCCCTTCTTGGCCATACCTGGCTTTGTCTCTCTGGGCACCCAGTGTATGCATGCTCTCTCTCTCTCTCTAAGGTTTCCATCAAGCCCCAGCTTCAGGTATTGCTCTAAAATCTGTGCCTCCGATAAAGCCCACAACTCTCCCAATGGCCTTTCTATTTAAACACTCATCAAAGACATGCCAAGTGGATTGATTATTGTTGTTGTTTCACATCGTTTCCAATTTGGGACTAAAACAGCATTTCACAGCTTTATTTTACATTTATTGTACTATGAGTAAGTTTGGATTTTTTTTCTTATTTATTGAACTTTTCCTATTTCTACTGAGAATTTTTGCTCATATCCTTTGCATGTTAAAAAGAAAAAAATGGAGTGTTAAGGAATTTTGTTTTCAATCTACACAGGTTCTTTATACATTAAAGTTCTCAGCCAATTGTCTGCATTTGTTACAAACTGACCTTCGAATTCACTGCTTAATCCTTCATCTATATCTACCCTATTATTTATTCCATCTCTATTTAAAATACCCTAGCTTTCCCCTGGTTCTTTTTCGATTTCTTGCTTCATGTATCTAACATGCTTTATCACAGGCATCTTCTGTGTTCGTTTAAATTCTTGTTCCAGCAATCCTGCTTTGGATGAAATCTGAAGGGCTTTTCTGTGTAAGTTCAGATGAATTTGAAGAGAGGAGAAAGATGAGATCCATGGGGGAGCCTCGGGTACCACAGAACCATGGTTGACGTTTACCATTTGCTTCCATCTTCCGAGGCAACTCCTCTGGTCAGGAATGCATCTTTAAAAACATAAGAAGTGGCAATGGGGGAGGGTTGTAAGCAATAACCCTGGGATTGGAGGAGGCAGAGAGAAGTGGACACTTCAGGACTGCTCGGTCCTGTGCCCTGTGGCATGTGATGCCCTACCCCGTGTCCTTGTTACACTGGCAGAGGGAATGTGAGGGGTCAGTGCCTGATTTCTCCAAGTAAGCTGGAGAGAAGGCCAGTGCAGAATTTCATAGGCTTTCCTCCAACTTCTCTTTCACTGTTGCCTCAGGCCACCCTTCTGGGTGCAGCCACCCATCTGTCCTACCACCTGACAAGACAACCAGCAGTCTTCTCAGGGGCAGCTCACATTTTTTATCCCTAATTTCTAGAATCCATGTTTCTTCCTGGTTCTAGAGCTGCTCAAGGGTTGATTTTGGATGAGGAAGTCAGCAGCCTGGATAGTTGGTCATTATGTTAGTTTCCTAAGGCTGCCTGAAGAAATGACCCCAAACTTGGTGACTTAAAACAACAGAAATGTATTCTCTCTCAGTCCTAGAGCACAGAAGTCCAAGATAAAGCAGTCAGCAGGCTTGGCTCCTTCTGGAGGCTCTGAGGAAGAATCGGTTCCATGCTGCTCAGTTTCTGGAGACTTCTGTCAGTCCTTGGCACTCTTGCCTTGCACCTCTCCAACTTCCGCCTCCATCTTCACATTGCCTTTTCCCCTGGGTGTGTCCTGTCTTATTCTTATAAAGACACTTGCTATTGGATTTAGGTCCACTCAGATCTTCTAGGAAGATCTCCTAGAGATCCTTAACTTAATTACATAAACAAGGACTCTTTTTCCAAATAAGGTCACATTCAGAGTTTCTGGATGGACATATCCTTTGTGGGGCCGCCATTCAACCCACTACAGCCATCTTGGCAGGAGCTAACAACTCTAAGCGTAGCTGGTTCATTGTATCTGTTTTCATCAACTCATCCCAGTGGCATTTGTGCTACTAGGATATCACCTGCCCCTCCTGTGAAACATGCACTCTTGAGTTCAGAAGTCAAATTCATCCAGTATCCAACAAAGGTCCCTCTTTCTCTCTCAGGTCTTCAGGAGATCATAAGAATTCTTGTTAAAGAGACATTTCTCAGTCTGGCTTGGAGGAAAGCCATGCATTTGTCCTGGGCCCTTTGACCTTCTCTCTCCTTTGTCAACTTTAATAGAGACTTAACAGACATGCCTAGCAGGGCCAGACTATATAAAAATCTGTAAGCCATTAACCATAGCTATATTAAAACAATAAGAATCAATCCCCACACTTGTCTTCAAAGCATGCTAGGCCTCGGAAGTGACCTGAAAGTGACAGTCTGCAGCTGGGCTTGTAATTGGAGGGAGTTAGCCAGGAACAGTCAGTGCCTCAGAGTTTACGAACTGTCCAACCCTCAGGAGAAGGCTTCTGGGCTTAACCTTAGGAGGAGGATTCATTAGGAGTTGAGAAGGCCATTCCTTAACATGGAGAGGGAATGAAGGCCCAGGAAGAGTTTAACAGGGAATTAGCAATGGCCAAGCTCCTGAAATAACTGGGCTTTGAAAATCCCAAGTTTTGCTTTTCTAAATGACTCCGGTTTGCATTATCCCTATTGCTCTTCCTGAGCTTTTGCAGCCTGTAAATGATGAACCTTTTACCACACTCCACGACTGAAGGGCACACAACTGTGAGAACAGCTCATTTCATTTTTTTTCGATTTATACAAAACATGCTGCGGCCCAAGCCCTCTAGGCACCCATCTCAGTACATAAATATGCCAATTAAGCTAAATGGAAATCCTGCAGGTTAAAAGTGCCTCATAATAGAAGGAGGCTTTTTCCAAAGCCAGAAAGTTTATCCACAAAGGAAATACCAAATCAACAAGAGTGGGTTTGTGCCAAACCATTAAGGTTAAAAAAAAAAAAAAAAAGATGAATTATGGGATCCAAAATGAAGAAAACACATTTCCCTCCCCAAAGCAGAGAAAAAAATACTGTTAAGCTGTGAATTCAGGATTCTAAGCAACTGTTGTTACTGAATTTGTATTTATTGCATTTTCCTGGCAGGGGATGGTGGTGGTAAGGTTGGGGAAGGGAGGAAACCAGTCCTGGAACTAAACTGACACCAAGAATATGTCAGGTGCCCCTGGTCCACTATACTGGTGCCCAGCAGCAAAGCTTCAGTACCACCTGGGAATGTGTTACAAAAAGAGAATCTCACTCCTCTCCCAGATTAATTTAGGCAGAATCTGCATTTTCGCAAGCTCCCCAGGGGATTCTCATGGACATTTAAGTATAAGAAACCCGAGACTGTAGGAAATAACCAGTCTGGTACTCACCACGTACCCCTGCAAAGTTTAGGCTCCTTCTGACTAACCGATATCATTCAAGGATTGGAGCTCTGGATCCAGGTAATGGGTTGAGGGCATAAATGAGTTTTCATCCAGCCTAGTCAATTTGAGTGTAAGAATCTCAGGAGATGCGCCTGAATGGAGTTAAATTCTCAGACTCACATTTATACATCTCCAAATCCTTGATGATCAACTTCCAATCACAACTGGTATTTTTGGGTCTTCTCTGACTGACACCTTATGTCAAGTGGAGAGCATTCAAAATTTGGGAGTTTAGAGAGCCATAGATGGCAGCAGGTGAAAAGATTTTTACCTAATGTTCTTGGTAAAGATGTGTTTCTTTTTTGTTTTTCCTGAAATTATTGTATAATCCTCCCAATTTTTCTCCCACCATTATTATCAAAAAGGCATATAGATGCCACAGACCCAACAATGTCAACATTATGGAAATCATGTAATCAAACTCAAAGCATCTTCACTCACTCACTCAGCCATTGATTCCATGAGAATTTATCAATCATCTTGACAGAAAGCCATTACCCTTGGATTGCTGTCCCTCTCCTCTACTTCCTTTTCCTAGAACTTTACAAATAGTCATCAGTAATTGCCTTTATTTCTTTGCTCTACTTCTCTGCCATTTGTCTCTATCCCCATTTCTCTGCAGAAATAAGTCTTGAAAGTCTCCTGTATTTCTTTGCCAAATGCAAGACAGAGACTCTTGAATGTCCCCTACGAGAGATAGAAACTGAGGATCACACTCTCTTTCTAAGGCTTCCATAATATTGCATTTTATTTGCTCTCTTACCCCCATGGCTTCTCTCTCCATTTGCTGCCTCTAATCATTCATTTCCTCTAATCATTCATCTTCTTCAGGTAGAAATGATAATCACCAATTTTTCAATTTCCCATCATAGACTGATATCTACTTCTGAGTAGATATGGTGTGGGGAAGGCTCTGTATTTAACATTTAACTTACATTTTCGGTTAAACTCACAACGTATCATCAAGTACTCATCCCCCTTATAAAGATAAGAAACTCAAGGCTCAAAGAAGTTGAGTAACTTACCTAAGGTTATAGAGCTGGTTAGTGGGGAGCCAACGACATCTAAAGTATGGTCAGCAGGAATCTATTGCCCTCTGGAGAAACCCAAGATAAGAGAGTCAGTAGTGTCAACTGGGAAGAAATTTGGGTCCAGAGACAAAGTCTTACTTCTTTTATCTATGAGCCTCATGACCCCAAGTTACCAATTTTCAAATAGGTATTATTACAAATTGGTTCAGTCCAGTGGCTACCACTGTGGGCTTTTTTTTTGTGCCTGATGCTGTCTGCAGACAAAACAGGTAGAGTCACATTGATTAAGTGCCCAAGCTTTGATATCAGAAAGACATGTTTTCCAAGTCAGACTGCATTATATACTTGCCATGTGGTTTTGTGCAAATTACATATCACTCTTAGCCTCAGTTTCCTAATCTGTAATTGGAGATAATAATGCCTAGTGCATTCAATTGTTGTGATGTCTAAAGAGATCATGCATGTGAAGTACATACTACATAGAAAGCCTCCCTGAAATGTTTGATGGGCTGGAGACTGGAGAGGGAGGGGAATAAGACACAGTCTTTGCCCTTAAGGGATTAGAATGGGGTGGGGGATTAAGGGGGGGAGAGATTAGACCTTGAACTGGGCATTTACCCATTTAGCCATATTTGTCTCATGGGATTCTCATGGGGAAGCATTTGTTGGGTAAACATGTGAGGCAGAAGTCTACATCACATAGAACAGCAGAATGATAAAACAGGATGGAAACTGGAAGAAAGCAGATTCTAGCTCATCATAAGCAATCACTTGCTAACATGAAACATTGTCAAACAATTCTTGACTATAAGGGAATTTCCCAACATTGGGATTATACAAGCCAAGAATGGATGGACGCCATCCTGTAGAAGGTGCTGTCAAAAGACCTTCAGAGGAACAAATGACTGAATTTGTGTTGTGTGGCTCCCACCCACCCACCTGACCTTTATGTCTGAGAGACTCAAGGTTAGGGCATTCCCCTCCTCCTCCTCTCATTCATTAACCCCACTGACCACTCTGCCACTTCTCTCTTTGTCTGAGGTCTCGATTCTGAGCTCCAGCCTTATGTATCCTATTGCTGACTGAACCTGGATGGCTCTAATTCCCCAAGTCCCAAACAGAACCTATGATCTTCCCCCTGGTCCTCCTCCAATCTGTGAGCAAGGACTCAAAGGCATTTCACAGGCATGTCACTTTCAAAGGACTTCCCTGCTATGTTCTAAGGAAAAAGTGAGAGAAGGTACTGTCAGTAGAGGGAGATGTCAGATAAGGAAAGAATCTCATAGGCCCTGTCAACATGGTTTAAAACCTTAACTCAAAAAGTGATTTTAAATTTTGCTATTTTTTTGAGCTCTGAAAACTTAATGTTGTTTTATAAATTCTGACAAGATAGTTTCTATAGTTGGGTGGGTTCTGTTAATTTGCCTTATGGAAGTGAAGCAATTTGTTGCATTTGAGTTTTAACGTCTATAATCCTCAGAAACATACACAATTAGATCTGCTTTCTCCCTGTCACCCACAGCCTATAGAGGTCACCCCCACAAAGTCCAACTGGGTGTGCGGTCTAACAAGACACAACCAGAGAGGCATATTTGGGGAGGAAGACAGGCCAGAGCCAGGGGTTAGGAAGATGCTCACTCTGGGCACGTATATCACTGCCTCTCGCTGTCAGAAGCAGCCCCGTGGAGAAGCAGACCTGCAGGTGTGTGTGGTCAGCGCCACTCTTGGTAACATTCTGTCTCCCATTCTTGTATTTCTTAGTTATTTTACCCAATTAGAGTTCATACTATATCATTACGTAAAATTTATCCTTGGAAACTAACTTAAATCCTTTTGGAAGGCAGGATGGATAAATAGATGAGTGGATGGATAAATGGATAGTGAGTGGGTGAATGGATGGATGAATTAGATAGACAAATAAAAAGACAGATAGATAACTCTTCAACAGCCACCTGGGAAGAGAGCTATTGATCAATCCTTGCTATTTCCATTGATTCCACTTACAATTTCCCTGTCTTCTTTTCTCTCTCTAACTCAACTTCTCTTTGCACTCGCTCACCTCTCCTGCCCCATGTCCCATCCCTGCTCCTCTCCTCACCTCTGGGCAAGGACAGGATTTGGGGAACTGCAGGCTTAGCATTATTAGAAAAAAAGCCCCTCAAGTGTGTTCCAGAAACGCTAGGCCAGTATTAATCTTACCAGCCACTTTCCCGCTCTTGTTCCATTCTCTTGTCCATCCCTGGTCTTCATCCTGGAGAGCTCCCCTCCACTTTGTAAACTGTCCAGGATGTCCCGAGTCTGGTTTTCTCCAAGAATTTAGATCAATTTCCACTTGAGGCATTTGGGTACAACTGTAATAAGATGGAGAAGAATGCTGGAGGGAGGGCAAGTCCAGAGAAGAGAACTATGAGAGAAGAACGAAATTCTAAGTGTTAGTTTCTCGTGAGAAGGGTCATTTGCTGGGCATGTCCCATAGTGCAGAAATAAAGCAGTAACACCTATGCACACACTCAGACCCATCACATTGTAGTCCGCCATCAACCCTTACACATTCACACATGTTTACTCCCAAGGGGGAGAATCAGTCTTTTCAACAAGTCAGCTCTCACTTCCTCATCAGGAAAATGGCTTCATACAGGAGTTCACGCGAAACAAAGCCTACTGAATCAGTTCAATAGTGGAGCTCCACAATACTCTGAGAAAGAGAACTTTAATTCGGTAAACATATACTGAGCACCTACTGTATGCAAGGGAACTCAATAGGCCAATGGAGTGAGGGTGGGGAGAGGAAACACAAAGATGTGTTCCAGCCAGTTCTGTGAGACTCTTTGGGGAGAGCACCATGAAGAAAATTGTTTATCCAAAATTGGCAAATCAAACTTGCCAGATGTGGCGAATCATGGTTTTGCTTGGCACTCATTGGCGTGACATTAATCAAGCCAAATCCTTCCACAATTTTTATGGATATATTGCGCATTTCAGCCTCTAAGACAAAAGATAACTACGGGTACCAATTCTTCAGGAAAAGCAGTTATCATCAATTAGGTCCTTACTGAGTAACCAATAGCTAGGAAATGTTTATTCCCAAACTACTGGAAGATGGAACAGGTTGGACAGGGAGCCAGAAAGTACTTCTCTGGGAACTAGGGAAAGCAGCAGCAAATTGGGGGTATCAATGGCAATAAGGCTGGACAAAGAAGCCTAACGTACCTTTTTTTTTTTTTTTTTTTTTGGTTTAGCTGCAGGTGTGATATTTTAATACAAAGCTATGTATTACCTATGCAATAAATCAAAGTATAAACAACCTACTCTGGCCAAATAATTGTTCCACAACCCTCTGTCTTAAACACATTGTTATAGGACCTCTGTTTGATTTGACCTTCCTCCCATGACATGTCTATCTTGAGAATGGTTGGCAATGTTTTTATTTCAGCCTCTCTACGTTAGTGCTTATTCTTTTGTGCTTAGCACTGGGGTCTTCTTTTGATATTCCTTTTGGTAAGAACCTGCCTATTTCCTTCCTGTTTCTAAGCTTAGGCTGTAAAATAATTCAGTTTTGTTTTCTCCTTGGAGTCACCATCACTCCCTACCACATTATGACAGTGTACCTAAAAGTGCTTTGAAAACAGTAAAGCAATGCATAAATGTTAATTGATGTGATTATAAGTAGCTGTTCTAAGTATCTCACGTTGATTTCTAATCACAATTCCTGTTATCAGGTCAAATATGAAATAAAATTGCCCTCCTTGCTTCTGTGATGGCTGAGCCATTCAGGCACAATGCTATTATGACAGCTGGGAATCATTTGAAAATGAGCTTCACTTCACTTGGCATGTCAGATGGTAATTTTAAAAACTAGGTCCCATTTTTTTTTAAATGTTAGAATTGGTTCACATTCAAGAGGCATAGGCCCCCTACTAGGAGAGGGGCCCAGACATGCAGCTGGTGGTGAGACATCCAACCAGAAACTTGGGGACCTGGTTAGACAATAAATCCTGAGGGCAGCATTGCAAGGATGGTCAGCCAACAGGGAGGCGTTTGGGCCAGTTTTGACAGGGGACAGGTGGTGATCTTGGCAGCCGACTGACTTCACAGAGAGCCAGTCAAGAACCCCTGTGGGTGTGCTGGCAGGAGGGCAGAGCCTTCCCAAAAGTGCTGGAAGGGATGGGATGATGATGAGCAAACCCACCAGTGATGGCAAAGTTCCATGACAGTCCCTGGGAACTTGTACAGATTACCCACTTTCGTTCTCCTAGGCACCGCTCACCTCCTCACAGGTCCACCCTATTCAACAGATACCCCCAGACACATGAGAACTCCATTTAGACTCTATTTATCAGCCCACTACCTAATAAAAACTGCTTTCCTAAAAATATTTATCATGAACTCAGTAGCTGTGAAGTAAAGTTGCAAAAACCCACTTCTCTCCATGTTGCCCAATTCCTGGGCTTGTAGATGCAGAATTGTATGTAGGGTATAATACCACTCACTCCAAAAGGTGGAGAGAGAGAAAAACGCATGTGTATTTGCATGTGTGCCTAGGGAAGAATGGACAAGAAACATTAGTTCCCTTTGGCGATGTGAACTGGAAGGCGGGGGTAAGGGGCAGATGGAGATTTCATTGTACATCCTTTATACTTTCACAATTTGGAGCCATGTGAATGCACTGGCGATTCAAAAATTAAAGGCAAACAACCTCCAGCCCTGTGATCATCTACTGCTTCGTTTCTACCTGCTGATAATGTGAGGTGTCCGACCTCCCATCACCACGTAGCTCCCTGAAGATCATGCTTTAGGGGAGCTCAGCACCGTCACTGACTGCCATCAAGTACACAGAACTTTCCTGGTTTGGTGAAGAACGCTTTCCTTCTTTTCTTTCTCTTTTTGTCCATCCCTCTCCTGGGTATGTGGTTTACTCATACTTGACATGGAGGTTCTGGTAGGTAGAAATCTGTCCTCAGGGTAGTCTGGCAGACAGTTGTACATTCCCAGACGTGGGGCTAAGAGGCTAAGATTCAGGAAAGACTCCAGCCCACATGTAGTCTATTAAGATGAAGCTGGAGGGTCTGCGGTGTTCTACATGTGGTCAAGGCAGAGATTCAGACACAGGGACCCAGCTCGCACCCCATCTTTCTGCTATTCTCCACTTCAAACCACCTGGGAAAAGCTGTCTAGATATACTTTCTCCACTTCATCATTATCCCCTTCACTCTTCACCCCTGCAATGGCGCTTATCCAGGCGATCAGTAACTTCCTTGTTACTTACTCCAGTGGCCAGATCTCTGTTTCCATCATATATGACCTCACAGCCACATTTGACACACATTGTTCATCCCTCCACCTTGAAGCAATTTCTTCTTTTGTTCCGTATTACCACATTCCTCTGACCTTCCTGAGCAAACTCCTCAGTCTCTCTTGCGTGCCCTTTCTAGTCTCTCCAACTTTTAAATGTTAGAGTTCTCTGCTCTTAGCTCTCTCCTCTTCTCTACACTATCTTCTAAGGGACCTCATCCAGGCCTGTGCTCTGATTACCACCTATGTGCTCTCTGACTCTCCCACTTCTATCTCCAGAATCCACTCTTGCAGACCCCAGATGCACGCATCTAACTGCCTGCCCGAGAGCCCCACTTTGGCATCAGGCAGCCATCTCAAACCCACAAGGTTCACAACACAACTCTTGATGTGCCCTCCCAAGCCTGTTCCTCCCTCTGTCTTCTCCATCTTAGTAAACAGCACCAAGTTGCTCAGACCAAACACCTGGGAGTTGACCTTGATCCCTTTCCTCTCCTACTGACAGTCAATCTATCAGCAAATTCTGTTACTACTGTCTCCAAAACAGACCCTGCATCCGGTCACTTCTCAGCGTCTTTAATACTACAGCCCAGCCCTAACATTCTGCCTCTTTGTTCTGTTATATCAGGATTTTCCTGTTTCCATTCTTGCCCACATACAGTCTGCTTATCAAAAGCAACCAGAGTGAAAAAGAACACTGTATAAATCCTACCATATCACCCCCCTGCTTCATACCTTCAAATTGCTTTTGTCTCTGCCCGAGTCTTCTCCAAATTTTTCGTGGCTCCCTTCTCATCAGTTCAACACTTAGCCCTTCAGGGAGGTTTCTCTGAGCACTGCTGCCTAAGAAGCGACCACCAGGGCACTCCACATTCCATTTCCCTGGATTTGTTCTTCACACCACTCTGTATATTCTAATGTTCTATATATTTATTTGCTGATATCTTTACTGTATGTATCCTTCCTGCTGTAACGTAAAAAGGAAAATACTACCTCATTTATTTATGGATCCTCAGTGCCTAGAGTGATGACGCATTGGTTAGGACAGGCTTAATAATTCTGCAATAAGAAATACTCCCAACGCTGAGTGGTTTAAAACAACAAAGGTTTGTGTTTTGCTCAAACTACACGTACAACATAGGTTGACATGGACATTCTGAGAGGTTCAGAGATGCATAGATTGATTCAGAGATTCAGGCTGAAAGCGGCTTTACCATGTAACGACACTTCATTGCAACAGGAATTCTGCAATTACTGAGGCAGAAGGGAAGAGCTGGCTTGGAGAAGTTCCTACTGTCTCTTAAATGCTTCAACATGGAGATGACACGTGTCACTTCTGCTTACACTGCACAGGCCACAGCAATTCACCAGGCCTCGCCTAACTTTAAGAGGTCTAGGCAACATGATCCTCTTACGATCCTCTTCCTCCTGGAAGGAGAAGAAAACTGGAGATACTGGCATGCAGCGCTCACATCCACACACATGCAAACCTATTGTGCCTGATTGTAAAGCTCATGGTGTTAACCCCTCCACTTTTGAAAGCGCATGGCCTTAACACTTTTGTTTTGATGAATATCTTCTTTCACTCTCATTTCTATGTACTTCCTAATCCCTGGGAAACAGTGCCAGCAGCTGCTGGTGCTTCTGACATGTAACTGTTGTTGTCTGTTCCCCAAATCATATACATCCTGGTAGGTTTGAGTTAAGTAGGATTTCCATAAATTACTTCACTTATCACATAATTGTAACACTGATAAATTCTGTTTTTAATGGAGACGACATACTGCAACATGTAAACAAATGTATTTTAGTTTCTTCTTTCAATCATCATCTTTAGATCGTGCTTTATATAGGCTTTTTTACCTGGGGCAAGAGAAGGTGAGTGGATAAAAGAATGAGTACAGGAATGAGGTGACTTCTTTAGCAAGGCATTGTATTTAAAATTAGGCTATAAACAGAAAGTGGATTTTTCTGAATTCCTTTGATATATAAGGGACCCAGGCAAGGGTTCCTTCTACAGGTAAGATGTTACTCCATATTGTACAGCCAGATCTTGAGGCAGCTGCCCAAAGTTAGGGAATAAGGCTATGAAATAGGAAAAGGAATAAACAGTTACCCTTCTGTCCCAAGGAATTATGGATTGCAGAGAGGAGAGAGACTGGTAGATTGGGTGGTCAGGCACGTTCCTCTTTCCATCTTATCACTGGAATCACAGCAGTTTTGAAAAGCATGTAAACATGGAGCTGGGAGGAGGAACAAAGAATCCATTTCCTGTGATAATATAATAGCTACATTTAATGACTCAGGCAGTGTGTTAAGGGCCTCATGTATATCATTGCATTTAACCCTCACAAAAACACTGTTGTGATTACTTCCTTTTAGTGGCTAAGGAACCTGAAATTTAGAGAAAGCATGTGACTGGCCCAAGGCTATATTGTCTAAGTGACAGAACCAGGATTTGAACACAGGTATCTCTAACTAAAAAGCCCACATCTTTAACCATTGTGCTATAATGTCACTTTCAGTAATTGCTGATTTAGAATTTAGATGATTTCCTGACTAGAGTCTCTATTTCCTTGAACTCTTCTTTCATATTGCCACCAAAAAGATCCATTGATTGTGTCACTCCTCCACTTCAAAACTGTGGAATAGGGCCTCATTACCTGTCTACAAAATAAAGTCCAAAGTCACCATGGCATACATTTAGGGGAGGAGCCACTGAATGGGACATGGGATGGACACTTGTACAGTGAACAATTTACCCTCTTCATTGTCCAATTTCTTCCCCATCCCATTAGATATGCTCATTCATTCAATAAGCTTTTGTACAAGAGCATGTCTTAAAATGATACTTGTCTTCTCCACAGATGGATAGTTGATTTAAACAAGGTACTTACACCTCACCTCTAAGGCCAGGATTAGTGTTAAGTGCAGTTGCACAGGATTCTGTGCTCAGAAGCGTTTGATGTTTAATGCTCGGTGGTCACCATCTTGAAATCTGGAATACTTTTGTCTTTGAATTTATGTTTTGTAAGTGAAATATGATGGAACTAAGGAGCACACACCATGGGCTTGAAGCCTGGGCTCACAAGTAGTTCTGCCTCCCCAGTGTGTCTCTGAATGAGTTCTCATCTACCCATCAAACCCGAGGCCCTGCCTGGCCTTCCGTTTTCTGCTTCTGCCTCTTTGACTACTGCAGCAACCAGGCGGCGGTGGCCTGAGTTCTAATGTTACACTCTGTCCCCAGCAGAAGCCAAGGCAGGGTACAGGTAGGGTCAGCATTATGCATCCTGATTCTTTTTGGGGTGGGTCAAGGCAATGCCAGTCCCTGCTAAGTCTGATAGTATCACTGTGAGTTCAGTGGGCAACTAACTCCATGGGACCCTCTTGCCTGATCTCAATACGGGTAAGTTAGAACCCCTTGGGGGTCCCCTGCCCACCATGGGTTACAGCAATAGGCTCATAAAAGGTAGGATTGACTTATCCACCTAAGCTAGGTGTTCGCATCTTCTTTTTGCAGTGAGGTGTAAATTATGTAGCCTGCTCTGTCTTACGGCTCTCTGATGTGTTTCCTTATCGTGGAAATGTCAAGTCATAATAAAAATGTGACATTAATGTTACCTCCAAGGGTGCTGAGTGCAAGACACTAACAATTTAATAAGTTTAGGCTTTTGCCTTGACCCATGCTAATGTGGGATTTCATGCTATTTTGTATGGCAAGGGAAGTTTCTCAGACTTCATTTGATTGCTAGACCAATGTGAAAATGCTTTATCCGGCTTCCTTGAGCATGGCCAACTGATGACCTCTCCAATTAAGTACACGCGAGAATGAAAATTCAATTACAATGAACAAACATTTTTTGAACACTGTCTATGTGCAAGGCTCTGTGGGGAACATGCAGAGTTGTGAGACTTGTTCCTATCTTTGGGGTATGATTGGGAGGAGGCAGAAACATGCACGGATGACTGTGGTGCAACATGCTATCTTACCTTATGAAGGCAGAGGACATGGAATTAGTAGGGAAGCTGGACAGTCTGTAGGCAGCCCCTCAAAGCAGGCATTGCTGGTTCCTTGCCTTACGTCCATTTCTCTTCTTTGGGAACAGAATTCTACTTTTTATCCCTTGGGAAAGATGAGTCTACCTCCAGTTCAGCAAGAAATCTTGTGTGGTTCAAGCTTTTTATGATAATGTCTCTTGTCAGTGATTGGTTTAGAGGTGAACATGTGACTCAGTTCTGGCCAATGAAGGATGAAAGCAAGTCTCTGAGTTGCTTTTGGAAAGACTTTCTTGCACTAGAGAGAGCTCTGTGGTTAAGGGCATAGACTCTGGAGTGGACTGTCTGGTTCAAAATCCTGGCTCCACCACTTGTTAGCTGTGTGTCATTAGGACATTTACTTAGTCTTTCTGCCTCAATTTCCTCATCTGTTAAATGGTGTGAATAATAGTACACACCTAATAGAGTTGCTGTAAGGATTAAAATTAGTTAATATAGCAGGTTCTCGAATAACATCCTTTCATTCAATGTCGTTTCATTATAATGTTGATAAGATGCTGTAAAAACTTAACTCTTGTTTATATGGATTAGCCTAAAGTAAAATCGGTTTCCTTACACGTCATTCTGCCTCAGTTCCAAGAAGGAATTAACACTGTTAATGAGGACTTACTGTAGTTATAAGGCACTTAGGACTGATGCCTGGCACACAGTGTTATATAAGCATTAACGACCATCAACATACTTTATAAAGAGGAGACACCAGAAGTGATAGCCTCTTATTATGACTCAGGATATTGGTGTGTTCGGATGAAACGTCTGCAATTTCCACCACGGCCTGGTGCCTACACAGGGGGTGCTGGACTGTGAGGGAGGATGGGAGAGCAAAAGGAGGGAAGAACTGCAGTCCTGGATGAAATCACTGAGCCACTGGTCAGCAATGATGGAGTCCATTCTACCGCTGGACTTCTTGATATAATAAACAAATTTCTTCATTGTTTAGGTATTTGCAGTCAGGATTTTGTGATACTGGCAGTCAAAGGCACGATTTAACCTCTCCAGGGACTTCCTGGTGTCTGTCCTGGAGTTCCTCAGAAAGTGTGACTGCTAAGTCCCATGGTGTCCTGGCCGCGTACCTCCGACATAGGCAACTTCAGAGCAGCCTGACATCAGCATCCGACCAACTTCCCTCTACACGCCGGGGTGCTGGTCTCAATTGTGGCAGCTTGGTTTCATGAGAAACTGAGATTTCAAAACATTTCCTCAATTCAGAATCTACTCCTGATACTTACAGGGGAGTTGCTTTGAGGTCACTTTCAAATTGGAAAGTACCCTAGTAATGTGATTTCCCAATAAAACACAGTCAATTTACACTTAATAAGCTGGCCCCTTTGATTCTTAATCATTCTATAGGTATAGGACTGGAATAAGTTACTAAATTCCTCCAATAAAATAAACTCTAGCCTATACTACTTTAAATCATTTTTTAGTAACATTTACTAATAATGCACTTAAATTTCCAAAGCTGAGGTGAAGAGGATGAAAACAATTTTAAGGACTATATCAGGAGAGTTATTGATTACATGGAGGTGCGTCTTCTCAGTGATTGCCCAAAAGTCATTCACTCCCCCACACCCACCTTGCAGCACACAGGGATATCAAATTTGTGCTTCATTTTTGTCTTTTTTGCTGGTTAGATCAGGATCCATTTTTATTCCTCGTTTGTTTAAAATGGCTAATCAGCATAAAAAAGCCTTTGTCTAGAGGCTAGGGTCTCCCTTATTTAGAGGTTAGAAACCAGTTCTCCCCTCTATCCAGTATTATACTATGGTGGGCTAAGGGGTAAACCCCAAGGGATGATCAGAGGGGCTTAGGCCCATCTCTCCTTCTCTCTGTCCCCAGAGTTTGGCATGTGATGAAAAATATTCCCTTTTGAATTTTTTTCTCCTAGCCTTGGACTAAAAAAATGTTAACTGTATAAGTTGGGGGAAGGCTTGGAAGAGCTAGCTGAAGAAGCCCACCCTAATTCTTTTCCCCCCAAAACGGGAAATTATTCAATACTGCTTCTGGAGCTTGGCCAAACTCTTTTCCTGATCTCTCCACCACTACAAAGTCATGGGGCAAATTACACATTCATAAATATTACAGATCTTTCGGATTGCTCAAAGACTGGGAAATAATACTGATTTTTTGACTCCTTAAAAGTCATGGGTTTCATCTTTTGCGCCCACTTCTACAAACTGATAATGTTTTTTTTTTTGAGCATCAGGCTGAGAAGGACTGTGAGGCCAAGTCAGGGTTCAGCAGGAAAGAGTGCTGGGATTGATTAGGAATGTCTGCCCTGGGTGTGGGTTTAGACAGTGGCGACAGCCGTGTCGTGTTTCTACAATCCAGGGTTTGCATAGTTTCTGCCTACCATGCTCGAAAGGCAGTTAGAACATTGTCAGGCCTGATGCCGTAATTCCGATTACTCTTAACTTCAGGATAAATTTACCTTTTTAATCAATGTACAGTTATTGAGCACCTTTGATGCTTTAGGTGTACTATTAGGCTCTGTGAAAAATTAAAAAAATGAGTTGGACTCAGATCCAGCCCACAAAGAATTTAGTTAATAGACGAGAAAGATATATGTGTGTTTAGGATAGGAAGTGATAAAATGCTGCAAAAAAGGATTTAATAAGGAGAGGGACAGGAGACATGTCAAAGATGGGAAAGGGTACTTTTGGTGAGTGTGGAAGGTGGTCAGCAAAGCATGCTGGTGAGGGTGTATTGGAACGGAGCCTTGAAGTGATGTGAGTAAGATCGTTGGAGTAGATAGAAGGGGAGACTATTTCAGACTGAGTGGCCAGAATGAGTGAAAGCATCAGAGTGGAAAGCTGAAAGCTGCGGGTGACTGACTGACTGATGAGAATATGTAGTTGCTATTTATTCCAGTCCCCCTGACAGAGTGAGCAGGTTGCCTGTTGAGTTTCATTAGATTGTCGTGCTGATGTGACATCCATTTTTATAAGGTTTTAGGGGCCAGGGGAAAACTTGCTCTTTGGAAAGATCATCTTTCATCACCATTTGACATGTGACATATAACAAATGTCTTAAAGGAGAGGCCCCACTGGTATCTTACGCTGTACGTTTTTATTGTAAACCTAACAGAACTGACAAAGGTTCCATCTTTATTTTCTTAACTATGTACAGAGTCATCAAATATTGCCAATGAAGAACATTCCCGATATCATATCATTGCATTACATGAATAAGGCAAAAAATCTTTAACACGTTGCTGAGTTAGGAGCTAGTTACTGATTTGTTGAAAATAGTTGCAAAAGCAGTCAGATTAAAATTGCAAATAGATCACTCCTAACATGCTCTTATGTCATACCACACATATGCATACATATAAACATGAGGTAGGGTTTTGTTAACTTGCTTTTTTAAATACTTCAGAAATTGAAGCAATCCTGATGGCTTTACAAAAATAATAATACAAATAAAGATAAACCAAAAATTCAAAATTCTTCAGCTACATGCAGAAAGCTATAAAGAGCCAGTTTAAGAAGCACCAAAAAATAGACTTGTCAACAAAATTAGGATGCACATTTTAGAGTTAGAATTAAAAAAAAAGAAAAAGAATTTAAATAAACCTAAATATCCTTTTAAAATGTAGAATGCATGTTAGGAACATGAAATATACGCTTGGATGTCGAGGGACTTCTTAGGCCTTCATTTTACTTATTGATTGGCTTGTGACTATCTTCTAAGCAAACCTAAAACAGAGAAGGTGATTCTATGACACCAAAAGTAATAAGTTCTACCAAGAAGAAAGAGGCAGGCAAGCCAGTTTCGTGTTCCTGTCTTCTTCTTCCCTCTCTGTCTCCTCCCCTTCCCTCTTCCTAATCCCGCGCCCTTCCCTGGAGTTTTTATGGGCACTCTTAGATCTATATTTACTCACTATATTTAGTAAGTTTGATTATGCATAGCCTAAATTCAGATCTGAGATGATGATCTAGATTTTTGTTCCCTGAAAGAACTTTTTCTTTTTAACGGTTTATAGCAAAGGCGAAGCATCAACTTATTTCTCTCTCTTTCTGCTATTCAATAGGCTCACTTTGCCCTTACTGTTCTCTTCCAGAAGGCTCTGCTTGCCCATCTGCTCTGCTTCCTGACATTTAAGTCTCCACTCAGCTAACCCCTCTTTGGAGAGGCCGCTCAGATCACCCAATATAAATAACACCCATTTCCCATCCCCGGCCTTGCCACTGCCTAGCATATCATTCGGTTTATTTTCTGCTATTCCTTTATGTACTCCTTTTTTTTCTTCTTTTTTTTTTTTTTGGCAAGTTTTATGTACTTGAAAAAGTTTTCTTTTACGTACATACAGTAAAATTCATCCTTTTCTTTGTATACTTCTGCAAGTTTTGACAAATTCACACAGCCATATACTGCCACCATGACAATCAAGATATGGAAAGTTCCATTGTCCTAAAAAATGTACCCATCCCTCTTTATACTTAACCCTTCCCTCAACCCCAGCTCTGATCTGTTTTCTGTACCTATAGTGTTGCCTTTTTCAGAACGTCAAATGAAAGAATCATATAATCTGTAGCGTTTTGAGTTTGGATTCTTTCACTTAACATAATGTACTTGAGATTCAACTGTATTATTACATATATCAGTACTTCATTTCTATTTATTACTGAAAATCATTCCATTGTATGGATAGAGCCCAGTTTGTTTATTCATTCTCCAGCTGAAAGACACTAGTTGTTTCCAATTTTTTGGTGATTACAGATAAAATTGCAATAAACGTTTAAATATAATTTTCATGTCACTTGTATAATTACCTAGGCATGGGATCACTGGGTCATATGGTAAGTGAACATCTAACTACATAATAAGTACCATTTTATATTTCTACCAGCAATGAATGAGAGTTCCAGCAGCTCCACATCTTCACCAGCATGTGCCAGAAATTGTCAGAATTTTAATTTCAGCCATTCTAATAGGCGTGCAATGGTATGTCATTATGATTTTATCTTACGTTTCCCTAATGACTAATGATGTTGAACATCTCATGTACTTATTTGCTATTACATTTTTTGGATAAAGTGGTCAAATCTTTTGCATTTTTAAAAAATTGTTTTTTGTATTATTGGGCTTTTTTGAGAGTATTATATCACTAATTCTTTTTTATAGCCTGGATATTAGTTTTTTACAGATTTTCAAATGTGATTTCCAAATATTTTCACCCAGATTGTGTCTTACCTTTTTACTCTCTTAATGTCTTTCAAAGATCCTAAGTTTTTAATTTTGATAAAGTACAACTCATTATTTTTCTCTTTCCATGAATTATTTCTGACATCATATTTAAGAAATCTTTGTCTGACTCAAGGTCACAAAGATTTTCTTCTTTTTTCTTCCTAAAACTTTTATATTGTTAGGTGTTACCATTTCAATCCATGGTCTCTTTTGAGCTAATTTTTATAGATGGGGTAGAATATGGATGAAAGTTCATGTTTTATTGCATACTGATATCCAGTCATTCCAGCACAAATTTTGAAAGACTATCACTTCTCCATTGAATTGTCTTCCCAACTTTTTTGAAAATTAATTGACATATATGTTTGGGTCTGTTTGTGATCTCTATTCCATGCCATCCATCTATATGCCATCCTTTCATCAGTATCACATTTCTTTGATTACTGTAGCTTTATACCCAGCTGTGAAATCAGGTAGATATTACTCTGTTTATCTTTTTCAGGAGAGTCACATTTTTAAACACCCTTATCTGTTTAATTAAATATGTCAATCAGACTTGCTGCTGAGGGAGAGAAAAAGTGAAAAGGAAAGTCATCTGCTCTTCTCTCAATAGTTCATGTGTTTTGACAGGGCCATGGCCATCTTGGGTATCACTAGACCTTTGACAAGTTCTCACTTTGTCCCTGTGGCCACTGTATTTCTGCCACCATACAAAGCAGGGGCTGGCCGAGGCGAAGACCAAGGCCCTCTCTAGGTGGTTTGATGGTAAAAACCTTGTTCTTGGAAGATGAGATGGAAGTGGGACTCAGGTGTTACTAGTTTACATGGTTCTTGCATTCAAAAGGTGAATTTTCGAAAATCCTCCAAAAATCCACTTCCTTTTCCAAAATCCAAATGATTCTGTTTGGCATGAACTATACAAATCATTATCTATTTACCTTATTGAGAGAGTTGGAGAACAGAGAACAGGAAGGGAAGAAGAAAGGAAACTAGCATTTACTACGCGCTAATCACGTGGCCTGTTCAGTACTGGGACATGGTATGGGGATCCTTGCAATCTCCCAGTGAGGCTTGTGTTGTTTATCCCATTTTACAGATGAGAAAATTAAGGCCTAGACAGCTTAAATAGTACTAGTGAGTCATCAGCCTATTCTCTCTGAGGCTAAAACTTGTGTCCTCTGTTTTACATGGCAGGACTTTGTAAAGGATGGGTGGGAGTGAGGACTCCTCCTCCCCCGCAGAATTAAAGATAAGATCCACATACCTAACTGGCAATGGATTTCAGAGTTGTATCATGTGTGACAACTGGCACACAACATATACAATTGCAGCTCTACCTGCCCCACTACCTTCAAGTTCAAAATTTCATTTTCCCAACTCTGCCAAAGAATTTTTGGTTCGGTTTACTGAGTTTCTGCTTCTCTTCGAACTTTTCAATGTGACAGAAACATACTGCTTTGAGTAAAAGCCTTAGGGAGACATCATAATATGAGAGAAAAGCCTCTTTTTATTAAGAAAGTAGAGCAATGGTGTCCAGTGGTTTTATTTGTGTGACTGATGTCATGTGCAGATTTTTAATTAGCTCATAATGAATAGGTGTAAAGGTGGGAAGTTTTTCCAGAAATATTTGTTGTAGCCATCTCATTGCAGCAAGTTCTTTGTATCAGACAAAATCTGCACAGCTTCTGAAGAGAGGTCTGTCCTGGCTTACATGATCTCAAAAAAATGTCTCAAAAATATAAAAAATATACTTTAAATGGACTCATGTTTTAGATGTATATATTGGAATAACTACTACAGAAAATCATCCCATGTTGAATGAAGGTCAAAGGAGATCATCCTAAACTTCAATTTTGCAGATGAGAAAACCAAATGCCAGAAGAAAAGTGACTTTGCCTGCGGTCACACAACTCATTATAGCTCAGCGCTATAATGAGAATTCACTTTGTGGGACTCCCTAGGGCTCTTTATTTCAGAACCAAATTGTTATATATTGAATTTTGTTTAATACAACAAAAAATATTCGACTCCATATCAGGATCCAAGACTTCTTAGAGAGGAAAAGTAGATGCTTTTTCTCCTCTTAGGAAAGATGGAATTATTCTGAACCTCTTTACCTGGTTATACGGTCAATTGAGATTTTATATACATAGGTGTGAAATGGATGAGAACATTTCCTACCTAAAGAAAGGATTCTTTAAATCGAGGATGTTCCCAGATCTGAAGCCCGTCTGGTTTACCAGCGCCGTGATCTGAATGTCATAGCTCTGTCTGTATGGCAAAAACAAAACAGAAACAAAAACTGATCTCACCAGGCTGATTAGCTATTCACAAACATGAAGCCATCTTCTATACATACCTACTTCATGAAGGTTTTAAGAGTACATATTTTTATATATGTCTGAGTGTATTTATACGGATGCTATTAATATTAGTAGAGGCAATTAAAGGCCTTGTTTATTTGTTAGAAGAGTCTGATAGCTATAATTTCTTGATCTAAAAATTATAAAAGTAATGGTACCTCTGGTTGGCCAAAGTGAATTTTTTTTTTCCCCACAAAAGAAAGCTTTACCAATTATCAATGACAGAAATAGCTTTAAGTAACAGAGACACTTTATAGGTCATCACGGATGTACCCAAATAATCTTAATCATGAAAGGACTGCGTAAGTTAAAACCTCACACTGATGTAAAACAGCTAACAAATGTGATTGATCTTAAGAGGCCCCAGATGAAGGCTCATGCAATTACAGTGAGAGGGACTGGCTAATAAGAATGAGTAATATGACATATTATTGATGACTAATCTTGAAGGACATGTTTGTGGGATTTTTATTAGTCATTCACAAGAATATATGTATTTCTTCTGATTATGTGTTACATATTCACTGTTGAAAAATGGGAAAATAAGAAAAAGATATAAAATCCATAATGCCAATAGACATTACAATTATAGTATATTTCCTGTCTACGTTTTTTTCCCTCTACGTATTTATAGATGCAAATTTTTAGGAAAATGGCGTTAAAAATACCTTCATATCTCATTTTCTTTAACATGAATAAGTGTTTATCCTAAAATTCTTGAAAACGTGCTTTTCAATAATAATATATGGATATGATATGATCTATGTAGTAATTCCCCATTGTTGAATATTTTTATTTTTATAATAACATTATTACTTACAGTTACAGCAATCTAGTTTAATGACAGAAATTCTGCTGCACAGGACATTCTTGTAATACATCTCTATGTTCTACCTGTGATTATTTCCCTGCAATAAATTCTTATCACTAGGTAAAGCACATAGATATGTAATATTTAAGGTTCCCAACACCTATTGTTAAAACTCCTTCCAGCAAGTGTACCAAATTACTTCCTCACCAACAAAGTATGAAAGTGTTCATTTTACCATGCCTTTTCCTATTCTTAATATTTAAATGTTTGGAGGTAAAATATTATTATTTAAATTTGGATTTCCTTAATTACTAGGGCTTCTTTTTTATTTTTTTTATTTTTATTTTTTTATTTTTTTTTGGTATTATCTTTTTTTTTTTTTAATTAATTTTATTGGGGTGACAATTGTTAGTAAATTTACATAGATTTCAGGTGTACAATTCTGTATTACATCGTCTATAAATCCCATTGTGTGTTCACCACCCAGAGTCAGTTCTCCTTCCATCACCATATATTTGATCCCCTTTACCCTCATCACCCACCCCCCACCCCCTTACCCTCTGGTAACCACTAAATTATTGTCTGTGTCTATGAGTTTTTGTTTCTCATTTGTTTGTCTTGTTCTTTTTGGTCTATATACCACATATCAGTGAAATCATAGGGTTCTCTGCTTTTTCTGTCTGACTTGTTTCACTTAGCATTATTCTCTCGAGATCCATCCATGTTGTCACAAATGTTCCTATATCATCTTTCCTTAACGCCGAATAGTATTCCATTGTGTATATGTACCACAACTTCTTTATCCATTCATCTATCGAAGGACATTTTGGTTGTTTCCATGTCTTGGCCACCGTAAACAAAGCTGCAATGAACATTGGAGTACACGTGTCTCTATAGAGAAATGCTTTTATATTTTTGGGGTAGATACCCAGGAGAGCAATTGCTGGGTCATATGGTAATTCTATTCGTAATTTCTTGAGGAACCTCCACACTGCCTTCCATAGCGGCTGCACCAGTCTGCATTCCCACCAACAGTGTATGAGAGTTCCTTTTTCTCCACAGCCTCTCCAACACTTGTTACTATTTGTTTTGTTGATGAAAGCCATTCTGACTGGGGTGAGGTGATATCTCATTGTGGTTTTCGTTTGCATTTCTCTGATGATTAGCGATGTTGAGCATTTTTTCATATGTCTATTTGTAGGGCTTCTTTTTTAAATTCCAGAAATTAGTGATATGCATTCCTCCACTCCCCCTCCCACCCTGTCATTGCCAGTAGTCACCTGGGTAGGCTTCAATATAATGTCAGACCTCGTGAAACCAGTAACTCGAGTTCTAGATTTTACTGGGCCAAGCAAAGTAAGGGGAAAACACAGCCATACATTTAAGAGAAGTCAATTATGTCCTTTGATCCTATTTCAATTCACCGAATTGACTCAGAACTTCTTTGTTTTAAAATGTTTTTTTCAGGAGGCCTATATCTAGTCATTTCCTGCATTTGTGATGCTTGACGGCAGATTTGAGGGGGGCTGACTATTGAGAAAATAAGCTCATAAGGGGAGGTGCAATCCTTGCTGGAATCACAGAAAGGCTGAGAGAACAGCTTGATAAACAAATCACTTTGCCAAATGACAGACACCTTCTTAACTTTTGAAACAAATAATATACATATAACTTAAAGTGGACATTGAGTACTCCGAGGTATGTGCAAATGTGTGTTTCTGGATGCATGTGAATCCGATTTGTCACAACTGAATGGCTCCTGTTGTTGAGAAAAATAATCAGTAAATTCTTGCTATAGGGTCTTCAGCAAATACTATATAGAACATTGTCACTTTATAGTCACTTTTCACAACCCACTCCTCTTCTTTACCCCTGATCAAAGTCCTATCTCCCCCAAAGGAAGGGAAAAAGAACGTCATGTCATGTCACCTCATGTCACCTCATGTCATGTCATGTCATATCATGTTATGTCATGACTCAGCTTGGTCAATGAAAATGTGAGATTTGTTCTCAAAGCACTCCATGGTGGGTGGGGGGTTAGGGAGTGAGGTGGATGTGGGGGGGGCATGATTAGGTTCACTGATTTGGGAGAATGTGTCCTCACCTCAAATTTCAGGAAAAGAATGAGCTTTTCTAACCCAGTATCACTGTCGTGCTAGTTCTAAGATACTCAGGAAGACAACTGCAAACCCCAGAATTAATGTGCAATAATAAAGCAGCCAATAATGGGTAATCTTCTAAGACTATGACTACAGAATCTTAAATAACTATTCATCCTTTTGAACCAGTTACTTGGCAATGTGTATTAAAAACAAACAAACAAACTCTAGCTCTTTGCTAGACGTAGTCATTTAAAATCATATGGAGACAGAACAGGTGACATAGTGGGGATGTACTGAGGTTTAAGGTTTGAATACAAAATCATCGCTCTTGTATACCAACATTTTGTATACCAAACGAATGTCAGTATTTCCTTTGTAATATTCAAGAAGAACTGGAAACTTGGGAACAGCATATGCAGGACACGTCTGTCCAAAGAATGTGGTAATTCATGACAATTTCATCTTAGATAAAACAGTAGATCTAATAGTGAGCTGACTATCCAAGAAGAATGGGTTGGAGAAACAGAAATGGCAAGAAGCATGGGGAAAATGACCCAAGTCACTTGTGGATTTTTTAATAGATAAAGGAAGGTCTGAGAACATCAGCAATCACAGACCAGTATTCTTCAAAGGGATTTAAGAGGAAATGGGACAATACACTGGGGTGTGGAAGAAAATATGGAAGTTATTTTTAAGTTTTCCAGTTAGCTCTTACAGTAGATTGAATTGTATCCTGCCAAAAATATATGTTCAAGTCCTAACCCCTAGTACCTGTGAATGTGGTCTTATTTGGAAATAGGTCTTTGCCCACGTCATGAAGTTTAAATGAGGTCATCCTGGATTAGGGTGGGCCCCAAATCCAATAACGGGTGTCCCTATAAAAAAGGGAGAGGACGTATAGAGAAACACACAGAGAAGGCTAAGTGAAGACAGAGGCAGAGACTGGAGTGAGCTACAAGGAAGTACAAGGAGTTACAAGGAACACCAGTGGTTACCAGGCACCATTAGAAGCTGAAAGACACAGAGAAGCTTCTTCCCTGGAGCCTCCAGAGGGAATATGGCCCTGCTGACACCTTGATTTCAGATTGCTGGCCTCAAGAACTGTGAGAAAATAAGTTTCTGTTGTTTTAAGCCACCAGGTTTGTGTCAACTTGTTACAGCAGCCTTAGGAAACTAAAACAGTTGTTTACCAAATATATGTTGAACACTAGTGAATTCACTAGACGCTGGATTCTAAATCAGCAGCCAAGAGTTAAGATATCTGTCAGTGTTCACCTAGTTTCTCAGGTTTTACAAAGGTAAGATTCTGATTGTATCTTAAATAATGTGGTACATTTCTAAGTAAATACCAACCATGTGATGCACACATAGGTCAGAGCTAGGAGAACCTTGGTTAACACTGTAGAACAAAGATATGTCACTTAAAGCAGCATGAGCACATACTATAACTTCACTGGGCTTAATAGCGCACAATGGTTCCTTCTGATGCAGCTGGCCAAATATAGAGCTAATGAGAGGCTTCATCCTCTGTGAGATCCCAGGTAGATTGGTTTAATGATGACCATTAGGAATGGCCCTTGAAACTCCCAAAAGCTTTAAATCTTTGACTGTCATTTCTTCTAGTTCCATAAACCCCAAAACTCTCTACAAACCATATCCGCTGGCAAACCTGGGTACAGCAGTCCTTCATAGGAATCCCCAAATTATAATCGATGCTTCAAAGTGGTTTGGCATAGCATGAGTCCCCGAGCTAGCTCTAACAAGCAGCCTATATTTATTTTTTCAAATCATTTTTTAAATTTCTATTTTTGTATGTCTCATGAAATATGCATTATGCGAGTATCTGTATGTGTATACATACATGTCTATGCATGTATGTGTACACATAATGTATTTATATTATATATGCCTATCTATCTGTCTATCGAGAGCTTAGTTTTATATTTTCTATTATTATTACTGTACACATACACATAATTAAAAAAGAAGTATTAGTATACCGGGGAGGGGGCACATACATAAAGTGTTTCTATCACAGGTACACATGATCAAACAACTTTGGAGACCACTTCTGTGAACTTAAGGGACATACATTTCATAAAGTTCATAAAAAAGACGACTTCTATTTTAGTGTCCAAAGCAATAAAATGAGTGACAGCTCAAGAATGATGGGAGGTTGTCAAAAATAAAATGCTAAGAGTACAATCATAAATGGTCCTGGCAGAGAAGAAAAGGGCAGTCACTGTCACGTCTGTGTGGTTGCACAGGGAGTTCTCCCAGGAGGTCAGAGTCTAAAAGATTTTTTGACAATAAGGAAGGGGGAGATCCCATCCAAGACAGAACAAAGAGGTAGCATCTTACTGAAAAAAACAGCAGGAAAACACTGACATTCAGGAAGTGCTGAAGTTCGTAGAAAATACCAAGGGAAACAATAATTTTAAAACAAAAAATCTGATGAGATACAAAAATAGTAAGAAAGAGAATAAGGGAAGACGAAATGGAACTAACATTTACTGTGCACCTACTATGTGTTAATTAATATACTATTTTCTCTCCTTTAATATTTGCAAAAGCCCATGAAACAATTATTATAAATTCTACTTTTACAGATGATGAGGTCAAGAAACTGGGGTGCTAGAGAGATTCTTTAACTTGCCCAAGATCACTGAAGCACTAATCAGTATGCAGGAGAGACGAGACAGACCCAGGAAACATCAGACTCCAAAACCTGGCCTCGTTCGCTACACAAGTAAGATAAAAAACTTCCTCCCTCCCTCCCTTTCTTTCTCCTGCAAAGTACCACCTGCTCATGATATCTTAGTGTCTTCTTTCCATTGTGCCAGACTAAGTTCTTAGTAAGAGAGGGGTCACCAGTTAATGACTCCTTCATCAGGTAGTCATTCCACACCATTGTGCAGTCTCTAAAATGTATTAAATGAGGAGGGATACACCAGGACCTCTTTCAGGAAGCTCACATGTAGGCAAATAACAGCACTGCTGAAATAATAAAGGCTTGGAGGGCGGTGGGAGCCCTGGGAGTGATGAGGCAGGGGTATGACGTAAATGCTTTGCTTCCTTCTTACCTATTAGGGGAATGAAGGAGAGAAGGGCAGCAAAAGTATGACTGATAGGCATGCACCCCAAGATATGTTAGGAAAAAGCAATGGAAGAAAAAGATGATTTAAATTCATTTACCTAATTATGCCTTACAGTATGTTTAAAATATAAGTATTAGAAAGCAAAAGAATTATAGTGGTTTGCACAAAGCAGAAAAGGTAAAGTTCAAAACTTTAGGCAGCTGTTGGCTACTGTTCCTGAGCACAGTTTTTTTTTTCTTTTCAAACTGGTCATTAAACAGATGGTTTATAAGGATTTAGGAAGCAAGTGATAACTTTCAGGATCAGCATGGTATAAGTCAGCACTTTCCACTTTTCCTCCTGGAAGCCATCCAAAAATAAGAATAGAAAGATGCTACAGACTGCAGACTTCATTTCCTGTGAAATCAGGAGAAAGACATATTCTGCAGTCTCCAACTTCTGTGCAAGTGCTGCAAAAGCACTTGAGACTGGTTGTAAGCCATGTGAAAAAAAAAAAAAAGTACAGAAGTGCAAAGAGGGGCAGGAGAGCCCAGGGGCAGCACAACTCAGAAAATGCTCATAAAAATGAATAACCTGAAGGTGAAGAGCATCTTCTGAAATGCAAAGGCTTCCCTCCTAGTTTGTAACATCCTGTGCAGGAACTGGGTGAGTAAGGCTCCCTGGCAGAAATGCTCTTGGAACTGGAACACACAGAAACGACCTAAAGACTCACAGAGAAGCCATCTTTGCAGGAAGCAGTATGATTCTGTGGCAGCACAGGCGAGAGAGTGTGAGTTGAGAAAAACAGCACAAAGACAATCGCATCTCTCACCACCACAGGAACTTCTTATAAACTGCTGTCCAGTAATGCTCCCTTGATTGGACGATGAACAGCCATAACATTACTACAAAGATATTATTAGAAAAAAAAGGGAAAACTGGTAGTAAAATTGACGAACATGGAAAACACGCGTCAGATAAATGATGCCGTGGCACAGATAAAAAAGGTGAGCAAATGTTTTCTTATACATTTTTACAACCACACTGAAGCCCTCACCTCTACGAGGGAAACGATAACCTTTATGAAGGAAGAACGCGATGCAGAAATACAGTAATGAGAGAAGAGCAAGAGCAAGATTTCAGCGTGTTGCTGTGGAAATGTCTTTGAGAGGTACTGTTGAGAAAATCAGGATGTAGAAAACAGATATAGACTGTTACCATTTAGGTATAAAAGCAGGGGGAAATTGTATATATATTCCTATTCCTACCGATACACTGTATGCAGAAGGAAACTCTGAGAGGATATGCAAGAACCAGCAGCAGTGGCTGTATGATGCAGGAGAAGGGACACAGACGCAGACCAGCACTGGGGGAAAGGCTTTTCATTGTAGACCGTTTCATATAATACGTTTTTATTGTGCATAGTGTGACTCTATTATCTATGAAAAACTTAAATAGCTCTTTTAGGCGATAGAAAGTTATGATAACTACAGATCTAGTACAATTCCATTAAAAACTGTGAGGAGCTAGGTTCAGTTAGCTTCCTTTCCCTTTTTGGCATGGCTATTGGACTGGGCTATGAGGGTGAGGACAGATTAAGCTTATCTGGAGAGCCCATTCAACAAAGGTTGTATGACATTGTCTTCTGGCCTGGATAGAGGCATGTGGGCTGGATATGAGTTCAGGTGGGTGAATTTTGAGCTACCTTCCATGACCAAATTCAAAGGGTATAGATTAGGCTATGCAAATTTTGAAGAAAGAATGCATTCTTGGTCTCTTTCTGATTAATACCTTTTAAATAAAAATTTGCCTATTAAATTTGTGAATGATACAAGATGTTAAGAATCTCTAATATGCAACACAAAATAATTTAAAAAATAAATCATTGGCTTTAGTAAGGATCTAAATATAACAGAATGAATGCATGAGTGGAATAAACACAAAAACTTGAACCAAAGCTGACAAAAATCAACGGTACATTAATCTTATATCTAGAGTATATAAAAATGCACTTTTTTGGTTTTAATTGACTAAACGCTCAAGTAAAATGGATTCCTAAATTATTTGTACTAATAAAAATGAAGTGGAACTTTAAGGAAACATAATCAGGTGGAAGGCGCTAGGGATTACAGAAGTTCATGTTGAGAACCCTACAGGCAGGATTCTATGGTTGTAACTTTATAATAAAACTCTATGGTTCCAAAAAAAAAAATGGCCCTCCAAACTTAATTTCAACTTTAATTACATTATTATAAGTATAGTACTCAAAACAGCAGTGGTCACTGTCACTCTGTACCCAGCACTTACCAGAACACATACACTGTCCTGCTTCTAGTTTTGGAGAAATATTTTAAAGGGGCCATTGATAACCTGGGTACTTCCATAGGGGTAGACTTAGAAGTTCAAACAATTTCAAAATCACTCTTATAGAAGGGAAGAGCTGAGGATGCAGCCTAGAGACATAGAGATGAGGAGGATATTTTGTAGCATTCTCTAAATATTTGAACAGCTGACATTTGGAGGTTGGAATAGATCTATGTACTTTGAGTTCAGAAATGTAACTAAGATCATAGAGAAGAATTTTTAGGAAGATATTTTTAGGAAGAATCAACAGTAAGAATACTTTTTTCATAATTAGTAATGTGTAAAGTAGAAGACTTCAATAGCCAATGACCATATGCAAAGTTACCTATCTTTGCCAAAAAATGCAAACTAAAAGAAGCAGACGCAACTTTTAAAAATTATTTTTGGGTCTATTAGATTGGCAAAAACCAAAGAGAATGACAACATCCAGTTTAGGGAAAATAGTGGAGAAATGAGCATACTTATCCATTGCTGGTGTGAGTGGCAACTGGCACAACCACTGAGAAAGGTGGTATCTGTCAGACTGTAACATATACATACCTTTTGATCCATCATTTTTATTTCTAGGCGTCTCATTTAGAAATACTGTCACTGTGCCAGCTATATATTCAAGCGTATTTAGCACATACTTTTTTTGCAATAGTGGAAAAAAGAAAACCACAAATTGCAAGCAACCTAAATATCATTAATCAGAGAATTTAAAAAAGAACCCTCAATACACTGTTGGAATGCAGATTGGTGAAGCCGCTATAGAAAACAGTTTGGAGGCTCCTCAAAAAATTAAGAATAGAATTACCATGTGACCCAGCAATCCCTCTCCTGGTATCTACCCAAAAATCTGAAAAAATTTATCCATAAATATATATGTACTCCCATGTTCATTGCAGTGTTATTTACGGAGGCCAAGACATGCAAACAACCAAAGTATTTTTTGATAGGTGAATGGATAAAGTAGATTTGGTATATGTACACCATGGAATACTACTCTGCCACAAGAAAGACGAAACACTGCCATTTGCGACAACATGGATGGATCTTAAGATTATTACGCTAAGTGACATAAATCAGACAGAAAAAGTTGAGAACCATATGACTTCACTTGTATGTGGAATATAAAACTGAAGGCAACACAGGAACAAGACAAACAAATAAAGAAACAAAAACTCATAGACACAGACAACAGTTTAGTGGTTACCAGACGGTAAGGGGGGAGGAGCGTGGGAGATGAGGGTAAAAGGGATTAAATATATGGTGATGGAAGGAGCACTGCCTCTGGGTGGTGAACACATAATGCAATACATAGATGATGGATTATATTACAGAACTGTACACTTGAAACCTATGTAGTTTTATTGACAATTGTCACCCCAATAAATTTTAATTAAAAAAAGAGATTAAGGTATATTCATGCCCTCAACCATTACACATCTATTAAAAGAACACAGCAGATTTATCTGTATAGATGCAGGACTTATTCCCAAGTGAAAACTCAAGTTGCAGACTGCTCAGCAAATCACCTGAAAGGATATGGACCAAGGGGTCACATCTGGGCAGTGGGGTAAAGGGTGAGAGTGTGGGTGGACTCTCGATACTTTTGTAGTTTTGATTTTATATGTAATTGCCAAAACATATTAGGTTTTTGGTAATTAAAGAAATAAAGACCTTAAAACTGGAAGGGTTGATTTGTGAAGTGGTGAGCACTCTATCACTGGAGTGTTCAAGCACAGGCCCAAAGAAGGGTGGGAGGTGGCGGGGAGGGAAGGAAGTTGAATGAGATGACCTCCGAGTCCCCTTCATATCCCAAGAGTCCTTGAACCACTCTGCTTCTCCTCTCTCCTCTCATTCACCCAGGAGAAGCTCCAACCAGGTGAAAGCAACTAGAGCATTCTACAAATGAGATAAATCAAAGTCACTGCTGCAGAGACTGCGTGAAATCCATTACCAGAGGGAAGCAGCCAGTCCTGCGTGACACACCACACGCGGCCCCAGTAGGGCAGATCAATTTTACTGCACTAAATTGGGGATGTGTGGCTAGACAGATGCAAGTAAGCCAAGGCACCTGACACGGGACTTAAAGCACTTGGTAACGGAAGCCCTTGGCAAGCACCCCGTGAGCTGATGAATGTCCTTCCTCCCTCCATGGTGGGGTGCAGAACACTGCCCTTCAGTTACCCGAGGCCCTTTTTCCTTGCCACACTCAGTGCATGGGTGACATGTGCCCTTCAGGCTCTGTAGCGGAGGGCACCTATGCAAAGTCAGCGGCCTTTCCACTCCTCGGTGCTGGAGTCTCAGGAGCCTGCCCGTTTCCTCCTGCTCACACCCGTCAGTGCCCTGTGAGCAGAGGGGGAGGTCATGTCTGTACTTCCCTGCTTACCGTTTATTGGCCACAAACAGCACTTTTCCAGAGAGGGTCTCTCCTTCCTTGGCAAAGAGAGGGGTCTGAAGAAGGCACCGCACCTGATACCAGTGGGTCAGAGGCTCAGTTGGGGCTGTTGACAGCCATACCGTTACCCTGTAGACCAAGAGAAGAGTTGAAAACCAATTCTGTTCCAGGCCTGTATTAATGGATTGGACTGGGGATTTAGGTTGATAATTTTCATTGCTTTTGACTCATGGAACCTTTTTAAGGTAATGATACCTCGGTTTATTGAGCAGTTATTATGTGCTGGGTACTACTCCAAGAGCTTTGTGTATATTAGCCCATTAAATCTACACAACAATCCTATGGACTAAGCCCAGAGAGGCCAAAGGACTTGCCCAACATCACACAGAGAACAAGGGGCGCGCCAGGCTTCAAACGCATGGATTTGGCCATGCTATCAACGGTATTTCTGAGTCAAAGTTCAGGAGAAACCCAACGGGTAACAGAGTGAAATTGGGAGCTCATTTGTTTGAAAGGTCTGCCAGGGTGAGAAGTCTGGAGTCTGGTGTCTGACTGTCTCATGCCAACCTGTTCAGGGGTCCTGATGAGGCTCTGGAAGCAAGAAAAACTACTGGGGCACACGGCCACTACTGCCTTTCCAGCTCGGACATCCTGTGTGCGTTGGTGCATGTGGGAGTGTTTAAATCAAGGTTCTTCATGTTATATGAAGAACACCTTGCTGTGCTTCGAACACTGAGCTCACCTGACCTGGAGTTGGGCAGTGGTTGTTGGCCTATGGGGAGTAAGGTGCACATTAAGCATGGGGTGAATTTCTAGAGGGTATACTTGCACTTGAAGATTTTTTTTGGGGGGTTATATAATTTAACTACTAAGTAATATAAACCACTTTTAATATAAACCAGCTATATTTTGAAGTAGAATGCAAATTATCTCCAGCTTTTTAACATAAAGCATTTAACTTCAAATAAATTTCCCCCTGGAATTAGGCTACTTTATGCTTATCTCCCTTACCTTTGCAGGACCAAATTCATTTACTTTGGGATATTACTGGGGAAACGTCTGAGAAAAAAAATGTATGGATTCTTTGAACAAACACGCTTCTGTGGTTGCAGGATGACTTGCCTACCATTTTCTTTCTCTCTGTTTGTCAGCCCAGACAAGGCTTCCAGGAATCCCCTTCTATCCTGAGCCCCCCAAAATCCCCTGAGCTTTACCACAGACCCATGGACACTTCTTTTTCAGCAGGTACAAAGATGAGCCTGGCTTTTTATAAAATCTTTGGTTTTTATAAGGAGTGGAGGAGAGTGTACTGTAAAAGTTTTCCTTTTGCCTGGTCACATGACTCAGATCAAATCCCTCTGCTAGTTGGAACACATGAGGAAGTCTGGGAAGAAAGCAGGAAAGTCAGGAGGAGAGCAGAGGTTTGGGGTCATGGGAGTGGCTCAGCCCTTACAAGGAACACCAAACCTCAACAGACACCTTGTAGGTGGTCTTTCTTCTCTTTTAAAGCCCAGTAACTTTCAAACCTTTGCAGTAAAGAAAGAAAGAGCGCATGGATGGAGAAGTTACCTAATGTTGCAATTAGCATTCGTAACACCTGCCTGCCTGATCATTAGAAAAGAATTTTAGACTGTAACATGAAAGGCTGTGATTTAAAATGGGGGAACGTATGACTTCAGGTATTAACCCAGACATAAGAGGTCCTGTAGCTGGGTGTGATGGAAGCCAAGGCAGGGCTATTCAGGAAAAGCACAAGGGGGTTGTTGTTGAAATTAATTTTTAAAAACTTTAAAAGTATGACTACAAATAGTAGAGGACAGTGTGGGCTAAAGAAGGTGAAGAAGGGGGATGATACCTACAGAGATCCAACAAAGGCCACGTCAAACCAGAAGGCCAGGCCGTGGATGAGGCCAGACTGCACCATCTGAAACACAAAGGGGATTTCTACTCTGCAAGGAAACAAAAAAGAAAGAAGAAACACTTGGAGTTATTCTTTTGTTAACATCCGTAGGAAGGCACATTCACAAAATATTTTCTTTGTCGCTTCAGCACTTCTGCTTTGGCAGCAAGCTTCTCCGTGTGATTAATGCTAGGGTGACGATACACATTGGACAATGTTGCTTCTTGACAAAATCTAGCAAGGACCACAGCACTGTGCTGCAATGACCCAGAACGCCACCCGGCCAGTGTAGCTTCTGGAGCTGGGACTGACTGCTGAAGAGGAGGGCGACTCAGGACGCAGTTGACAACCATCCTTCAAGGAGCCCAAACACGGGCTGCGGCAGATCCCCTACACGGCTGTTCAAATGCAAGGGCTGTTCAGGCCTCTTTAGGAAACATCATGCTCAGAAGGTCATTGTCATAGTTCATTTATTTCTTAGGGAGGCAATTTAATGTCCCACCAGCTACAGCAAAAATCACACAGAAGCGGCTATGGTGCATGGCAAATGCAGAAGAAGTGGCAATAGAAAGAATTTTGGAAAAGATAAAAAAAAATCTAGATGCTGGACCTGCTTTACCTGTGGAATCTTGGAAAGGCACTTAAATTCTCTCAATCTGGGTTTTTTCATTCGTTGAAGGGTGACAAAATCTCTCCCCTAGTCCCTTCTCAAGGTTCTTGTGAATTTCAAATGAGAAAAAAACGTATATGAGAGTGCTTTGCAAACTTTAAAGTGTTTCACAATTAAAAAGTGATATTATGCGTCCATCATGGGGGCTGCACTACTCCAAAAAGACTTATTTTAGAAAGTGCTCTAGAGATTTTCAAAGTAGGCTGTATATTATCTGCATTTCTGGTGACCCCAAAGGCCTAATAACTTCTCTCACCCTTCAGCAGTCAGAGCATTTCTAGAGTTTTCCATTGTACCTGTCATATTGAATTTGTTGGTATCGCATTGTAATTATTTCATCCCATTTTTTGGCGCTCCCCTAAATGGACTATGAGCTAGCCTCTCAAGAGTAGACCTTAGAAAACTACTCTTTGTACCTATGCATGCACCAAAGGATGTCAATATACACGTGTTGCAATGCACAACTGAGTAGACATCCCTGGAAAGCCAACACAGACAGACTTTTCAAAACTCCCCAGGGACTCAGGAGGTAGCTGAGAGCAGCAAATGAAGCCAACTGGAGTCAACTTTGGCTGGCCCTGCAGTAGTTGTTAGAGGTGTTCCCACACGCCAGTTCACTTGCTCTGAGCATACAGTAGGATTGCATTTATCCCCTCACTTGAGCGTAGGCACTGCCACGTGGTTTACTTTCACCAATTAAATGTGAAGAGTAGTGAGCTGTGCCGTTTCCAGGCACAAGACTGTATTGCCAGTACATACTCTGCCATGTTCCTTCTTTTTATTCAGTAACCGGACCATTCCAGACAGGCTGCCGCACCAGTTTGACTGCTGGGGTCAGTCACACTGTGCAGAGGTGACACTGGTGCCCAATGGGTAACCAGTGTAGGGGAGAGAGACACGTGACTTATCATAAGCCACTGAAGTTTCTTTTTGTTACTGCAGCATGTTCTAGCCTATCCTGACTGATACATCCACTGTTCAGTGTGACCTCAAGATAGATGACAGTTTGAGTTAGCTAGCTGCATCTTCTAAAGTCTGACTCTTGCTTCCTCAGTGATCCAAGTAAATTGTAACCTAGGTAGGTCTTAAATTTCTTACCCAGAAAAATACATGAATATTGATCTTCTCAGGGAGAAAAGGGAAAAATACTAGTAAAATGTGGTCCAAAGAGGAATCACAGCACCATGTGAGAAACGAGTCTTCATTGCAGAGTCTCTTCAAGTGGAAGGAAAGGGAAAACACTAACATTTATTGAGTGTCTTCTTTGAAAATAAGTCGACACCTGTAAAGTACTTAGCACAGTACGTAGTGTGTAGTACGCACTCAACAAGCTGTAGCTCTTCTTGTCTTTATTTTAGGCACTGGCCTGGGTGAGTAGTTACAAAGCACAGACTCTGGAGCCTTCTGAACAGTTCAAATCCTAGCTCTCACAACACTTTAATTCTGTGACCTTATGCAATTTACTGTTCCACTCTGCCTCATAATTTTCATTGGCAAAATGGGAACAACAATAGCACTATTTACATAGGGTTGTTGTAAGTATTAACTGAGTCATCATATAAAGGGCTCAGAACAGTGTCTGGCTATATAAGTACAACCTATTACTATTTAATTTTTTTCTCATTCAATTCTTAAAACAATCCTGTGAAGGAAGCACAATTATCCTTATTTTGCAACAAATGAAACTATGACTGATATACCATTCCCATGTGTGACTCACACCTAAAATCTCTTCCCTGTGTGAGCAGTAAAATGCTGCACTGACGTTTTAGGGACGGGAGAGGTGGAGAAGGGATTTAAAAATCCAGAGCAACATTGGCTGGCACAAACCTGTGGAGATCTGCCTCTTCTGCATCCATAAAATTTACTGTGTACTTGACCGATCGAGCCATCAAAATCCTAATGTCAAACGTGTCCTTGGGAAAAAAACGCAAAGGTGTTATCTTTCTGTCAGCATAAACTGAACTCAAGCAAGATTTCAGTCTAGCTTTCCTCCTGAAATTTGAAGTCAATAGGAGTTAGAATTTAGAAGGCATGAGCTTAATGAGAATAATATTAATAATAAAAGCAAACATTTATTTGGTGGTTACTATACGCCAACCACTAAGTGTTTTGTGCTTTACCAGGTTATACGAGTTTTTTGGAGCAGGCATTTGGTGCCTTTTGACCATCCAGAATTTATGTCTTTTCCACATTCCCAGAAGTTCCATAGGAACTTAGTTCACCCTCAGCTCCAGGTGTGGCAGGTATTTCCAGCTTGGCCAATCAGAGCATTACGTTCCCCCCGGAAGACAGTGATTGGTTCACAGATGGGCACCTGACCCAAGGTAAGACAATCAGCCTCTACCTAAACTAATTCTAGGGCTTTTGCCCAAGCTATTAGGAAAAGGCAGCCTGTCTTGTGGGACTTAGAGTTGTAAGAATCTGAGCTGGGAGATGCCATAGCCATCTTGCTACCACGAGGGGGAAATCCTGTCTTTTAACAGAGTTAAATCAGAGGAAATGGAGATATAAGTGATGAGGATAGGAAAATCAGACCTTGGTGACATTGTTTGAACTGCTACATCAGGTCTATGAAGAAAGCTCTATCTCTAGGCTTTGCAATTTTTGAGGGTCAGTAATTCAATTTTAGCTTAAGCCAGTTTGAGTCAGGTTTCCATTTACTTATATCTGAAGGTGATTCAGATAATACAAACTTAAGGTTGTCCAAAGTTCCACAGCTAGATGGGGCCCCAGCTGAAACCCAAATCTGTTTGACAGCTAAGCTCCTGTTCTAGGCTATTTATTTACAATGCTTCCTTTTCAATTATGCCTTAGGCCACTAGAAGCAAGGGGAGAATGTGAATTATTGAACACGTATGAGGGTTGAGTGTATGCATGGGTGGATCTGAACAGCAGGAGAATTAGAAGCTACTATTGAAAGACAGTTCCCAAATCTCCTTGCTTTCAACGGTATCATTCTCTGAGAATTTTCTTTTCTTTTTTTTTAATTAACAGGTTTTTTTTTTTTTTTTTATTGGGGAATATTTGGGAACAGGGTGTTTCTCCAGGGCCCATCAGCTCCAAGTCGTTGTCCTTCAGTCTAGTTGTGGAGGGCACAGCTCAGCTCCAAGTCCAGTTGCCATTTTCAATTTTTAGTTGCAGGGGGCACAGCCCTCCATCCCATTCGAGAATTAAACCAGCAACCTTGTTGTTGAGAGCTCCTGCTCTAACCAACTGAGCCATCTGGCTGCCCCTCCGGCAGCTCAGCAGCAGCTCGTTGTCTTCAATGTAGTTGTGGAGGGAGCAGCTCACTAGCCCATGTGGGAATCGAACTGGCAACCCTGTTGTTCAGAGCTCGCGCTCTAACCAACTGAGCCACCTGGCCGCCCAGAGAATTTTCTTAATTGAGTGGGAGGTCAGAGCTGGAGGACTTGAACCCGCAGTGCTCTTCCGTGATGGCTTAGCACACAGCCTGGCAGTACAGTGTATTTCAGGTTCATGAATGAGTGAATGCATCAACAGATAAACACATGGGGCTAACGCCTGTAAGAAGACACACTTACTACTATTGGCTGTCTGAAGTATTCATCCACTGCAGCACCCCGAAGACTGGACAGGTTGACCCCATAGAAGCACTGCTGGTACCTGAAATAATTGCACAAAGAATCACCATGCGTCTTATCCCTCACCAGAGTCCCCAAGCCCAGTACAGGTGTAACGTGCCGCAGAGCTCCCCCCAGATCCCCTACGTTAGGCCTGGAGCGAGTATGAGAACATGTGAAGGGTGACTGGCCAATAGTGAGTGGTAGAGAAGGAAATTTTTTCTCAGAATCTGCAGACCTCTACTTGACCTGGGGTGGGAAAAGAGAGAAGGGCGGAAGTAGTTGAGACAAAGGAAAGTACTTGTGGGGAGGTCACTGAGAAAGATATTTGGGGGCAGGAAGGCCTCTGGGCTCCCACACTTGACCTCACACACCAAGATGGCTGACTGCTTTAACACGCTGTCCAAGTCCCAACATATAACTCCTGGGCCCTCTTATTACCCCCACCCAGAGCGTGACTTTAGATCTCCAAAGCCTCTGGACACTCCCATGGTTTTAGGAAGCAGATTTTCCTTTTCTGTTCTTCTGTAGCCCCTAGCCTACACTCATGAGTGCATGATGGCTGTCGTGGCTGACAGACACCAGGCAGAGTCACAAGTGAGTGATGGCTGTGTCCAGTCTGCACTGGAGCAGGCCCATCACAGTCCATTGTGCACATTCCTTTCCGATTCCATGACGTCTGGCCCACAGAAATCGGCAAATGCTACAGATCATGCTTCCTCCCCTCAATGGAAAGCATTCACTAGCACACCACTGGTTGCGCAGCAGGTACTGTGTGGCCACTGGCCTTGGCTATTTAGGGAGGCAATCTAAGGTGTGGATTAAAAGTAGCTTTATTCAAACTCTACCATCGACTAGTTGTGTGCCTGGGCAAATCACCTGAACTCTGTCTCAGTTTCCTTATTTCTAAAATGGGAATAATTATAAGCTCACTTTGTAGGATTATAGCAAAAGTTCAATGAGTTAATACTAGAAAGCACTTTGAGCAGTGCTTGGCTTTTTGTTACAGTGATGTTTAAGTGTTGGCTGGCTACCGTTCTCTGAGCATTTAGGGACTAGGGCAGTGGTACCATGGGATTACTTGGGGGAGACTCTTAAAAATTCAAATTCCCAGGCCCAACTCCAGAAAGGCTTGGGGGGCCTTATCACTGACGACAGAAGGCCTTTATCCTGACACTGAAAAGAGGCTTCCTTAATAAGGATGTGTGTGTTATCTAGCCTGTGAAGCAGATGGGAATTTAATTCATCAGTTTCCATCCTCCCCCAACCCCATGCCCGCCAACCTACAGGAAGAGAGATAAAAACAAAAAGAAACAAAACAGAACCAAAACAAAAAACACAAAACAAACATTAAAAAAAATGTGGTGCAGTTAGATTTTCATGGAAGGTCCAGCGAAAGTAAGGCTTTAAATCAGGGGGCAAAGCCTCACATACCCTCATAAGAACTGACAGTGTTAAGTCAACAGCCAGGCCTCAACTCCCAGGTAAAATGCAAGCCCCACGGAGCTACTTGCAGACCCTGAAGGGCTTGTCCTGTGTCTCACCTCCGAGGCTTTCCTTATTGTCCCTTCTACCTAGAATGCCCCCTTCCCTATTTTGCCCTGTTAATTTCTACTCAATCTTTATGTGTCAGAACAAATATTTCCATTTAAAAATGTGAAACTTTGTATTACGATGAAATATCCAAGTTTTAGCCAGTTAAAAGCAGAAGTATTTTCTTTTTCATCAGTGCACAGCATTAGCATGAAGCCTCACATATTGTTAGGACTGAAAATATCTATCAACGTATATGTCTCTTTATATTTATTTAATGAATGAGTGGAGAACTTGATGTCCTAAATGGCCCTATGTGTAGGCACAGGTGCCAATAAGGATAAAGGAGAAATGGGAAATCATTCCCCCACGTTTCTTTGGCTTCATTACTTATTTCCTAATCTTATCCTTCTACCAGAGCCAGCGCCAGGCTGGCCCACAGGTAAAGCCAAACAGTGATGCATATCATTTTATAAACACACGTACTTAAAACAAACTCCTACAATCCTAGAAAATGCTTGGACACAGAACATTGTATGTTTTTTAAAAAATCTTTTCAGTATTTAGAAGGAGAATGGATGTGTTTTTGGGGAAATAAGTCATTATCACAAAAGTTTTTATTGGAGGGATGGCGAGAGAGGGAGAAAAAGAGAGACAGGAAAAAAGGGAAGGAGGGTCAGGCAGAAACACACAGAGAGAAACAAACAGAATTTCCCAGAGAGCCTGAAAGGACCCAAGCTTGTCCTTCCTTTAGAATTCCATTAAAAAAATGGGATCAGCTTCTAGAAAGTGCTGATGCCTGGACTGTATCCCCCCAGTTGTGAATTTATTTGACTTGGCGGGTGTAGCCCTAGGGCTTGTCTGTTTCCAAAGCTCAACAGGTGATTCGAACGTGCAGTCAGGGTTGAATATTACTAAGTTAGCTGTTCCAGAATTGTCGCCAAGTAGGTGAAAGAGAAAACCCCAAGAACAAAGACAGCTCTCTACCTGGCAGTGGCTGAGGTTGAGAATGGCTCTCTGTTCTTTGCATACAACCATAGCTCTCCAAGGGGCCCAGTCTGAACACATTCGCTTCATGTGTTCAGTGCCAATGAAAACCCAGCAGCCACGATCAGTGTGGTGCAAATGGGCACCGTTCCTGGGGCAGACGGAGAGCTGTGGGCAAAGAGCCCACTTCCTGGGCTTTAAAAACTTTCTGGCTGGACCATATTTCTAATTCTTAGAAATCTCAATCTCCCGAAATGTAACATAAAATAATTAAAGCAGATGGGAGCTGGCACCTCTCTGGGTCTCCTGTGATACATTGTGGAGGGATGGCTCGGGAAACGAATCTGCTGACTTGGGAGCCGGGGATCAGTCCTATTGTTTGCATTCTGTGTGGGTTTGATTTTCCACGTTAACTTGGTTTTCCACGTTAACAGAGCTCATCAGGCGGAGTCTATATGTGTTTCTTTTGTCCTGACCTCCAAATTTCAAGGGTACTCCTATTCCCTCCCCACTCCTTCTCCACCATAATACACACAACGTCCGGAAAGTCCTGCAAATACAGTCCAGAAGGACCCCATCTTACTATTAACTATGCCAAAACACACCCAGAGTACAGAGGAGGAGGCAACCCATTTATCACCCCATTAACTTTCTCCACCTTCTCCACGCAGAGCCTCGCTTGGGGAAGCGTCCAGGAGAACCTCCCCTCTCTGGTCCCTCTTGTTCTCACTGTCTCTCCTCTAGTCCACCTTGGCCTTTTGTCCTTCCTCTCCCTCCCACACCTCTTCTCCCCACCAGTGTCCCGGATTTGTCTTCCAAGAAGAGTGGTGCAGCCTTGAGTTCTCCTGGAGAAGTTAGCACTGGTCTTCCCGATCCAACCGTGGAGGGCTTCTCTAATGCAAGCACTCCTCTCTCTGGCTTATATGAACACACTCTCTCATAGCAGAACTCGGACATTTTATTTTAATAAAAATCTTTGTTTCTTCATTCTAACAACAAACAACTATTCATCCCCATTAAAAGCTTCCCTTCTTCAAAAAGACCAAAAATAAAGAAAAGGAATGAAGAAGATAAGAGGGAAGGAAAACCCTACTCTGCTGCTTGACAACTGAACAACTTTTGGGTATCCTAATGTACTGTGTTCTACCAGAACTAACAATCTAGGGTATGCCGAGCTGATGAAAGACATTCTGCACAAGTTCTGACAATTAAGTTCACCAACTTGCTGCAACGATGTTGGTAACCTTTTTTGATATCAGAGGGACTATTCATTATGAATTTGTACCAACTGGGCAAACAGTGAACCAAGTTTACTATCTGGAAGTGCTGAAAAAGCTGCGTGAAAAAGTTAGATGACCTGAACTTTTTGCCAACAATTCATGGCTCTTGCATCACGACAATGCACCAGCTCACACGGCACTGTCTGTGAGGGAGTTTTAGCCAGTAAACAAATAACTGTATTGGAACACCCTCCCTGCTCACCTGGTCTGGCCCCCAATGACTTTTTTCTTTAGCTGAAGATAAAGAAAATATTGAAAGGAAGATGTTTTGATGACTTTCAGGACATCAAGGGTAATATGACGAAGGCTCTGATGGCCATTCCAGAAAGAGTTCCAAAATTGCTTTGAAGGGTGGACTAGGCACTGGCATCAGTGCATAGCTTCCCAAGGGGAGTACTTCGAAGGTGACCATAGTGATATTCAGCAGTGAGGCATGTAGCACTTTTTCTAGGATGAGTTCGTGAACTTAATTGTCCCACCTCGTATATAACCCTAAGATCTAGAAACCAAAAGCAAAAATCCAATAATGTCACCTAGTCACACACGGTGCTGAAAATGCAGCACAAGAGGGTGGCTGGAATGGTCTGGTGGGAGTAGCTGGCAGGAGGAGGATGCGTGTCTAGGAACAAACTGTATCTTTATTTGATTTCTTACACATTCATTCCTTACGTATAGCAGGACTTGAGGCTTGGTTGTTTCTGACAATTTTCTGCATCAGCAGAATGGAGACATACGACTGTGAAAAGTGGTATTTGCAAAGATGCTCTGCTCACTATGTCTCTGGTTTTGCTGATTTAAACTCCAGCAAAGTAATGTGAGCTATATTTTACATGTTCTACGTGTATACATTTTGTATTTGTAAAAACACAGTTTCCAGTATAAAGAAGAAGGGGAAGAGGGTGCGCAGGTCTTTAAAAAAAAACAAAAACAAACAAACAAACCAAAAACAAGCTTCAGACTGTGCCTCTTTCATAGAAAGCAAGGGAAAGCCTGTGATTCTATAGAAGAAGCCAGGGACTACTCCTAGGCACGTCAGTGCGAATTGAGACCTTACTGGTTTGCATAGGAATTGGATCCATGGAAGCCTGTATTGAAAGGAAGAGTAGATCAGTCAAGATAACCGTAGAAGACATCTTTTATTTGTTCTACCAGCAAATAGTTGCTCTTCTTCTGGTAACAGTACCAGATCTTTCTCTGGGAGGCACCTCTTCCCCACCCTCAATTCTTGTGGTTTGGATGGTCTTTAGAGCCCTCAGCTCTAAAGTTTGGCATGTGGCTCAGCCGCAGCCAATCAGAGCATCTTACCTCCCTGGCCTTGGCAACACACCTAGGGTTAAACATCTGGCTCAATGAGAGTTACGACTTTTATCAAACTGCTGCAAAGGAGAAGTGGACACAGACCTATGAGTCTATGAATCTGGATTTGCTGGAAACCACACTGCTGCCATGAGAAAAAAACCTATCCTAGAATGCAGCAATGACAGCATCTGTGCCCAGAATCCATTTGTGCCTGAGAAACTGACTTTGCTCTTGGGCTTTTCAGATATGTTAACTCAGAAATATTCTTTTTCATAAGCCATTTTTTCATTGGGTGTTTGGTCACTTAAAACCAAGAGTCTTAACTAAAGAAAATAGTTAATAAGAGCCTGCCTGCACATGTGTTATAAACATAGTTCTGAGTTTTGCCTAATTCAGTAGAGTCCTAATTCTGTGAGTACTGAACTAAATTGTGTTAGCAATTAGAACAAGGCCAGGGCACGGTGAGCTGGGTGTCTGCTGGACTTGGCAATTCTGTCTGGAAACGGACAGCTCTGATGCCCGAGTACCCAGAAACTGCAATACTACATCCCTGACCACACAGGCCTGGATGGGTATGGATGGGCCCAGAGGCAGAATATTATAGAAGAGCTATGAGTTTGGCATAACTTACATAAAAAGATGGATATAGAAATTGAAGCTTATTTCTATGAGCAAATGCCAGATGAGTCCAAGAGCTGCAGATATACACAGAGGAAATATCAAGAAGAAATACTGCGTAGCTGAAAGGAAATTACGGTTCCAGGAATCACTGAAATCTGATGAAACAAGGACAGTGGCCTATGAAAATCCAAACATAATTGCACTGGTCATGGTAGTATTCCTGCAAAAGTTCTTTCTCTGTGATACTCTGCATATACTTAGCTTCTTACAAAAATTTGGTTGTATTACATAGTAATTTGAAATGTTCTTATTTGATCCAAAGTATTTCTATAAACCAGTGACTATCAGGGCCCAATATGTTTTCGGGAAAGACAAGAGGCCTAAACTCTACCTATGCCAAAAGAAACTCTAGTAGAAATTTCAGTTTGGGGGCAGAGTTAGCCTAGGAACAAACCATCCATTATCTTCTCAGTAAAATTTAGCATCTTGTCCATTCAGCTGAATGGATTCCCTTAAAAACAATGTGGTTCTCAGCAGTAACATGGTCAACAGGGCATTTAGCACACTCAGAGTAGACAGGTGTGAGAAAGGAGCTCTCTTTGCTTATGGCAGAATTCTGCTTACATTTATCTTCCCTTGTCCTTTGCAAGCACGGCTTCTGACTGCTGTCAAGAATAACTGACTACAGGCCATTCACCAATGGCATGCCTGGTATCACTCAATTGGCTCTGCTCTTGATGAATACATACCATCCATTCATAATACTCTGAAAAAGAAACTTGTTCCTTTTCTTTTGGCTCCTTAAGTGGTAAATCACCTTTTAAGTGTCAGATCGGCTCAGTCCTACTTGTCCCTGGACTCCTTGGCCACGTGTTCTGGCCCCGCTATATCAAGGTGTGAGCTCATCTGACTCCACATGAGGACAACCCAACAGTGCATCACTTCAGGCCTGCATTGGGTGTCCCTCCCCTTCTGCCCCAGGGCATCCCTGCCGACGCTGCCGTAAGGGGCCAGGAGAACGATTGGTGCCCATGCATGCACAGCCCAGAATTGCAGGCTAATTAGTGTTGAGGGGTGAATAGTTGCCTAATGGGGAGGTAAGAGCCAGTGGATAAATTCACTTCTCCCTTTCCTTCTGTATAAACTGTCCTAAAATATAATTGATTCATCCTCTTAAAGATGGTCCTGAGGGATCAAGCAATCTTTTGGTGTTCAATTCTACGTGGTGGTCACTCAGTGACACACTTTCGCATTTGCTCTCCCTTCTTCTCTGCTTCACTCTTATTTCTCCTCATTCTTGTTTCACTGGGACTACATTCTTCAATAAAGATGTATATAAGTAAGCTTTGTCTAAGACCTTGATTCCTGGGGAACCCAAGCTAAGACAATCAATATCAGGTGTGGCCCTAAAAATGTAGATCCTCAAGATGGAATCACTCATCAGCTTGATGACAATAGAATTCTCATTGCTAGTGGGGGGTGACAACCCTTGGTATGTGGTTTCACCACAATTACTAACAGTCTCACTGGTGGTTAATCAGGATGCAGTAAACGTTGAAGGTGAAGCATTCGGGTGACAATAATCATATGGATTGGGGAGCAGGCAAGCCTCTGTTAACAGCATTGGAAGCACTGCAAAAAGAAAATTATATTCTCAGGGCAGCCAACTCCCTACTTAAGACATATTGGGAAACCCAGAGGACTTCCTTAACAGGATTTAAGGGAATTCCTGTCTCCTTGGTACTTCCAGGCCTGCTGCACTAAAAATCAGGTACAGAATTTGACAAGCCACATTCCTGAAACCAGAATTATGCCCCCTTCAGTAGCCCCCCCACAAAGAAAACCCACCAAGATAGTAAAACACTAATAGTAGAAGAGCTGCAAAGGAGATTGGATGTGCAACCTTGACAGGTCTTACGTATCACAGTTGGGGTTGTGACAGGGAAAGAGTAGCACTCAGACCTGGGACTGGGGTAGTTGACCGAACAAGGCAGAGAATCTTGAAAACACCTTCCTAACTCCCCTGAATCCTGCAGGCCAGCAGAAGCTGAATTCTCTTCTGTGTTGCCAGTGGAGAGCAGCTGCCCTTTGCCTAAAGACTGCACAATGTCTCCTGAAGCCCATGCCTTGCAGGATAATTACTTCCTCTCAAGGTCTGCCTCCAGGCTAATGATCCCTCACTGCTGTCAGGCTGATCACTCCAGCACAGCCTGAGCAGTAAGTACAACTGCTATTCCCAGAGGAGATAACTTCTATACCTAGGAAATGGCAGAAAGAAGTTGGTTAAGATTTTCTGCTAAGAATCAGGGATATACGTATGAGAGTGGATTTTAAGGGAATTAGATTATAAGAACGTCAGTCAGGATTGGGCAAGATTAATTGACAGGGAGCGCACACAGGATTCAATGCTCTAGCAAGATACCAGTCCTAATAGTCTCCTGATGTCACTTTGAAGCTTCATTATCATGAGGGCCTGAGGTAGAGATTCCAGAACTCCTGCAGCATAGGATTGAGGAAAGGTTAGAAGGCTCAGAGAGGTGGCAAAGCTAGATGGATTTACTATGGAAGATGTAAGAACAGTCCACTTGGCTATGTTCTCAGACAAAACCCAGGAAACCTTCCTTTCATAAATGTCACAGGGAATGAACCAGTGAGAGAACAGTGGCATTTCTGAGATGTTTAGGGTGACTGTCCTCAGTAGATCGATGATAGGTAGGTGATGTTGCCATTAAGTTGTGCTCCTGATGAGCACAGTTTGAGTGGGATTTCAGAATGTCGAAAGCAAGAAAGCGGTAATTAACTGTCATAGGCAAGAATTACATTATTACTGCGTCAGATAACAAGATTAGAGTAGTAACAAGGGTACCCTGATCCACAGGGATCTGTGGTGGCTGCTAATAGACCCCAGGGTACCAGAGAGGTGAGACAGATACTGTCCCTAAAATGGTACTCAACCTGTATAACAACAACAACAACATCTTGCTAGCTGGTGAGCAGGATGATATCAACAGTCACAATGGAAAGAGTGGGCCCCTCACCCAATTTCCAGATCTAATTGCCAGATCCGAATCGTGGATGCAGAGACCACTGGTCCACGACTGAAGTGGAGGCCCAGTCCCTTGAAGGGCTGCAGAGCCATCGCAAGCCTCTATGGTAAATATTCCCCAATCCTTCTCCAGAGGGACCTGGCTTTCTGGGACAAAGTAACTATGTTAGAGAAAGGAGACTACTTCGATTTTTAAAGGAATTTTAGATAAGATGGCTGAATTGACAATGATACCAGGGAATTCAGAATGCCTCTGGTTAGTAAGGGCTTCTGGGGGACAGCAGCAAATGAAGGTTTGGACCAAGTACCTAACACTGGGGGTCCAAGGGGTTCACCTTCACCCTGTGGTTATTTCCCCAGTCCCTGATGTACAATTCGGACAGACATATTCAGCATGTGGCAGAACCCTCACACTGCCCTGTGACGAAAGGGCTATTGTGGTAGCAAAGCACAAATAGAGGGCCCATCGCTGAAACTGAAACTCCCCCATCCCCAGGTCAACAACATCGTTATCTTAAACTGTAAATAAGGAAATTGAGTCTCAGAGAGATTCAATTAACTTGCTTCTAGAGTCTGATTCATCCAGCTTTCAACTACTGCCTGTTTGCCTATGCCTTTATGTTCTGGAACTATAACAAATGTAATAAGGTAAACTAGCTTCATTTTCAACTTCTTGAGAATACTTGGTTATTCCTCTTAGTTGATTCTATGGAGATATATTCTTTTATATGAAAACATATTTATAATTGTATTGAAAGACATTGGTTTAAAACCCCTACACCAGCCATTTTCAATACTGCCAGCAATACCCATCACACAAAGAAGTTTTGCGGCTCTGAATGATGATTCTTCATGATTGAGCTTTACTCTCAGGAGATACTTTTCAGAATCTTAATTAATAAGGGCCCAGAAATCTTAATCAAGTTAAGAAAAGGAAATTATTAATGTTGTAAGTGGCTGCTGCTAACATCACAATGTAGTAATCCTGTCTACTAAGAGAGAACTCCTTCATTGGCTATTTAGAAAGGTTAAATTATATGTTTACCACATACTTAAACTAAAATGAATTTTAGAGTTAAACGTAAATTTTAAAATGTTACATGGAAGAAGTGAGACATGAGAGAAGTAGAAGGAAGTTAATACCAGACTCAGGATGGGGAAGCCCTTTTCCAAATAAAGGGGGAAAAAAAGAAACTATAAAATAAAATATTGACAGATTTAGTTACATAAAAAAAAATTTCACTTCTTTTGTGGTGAAAACAACACAAAAAAGATTACAAGGCAAATTGGAAATTCTGAAGAAAATACAACAGTCTTAATATCCTTTATAAAAAATTCTTATAAATCAATGTATTTATCTTCCAGTTAACAAAAATGTATCGAGCAACTATTATTAGTTAGGTTAGATGATGGGGACAAAACAGCCAATCGATGGAACTTATAGTCTCATGGGGGAGACAGAAGATAAATAAAATAAGTAAAAACACATAATATGGCTGAGGACAGTAAGTGCTATAGAGGAAAATGAGGTGAGAAGTGGGATAAGCATTTCCAGGAGGGAAGAGATGACAATTTTTAACTGATGGATGGCCTCCTGGGAAGATGAATGTGAGCTAAGATCTGAAGTAGGTGTGAGCCAGCCACAGGGCTATCTTGTGTTTCAGGCAGAGGGAATAGCAGTGAGGTGGGAGAAAGCTCGTATGTTCAAGAGGGCGCCAGGAGACCAGCCTTTCAGGCCAGAATGGAGAGTTAAGAGAGCAAGCAACAGGAGACGTCAGAGGCGTAGCAAGTAGAACCAGACCATGTAGTCTTACTACCCATTGCGAGAACATTGGCTTTTACTATGCAGGTGAGGGGAAGCCACTGGAGGGTTCTGAGCTGAAGAATACGGTTCGAATTATGTATTAGCGAGAACATTTCAGTTGTTTAAAACAGGAAATGAGTTGAGAGATTATTGCAAGACAGTCGTAGAACAGTGTGTTTTTGTTTTGCTTGTTTCTTTTCTGTTTTGCAGTGGTGGGCAGGGCGCTGGTGGTAAAGAGGCAGCTGGTCTTTGGACATATTAAATTTAATATGCCTGATAGACATCCAAGTAGGTTTGTGAACAGCCATATGGACACCCAAAATCTATGGTTCCAGGAAAGAGGTCTGGGCTGGTGCTCTAACTTATGGGGGTTGTCAGCCTAAAGATAGTATTAACAGTCAGGAGACAGAATGAGATCAGTAGGAAGTGAGTATAGACAGAAAGAGGAAGGCATCTAAGAACTAAGCTGGATTCAATCCAACGCTGAAGATTTGGGTCAGGAGGAGGAGTCAACAAAGGAGACTGAGAAGTTGGGGCCCGTAGGAAGGAGGACAATGTGATTTAGGCTCCAGAAGTGAAGGGCCCGTGGTGCAAAGCGTTGTTGCTGGGAAAGTCAGGTGAGGGCTGATAACTGGTTCTATCTGATGTTCTTATTTATGTAGCCTGTTAGCTGTCCTTCAGTCTCTCAGCTCACTCCTTCAGAATATACCCAAACTCGTGGGGTTTTTTTTCATCTCCTTCCCTCTCAGCCAGCATTTCTACTTCTTTGCCTCTCTAACAAAAACCATGCAAGCTTTCACCACCTATTCCCTGGATCAATGCAACAAAAAGCCCACACGCTCGTAGTCTAGTGCAGAACCCACTTTAGAAAGGCAGGGGAATTAGAAGGAAAGCAAAGGCTGGGAATTTTCATCACTATATATTTGAAAAAATATTTCTGTGCTTATTGACTAGAAATAAAACCATTCAAATGAACCAGCTATCAAAGAAATGCAGATTAAAAATAAACTGTCTACTTTTTTTTTGCAAATCAAATTAGCATTGAAAAAAAAAATCCCGTATGGGCAAGACTCAGCAGACATTCTCATATACTACTGGTGGAAGTGTTAATTGGTAAAACTTTTCCACAGGGCAATTTGGCAATATATAAGAACAATTTTTTTTAAAGTTCCTTCTTCACACCTTTTGGTCCAGTGATTCTGCTTCTAGCAATTTATTACAAGGGAATAATCAGAATGCACACCAAGATTTCTATAATAGGATACTTACTTTAGCACTGTTTCTTATAAAATTTAGGATACAGAATTCTATAAAGTTCTATGTACTCACAGAATATAGAAACAACGCCTTAGTGTTAATTCTTATAATTTACAGGACTAAAGCAGTAATTAAAATAATTTAACACCTAGCATTGGAGCACGAGTCAATAAATTATGACAGAGCCACAAAAGAAACACTCTGGAGCAAAAGAATATCTAAAAGGCATAAAAAAATACCAATAAGGTATTTTCAAAGTAAAAAAAAAATAAAGAAAAAAGCTATTAAATGGCATTGATGGTATGATTCTAATTTTGTAAAGAGAAAGAACAGAAAAATTGGAAATACACTAACTAAAATCTTAATAGAAATTATTTCTGTACATTCTTGAGATTATTGGAGTTTTTACTCATTTAGAAATATTTACTGAGGGCCTGCCTTGAAGGAGGCACTATTCTGGGTGCTTGGGAAACATTAGTGAAAACGAATAGAATTCTGGCCTTGCAGTGCATACATTCTATCAGGAGGGATACAGAAAAGAAACAAAAATAAAGAAAGAAATTATATATCTTTTCGAAGGTGATAAGTTCTAGAGAAAAAGAAACACAAAGCAGAAAAAGTGGGATTGGGAGTGGTATGGCTGCCATTTTAAATAGGGTGGTCAAGGTAGGTGTTAATGAGAATGAGGCATTTAACAAAGATGTCATGGAGGTGAACGAAGTGGCCCTGTGAATATCGAGGGAAAAGCATTCTAGATTTCGTGTTTCCCTGAAAATAAGACCTAACTGGAAAATAAGCCCCAGCATGATTTCTCAGGATGGCATCCCCTGAACATAAGCCCTAAAGCATCTTTTGGAGCAAATCTTAATATAAGACCTGGTCTTATTTTCAGGGAAACACGGTAGAAGGATCGGCAAATGCAAAGGCCCTATGGTGGGAGCACGTGTGATATGTCTGAGGATCAGCAAGAAAGCCTATGCGGCTGGAGCTGATTGAACATGGTAGTAGGAAATGAGGAGCCAGACTGGGTAGAACCCACTGGAAGGTTCTGGGAATGTTGGGAATAGACGGGTTAAGAAGCTATTGGAATAATCAAGATGAGCTGACAGTGTTGAGATGAGGAGAGAACAGTGAATATACTGAGAATTGGTCAGATTCTGTATATATTTTGAAAGTAGGACCAACGTAATTTCTTAATGATTTACACATGGGGTACAAAAGGGGAGGCCGCCAATGTTTTGGGCCTGATAAATGGCAGGAGAAAGCTATCAGCAAATGAGGTGGAAAGATCATGAGTAGAGCAGGTTTGGAATGGGAGTACGGAGATCAGGAGTTGAGTTTTGGACATGATAAGTGTCTCCCTGAGGAGATGTCCAGGAGGCAGTTGGCTATGGCAAAATATGGAGTTCGCAGAAACTGTGAACTGCGGACAAAGAGGTCCAAAGACTGTGTCCTGAGGCACTCCAACATCAAGGGGTTAAGGAGACAAGTAACAATGAGAGGAAGGCTGGTTGAGAAAGTGACCAGTAAAGCAGGAGAAAAATCGAAAGAAATTGGGGCCAAAAAGTGTTTCAAATTCTGCTCAAATGCTGGTAGGTTAAACAAGTTGACAAGTGAGAATTGATTACTGGATTTAGCAATGGGGCAGTCAGGGCACTGGTCACCTTAATAAGAGGGTTTTGATAGAATATCTTGAGGGAAACTGAAGGGGGGAAAGTTGGAGACAGCTGAGTACAGACAACCTTTTTGAGGAATTTTGTTGCAAAGGGACTTAGAGATACGAGTGGTAGCTGAGTGGGGAAGTGAGATATTAGAAAGTTTGTTCATTTTTCTTTTTAGATGGAATAAATAGGAGCATGTTTGCATGCTGATAGGGAGCCTAGCCAGTCCACTGAGATCACTAATATTCTCAAGGTAGTAAGATGGCAGCAGATAGTACAGTAGGAAGGTCATATAAGGAATGACTGAACAACCAACCTCCCCAACTATACTGGTCTACTCTGCTATCTGCATTCCTAACTCTCCGACTTCTCCACTGACTCAGGAGGTCACATTTAAAATATAAACATTTACAGATGGCATGACCTTATAGAACAATAATCATACTTAATGTCTCCCCCATCTCATTGACCCCCACGCACCAAGAGCCCACTCACCCCCATTGGAACATGTGTTGCTTGAAGTTTCAGAATTACAGATTGAGTACAGAAGCAATGAAATACTATAAATCTGTGGTACAGAAGCCAGTTTTGCGAGTAAAAAAGATTGGGGAAAAGAAAAATCTTAGCCCTTTGACCCCACTCCATATAGAGTTTTGTAACCCAGGAAACCAAAGCACATCCTATTTGCTGCCTCTTCACCAAGGGACAGAATTACAAGGAGAAAACCCAGGAAATCAACCCTGCACACCTCACCCAGAACTCAAGGCTTAAATTTTAGCATCCATCCTCATCCATCTGCCAGCACATACCTCTGCTCCTTCTACACATCTAACATTCCCACTCAGATGATATCTGTTCTTTCTCCCTCCCATGAGTCCAGTATCCTCATTCTTCTTCCTTTCTTTTCCTCATAAAAACCAGGACTCAGAAAAGAATGCCAGAAGGAATGGTGGTTTAGACCGGCAGGGGTTTTGTGTTAGTTCTCATTTTACAAATGAAGAAACCAAGTCTCAGAGGGTAACGTGAACTGCCCAAAGCCAACAGCCAATTAGTAAGAAAACTCCAAAAAGAACAAAATAAATTGATCAACTCATTTACATCGAGGTGTACTGATTGATATGTTCTCTGAAAAAAGCATGTTCTGACAGAAGCCATAGGCCTGAGCCAAAGGAATCGGTGCTGAAAAGTGGGAAGGGAGGTCCAACAGGCAGGGCAAGCCGTTGTAATTTTAGCATCAGGGTAGTCTTTTAGGTGTTTGATATTGCATAAGCAATTCTGATTTGTCTATTCCAGTTCTCAAGGGGGAATGATTTTGCCCCCAAGGGGAGATGTGGCAATGTCTGGAGACATTTTGGTTGTCACAACTGGGTGGAAGGTGCTATTGGCATCGAGTAGGTACAGACCAGGCATGCTGTTAAACATCCTATAGTGCAGAGGACAGCCCTCGCCCCAAATACGTGACCTAAAGGTCAATCATTTTAGAAACTCTGGTTTACTCTGAAGGAAAAGGAAGGGAAGACAGAACATTACCAGAAGTTGGCTCTGGAGTAGTGTTCCATGTAGAGCTGCTCATCAGAAAAGGGGGCCAAATGGATGTCGCTGAATGTCGGGAACATCATTCCTAATGAGCAAAAGACAACAGACCCACAAGTTGACTCCTACTGCCTTCTGATTAAAGGGTCTACTTACCTGCCACTTGACCAATTCCATTCTTTCATTTATTTCTTTTATTACACAGCAGTCTAAAATATAATTTTGCCTCAAAGCAAGGATAAAAAAATTAGGCAGAAGATCAGAGGGGATATATAAAAAAAATACCAAAGCCAAGTCCCAAAGCTGTGTAATGATACAAGCTTGTAGAGTCCTCGGTGAGGCATCCAACCTGGCATATTTACCTCCGCAGCTGTTTCCTTTTCTGTTTGTCCTGTGCTTGGAATTCTGGGTACTTACTTTAGTTTTTCCCTATTTATTGTAAAAACAACTTAGCTTTGAAACTAATCAACATTCCATCATTCTATCACATTACTTTCCTTCTCAGACGCTGTCTATGTATAATCATATTGACTATCTTTTTAAGTGCTGTTAGAATCTATGCTTATATGCAGGCTCACCATCCTCCATGCTGGGACGCCAGTACTTGTGTTTGGTTCCCGACCTCCCCAGGGAAAAGGCAGATTCTTTGGCGGGCAAACGAACACCTAGACTAGCATGCCTGAGCAGGTTTATCTGGTGATCAGCATTACTATTCCTGTCATTTTAGGTAGACTCTTTTTCTTTTTCAGAGTCATTTATTAAACTGCACATGAAAGATGAATTATCAACCCAATTTCAGAATGAGGATCACCTAAGAAATGTGAGATGCTGTCAAAAAAAATAAACATCTAAAATTTCTTGATTTTGTTAACTCTGCCATGAACTTTTTTATGGGCTTTCTATGTATTAATTCATCTAATCCTCATGACAATATGAAGTGGCTTCTATTTTTATGTCCATTTTATAAATGAGAAAACTAAGGAACAGGGACATTTAAGTGGCTCAGCTGCAATCTCTGAGCTAACAAGTGGAAGGGCAAAATCCAGGGCTGGAATCTCATGACAGTCAAGGGCCCCACACTTTAACTCAATGTCTGTTAAAGCAGAAAAGATTGTTTTATTTAGGGTATTTTCCAAGGTCGTCAGAGAAAAAGCATGATCGTAACATCATTCATGTCATCATCTAAATCTCATGCGTTGCTGTCAAAACAATAATGACTGCTGGTTGGTTTTTCAATTTCAAGATAGAAAGATATGAAACAACCTTAAAAAAGTAATATGTGTCATTACTTGTATAAACTTGGGAAGCTTCAGAGGAGAATGTTCTGAGCCCAAGCCTAATAAAAATCCCAAAGATATGGAGGAGAGGAAATCATCAAAGGTGACATGTAAGAAAAATTCCAAGAGTTGAAGAAAAAGAATATTCTGATTTAACATACTCACTACACATCTAGCACAAGAATTTAAAAGTTTCACACTAAGAAGACTAGAAATAAAGACAAGATCCTAAAAGTGTCCACAGGGAAAAACTGTCACTTTAAAGGCTCAGAAATCAGAACAGCATGGGACTTCTCAATAGCAATGTTGGAAACCAGAAACCAGAGAAAGATGCCTTGATCTTGAGATTATAATGCTAAGAGAAATAAGTCAGACAGAAAAAGTAGAGAACCATATGATTTCACTGATATGTGGTATATAAAACTGAAAACAACAAAAGAACAAGAAAAACAAATGAAGAAACAAAACTCATAGACACAGACAATAATTTAGTGGTTACCAGAGGGTAAGGGGGGTGTGGGGTAGGAGATGAGGGTGAAGGGGGATCAAATATGTGGTGATGGAAGGAGAACTGACTCTGGGTGGTGAACACACAATGTGATCTATAGATGATGTATTACAGAATTGTACATCTTAAGTCTATGTAACTTTGCTTACAGTTGTCACCCCAATAAACTTGAATTTTTTAAAAAATACTGAGTATAAACGGTTTTCAAGTTAAAATTCTCTACCTAGCAATATGGCAAAACACAGACTCAATAAAAAGTAAATTCTTAAGCACCCATTCTCCAGACCTGTTGGAGAATATTCTTTGCTAAAATGATGGTGTAAACCAAAAAAGAGGAAGACACAAGAATGATGAGGGCAAGTCAAAGTATGGTAGTGATGCAACAGCCTGGAAACCAACCAGTTCATGAGTGGTAGAGGACAGAGGGATGACAGGAGGAAGGCTTCCACACAATAAATGCTGACAGGATCTGTCAGACCTTTTGGAGCATGGACAAAATTAGTCACGGCTATGTAAAAAAATTAAGCTAATGAAAAAACAAGGCAATTAGCTCCAAGAAAAGCAAAAGATTACATGAGAAAATACATAATTATATGCACCTACTATATCGCCTGATTCAGCACTTAACAACATTTACATTGTCATAATAATGTAAACACTGATTATTGATTTAACCAATATTTAACCAATAATGATCTAGGTCCATAGTTCTTTAAATTCTGAAATCCAAAAAGCTCTTAAAAGCAACAGAGTTTGCAATATCATTCGGTGGCCGAACCTGACCTGAACTGATGTGAGCCTAGTTAAGTCCTCATTTACTCACCTGCCATGCATAGTCCTATGTTTTGGTGCAGAAATAGAATGTATTTCATTGTGGAGTGATGCCCCAGATCCCGATGGAGGCATTCAATATTGTATGGTATATGACTCTTATTATCTTTCCAAAGTCTTCCAGATTCTGAATTCTGAAGTGTATCTGGCCCCAAGGGTTAGGATAAGGGATTGAGGACCTTAAGAAATATAGTGAGAGGCTAGGTGGAGGGAGAGTGCGTCAAGACGTGAAAGAGCTGCTATGTAGGAGAACTAACTTCTCAACCGCCGAGTGACAAGAATAGCAATATGATAGCTTTACATACAAATATGTAGATAAATAATAGGAGAAACAGAGAATAGAGTTGAAAGGGATTGTCTTTGGGGAGCAGACTCAGATAGGCAGACATGTGACAGAGGTTTACTATTTTCATTATAACCCTTCATGTCATTATTTGATGTTGTAAACTATGTCTTATTTTGATGGAAAATAAAAATAATTAGGGAAAAAGTCAATCATTCTTCCCTCAGGAACCCACAGGGTAGAAAGCTGATAAAATCAGTATTTACTTCAACTTGTCTAGTTAAAGATACATAGCCCAATACAAAATTTCAGATCCACTTCAAGTATCTGGGGAAATGCTCAGCTTAGAGAGGCTCAATCAGATGCACATTAATTAACTATGTGCGAAATGTCATCACATGAAAGCACCCAGCCATTTGAAAAAATCCAGATAAAACTATCAAACTCCTTCCTGGGGGGCATGAGGAGGAAACCCAAGCAGCTTTACTCCTTCACTGTCATCTCTCACAGTTCAATTTTATCGCTTGGACACAAGGCTTTCAAGGTCATCCGGGCTGTTTGACAACAGAAATGCTAACGAAGCTCTGGACATCAGGCATACTTTGCCTAAGGTTATTTGGTTTCTTTTTTGCACATGAATTTTTTAAGTGCATATTTATGAGCCCCTAAATTTGGAAACATGTAGGAAATTACAGATGAGGCTCAGGCTTTATTCACATGCATACACTGCGTAACTTGGTGAGTACAAGTTGTACTTTTATTTGCTATTTTGTCTTCATTGGATGGACATCAAGGTAGGAAGCCACAACATTTGGTAATTTAAAGTAAAACAATTAAGGCAAGAAGCTGCAATTCTCATGAGAGATGCAGCTGTTAAAACTGGCCCGATACCTTCTACATCTCGATTTAAAAAATGTGTTGTTGGAACATTTGCGCTCTCTCTGACGAAGAGTGAATCTTCAGTGCCTGTGTAGGAGTTGTGAGTGTGGGCTTCAGGGTCAGACAGACCTGGGGTCACATCCTTGCTCTGTCACTTATTAGAGATGTGTCTTTGCCAAGTGGCTTTGCCTCAGTATTCGCTTGATAAAGTGGGGATTGTAATAGTGCCTCCCACTAAGCCAGGTCTCAATCTTGGCACTGTTCCATTTTGGGCTGATACCTCTTTGATGTGTGAGAGGCTGTCCTGTAATTGAAGGATGTTTAGTAGCACCCCTAGCTTCTCCCACTAGATGCCAGTTGTGATACCAAAAATGTCTTCAGGCACTGCCAAATGCTCCCTGGGAAAGGAGTAAAGAATCATGGAGAATCTCAGCACTAACCATTCAAATAAATTAAAAACCCTCATCATTCATGCTTTGTAAGGTTTTCATAAAATAATTTATGCAAATTGATTAGCATAGGCAGACATTTGGTAAGCACAAATGTGCATTGGGCTTTGTATTTTTATCTCGAATATAGACGGTGATCATAGGGAAAAAACCACATAGAAAAGGAGTATGTCAGAAAAAACAAGCAGACACCAGTTTCTCACATTATAGAAGGCCAACACTTGAAAAGGCTTAAGAGATTATTTTTAATAATACAGATGAGACAAGGTCAAATATTTCTTCCTGAAGGAAGAAAGTGATAAAACCAGGACAAAAATGCATAATTCTGAACTGGTCCATACTGAATACTATGTGGGCCACTGCCATCAATATCTTTATGGTGGGAGACTAGGTCATTTGTTACGGAAAAACAAGATGAGAAAATCAAAGAATTGGTGAACTACAAAATGCTCTCTGTTCCTTTCTGTCAAGAATTGAATATGGGGAAAAGGATGGCAAATTTTACAGAAAATTTAGCCTATTTTTTCAAACCAGGATTGGCCAACTCACCATTTGTTTTCAGCCATTTTTTGGAATGAAGGTAACTCTCCAGCATCCTTTCATTGAACAGCATGTATCCCATCGGTTCGGAAATGATCACATCTACAGCCTCAGGAAGTGAGATTTCTTCAATTTTCCCTGGCAGAACAATGATCTTGTCTGAAAGGTGGTTATTTTTCACTAACATCTGAAAAAGATTAAATAGGGTACGAGTATTATTGTTACACAGAATCTTATGAAAAATAAGTGTTACAGGTTAGGGATTGATGGTGTGGTAGGAGTAAGAGGTTAAGTGGCATATTTGTTTCTATAAATACCTAAAAAATATTTTTTCTTACTGCACAAGTATTTCATATTTAATATAAATTAGAGGATACAGATATGAAACAAATAAAAACACCTCTAATTGTATCACATACAAATAATAACTATTAGTAGTTTGACGCATATGCTTCTAAACTCTTTATAAAAACATAAACTTGTATGTGTATATGTATGAGTGGGATGTGTCTTTGTATGTGTATGTATGCACATGAACTTTTTGGGGGGATTGTTTTTTATTAATAGCTTCAGTTTATTTCCCATTGTTCTGCCTGCAATAAAGATGCCAAAAAGTTCTGTACAATAACCTTGCATGAATTAATGATATTGATCCTTATTAAATTATCCCTTGATCTTTTGATTCCAAAAATAATGCCACGTTCATTAACCTGTCTTTAGAAGTACATTTTACAGTCATGGAGTCATTCTTCTTTGATGTCCTCTGTATTCTATTTAATAACTTTACTCAAAGGAGGGAACTTGAAGAGAAATGTACTTATTATATTTCCAATATAGGTCTTCTTAATGCCAAATATGACCTTTTCTACATGACCCAACATAAACATACACAGCACACTCCTTTTCAAGTCGTGGTTCCCTGAAACCCTGAGACATTTACATCTTTGCTCATTATAGTTATACATAATAAGGGACCTTACATTTTGTATTTTCATTAACTTGATCCCTTTCCTCCTCCTAAATGCAGTATACCATGAATTTATCATGATTCAGTTGTCAATTTCTGATCACTTCTTCACATGGCTTGTGTATTTTTCACCTTAAACCCTATCTTCTAGGGTGCTGCTCACCTATATGTGCCCTATAAGCTTATTAAATATCTTTTCTACTTATACTTTAAAAAAAAAAGAAATCAAGTAACGTTTGATTCAAGGAAAAACAATAAAGAAAACTATTTGAACATGTCACCCATTGTCATCATTGTCATCATTTACCTTGGAATTCCATTTATCATCACTCCACCCATGGAAATCAACTTCACGGGACCATGTGGAGACAAGGCCTAAAGGTTAAAGCTTTTGGTACCCTGCTTTTCTCTGAACATTCTCCTCTCAGGAGAGTCCATTCACATGCATGCTTCAGCAATGGGTCCATTGTGGAGGACTGTCCAAAGTTCGCTCTCACTTGAGCTCCAGCCATCATCTAACATTTCTACCAACGTGCTTTGTCATCTCCTTAGTATCGACAAGAGCCAACCTCAGCTTCTTCTTAAAAAGTAACCATTCCCTTAAATTTCCTTAAAATCTTTATATAATCTTGTCTTTCCTTGATTCTGTTTTGATCACTAACACTATAATCCTCAGTATCCTAGAAGCATACATAGTTGCTTCCCACAGACAATTAGCTCTATTTTATTGTTATTTCTGCCTTTCAGATATCTCATTTCCACGTTTTCTTTTCTGCCTGCACCAACTTGCCCAGTTCCTAATAGCTTCAAATCTAGAATTTAAAAATATCATTTATATAATGAAAATAATAATAGTAGTACCTACTTCATAGGCCTGCTTGAGGCCAAAACAAAGAATATTAAGCACTTAGGGCTAAGTATTAAAATTATTATCGCTACAGTATTATTTTTATTAAAGGAATAGCGTTCACTAAAAACAAGAAATGTAAATGAGCAAAAACACGAAACTGAAAATCACTTGTATTCCCATCATGCAGATGTAGGCCGGGTATATTTCCCAGAAGACATTTGAGTGTATCTCTGTTTATAAAAGCATATAATACTTTATAGTAATAATTCATAATCTTTTTTTCATGCTTTAGACCAGTTTTCTGATTTTTTTTTTTATATCATGACACACTTAAAAGTAACAGTTATTTTTATGGCACCCTAGGGTTAACAGGAAAGGACATTTGAGCTGGGAGCTCATGCTACACTAGATCCTGAGCAGCTCCCATGAGGGCAAAGATCATCAAAACTCAGAGCCTGGAATGCTTGTTGGGAGGCTCTGTTTTAGACATCTTTCCATGAATAGCTCTACCACACATTTTTTATTAGCTATATAGCATTTCATAGATGTACCTTGATTCATTTAACCAACCCTGTGTTATTGGATACTTAGGTTATATCACATTTTTTCATTATTATAATAGTGTACTGACAAATAATAATACAATTGAATCTCGGGACATACTTCCCACTACTTCCTTCAAAGTTAAAGGGTATGGAACTTTTAAGGGTTTCTGATTCACACTGCTCCATTGCCTTTCTCTCATCACACTTTCTCTCTTTGCCAGAAAGGTGATTCCATTTCTAAATTTCAAGCCCTTTCTAAATTCTGCTTGTGGGATGTGATGTCCGCACATCCTCAGTGTATAAAATAGCCTCGTCAACAAGATGTTGGAAGGGAAGATTTCTGTCTAAGTTTTGCCAGAGAAACCAGTATGATAAAATATCCAAGTGAGCATGAAATATACTCTGTGTGGAGAGTTTTCAGAGAATAACCCTAGACTCTTCCTTCTTGAACCCTCATAAAGATCAGAGATATAATAAGGCTTCAGAGAGAGGATTTCATGAGATGTCAGAAGGGCAATTTTGGATTCATAGGAAAAAATTCTGAGTCATTATTCTCACTGGTAAAGAAGAATATACTGCGTATGTGGAACTGAGCAAGCAAACAGGCCCGCCAGCAGGTCACGGTATCTTGTGACTTCATTTTTTTTTTTTTTTTTTACCAGATTCAAAGAATACTAGATCCAGTAAATGAAGATATGGATCCTAGTCACTCTTCTACTATCAAAAAGCTCCGTGACCTTGAGAAAATCACTTCAACTCTCTAAATTTTAGGTTCTTTCTTTCCAAATTAGAGTTTAAAACTAAGTCTCCTTCTATTTCCAACATTTTATGATTACAACGAAGCAAAATTTCTCCCAAGTACATTCCAGGAGTCCATGAACATAAAGACTTCATGATCAAATAATTTTGTAACTTCTTTATAATATATATCCCTCTTACAAATTCAAAGTCCATCAGCATTTTAATGGCTTTAAGGAATTCTACAGAAATGAAACATTTTGGCCTGGTAAAATCAAAGACATCCAAACTTATTCGAATACTTTGTAGTTCCCCCCCGCCCTGAACATTTATAGATCACCCATAGATCAATCTTTAGGAAACAATGAAAATAGTTATTTGATAATCCTAGGTTTGAACATAGTTCCTTGACACACATTTGAAAATAGGACATAAACTCAACCAAGAATAGCTCAAGACACAGAAGCAGCTAATTCCAGATATGACACATTCTATTCTTTGAATCAGTCTTGCTGCCTTCCTTCATCTTTGGTTTACAGGATTCTCAGTAGAGATAATTTTGTGTCACTTCATATATCATTCTTCAAAACTCAAACTCAGTAAACTATCCTTTCCAGGAAAAAATAAACTTCAATTTCTGTCCCTCCAAGTGCTGGAAAAGGTCCCTAACAAGAAGGAAGGCTCCATTATCCACCATATTCACAGGTATTTTCTGTGACCTGGCTCTTCTCTAAGAGTTCAGGACAGAGAGAGATTCCAAATAAACGCTCTTCTCCCAAGATACCATCAAGGTACAAGTAAACCCACACCATATCTTTGTTTTGATCCCGTTTCCTTGTTATTACATTGGGTTTCAAAAGCCTGTGCCAATAATCCTGTCACTTGTATCAGTTGCTTAAAACACACACACACACACACTCTTTAGGTGGTAGCAGCAGAATTCACCCTTTTACTATCACAGTAACTTCCAAGATAGATCAGGGATATCAGGGTATCCTGCTGTTCTTATCTCATTTGGGATGTTTTTCATCAAGTTGCATATGTTAAATATGTGTAGTTTATTCATGCCTGTTCAGTTTGGAAACTTAATTAGTATTAGAGGCTGTACTACTGTGTTTCCCCCCAAAATAAGACCTAGCCGGACAATCAGCTCTAACGCGTCTTTTAGAGCAAAAATTAATGTAAGACCCAGTCTTATTTTACTGTAAGTAAGACCTGGTCTTAATTTACTATAAGTAAGATGTGGTCTCATTTTATTTATAGTAAAATGATATCCCATTTTACTTATAATAAAATGAGACTAGGTCTTACATTAATTTTTGCTCCAAAAGATGCATTAGAGCTGAGTGTCCAACCAGGTCTTATTTTCGGGGAAACACGGTACACAATATAGCAATTAATTATATTCTATCTCAAAGCAGTGGAAAGAGCAAGAGTTTGGGAGGTGAAAGACTTGGGTGTTAGTTGTGGATCCTCTACTTCATAACTGTAAGACTATGGCCAAAACCCATTAATTTTTTGGAAGTCTATTTCTTCACCTATAAAATGAGAATAATAATAGTACTGATTCCACAGTGTTATTTCAAGGATCCAATCAAATGAGGAAGTAAAAAAATATGTCAAAGAGAATATAGATTAAATAGAAGAATTTAAAGAAAAGATGATAAAGCAACGGAACTGAGATTAAAAGGGATATTTCAGACCCAAGGAAACCAATCAAGAAGCAAAACAACATAATTACAGAATAATACATAACCAGTATCCAAGAAAAGAATATATGACATTTAAACTATATATAACTGTTTTGGAAAACCATTTGGCATGATTCAATAAAGCTAAAGATGTACTTATTCTGTAACTTAAAAATTTCACCCCCTAGAAATGTACATTCTAAAGAAATTCTTGAACAAATGTACAAGATAACGTGTACTAATTTTTTTATAATAATATTGCTAGTTACAAAATAAAATTTTAAAATTAAGTAACTATTGACAGGGAAATGGATGAATAAATGGTGGTATGTCCATATTACAAATACTACTCAACAGTGAAAAAGAAAGAATTAGAGGTATATATGTTAACCTAAATTATTTCATAAGCAGAATTTTAAGGAGGGGAGGAAAGCATGTTGCTGAAGAATACATGGTATGATTCCTTTAAAAAAATCAAATGTATTCAAAAGTAAACTGTAATGATTAGGATATACTAAATTATTAATATATTTTTTTGATATTCATTTTTTATTTTTTATATTTACTTATTTTTAATTAAAGTTTGTTGGGGTGAATATAAGAGGCAACCAACCAAATGGGAAAAGATTATTTTTTGAAACTCTTTTTTTGTAGTTTTGAAGTTTTTAAAATTAAAACTTAGTGGGGTGACAATGTAAAAATTAAAATTAAAATGTAAAAATTAAATTTTTACAATGTAAAAATTAAAGGCTGTGTAGAAAAAGGAACTCTCATACACTGTTGGTGGGAATGCAGATTGGTGCAGCCATTATGATAGTGTGGGGGTTCCTCAAAAAATTATGAATAGAATTACCATATGACCCAGTAATCCCTATCCTGGGTGCATACCAAAGAAATCTAAAAACATTTACCCCTAAAGATGTATGTGCTCTGAGGTTCATTGCAGCTTTATTTACAGTGCCCAACGCATGGAAACAACCAAAGTATCCTTTGATAGATGACTGGATAAAGATGTTGTGGTATATATACACAATGGAATACTATCCTGCTATAAGAAAATATGAAATAGCGCTATTTGCTACAAAATGGTTGGATCTTGAGATTATTATACTAAGTGAAGTAAGTCAGACAGAAAAATGTCGAGAACCATATGATTTCATTGATATGTAGAATATAAAACTGAACGCAACAAAAAAACAAAACAAACAAAGAAACAAAAACTCAGACACAGACAATAGTTTAGTGGTTATCAGAGGGTAAGTGGGGAGGGAGTGTGGTAGAAGAGGGTAAAGGGGGTCAAATATACGGTGTTGGAAGGAGAACTGACTCTTGGTGGTGAACACGTAATGTGATATAAAACTTTTACAGTAAACATAAAACTCAAGATGTTGGTAACTTCTGAGAGTGAAGAAAGGGAATTTGGGAGAGGCATACAAGAATTTTAATACATAGTTATTCTAGCTCTTAAATTGGGTTGTGGGTATATATACGTGTGTGTTTATTTTGTTAGAATCCTTTACACCCTATATTTATACTCACTTCTATTTCTGTATGCATGAAATATTTTCTAATAAGAAATTTAAAATTATGCTATTAATAGAAAAGTTTGAGATAATCATAATGAATGCAAATTAAAAAGGACAAAAAGGGCAAATTAAAAAGGCAAATTAAAAAGGATTTCTGCAATCAGAAAGAAGCTAATAGAAAGGGAAAAGAGATTAAAACAAAGCAGCATAAAGGTAATCAATGTCTCAGACGTATAGAAAAATAGAATGGAAAAATCACTCAAAGATCTATTAAAAGAAAATTCCCCAGAAATAAAAAAATGAATTTGTTAACAGAAAAAAATACATAGTGGCTATAGGACTATTTGATACAGTATTTTATAGGACTAAAATACATAGTGGTTATAGGACCATTTAATACTAAAATACATAGTGGTTACTAAATACTAAAATATTTAGTATTTTGGTTACTAAATACTAAAACACATAGTGGTTATAGGACTATTTAATACAGTAATAATAACTTGGAAATATATTCTGCTCGATATTTTGGCTTTAAAGGGAAAAAATAAATCCTAGGGCACCCAGGTAGAAAAATAAATAGCTTTAAAAGTGAAAGAAAGCAGACTGGCATTAGACTCCTCTATAGTCACATTCACTTTAAAAAGACAACGGGACAATGTCTACAAAATTCAGAAAAAAAATTGTGACCAAAAGAAGATTAAATGTAGAGAAGGTACTATTCAACCTTCAATTCTTCAGGGTACATGTAGAGAAGGGTAAATGTAGAGAAGGTAAATGTAGAGAAAATGTAGAGAAGGTACTATTCAGGGTAAATGTAGAGAAGGTACTATTCAACCTTCAATTCTTCAGAAGGTACAATTCATGTAGAGAAGGGTAAATGTAGAGAAGGTAAACGTAGAGGTAAATGTAGAGAAGGTACTATTCAGGGTAAATGTAGAGAAGGTACTATTCAACCTTCAATTCTTCAGAAGGTACAATTCTTCAACATGAAAGAATTCAGGGTATATAGTACCCATAAACCCTTCTACAAAAAATGCTTTGCCAAAACAAAAAAAGAATCTACATAATTAGGAGATGTACTAAATTTTAAAAAGGTAATAAAGAAGCTATAATTAATCTTTATAACAAAGATTAATAGTTAGAAATTAGTCCCTCTAATTATAGAACAAATGCTAAAAAATTGCATTAATTTTGTTTATATTTCAGGAAGAAAAACATTATAACTTGAAAATATAAAAATATGTAACAAAAGGGATAAAAGGAAGGAAGAGATATGAGAATGACTTCATCTCTTTCATAGGAAGGAGTGAATTTTTATCATAAGGTTAAAGAAAGAACATTCCAATTTCTTACTGTTTTCTGTAACTTTAAAGGAATTCTTTAGAAAGTAATTTATGCATGAAGAAACTCTTATTTAAAGTTGAGCAATTTCTTTTTTACCTCAGTGTCTTTTCCTTCTGTTAAATTCAATAAAGTTTGATTTTTATTTAATACTTTTTATTTAAAATACAACAGATCATATAATCTCATCTTCCTTAAAGTATTTCTACCTATTCTTCTCTTTGCATATTTGCACAAAAATGTCTGGAATGCTATTCATCCAGTCTTGATGATGATTATTATTATGGTGGTTCAAAATTTTTCTTCTTTGTTAAATTTTTCAATTGCTTAGTTCTTTATCACAAGGTAATATAAAAACAGCAAAGTGATTTTTCTTTAAAGAGAAACATTAGTAAAAGCTGAGATCTAAGACTCCTCTCTTGTCTGAGACTCCATAGAAACACAGGAAATTATCTAAATCAGAAAGAAACCTTACCATGCATGTACATTAAAAAGAGGTAGCAAAGGAGGAGAAAGTTTGAGGAGATTTTAGAAGACAGACAGTAGACTGGATTGCATTAACGGAGAAAACAGAACACATTATTCTGAACCCCTAAATACCAGAGCAAAGAAAAGTTTTTCTGTAATAGAGTCAGGAAAAAAATTCAAATGTTGAGTCAGCAAATGCCAAGAGCAGAAGCAGCCTATGCAACCACCCTGTGGGCTAATCCCCACTCCCTATCACCTCATCCCCAGCTTTAGGTGTATGGATTCTGTGAGGCTGATATCTTTGGGTTTTATACCCAGCTAAAGTTCTTAGCACTGCTTGTTTGATATGTCTTAGTAGGGATTCTAGTGTGGATAATGAAGCTGGAAAGAGAAGCAGAGAAGATCGTGGGGTAACTGCATTCCAATTTCAGACTTTGAGTGAAGAAAACTATGAGGGAGTACCATCCAAAGTTCCATTCCCAGGATAAAACTCTTACTGTGGCAGTAGTGCAGGTTCCTAGGCTACCAGTGACCTGTATACCCATTTACTTTATAGAGACACTTACTTGTCAACACATCCTCCCTACACTTAGGCAAAGGCTTTGGTCTTCTCTCCCTTACAAGAGAGAGGCCTATTGGGCACATAGACTCACTATCTATACTAAGCAACCTAGTTCTTTACTCATCAGCTAAGAATGAGTAAACAAGAATCTCCAGATGTTAGAGGAAAACAGTATAAAAGAAAAAGTTGGAGATTAACAAAAGAACAAATAACTCCAAGGAAAACAGAATATGACTTTTTTTTAAAAAAATTACTAACCTTAGAGAGGAGAGATTTTATAGTCATCAAACAAGCTAGGCTGCTATAAAATTAAGAATACGATTATTGGAAAATGACTCAGTTGGTGAGTTGCCAAAGTTTAACACCAAGATAGGAATCTGTGAAATAAATTTGAGGAAATCTGACGATAGAGCAAACTCAAACAGATAAAAATCCATAAAAGAATAGTCAAGTAGATGGGGACATAATAGTTAAATAATAGAAAAAAATCTCAGAACTCAAGAAAGAGATTAGTCTTTAGACTAAAAGAGTCTACTGAATTTGAAGCAGGGTGGACTAGCTCTAAACATTAGTCCGCGTCTAGATACGAGGTCTGATAATTAAGATTGTGAACTTGTTGCAACGATGTTGCTAACCTTTTTTGATATCAGAGGGATTATGAATTTGTACCAACTGTACAAACAGTTAACCAGGTTTATTATTTGGAAGTGCTGAAAAGGTTGTGTGAAAAGTTAGACGACCTGAACTTTTTGCCAACAATTCATGGCTCTTGCATCACAACAATGCACCAGCTCACACGGCACTGTCTGTGGGGGAATTTGTAGCCAGCAAACAAATGACTGTATGGGAGCACCCTCCGTACTCACCTGATCTGGCCCCCAGTGACTTTCTTTACCCTAAAATAAAGGAAATATTGAAAGGAAGACATTTTGATGACATTCAGGATATCAAGTGTAATATGGTGACAGCTCTGATGGTCATTCCAGACAGAGTTCCAAACTTGCTTTGAAGAGTGGACTAGGTGCTGACATTGGTGCATAGCTTCCCAAGGGGAGTACTTCAAAGGTGACCGTAGTGATATGTAGCAATGAGGTATGTAGCACTTTTTCTAGGATGAGTTCACAAACTTAATTGTCAGATCTTGTGCATCATGGCAAAATTTGACAACCTTAGGAATAAAGGAAAGATCCCCAAAGCTTTCAAAGTTAAAAAAAAACAAAAACATTTGCTTCAAATGAAAAAGAATTATATTGATACCAAATTTTCATCAGCAACATAAAACATTAACAGATAATAAAGAAAGTTCGGAGGGAAATGACTTTTGAACCTAGAATTTTATACCCAGACCCAAATCCAAAAAGTGTGAGGAAATGGACATTTTTAGACATAGAAAGACTCAAAGGTTTTTAAATTGCATGTCATAATGAAAAAAATAGGAGGAATCAATCAAAAAGAAAAATATATAAGAAAAAGGATACTGTACCTAGAAAAAACAGTGGCAACCTGAGTATAAATGATGAATGAAGAAATCTGGAAAGAAATTAAAAGTTTATCCATTTTTGATATATAGAATATTCTTCTTGGAGTAGCAAGAGTTCAGTGACATGAGATAACATTTTCTTTTCTGTGAGTCCAAAGAAACTACTTGATTCCATTGGGAAAGCTATTAAGTATATGATCATTATACTTAATACGTTTTTCTGGGGTTTAAATTTTCAGAGACAACCCACAGACAAAGACTTAGCTAAGTATTCTAAATCTTGACAATGTAGAAATAATATAACCAAACAAAATTGGGAGTTGTACCTCAAGAGGAAAGTTTCTCCTTTGTTACATTGCGAGTCAACAGTATATCCAAAATAGGTAATTCAGGAAACAGAAATATGCGTATGATGATATACAGTTATGATGGCAATCAGCTAAAGAAATTAAATGAAAATTTAGAGCAGTTCACACTAGGAAATGTGATCAGGCATGAGTGGGTGAGTGGGAGATGATTACTTTTTATTTTAGATCTACCTATATTGCTTGATTCCCTTTCCCAGGTATAAGTTATTACTTTAAAAGAAAAAAAGATAGTCAGCAGTCAGTCCCCCAAACAATAATATACCTGGGCAATCTTTCTTTTAGCCCCATCCCTTAATGGGCAACTCTGAATACCTGCTCAGACATTTAAAAAAGCAATATTAACCTGACTGTTAAAAAGTTCAATGGCTTTGGTTTACTTAAATAGAATATTTAAGTTAAACTTCTTTGCTCACTACCCGTTCTGATCCTGTCATTTTATAACTCAAGAAACTCAGTCCTAGGGAGGTCAGTGTCCAACCTAAGGACACATCACAAAACAGTGGCAGACTTGGACGACAGTGATTATATTTATCAATGTGTTTCATCAAGTTTAGTTCATAATGGTGATTGGTGATAGTAGCATTACAGCATGGCTCCTTCCTGAGAAGGGTCTGAAGAGGAGGTATCAATGCTGTCTCTCTTCCTTTTGCCTTTCCCTTCTTCAGTACACACCTGCCTCCTGCCTCTAATCAAGGTGATTACAGCTCTGAGCACTGCATATGACCCATCATGGGCCACTGGTGCTTAATTATCAGTGTGCAGAAAATAGGGCCTTCTGAAGTCTGCTGAGAAAGAGTAAATGGGCCCTTGGGGGAACCAGCCAGAGATGTGATTGCAAAAACCCTTTGCAAACAAGAACGAGTTGGCAGGGCAATGAGGACAACACACATAGAGAGAAAGACAGAGAATGACAGATGAGGGAGACAGACGCAGAAGGAAGGAAAACAGAGGCAAATAAATGGACTTTTTCTCCTTGTTTCTTGTTGGGGCGACTTAAGGGCAGAGTTAGAGGAGTCCAGAAGTTTTCTGTACTGAATAATTATATGCCCCCTTATAACTTGCAGAATCTCCAAAGAGACAAAGTCTCATGAACTTTTATGAGGGAAATGCTGCCAATCCTATAGTTTGGCCACCAGCAAACAAACAAACAAATAAACAAACTACTACTACACTGGCAACTTTAACACACACAGTTGTTTCCTTCTAAAGATGTTCCAGAATGCTCAAAAACTGGGGAAGAACATCCAGGAAACAGACAAGCTGTCTAGGCTTGGAAAGGATGTTCTGACCAAGTTATAAAGTAACCACTAAGAAATACCTAATGTCTATAGAAGCAATTTCACAGTTACGTGGAGGTGGGGTCAGGGGGTTGTGCCTTTGTACATCGTATTAGCCAGCTTATTTTCCCTCTATTGGAAGGTAAATTTTCTCTTTGAGACTAAATATGTGACAGCAGGTGCCATGTCTACTTTGCTCATGTAGCAGAGTATCTGGCACTTCGAAGACATCCAATAAGTATTTGTTAATTACCTCACCGAAGGTGATATAGCAGCCCTTGGAATTCAATTTCCATCCTAGTTTGTAAAGTTATTACCAACACACAGGTCCAGTTCAAAGACACACACAAAAAATCATCCTTTGCCCTTTCAATCTCTACACTGGTCCTCTGGTAGCAGAAGATAAATGGCGAGTAAGTGGTTAAAAGGAATTTGAGGGATAGTCTTTCTATCTCTCTAAATGCTGGCATATGGGCCAACAAGGAGAAGGTAATTTAGGTACGTCAGGGAAACGTTTTTAAATTATGAGACTTTAAAATGGATGGGAAAGCGACTGGGTGTCCTATCTAGCATACCCTTTCAGGTTATCTCTGCCTTTCAGTGTCTCCAAGCATTTTACAACTCTACAAGAAGAACCGATGATGACGCTAGTAATTCTGTCCTCAGAAATAGAAAGGAATTGTATCAGGGTGAATGTAACTGATTATTGTCCTGTGGATAGACCAGTCTTGCATCTATTTGTAAATGCTTTCAGCATTCCTCATTGCCTATTGCTATGGATTCTCTGAATTCTCCTTTGAATGGGTTTAATATCTTACTAGTTCATCTATTAATAAGTTAAATGAAATACTTGGCACATGTTCATTTAATATTTGTATGACAGTCATGACTTTTTAAAAAATGATCTTTTAGCATTTTAATACACCATTTTCACTTTAGTTCTGGGACATGATTTATTCTGTTACCTTTTCATGACTTTTTCCCCTCTTCCTTTTTCCTTCTCTTGTATGCATGATGTTGTATGGCATGTTAGTTAAGAGTCCTTGCTTCTGAGATAACAGACCTGAGTTCAAGTCTCTGCTTCTCCATTTTCTAAGAATCTCGGTCAAGTTAAATAATTTCAAGCCTCAGTTTGCAGAAGAAATGGGACTGCAATGTAGACAGTTGGTCAGGTCACCAGGTAGCAATTCTCGACAACAGGTATTCCCTTCTACTCTTTCCCCAGAAAGCCATACAAATTTATACTTTATGTGACAACTGTTACCATGTTTCCCAGAAAATAAGACCTAGCCGGACAATCAGCTCTAATGCATCTTTTGGAGCAAAAATTAATATAAGACCTGGTCTTATTTTACTATGTAATTACATTACATTACATTAATGTAATTATATTACATTACACCCAGTCTTATAATAAGACCCAGTCTTATGTTATATATGATAATTATTATATATTATGTTATGTTATATACAACATAAGACCCGGTCTTATGTTATATATATTATTATATATTATGTTAGGTTATATATAAGACTGGGTCTTATTTTACTATAAGACTGGGTGTAATGTAATATAATGTAATGTAATATAATGCAATATACTATAATATAATACTGGGTCTCATATTAATTTTTGCTCCAGAAGATGCATTAGAGCTGATTGTCCGGCTAGGTCTTATTTTTGGGGAAACACAGTAGTTGCCTATCTAAGTCCATTCTAGCCTTTTATTTTACTAATAAAATGCTATATTACTGGAGGCAACAAAGTACAAACTAAAATACTATATTTCCCAGTTTCTCTTGCAGACAAGTGTGGCTAACTGACTTAAGTTCAGACCTATGAGATGTAAGCATGGATTGTTGGGAGGGACTTCCAAGAAGGTTCCTTAAGAAGAGGAGACAAAGCTAGGGGGAGACATTTTACTGAGTCCTCCCTATTTCCATCCTATTGCTTAGAACATGTATTTGTTAGCTGAAGCTCTAGCAACCATCTTGGATACTGGGGTAACTTTCATGAGACAAACCATATACCAGGATAATGTAGCAAGAAGACACAAGAAGCCTGGAGCCCTATGAATTTTGTGGAGCTGCTACAACGCCTTAGGTTCCCTCCATCAGACTTCTTTTCCAATGAGATAGAAAAGCTCCATGTGATTACATCAGCGTTAATCTGGGTTTTCTGTTACATGGAGATGAACTAACAGATAAATGTTGGGTGTCTTGCTCAGCCCAAGGGGGCTCTCAACCACAACAGTCATAAGGGAACCACATAGTCTGAGCACTCACCTCCATTTCCACCCTTTTGCTATTTATACCTGGGTCACGGTGGGCTCCTAAGGAGCATGAGGTAGTGGAGAACTGGTGTGAAGGGTGAAGTCTCCTCTCTATGCCTCCCTTTGCACAAATGAGGAAATTTCTCTTTGGGGCGATGTTTTTCCACCCATGAGCAATCTTCACAGTATAGAGGGCTAAGTGTCCAGTGTAATTCTGGGCTCTAGAAGAATCCTAAATATTAGTATGTCAATTAAAAAATTTAATTTTGATTTGCCTCCTCAGGGCAGATATATCAATAGTATGTAGCAATATGATTATATAACTATAGTTATAGTTAGGTTATATGATCAGACTATATTTATATGATCATATTTTGATGGCTTTGCTTTTAGTTAAATCAACGATAATATGAGACCCTTACCTCTCACAATGTATGTCCAATTTATGATCTCATATCTACTCCACAATATCGTAAGAGAGGCATTATTATTTCCATTTTACAGATATGAAAATTGAAATTCAAAATGATTAAATCATTCAATCAAGGTTACTGTTTCTTTATAGCAATTAGCCACTTAAAATAGTCTTGTGTAAACTGAGGTGTTTTTTTGTTAATAGCAAAAGTGATTTTAAAATTTACACCAAAGGAGTATGTGAAGTTAAAACTTTCAATATATATAAATGACTGACAAATTACATACTTGGTTTTCCTGATTTTGAAGTTACAAAAAGAACACAAGTAAATAGGTTATAGGCCAAAACAAAGTGAGGAGCTTTGCTGGAAAGAAAAAAAAAAAACTTTAAATGTCTATAAACTAATTCTTACAAACCAACATTTTAACTATTTAAACATGAAAGAAATTAGGGTTATTTGGGTTTTATTTTCCACCAAATGTTATCTGAGTATAAAAACTCTCTTAGGTTTTACAAAACCTCAGTGTTTCATCTTCTCAGATGGTTTTCCCTCAAATGTGAAATTCAGCTAATTAGCCCATCCTTGGCTTGGAGAGCAACCAGTGATTTGGGAATATCTAGAGGCCTGATCTGCAGCCAGCTCTGAAGAGCTGTGAAGGGAAAGCAGAGAAGGAAATGCAATCACCCGTGTGTAGTGAGGGCTGATAAAATGCATATGTCGCAAAAATGTAGCCAAGGCATTCTGAAATGTCTTTTCTCCAGGTCCTTCTTAAGAAGAAGAGTACCTAGTCTCAGAAAGCTGCTCTTGAAAAAAAAAAAGTCTTATTTCTGAATGAAAGATCAAGCAAGCAGCGTTGAGAATGGATGGACATATTTGTTACAACCAAACCAGATCTAAAGAAAAGTGAGAGCTCGTGCAGATCTCCACTACGAAGTGAATGCAATTAGGGACTTAGAGAAGAAACACTGGGGGCTCTAAAAGAAAGTAGGTCTGAATAACAACACATTTACTCTACTCTTAAAATCAGAGACTCTTAGGATCTGGGTCTCGCTGTGTGTTCTTCTCCTTCCCCACCCCGCCTCTCTTCTTACAGGGATTAGTTTAGAAAGACCGGATGTTGCAGAGCTTCTTCCACAGGCCACGTTGCCCCTTGCTTCAGAAAAATACCCAGTCATGGTTTGGGCAGAGTCACCCAGATCACTGTACCCTTACAGAGGATCTTTCCGCCTAGATGATCCCAAATCACACATTGCCTAAGTTCAGCTGGCCAAGGAAAATGTCATACTCGGCCAGTTGGTGCCATGACTGACTTGTGAGCCCCTCAGGGTGTTCCAGCAAGCTCTTTCAGTTAGTGACCTGTTGACTTTTTCTGGGAGACCCTTCACCTGTTTCTGTTGGTTATAAATGACCTCCATCCTCCTGCTAAGAAGCACTGAGTTAAAGGTGAGGTCCAGGGATACCTTACACTCTATATATTTCCTTGTCTCTGATTTATGTTTTATTCCAAGACTTCACAAAGATACTGTGACATAGTAAGAAACACGTATATTTGGTCTCTGCCCCTGGTTCCGGGCACAAAGCTCCTAAAACCCTTGTAATTTCCTGAGTGACAGAGGTGATGGGAGCGTCTTATACACTGCTGCTAAATCCCTTGGAATTTCCTGGGTGATAGCTGCATCTTTTGTTCTAATGAAATGACTGCTGGCGCTTTCCAGGATAGCTTCAGGATGGGGGCGGTTAGTCACCAGCGAGATCAAGCCATGATGAGAAGCTTGGAAATTTCAGCACCTCACCCCTCCCCCCCACCTCTGGGGACAAAGAAGGGATGGAGATTGAGTTAATAATCCATCATGCCTACCCGATGAAGTCTGCATAAAAATCCATAAATCCATAAAAATCCCTAAACAGGGTTCAGAGAACTTGTGGGTTGGTGAATGCATCCCTGTGCCAGGAGGACAGCACATATCAACTCCATGGGGACAGGAGCTCCTGCACAAGGAATCCTTCCGGACTTCTCTCTGCCTATCTTTTTCCTTGGCTGTTCATCTGTATCCTTCATAATACCCTATATGATAAATCAATAAATATAAGTAGATGTTTCCTTGAATTTTGTGAGCTGTTCTAGCAAATTATTGAATCTGAGTGGGTTTGTGGGAACGAACCCCTGACTTAGAAACCAAGATGGACAAAAGTGTGACTGGTGTCTGAAGTGAGAGCAGTTTTGTGGCACTGAGCCCTTATACCTGTAGAATCTGTCATTAACTCCAGATAGTTAGTGTCAGAATTGAATTAAATTATATGATGCCCAGTTGGAGTCCATAGAATTGGAAAATTGATTGTTATGGGGAGAAAAAGCCCACACATTTAGTGTCAGAAATGTCGTAACAGTTTTCCTTTAACACACATGCACAAAGGTGATGAACAGTCTTCTATCTTACATATGGGGACACTTCTTTACTGAGCCATTCAGATAATTTCTCAGTGCTAAGAAACAGAGTTGAGGGGCCGGCCCGGTGGCTCAGGAGGTTGGAGCTCCCGGCTCCTAACTCTGAAGGCTGCTAGTTCGATTCCCACATGGGCCAGTGGGCTCTCAACCACAAGGTTGCCAGTTCAATTCCTCGAGTCCTGCAAGGGATGGTGGGCTCCACCCCTTGCAACTAAGATTGAACACGGCACCTTGAGCTGAGCTGCCGCTGAGCTCCCAGATGACTCAGTTGGTTGGAGTGCGTCCTCTCAACCACAAGGTTGCCGGTTCGACTCCTGCAAGGGATGGTGGGCTGCACCCCTACAGCTAGCAATGGCAAATGGACCTGGAGCTGAGCTGCGCCCTCCACAACTAAGACTGAAAGGACAACAACTTGAAGCTGAACGGCACCCTCAACAACTAAGATTGAAAGGACAACAACTTGACTTGGAAAAATGTCCTGGAAGTATACACTGTTCCTCAATAAAGTCCTGTTCCCCTTCTCCAATGAAATCTTAAAAAAAAAAAAAAAAAAAGAAAAAAAGGAAAAAAAAGAAATAGAGTTGAACTCACATGTTCCTTGTTTCTTATGATTTGCTTATTAAAACAGGCTCATGCTCTCACTCAAGCCTTGAATTCAGTTTGAGAGAATGCAATTTAGAATATACAGATACTGGCCCTGAGCTCCACGAGAGTTATTAAAGGGTGGGTTGTCAGAAACAAGAGTGATTGTAACCATTTGGCCCAGAGTCAGAAGACTCGGGGGTCTATAGGTTTATAAAATGTGATGGAGGAAGTAAAAACATAGAAGGAACTTCAGAGATCACAGTTATAGTTCAACGACCTCTTTGTACAAAAGAGGAAAGTGAGACACAGAAAAGTGATGTGACTTGTCAATTTCAAGAAACCAATGAGCAACCCAGCCAAGGCTAGAAGCTGAGCTCACTGTCTCCGACACGGTTGTTCTCTCATTCCAGCACCTGGGCTCCCCCGTGGAGAGGACCTCCACTGCTGCTGGAATGAGAGGAAGATCCAAGTTGCTGCATCAATCAGGAGCCAGACTGTGCCTCATATATTGGCGGAAAGACACTGCACATCGTTTCCTTGTCCCGATGCTATGGAGAATAATTCAACCACCTTTTCCATCATTAGCTGCTGTTCAGACCAGCTGAGAAATTCTCACACTGATTTATTAGTCTCTACTGGGCTGTGCTCCACATAATTTTCAAGCAAAGGAGGGAAAAGATTTCCATCAGCCAGGAGGTGGTGTGAAGTACAGAGGTTAAAACAACACCTCCCCTGAATAATACATTTAAAAAATCACCCAAAGCATGTTACTCAATCTGGCACCCAGATTTAAAGATTGCCAGATGGCCGACCCAGGCCTCTGAGGAAGAAATATCACATTGCTCTTCCTTTCTTTTTCCTGTTTGCACTGATAATATCACAACTGAGTAGAGAACCACAGAACTGCAGCATTCAATGATGCCACTAATTAAAGGTAACATGCTCAGGCTGAATGCTCTCTCTATCCCTGAAGACAAAACAGCATTTGTCTACCATGTTCCCTCCAAAATAAGACCTAGCCGCACAATCGGCTCTTATGTGTCTTTTGGAGCAAAAATTAGTATGTGACCTGGTCTTACTTTACTCTAAGACTGGATTTTATCTAACATAATATAAGACCGGGTCTCATATTAATTTTTGCTCCAAAAGACACATTAGCTGATTGTCCCGCTAGGTCTCATTTTCAGGGAAACACGGTATGCAATACCAAATCCTCTAAGCATTTCTAAGAAAGCAAGAAAACTCAGGAAGAGACCACGAAAGAGGAACGGTTTCAAATTCCTCCCAGGACAAGCCTCTGGGACCCGAAGTGAATGGCATGATGAAGTTTAATCTACCAAGTCCACTATCTCACAAATCCAGGTGGATTTTCAACTTCAGCCCAGATCACCTTGACTTTTGTTTAGTTTCATCAATTCACGTGAAAAATTGTGTATCAGGCATGAGGTGCTCTGCTCTGTGTTGCCCTATATATGATGTGATGCCATTAGAAATCTGACCAAGCCGAGTCCCCACCACAACAAGTTCGTGACGGAGATAAACATATACGCAGCCAACAATCATGGCTAGTGCTGATGCAGGGCTTATAGTGTCATCCACTATTTTAACTGCTTTGCATATATTAATTCATTTAATCACACAACCTCCCTATAACGTTGGCTACATTTTTATTCTATCTTACAAATGTGGATATTGAAACTAGGTAATTTGCCAAGGGTCACTGTTACGGGTTGAATGTGTGGCCCCGTGCCCCCCCGCCAAACTAATATGGTTGAAGTTCCAATTCCCAGTACCTCAGAATGTGACCTTATTTGAAAATAGAGTCACTGCAGATATAATTAGGTAGAAATCATACTGGAGTAGGGTGGCCCCCTAATCCAATGTGACTGGTCTCCTTAAAAAAAAGGGAAATTTGGACACAATCACACAGACAGGGAGAACACTGTGTGGAGATGAAGACAGAGACTGGGGTGATACAGCAGAAGCCAAGGAACACCAAAGATTCCAGCACAGCCACCAGAAGTTGGGAGAGAGGCCTGGAACAGATTTCCACTCACAACCCTCAGAAGGAACCCGCCCTGCTGACACGTTGGTCTCGGACTTCTAGCCTGCAGACCTGGGGGGCAATATATTTGTACTTAAGGCACCCAGTCTGTGGGACTGTGTTCCGGCAGCCCTAGCAAATTCATACAGTCACCAAGCCAATAAACAGTGAACTCCAAGCTAAGCAGCCTGGTGCCCGAGTCTGCATTCTTAACCATTTCACTGACCTGCTTATACTTCTTAAAGCACTGAGTACACATCCCTACAAAGGAGATTGAGAGACACATAAGGGTTACATAAGCCAAATGGGTTCAAGAAGGGTTTTGAGCAACCTAATTAAACACATTCATTGACTAAGCATCTGTTGAGAACTTACAACTGCAGGGACTCAAAAACTGCAAGATGTATCACTGTTCTTACGGAACTTCATAATCTAGTTGGATGTATGAACAGCAAAACAAAAATGTGCTGAGTTAGGGAGGCGTTTCATCAGAACTGACGTGTCACTGAAATCTGGAAGCTCGTGTAGGAGCTAACAGGTTAATACTGCAGTGGAAGCGGGTTTTGAGCAAAGGAAGCAAAGTAGAGAATGTCACAGGATCATGAATCAGAGATGGCAAGGCAAGGAAGAGAAAGCCCAGATTTTGGATAAACTATGAGAGCCGGGGTCAATGCCCATTCTATCTCAGGTTCTTATGCCACAAACTTCTAGAGAGCAGCCATGGGTTACATAGAGCCTGCTAATTCTGGTGCTGGCCCAGATGGCCCCGTCACCATTTTGATTTATCATTTCTCATCTGTGTCCTCTCTTTCTGCCTGACTCCTTAGATCTAAATCTAAGCTTCTGATGACCACCTGACCCCTGTCGAGCTTTTCACCTCCTGCTTCAAGGGCTTCTGGGCTTTGTCTCTGGCTTTTTTTGAGGGAAACCATTTAGTTCTCTCTGGCTCCATATATCTGGCAACTAGGGACCTGGGTCAGCCAGGCCTGCCTAGATTAGGCAGTTAAAGAAGGGGAAAAGGCCTGGCCATCTGTCAGGATAAGGGGAGGGAGGTGAGTTGTTATGGACTAAATGTCCCCACCCCACTCCCAAATTCGTATGTTGGCATCCTCACCTCTCAGTACTTCAGAATGTGGAGATATGATCTTTCAAGAGGTAATTAAGCTAAAATGAGGTCATTAGGGTGGGCCCTAACCCACACACAGACACAGATCCTCTCCCTGATGTAGACACATTCAGAGAAAAGACCCTGTGAGGAACGAGGGAGAACACAGCCATCTACAAGCCGAGGAGACGGGCCTCAGGAGAACCCAACCCTGTTGACAACTTGCTCTTGGAGGTCCAGCCTCCAGAACTGTGAGAAAATAAATTTCTGTTGTTTAAACCACCCCATCTGTGGTACTTTGTTATGGCAGCCCTAGCAAACTAATACCCGGGTGATAAAGGGAAAAGGAAAGAAAGACATTTGTCAGTGAACCCTCATTATCTCCAGTGCAGCTCAAGACCAAGAGCCTGGGCCTTCTGGGTGCCAGCTGTAGGACAAATCCTGCAGCCAATTAAGGCTCTGGGAAGTGGGAGGCTCATGAAGACATGAATTTTACATCACTGTCCCCGACTCTTGCTATAAAGACTGACTCAGACATTCCTTCGGGACTGTTGTCACAATAAGGTAAGGGGTGACTCCAGACACGTCACCCTTCCTTCCCCACAGGCATTCATTTTCTCGGAAGCTGTCATTTACCACATTATAGTTCAAGGCCTAAAATGCAATGCCTACTGAGAAGGTAAAATTCAGTAACATAAAAGTAACCCAGTTGATCAATCAACAGGGAAAGTGACAAGGCATTGGATGCAGGAAGCAAGAGTAGGGTTCACAACAGAGAGGGATGCAGTGTGTGTGCATGTGTGTGCACACATGTGTGTGTGCATGCATATGTATATGCATATTGGGAAATGCCTACAGGAACGGTGCCGGGAGACATAACAGTCGGACTTTTAAAAATTCTGCCTAGCACTGGCCTTATTTGCCTTGAACAGGGTCATTGTTTGGAAGTATTTTGGCCTTACACATAAACGCCGCTGGGCTTCCAAGGATGTATGCATGACGATTTCTTTTGTGACTTCATTATAAAGGCGCTTCCTTCCTAAGGAATGCATTCATCAAGGTGTCACGGTGTGCTTCCTGCCTTTGGCCTTGCTGCCAAAGCCCTTTCAAGCAAACCATGCACAGCTGCCACGCAGCGCGTGTTGCTTTGAGCACATGACTTAAATTAAACATCATTCAGTAAGTATGAGAAGCAGGCTGTCAAGGCATCAGGAGGAAAAGTGAAAAATTCAATTTGTCCTGATCCTTCCTTGACATAATCTGCATGTTCTGAGCTATTGGGATGTGACTAGAGTGAAACCCTTCCCCAAAAGAGGGACCGTGTCTTATTCTTTTAGAATATCCCGTAGCACCGAGCCGGGGACCTAGTAGCACTCAGAAAATGCACACTGCAGAACTCCTTACATTATCACCCTATAGTTGTTGTCTTGCACGTGAAACCTCATTTGGAAATAAATAACAAGCACCTCTTCTAGATTTAATACTAAACAGTTTTTGGCACTGATTTACTCAATTTGCTGGTTACCTTTTGCCTATTTATTGCAACTTTATTTTCACCTAAGTAAGTGTGTGGAACAATACTAGCCTGCCACCAGCATTAATTTACCCTAGATTTACGAAATGGGGCTTTTTATTCAACTTGAAAGGAATAATAATAGCAATTAGCACTTGGACAATGCTTTATAGTTTACAAAAGGCTTTCACATGCTTTATCTTATTTAGAGCAAGGCAGGTATTTGTTCGCGTCCTGGGTTGATTTCCCTTTGCAGGACCCACTCTTCCTGGGTAATTCCGGGAAATTCTTACTCCCCTTTTCTGATCAGGTGATGCTGGTGAGGCTGCCAATTACAGCCAGGGTCCCTCACCCTAGACACAGAGGTGGGCATGTGACCCAGGTCCAGACAACCATAGCACTCCCATTCCTCTGACAATAATGATCAGAAGGATGGAACGGTAGGCTAACCAAAATTCTTCCCCAGGAGTTTTTCAATTTAGATCTGGAGGAGAAGATTACTTGTTTTCTGAGTCATGGATCTGAAAGGATATTATCTAGGGGCTATCAGTGGTCTTCCTCTCTACATGTAGTTGGACTGTCAATAGTAGGAGAATAAATCCAACACAGAGAAAAGGAAGCAGAGCTACGGTGGTGTGGGGGAGGGGGAGAGGGAGAGGGAGAAGGGAAGACAGAGAGAACCTCATTTGGATCACTAGCCACTCCTCCTCTGAAGTGCCTGGTTATGTGAGCCAATAAATTCTCTTTTCTCTTAAGCCAATGTGTGTTATGCTTCTGTGATTTGGAACCCAAAGCCTGACCGATAGATTTTACAAAATTAGACTGATTTTTGAAGCTGAAGAAACCAAACTGTTTTCCTATTGCCCATACATATTTTCTTCCCTTCCCCTGTGTCCCATTCACATCAGGCTTGGTCATGCGACTTGCTTTCGTCAATAAAATAAGCATAGCCATGGACATGGACATGAGCAAAAAAATAAACCTTTTGGTTGTTAGGCTTGAGAAGTCGTAGTGTCATTGTAGTAGAGCCTTACTGAAAATCTTGCCTATCCTGACAGATATACCTATTACATGCTACAGCCCACATATCAATCTGGGTTGTTTGATTCCAAATTCTACAGTCCTTATTTACACCATGCCAGGCTGTTTCTAGCAAACCTAAACCCTCCAAGTTTTCCAGCAAGCATCCTGAAAAATAAAAGCTGTATCATCAAAAACAAACAAAACGAAAACAAAAAAGGCATGGTATCATGGCAAACCTGAGGTAGCACCAGAATGACTGATACAAACAATGACAATAATAAAAACAGCTAACGTTAACGTCCGCAAAAAGTTCACCTAAATGAGGGTGGGGACCTAGAACGTCTTGCTCACTGTTACATCCTCAGAAGTTAGTATGGAGCCTGGCACACTGGAAAGCTCAGGAAGTATACGTTCAACGTTAAAGGGAATAGTTACTATTTGCAGACGTTCTGCTAAATGTTTTACCACACTCTCCTTTGTATTCATTTACTCAACAGAAACGTATTGTCCACCTCCTATGTGCCAGGCCCAGGTGTAAGTACTGAGGATCACGGGGACAACAGAATGGGTCCCTGCTCTCACGCCACTTAGAGTCCACAGCAGGGTTTCTGACCTTGGCAACACATATTGATATTTTGGGCCAGGTAGGTTTTGTTGTGGGGAGTCTCTCCTGAGCATTTTAGGTGTTTATGGTAGCAGTATTCCTGACTTCTATCCCTTCCTCCCAGTGCGACAATCAAAAATATCTTCGGACAATGCCAAATGTCCCCTGGGAGGCAAAATCACCCCAGCTGGAGAACTACTGGGCTAGTGATAGGAGACAGACAAGCAGGCTATTGATTTGAAATATGTCAGGTGTAAAAGTGCCATTAGTAAACACAAAGCTGGGTAAAGGAATAGAGGGTGGCCTGAAGGGAGCTGCTTTTTTACACTGATTGGTCAGGGAAGCCCTCTGTTCTAATATTGACACATTGAACATTGACGAGAACTGAATGGAGTAAGTACTAGCTAGCCCCACGACTGCTTGGAGGAAGCATTTTTCTCCAAGAGGGAACAGTTAGAGCAAGCGCTGTGAGGGTGAAGTGTGCTTGTCTGGAAGGAAAGAGAAAAGGCCAGAAGGTTGGAGCAGAGTGACTGAGGGGAAGTGTGGCAGGAAATGTGGTCACGAAAGGAGGCGGACAGTGTGAATGGTCTTGCAGGCCACAGCAAGGACTCCGGTTTCATTCAGTGGAATAGGAAGCCACTGGAAAGTTCCAGCAGAGAAGCGCCAGGGTCTGACTTATACTTTTAAATAATTACTCTGGCTGCTACCCGGAAAACAGAATAAGAGAGACAATGATAGAAATAAGCAGATGAGTTAGGCGGTTATGTTGCTATTCTAGATAAGAGACAGCTTTGCCTGGAGGAGAGTGGGGAGACATTGATGGATTCTACATATACTGTAAAGGGAGAGTTGACTGGATTTGATATGTTGGATGTGGACAAAGAGGGAAGGAGTCGATAATCAGGTGTACTATTACTAATATTCTCATTTTACAGATGAGGAAACCAAAGTGCAGAGTATAAGTAGCTTTTGCAAGGCCACATAGCTAGTAAACAGTAGAGCCAGGCTTCCACCCAGACACTGATTCCAGAGCTGACACTCTTAATCTCCACATTATATTGCCAATCACAGTCCTGGCAGTGTAGGTGTTGGAGAGAAGCAAACTGAGGAGCTTTGGTCACCCATTTTCCTCCTACATAGCACTCTATCACTCTCTTTCAGGTTCCAAGACATCCAATACATGCCTATATAGCCATAATATGAAAACAAGTAAACAAGAAAATGGTAGACCTGACCCTTCTCAGTGCTAGCTCTTCTCAGATCCATTTTGATGCAAAAGTCATAGATATTTAATTCTCACAAGACAGCTTTAAAAATTCCAAATCACCAAGTAAACTTGTTTGAAATATAAATGTACACCAAATATCATTAACAACAAAGCCCACCTTAAGGCTATATATTGTTCTAGTAAAAGGAATTCAGGTTTGTTAGACTTTTAAACTGTGTATCATCTGAGATACGAAGACAAACTTTTAAAAACAATTTTTGAGCACTGTTTAAAGGTATGTGTTACTTAATCCAGTTCTGCATAAAATTTCTCCAAATTTCTCCCTTTATAAGACACATTTGAGGTTCCTTACATGATAAAAAAGATAAAAGCCATTTGTCAATAAGAAATACTTGTTTTTGCTGCGGCAAAAAAAAAAAAAAAGACTGAAATAAGAGATATCACTTCATACCTGTCAGAATGACTGTCATCAATAAATCAACAAACAAGTACTAGTGAAGATGTGGAGAAAAGGGAACCCGTGTGCATTGTTGGTGGGATTGTAAATTGGTACAACCACTACGGAAAACAGTATGGAGGCTCCTCAAAACAATTAAAAATAGAACTACCATACGACCCAGCAATTCCACTTCTGGGTATTTATTGAAAGAAACCCAAATCACTAATTCAAAAAGACATATGCACCCCTATGTTCATTGCAGCACTATTTACAATAGCCAAGATATGAAAGCATCTAAGTGCCCATAATAGATAAATGGATAAAGAAGCAGTGGTTCATATATACAATGGAATATTACTCAACCATAAAAAATGAAATTTTGCCATTTGTGCAACATAGATAGACCTAGAGGGAATTATGCTAGGTGACATAAGTCAGGCAGAGAAAGACAAATACGATATGATTTAACTTATATGTAGAACCCAAAAAAACACAATAAATGAACAAACAAAACAAACAAAGTCAAAGACACAGATAACATTTTGATGGTTGCCACAGGGTGGGGGGAGGGATGAATGACAAAGGGCAAGGGATTAAGAAGTATAAACCACCAGTCATAAGAACAGTCACAGGGATATAAAGTACAGCATAGGGAATTATAGCCATTAAATTATAATAACTATGGTGTCAGATGGGCACTAGACTTACCAGGGTGATCACAATGTCTAATCACTATGTTGTACACCTGAAATTAATATAATATTTCATGTCAACTGTAAATGAAAGATAAAAAAGTATTTAAAAAATGACTGAAATAATACATAGAAACAACACAGCAAAACACTAAAATGCAAGCATCTGCTAGCAAATATTATTGGCAATGCAGAGAAAACATTATTAATGATTTTAAGAAAAAAACATGCTATGTAGAAGGTTTGCTACATACATTCGTATTCCATACAGATGTTCCTAACATAAGTTATGTTACATTCGAGATTGTGTTTGAAGAACAGATACTAGAACAACTGCTTTTCTGAGGGCCGACTGAAGGAAGGATGTACTGGAGAAGATTCATGATCTTTAACAATATCAATGTTTCATGGGAAAACTGTGTACCTGCAACCACTGATACACAGTTACTTTGGTGGGAATTTCTAAAATGCACATAAATAGAACGTTTCAGAGATAGGTCTGCAAGTGAAACTCAGTCACAGCATCATACATCAGCAAGTTATTACTGACAAGTAGCTTACCTTAAAATGGCATTATGGGATGGCATCAATCTGGATTTTATTTGTTTTACAAAAGGCCTTAAAGAGATAGTAGACTATTTGCAACTTTGTAATAACATAGGACTGTCCTTGAAAATCTTCACAGCAATGAGCCTTTACTGGTTATTTCACAGCAAAGTACTTAGAAGAGCTGCCTCACTTACAAATGAATCATGAAATTTTCTCGTTAAAGGTAAGAGTTGTAATTTGCTAAAATTTTCTATGATGACAAGTAGCTGTCAGAATTACTCTCCCTAGCAGTCATTTTTGAAAAAATAAACTTAATTTTCCCTTCCAAAGTAAGGATGACTTTTGGTAATGAATGAGAGATGAACTATTTTTCAAAAGAGACTTATGCTATGGCAAGAATGTTTTGAAAATGGTTGTTTGAAATATTTCATTGTTACATGATTTTGTTTCTGAAAAATGGCATAAAAAGTCTTATATCTGCAAAACTTTAAAAACTTGGGAACATTTTTTTTAAAAAAACCTACCAAAAGAAGAATTTCAGTAATTTTAAACCCATTTCTTAAAAATGTAAAAATGCAACAAAACCTTCTGATTAGTTTCATTCTGATTGACATCAGAAAAATGGAATGTTCTAACTGAATTTCATGTATTGCATAATGGTAGCTCAGTTTGAAAAATGATTATTGTGATTTAGCTCAACTCATTTTGCTTTTATTCCATTTGAATTCACATTTTTGTATGTTTTCAATCCAGCAGCAACAGCCCTCATAACTAAGTATCAAAATAAATTTAACATAGAACCAGACCTTTAAATTACATTATCACCAAATATTAAATCAATATTTTAAATCACATAACTCTATAGGCTTTTATGTGCCATTAGTGAAATATAAAATATTGTTGATTTTCATCCTTATTTCATCTTTTCCTCCTGTTTCAATCATTTTATTTCTTGTTACTACATTATTCCAGACTAAGACTTTTAGTTCAAGAGTAAATATGAGTTTATTTACTTTTGCTTTTTAAAAAGCATGTTTTTGAATAATTTACATAAAATGAAACATACTCATTTTAAGTGTAAATTTTAATGTGTTTTAATAAATTTTATATATATATATGAGTGTGTGTATATATGTATCTACCAGCACAATCAAGATATAGAAAATATTCATCACCCCCAAATTTCCTTCATGCCTCTTTAGAGCTAATCCTGCCCTCCTTTCATCCCACCTACCACCACCAGACTCAGACAACCATCGATCTGCTTTCTGTCACTACAGATTAGTTCTGCCTGTTTTAAAATTTCCTATGAATACCTCTATGTGCTCTTTTGTATCTGGCTTCATTCACTCAGCATAATGTCTTTGAGATTAATCCCCAGTTATGTGCATAAGTGGTTTATTCATTTTTATTGCTTAAAAGTAATATTGTATTGGATATACAATTGGTTTGTCCTTTTACCTATTGATGGGCATTTGGGTTGTTTCCAGGTTTTCATATACAAATCTTTGTGTAAATAGATATTTTCATTTCTCTTAGGTAAATGCCAACGAGTGAATTGCTGGGTCAAGCAGGTTTAACTGTATGAGAAACTGTCCAATTGTTATTGAAAGTTCTTGTGTCATTTTACATTCCCATCAATAATGTTCAAGGGCCCACTGGCTTTCTTGTCAGCCTTTTAAGTTTTTGTTATTTGTGGGTGTATAGCAGTATGATATCATTTTAACTTTAGAGTATGTTTATAATGTACAAAATGTGTGAGTACACTAGTACACATGTCATTTTCAAAATGAATCAGTATGTTGATGGGATAGCTGAAAATGTTTGCCAATCTACACAACCAGAGCCTTGCAGATACATATTCACAGTAAAGACCAGGTCCCTGCCCTAAGTGCTGGCCATTCCAAAGCCTAGAAAGTTGCTTTTTTAGACATTATGCTATGGAGGTTTTGAGGTTTAAAATGTTGTATTTTTAAGAAGCACTTAGGGAGGAGAGAGAACAATTTCCTGCTTTCTGTTCTAAGTTTGGAACCTGTTAGCAGAGGCTGCCTGTCCATTGGGGCAGAGAGCAGACTGGGCCACGTGTTTCTGCTCGAGTAGTGTACCGCCCGTGGTGCCAGCTTTGGTTTTCCTCGTGATTGAAGTTCATCTGCACAGAGGGTGACCCTAAAGAAAAACACGTTTCCCCTTCCAGCATTGCCCCAGGAGGCGGCTGGGGTCCAGCAGTTTCTTGGGCACTTTACTTGCCATTCACTCTAACGTGTAGGGATACTCATCTGTCATTTCACGGCTTGTTGGCAGAAAAGCAGCAGTGCAAATGCCAAGAAGCCTCAGCAGTAAGTCCGTTTCACGCAGGTCAGATTCCCAGTAATATACACAGTGTGAGGGTTTAATCAGAGAATCGTGTAGTATTGCTGCTTCTGCCTCAGAGCAGCAGACTTTTTTTTTTTTTTTTTTTTTTTTTGCTTTACCAGAAAGCCCTTTTCAGATAGCTATTAGGTTGTTGAATGAGGAACTGCACAAAAGAAACGCCGGCTCCTTGTGGTCTTTCAGATCATTAAAAAGTAACCCAGGTGACAAAACCAGTTATCATTTCCTCGGCTACAGTAGATGAAAAGAGCAAGATTGGACACCAATCTGAGGCTACATGATGGCCAAACCATCAGCCCAGAGCAAAAAAGGGTTTATCAATTCTGTGGAAAATAGGCAAAGTGATTACTTCGTATTGTGTAGGTACGCCAACCTGTTGATTTGACTGAATTTTTTGCTCTTTAGACATTGGTCTGGTCTTGAAGAGTCTCACACAGCCAAACGCCGATCTTTGATTATTTTTTTTTCTTTCTTGTGAGACTTCCTATGGGGTGAAACTCTTGAGCTACCTGAAACTGGCTAGATAAAGTAAAGTTGGGCTCAGGAGGGGGAGAATGTCAAGCAAAATCACTGCTAGGCTTGAAGGGACTTCTAAGACACCAACACATTATTAGCAATGATTAGTAATCAACAGTCTGAACGCTTTTTCATTTCATTCCCTGGTAGAGCTCAAATGATACCTTTCTTATTTAGGCGAATTTAAATTACAGTCTGTCCCAACATCCCTGCTCTGCTTGCCAAGAAAATATGTGGCCTAATCACAATTCTCTTAAAATGTATAGCTGCCAGGGCAGAAAAATGTTTTAGGTCAACAAGTACTTTCTGCAAACATGCTTCTTGTCTCTTTAAATGCCCAGAATCAAACTGGCCCTTTGAAAGGGGCTGACAACAGCTACAAACAATGGGGGCTGTGAGAGGTGAAGAAAGGAACAAGAAAGTGAGAGGCTATGAGTAGATTTCAGAAGTTGCAAGGTGAGCTAAGGAGTTGCTTGAATTATGGTTTACATATCGAGATGACAGATACGGCCATGTTGGAAATAAGGACTACTTCCCATGGCAGAGGAAACATAGGTACCTGTGGATTCGGGCAAGCCCCTTAACTTCTCTAAGTCCCCTCCGTAAACTGAGGAAATTGGACATCAGTTTCAAAAATGTTTTTTTGGCCTCTAGACCCTTTTTCAAATGAAAGTTGATCAGAATCCCAATAAGTAAAACAGATAAAAGGGGTGTTGCTATCTTAACAATCACGGAAAAAAAACCATAATGAGATATCGCTTCATGCCTATCAGGATGACTATTTCTAAAAAATAGCAAAAAGATAACAATTATTGGGGAAGATGTGGAGAAATTGGAATCCTTATACACTGTGGGAATACAGAATGGTACAGCTGCTATGGAAAATATTGTGGAGTTCCCACAAAAAATTAAAAAAAAAACTATCATAGGATCCAACAACTCCACTTCTAAGTGGAGTTGAAAGCAGAAGAATTGAAAACAGGATCTTGAAGAAATATCAGCACACACATGTTCATAGCAGCATTATTCACAATAACTAAGACATTGAAACAACCCAAATGTCCATCAATAGATGAATGGATAAAGAAAATGTGGTATATACCGTGTTTCCCCCCAAATAAGACCTAGCCGGACCATCAGCTCTAATGCATCTTTTGGAACAAAAATTAATATAAGACCCAGTATTATATTATATTGTATTATATTATATTATATTATATTATACCCAGTCTTATGTTATATTAAAATAAGACTGGGTCTTATGTTAATTTTTGCTCCCAAAAAACCCACAAAACACATTAGAGCTGATGGTCCTGCTAGGTTTTATTTTCAGGGAAACGTGATTATTCAGATTACATACAACAGATTATTCAGCCTTAAAAAAAGGCAATCCTGCCATTTGCAACATGAATGAACCTAAAGGACACAATGCTAAATGAAATAAGCCAATTACAGAAGGATAAATACTGCATGATTCCACTTATATGAAGTATCCAAATAGACTCATAGAAATGGAGAACAGAGTGGTGGTTGCCAGGGTTAGAGGAATGGGAAATAGAAAATTGTTTTTCAGTGAGTATAAAGTTTCTGTTATGCAAGGTGAATAAGCTCTAGAGATCTTCTACATAACACAGCATCTATAGTAAACAATGAGGTTTTGTGTACTTTAAAATATGTTAAGAGTATATATGTCATGCTAAGTGTTCATCAAAACAAAAAAACAAAAAAAAAACCAAAAAGCATACAAACGGAAATGTAAGAACACAAAGAAATTTTTGGAGGTGATGGATATGTTTAATGCCGTGGTAGTGGTGATGTTATTATGGGTGCATTCATATGTACAAACTCTTCAAGATGTAAATATTAACTGTTTGCAACTCTATATATCATATACCTCAATAAAGCTAAGAATAAAAGGGTGGAAGATTTTCCTGGATTATTCTGGTGGGCCCAATATAATCACAAAGGAGGAAGGCAGGTAAGAGGAAGAGGAGACATGATGATGAAAACAGAAGTCAGAATGATGTAGCCACTAGCCAAGTAATGTGGGCAGCCTCCAGAGGCTAAAACAAATTATCTCCTAGAGCCTCCAGAAAGGACACAGTTCTGTGACGCCTTGATTTTTAATTCCATAACACCAATTTCAGATTTCTTACCTCCCAACTGTAACGTAATAAATTTGTGTTAAGCCACTACATTTGTGTTTGTTACAGCAGCCATAGGAAACTACTACACTTGTCAAGGTCACATGGCCGGTCAGCCATTAGGCTGCGGATAAGGAATACAACTTCACACTATTTGAACCTGCATTTTCAATTTGAATCCTGGCAAAGGTATTTAGGGCCTACCCTACAAGGAAGTGAGTGCTGAGTGAGAAGAGGCATGGATATTCCCTCCCAAGTTGTCTTCTTGCCTTGTCAATCATTACTCCAGCTACTAAAAGGGTTCTCATTTTCTGGATCAGGTTTTGTGGCATTTTGCACAAACTACTTTAAATTGCTCCTCTGTTAAGTGTGTTATTAACTGATTTTTGCCAATGGAGGAAAATTTCCTTCTTACATGGCAGACCTGTCTGTCTGTTTCAATGCTTCATGATAGATTTCTAAAGAAGAGTAAGATGGCGTTTCTCCTGGCTCCTGGATGAACCATCTACATGCGTAGGTGCTCCAGCATTTAGTCAAACACATGAGGTGTGACCAAACAATACAGTGAATGTTTGAATAAAAAAATGTACTGTGTTTCCCTGAAAATAAGATCTAGCCGGACAATCAGCATTAGTGCATTTTTTGGAGCAAGAATTAATATAAGACCGGGTCTTATTTTACTATAAGACTGGGTATAATATAAAAGCGAGTCTTATACTAATTTTTGCTGCAAAAGATGCATTAGGGGTGATTGTCCAGCTAGGTCTTATTTTCAGGGAAACACGGTATTACAGTAAAAGACACATTGCTATTATTCCCATTCAAAATACTCCCCCTCACTTCAAACACACTTATCCCATCATTCTTGCCCCTTTAAGAAACAGTTCTAGGAGACCTCTCTCATCAATGTCTTTAGTTGTGCTGTCGTAGCTGCCTCTGTGTCCTGAATCATTTTGACTTTGGGGAAGAGCCAAAAATTGCACGGGGCCAGATCCGGTGAGTAAGCTGGATGAGGACACACCATAATGTTTTTCATTTGACAGAAATTGCCATATACCAGAAGTGATGTGTGACAGGGAGCGTTGTCATGATGGAGGATGATTTACAGCACACTTTAAAACACACCTTCTCTCAACCGTAGCTCACACCTGACTGCACCGAACAAGTTGAAACTTGTCACACAATTACTAAGGTTTGATGCGCCAGTTCCTGTATTGAAGATCCCTGCCTTTCCAGTTGGATGGCTCTCAGCAGCAGCATTCATCATATGTTGTGATCACAACAGAAAGGCTCCGTGTCACACATCGCTTCTGGTATAAGGCAATTTCTGTCAAATAAAAACATTAGGATCAAACTGGCAACCTTGGTGTTATCAGCACCATGCTCTAAGCAACTGAGCTATCTGGCCACCCCTATAGGTAAATGTTTTGAATCGATTCAGGACGTCAAGGCAGCCACGACAGCACAACTAAAGACACTCATGAAAGAGGACTTCCAGCACTGCTTCAGAAAGCGGCAAGAATGATGGGATAAGTGTGTTTGAAGTGAAGGGGAGTGTGTTGAGGGGGATTAATGGCAATATGCCTTAATTTAAATAGTCACCGTATTTTTTTTAATTACACCTCATATTTACCTCTTCACCTGCTAAGGAACCACTAGCCCCTGCTTACCTGCATGTTCCAGAAGGGGGTGGCAGTGAGGACTTGTGTGTCACAAACTGTGTCCCCTCTGGATGACCTAACTTTTCCAAAGTTCTTTATTTGTTACATGAGGATATCTGTTCCAAGCACGACACAGATGCTTCCTGAAGATCTATGAGTTTATAGATGTGGAAATGCATTCTATACTGTAAAACTTCACCTATGGAAAATGCTTATTATGGTTTCCTTAACAGATTATTGCCACCTTTTAACTGCATTGTCAATATAAAAATGAAGTGTTGATGGGCTAGATGGAATTTTCTGACTCACACACTCGGTGCCTGTGGAAGGGTAAGAAGAAGTAGAAGTTAGCTATTGGAGTTACTAAAGAAGCTGGACAAAAACCCTAGCTCAAAGAGGTGAGATCAGAATGAATTCATATTAGAAAACTCCAAAGGTTATGCTCTTTCTAGTGTCCAAGAATAAAAATTGGCCTTCAAAGCATTTGTACAGAGATTATCAACACATTTAAAGTGAAGAATCCCACAAGAACCTACGGGGTTTGCCTTTATTGCCTTGTTGGCAATAAGAGGTGAAAAAAGAAAAGAAAATATTAGCGTTTCTTGTCATCCTTCAGCATTCCATTCAACGTGCACCTCTTCTCTGAGGGCTTCCCTAAGCAGCCCAGCTGATGGGAACTGTTCCCTGTGGTTGTACTTCTCATCTCTGCTATTCATATGCACGGGGCACTCATTGTCTTGTGTCAAGTTTCACCTGCTTGAAACCCAACTGGACTGTAAACTACTCCAGGGAAGAGATCCTGTCTTATATCTGCTCTGTGTCCTCACAGGGCTTAGAATAATAGTACAGAACACATCAGATCAGGTGACGTACTCAGTTTCTAGAAAGTTTTTGCTCACACCTAAAACACATAACAAATTGCCCTGTGGCCTTGCCCAGCTTTTAGCATCATCCTACTGGCTCCATCAATTCAACTCTTTTCCTTGATTGACTAGTGTTATCTTTATTCTCCATCAGCTTCCTGTCTGTAGCCCAGAGTTAGGATCCTAAACCTTGAACTTGTAGTACTTCCTGTGGCATACTATATAGATCCTTCTTTCAGGACCAAGGCACTTGTTCTCCCAGCTGCTGGGAATGTTGGCAGATAATGGCTCTCAGCTGAGTCTTAGTCTAGAAACTTTCCTCAGCCCAAGAGCGCCATCTTACCAAAGTCACAACCCTTCCTGAGGGAGCATACATCAAAAAATGTGGAATATAAAGACACCTGCTTCAAGGTTGTTCAAATCATAAGGGCCCCCCAGCTCAAGAATTCCCTGCGGGATTTACTAAGTCCTTTATTACAACTATATGGTAGCTTAACTTTTCCCTCTGCCCAATTCTATCCGGCTTCCTTCACTTCCCCAAAGGTCAGGTTCCTGAGAGCCCTCTGCAATAAACTTCCTGCACGCAAATCTGTGTTTCCTAGGGAACTTGCTCTATGACAGAACTTACACATTAATAAGGGAAGGATAAACAATGCCCACAGCTAGAGGGACTGGGGAGTGCTGCCTCACCTAACGTTAGCCGGTCCAGTCTGGCCATGGCTACCAATACCTGGCAGTGAACACAGCCATCAGCCTGGTTGTCATATGCCAGAAAAGTGAAGTTTGGCCACCTGAGTCCTCTCCATCAGTGCTGCCCACTAGAACTTTCTGCAGTGATGGACATGTTCTGTATCTGCACTGTCCAGTATGATAGCCATTAGCCACTTGTGGATACTAAGAACTTGACATGTGGCTGGTATGACTAAGAAATTGACTGCTTTAATATATGATTTATAGTTCAACATAAATAGCCACATGTGTCTAATGGCTTTCATATTGGACAGATCAGCGCTAGATTAGGAATCCAGCAGGTCCAGAAAAGCAGTGTCACAATAGCTCCAATTCCACCTGCCTTTACTTCTGCCATGACCCAGAAGGACTTGGTCTGATGCCCTAAAAATCATCCTAATGAGGAATATATAGGAACCACGTGTGAGGACGGCCTAATTATTAAGTAGCCTCAAAATGATTGTGAACACTGTTAAATCCAAGTGCCAGAGAGCTTAGCTGTAAGTTTCAGTTGATTACAATACATAAATCTACGCAGGACTGCTCACCCTCCTAGTCTTTCGTTCTCCTGGCCCTTCAGTTTATCATGTAGATGGAGAGATAGGACATGTATTTGTGTACAATTTTAAATTAAGGAATACCCCCCTCCTTGACTGTATATGTGTATGGATTTGATTAATGCCTTTTTCTCTTCCATTTGGTCTGTTCATAAACAAGAAAGGAATAAAGAGCAAGAGATAGCTGGCATTTTGATGTGGGCTGGCTCACAGTTTGGAAACCCATGGAAGACCTTTAGTTCTGCCTTGTTCCTTGAACAAGGATGATCTCTTACTACTGACTTAGAAATGTCACATGGAGCCCAGGGTGACAGCACGGGGCTGCACCTGGGAGAGTTTTTCCCCACCACCCTGCAAAAAAATGACCGAACATGCATGCCCTCCAGACAAGGAATCATTCACATCACCTTGCCATCTGAGGGTCGGCCCTCACAAAATCAGGCTGAGCCATTGAATGCAACTGAAATTGAATTCAACGCAATTTGAAACTATTCTGTTTACTTAGAGCCTAGAAGCCTGGAGTGAGAAGAAGAATCCAGGGACAGGCGATGGTTGTTAAATTTGTACATTTTTCTTTCTTGTTGCAATTTTATCTTTTCTGAGCAATTTAATGAAGACTCCAGAGGAAAGAATTAAATGTCTGCTGGTTCAATTACCAAATAATGAAAAGGTCGAAAGGAGCACCATGCACTGTATGCTGAGCTGCTATAAAAGCCTATTCTTAGAGTGAATATCTTTTGTGTGCTGTTCACACTCACATTTTGCCACCCACAAATAGTACAGAAGAGTGTCACTGTAAGAAGCAGAAACCAAGAGCTGGCACAGATAGTCCTGAGCCAGGGTGAAAGGGCCTTAGCCCACGGGGAGCATCTCATGACACCCACAGCAGAAGCGAGGGACATGACAGAGGCCACAATTTGCATCAAGAGGGACAAGCCGTCATCAAGTGCAGATTTTGAGAAGATTCTAATCATCCTTAGTCCTGAATGCATTTTTAACTAGCCTGTCTTTGGGGCTACACCCAGGGCAGTTTTTCCGGGAAAAATGGTCTTGCTGGGAAGAATTTCAAGGACTCCTTGTAGTCCGCACAGCATCTGGAAAGCTACCCCTGACCTCAACCTGCCCCAGCTGCACACAGGAAAGAAAGATTACAGCAATAACACATCCTCTACAGAAACTAAAACCAAAGATAAAATAACACTATGGTGCTTTGGAATTCATTAGAACGTTGGTTTTGAAATTTCAAAAATCAAGTCCCTCTGGAAATACTACGAGAAAAGAGGCAGTTAAGTATAGACTCTTCTCACCTCAATGCCCATAGTGACAGTTTCCCAGCCCATGCTGGGGTCTCCCAATACCTTTTAACCGGTAACATCAAAGTGTTAGCTTCTTTTTCACCTTAAAATAGGTTCTTCTTTGGTTATATAAGAAAACAGTCTCATTTGTAGGAAGTATACACTGAAGTGTTTAAGAATAAAGGGTTCTGATATATAACTGACTCAGAAAAAAAAGTGTGTATATCTCTATCTCTATCTCCAAATATGCAAATATCCACACACATTTGTGTATACATATTTGTGTGTGTGTGTGTGTGTGTGTGTGTGTGTGGTGAGAGAGGAGCAAGAGTAAATTATAAAGCAAATGGAGGTAATATGTGAACAACAGGTGAATCCAGGTAAAGAGAATTGGGGTAGATTGAACTAATTTTTTTTACAACTTAGCTGTGAATTTGAAATCATTTCCAAGTTTTAAATAGTTTAAGAAGTTTTAAATACTTTTAAAAGTTTTAAATGTCTGACTTATTTTGCTTAGCATAATACTCTCAAGATCCATCCATGTTGTCACAAGTGGCGGTATTTCATCCTTTTTATGGCTGAGTAGTATTCCATTGAGACAGAAAAAGTCAAGAACCATGACTTCACTCAGGCGGAAAACTGAAAACAACAAAGAAACAAAACAAACACACAAAGAAACAAAAACTCATAGACACAGACAATAGTTTAGTGGTTCAGATGGGGTAAAAGGGATCACATACATGTGGATGGAAGGAGAACTGACTCTGGGTGGTGAACACACAATGTGCGATATAGATGATGTATTGTAGAAATGTGCACTTGAAACCTATATGTTATAATTTTACTAACCATTGTTACCCCAATAAATTTAATTAGAAAAAAAGAAAACAAAGTTTTAAATGTTAAGTTCATTCCCTTTTCTTCTTCTCTGTGCTGGCTTCCTGCTAGAGGCCTTTATAATGACACAGCAGCAACACTCTGGGTAAAAATGTCTATGAGGGTAGCCCTGCTCTGTGAGAAGGCAACAATCCTGCTGCTGTGTTCAATCAGGATGAGAATTCTCTTGGAGAAACGAATCACAGAGACAGTTCTAGAACGGCTCCTCCCATAGTGTGCTGGTGATTACTGAGTTTTTGCTGGGGATGGAGACAGGATTATGGCTAGGGAATGCAAGAACATTCTAGCTAATTTCTTCCTCTCTTCCCTAAAAAATTTTTACAAGCAAGGGTATTAGTTTTTAAGGTTTTTTTTTTGTTTTTGTTTTTTGTTTTTTGTGGGTTTTTTTTTAAGGAGGTCACAGCTCAAAGTGGTCCATGCGGGGATTGAACCAGCAACCTTGGTGTTAGTGGTAACACACTCTAACCAACTGAGCTGATTAGCTGCCTTAGATTGTTAAGTTTTTAAAAATAACTACCTAATGTGTCTCAACCTACCTTAAAACATATGAGAAAACAAACTATAGGAGACAAGAAAAATCCCTAATTTATTTATGCCAGTCATTTTTGGGGGGTGAGGATAGGTGTGTCTGATATAAGAGACAACAGGATCAATCTCTTATTAGAATAAAAGATCTTTGAATATAGAAATAACCTTCATCATCACTGTTTCTCATGTTCTCCAACAAACAGAATCATGGATGCAGCTGAATGTAGATAAGATTAATGAATGAGCAGCACCTGAGACAAAGGTCGACTGAATCTCTTCACCCTTCAGAACGCATTTTAAGATCTATTAAAATCTATGCATAGCCATTTTTATCTGTGGGATTCTCTGGAAGTTTTTATTCTCTTATTTTCTCTCTCTCTCTTTTTTTATTTAGAATGCCATATTTAAAGTGTATTAGGACCATAAAGAAAAAGGTGAGGTACAAACTGGGAGAAGATATTTTCCACACAAATAACTAAATAGAATTAATATCCAGATACAGAAATCATTTCTACAAATGAATTCAAATTAGAAAAACAATTCAAAAGAAAAATTGTGAAAAACTTGAACAGGTATTCCATAGAAGAGAAAGCAGAAGTCGCCAAAACACTTTGCAAAGATGCTCAAAGTCATTAGTAAGCAGAAATACAAATCAAAACCACAAATATCATGTCATAAACACCAGATTGGCAAAAATTCCAAAGCCTGACAATATAAAATGCTGAAAAAGTTGTAGAACAATGGTGTTCTCTTTATTTCTAGAGGGAGGAGAAATTGGTACAACCACTTTGGAAAACAATTTGACATTACAGGGCAGAATTGAAGGTATGCATGCCCCCTGACCCAACAATTCTACTGCTGGGTATATACTGAGAAACTCTAGTTAGGATGCAGTGGGGATTATGTCAAGCATATTCATAACAACCCTCTTATAATGGAAGCCATCCAAAGTCTGCCAACAGCACAGGGGACTAATAGCTTGAAGCATTTCATACCTCATAACACTATCTTATCACTGAGGATGAATAAAGAACAGTTGTATGCATCAACAAAATGACCATTGGGAACATAATGTTGGTTTTCAAAAAAGCAAATGGCAGAAGAACATATAGATTATGATTCCATTTTTGGACAGTTCATAAGGATTTGTTTTTAGGGATAGAAACATATGTAGTAAAACTACAAAGAATAACAAGAGAATGACGAACAAAAATTCAAGATGGTGGTTATCTCTGTTTAGAGCAGAAAGGAGAAATGATAAGAAAAAGACACATGGACCTTTCATGGAAATGCTAATAGCCTATTTCTTAAAAGAGGTAGTGGGCATATGTCATGTGGGGAGGCCTGTTGGGTCTCTGGTCCCGCTCCCCACATAAGAATGCAGTATATGTTGAGGCCAAAAAGGAACACCCATGGAGCCATAGATAGGGGAGTTATATCACTATAGTCTCGCTGGTGGCTGGGTTGGAGAAACAGGAAACAGTAGCCACACTATCCACAACCCTCTGCCGCTTACTAGCTCAGCCACCATTTTCTTGCTAGCCCCCATTTTTTTCTGCTCGCGTAGCCACGTGAGTTATATTAGTGGCCAATGGCTCACTGGTTACAGCTGATGGCCATCCAATCACAGTTGATGGCCATATGCTACCTGAGCCAGCACCTTTCCACATGTGACCGAGAGCCTGGAAACTGCTCTCCTGGCTCTGTCCCCACAGCACACATTCATTTTATTGTTATTCTTTACACTGTACACATTTAGCAAATACTCTTTTGTGTGGACCCAATACTTAATAACAATTAACAACGACTTTTAAGAATTGTTAAAGAAGCAAAAACCAAAAATTTTTATCCAAGACTCATTGGAAGAAGAAAAAAGAGTACAACAACATGCCAGCCAAGAGGCCCTGGCAGTGTTTCCTTCCAAGCACGCCTACTGGGCTACTTGTCTCAGTCCCTCTTTGCTCACTCAATCCAAAACCAACCATCACTCAGAGCTACCAGTGGTCCTGGATTGGAGGAAGGTTTCAGGTGTTCATCAGAAGCAGCAGCCAAGCTTTCCTCTCTCTCTGTGATGCTATCCCTTATTAAAATACAGGCCTCCTCCAGGTGTGAACGACAAGCACATCGGCCTGTTGCCATGTGTACATGCACACATCTCTGCGGCTTGGTTGGGTTATTATATATCACTGAAAGCCATGATTGTCCAACTCCTGACTGACTTATTCTCTAATATTTGTACACATTTCATAATGATAACAGAGTACTATATCGAAAGCAAAGCATCTCCGTGTCCTCCAATCAGAACATGAAATCTGAAAAAGCTTCTTGAAACACAGAGCCCTGTCTGTGCTCAACCATGTAGCAATAGCCCCTTAAACCAAAAGTCAAATTTAAAGTGAGTGGTGCAGCGAATCTCAGTACAGCACTTAAGAAAAAAATAAACCTGCCTCCAGGGAGGTCTGACCCTCACCTTTAGTAGTAGGTCATTGAAGATAAGAAAACATTTATTCTCCCTGGGCCCACCTGCAGCCCAGTGGATGGGGAGGAAGAAAGTTGTGTCATATTTTCAGTATTGTGACATTTTTTAAATAATTGTTTTCATATCAATTACTAGAGTGAAGTCAGTCTCCTTCACCAGTAACATCCCAATAGGAAAAAAAAATCAAACTGGTAAAACATTTTTTTCCCTAAATTACCTACCTGGAAGAGTCCATCACTAATTTCCCGGAAGCTTACTGAAGACCTAGTTAGTAGCTGTTGTAAAAATACCACTTACCTCAGCATATTGTGCTACGGAACTGGCTTCAACTGCATAGACTCTCTTAGCTCCTGCCTGTACAGCAAAAAATGACAGTATGCCTGAACCACAACCAACATCTAGAACGATCTGGAAGGAAAGGAGAGGACAAAAAAGGGGTGAAAACACAAACAGGTACTTGGCTGTTGGCACCACGCTAACCTTGAGCATTGAGATCAGACTTAGGGAAAGTGCTAGCTTTGATATTTACAAGTGGTCTGACCTGGGCCAAGTTAGGAATGGCTGGGAGCCTCCTTCTTTCACTTATGTTAAACAGGGTTATTATATCTACTTTCTCAGGTTTGCCATAGAGAGTAATATGAAGTGTACATGAAGCATCTGGCACAGAACTGGTGTGTTTTTCAAATTGTTGCTATTATTATTATCGGTTCTGTGTAACATGGATTGCTTTTAGGATGTTCAGGGCCAAGAAAAGAAGTATCATGAATGTGCTTACGTACCAAACCTGTCAACATGAACACAGTGAAAGCTGTCTCAAATCGTTTTTAGAATTATACTCATATATATTATGTGTGTGTGTGTGTGTGTGTGTACAAAATGTTGAGAAATAACTGAAGAAAAAGTCTTTAAAAGTCCCAAAGTGAGGCATGTGCTTTTCTACCAGCCCCTCTCCACAAAGTTGGGGAAGTTTATATGGATGGAAGGAAGTTATTAAGGCAGTGGGCAGACGGAATTTATAGAACCCTTTCTTCTATTCTTTGTGTTCAGACCTGGGACTTTCAAGTCAAGAGAACCACCATTCACTGGCATAAAAGGTCCAACACTTGGACCTACATGCTACAGGCAAGAGGTGCAGGGTACATAATGGGCCCCTCTCCCCAAATACTGCAGAAGCCGAGGCCTTGTCTGATCATTGACATTTCAGGTTATTGTATTTCTATCTCATCAGTGACTTTTATTTGTAAGCATCTTTAGAACTAGCTTTAAGTAAGCCATTTTGCTTGGCTCTACATCCTTACAATAAACGTATGAGTAGACAGTATTATTATGTCCCCTTTCTAGAGGATAAAACTGAAAGTCAGAGACACTGAACAACTAGCCCAAGTCCACCTAGTAGTAAGCACAGGAGCTAAGCGTTGAACTTGGAAGGACAGTTCTACCTTCCAAGTTCGTGTTCCACAAAATCATATACTGCTTACCTAAATTCACCTTTATAAATATGACATTTTAACACAGCAATACCAATAAGTAATGTTTGAGAAGGGAAAAAAATACTACTTTTTGAAGGAAAACTTAGCTAAGTTTTTTTCTTTTTTTTTTTAACTTTGATGGCAGGAAGTTTTCCAAAAAGTAGGAAATATCAAGAGGTTGCGCACGTGTGCGTGCGTGCACACATGTGTTAATTGCAACATCACACTGTGCCGACACAGATACTGTGCCATTATTCTAAGAGAACATGCTGTTAGTAATGGGTTCATAGTGCTCACTTCTATTAATTCTGGAGCTGTGGCTGTATTGCATATGGTTGCTTAGGGTTCGGGTAATTGAGGACATTACTAACTTAAAATGTCACCCAGTCTCCGCAATTAGCTGTCAGGCTGTCCATACTTTTAGAAATACCAATATTCACTCCTTCTCATCCTCCCTAGGAAACACATCATCTTCACATGACCCTAGTCCACTGCAAGAACACCCATGACTGCTGTTCAGGGAGTTGGAGGCTGTTAAGTTGGAGAACGTGATCCAAGACACCCTCCCACTCAAAAAAAAGGTGTACCACATCTAGAAAACCCTTTCCAGAGCTTTCTTCAATTAAAAGTATAACACCTTAGATTCCATGTTCAGTTCCATGTTCCAGAACATTCCATGTTCAAAACATGGATACAAAATTAAGAGACAATGGAAATTGTTCCTGCTTGCTCTGGTGGCAGGGGCCCTAGAAATGGGTGAATGAATCTCTTTGTCTCTTATTAGGGTGTCATAAAGCACATCTTAGAGCAGCGTTTTTCAGTTCTTTTGATTTTACAGACTGAAAATCAGAGAAATATTTTACCACTAGGAGAGAGACAGAGGAGAAAGGGGATGGGGAGAAAACAAAAAGGGACAGAGTTGGGAGGAAGCCTGACGTGGTTCCACTTTTGCCAAATTAGTCCATTTGGTAGGAAGATGGTTTGATAGACCCAGACCATATCTACAAAAGAGGTGAAAAATTACAAACTGAGGCAATTTTCCAAATACCTTATGCCTACACTTAATTTCAAGCCAAAATAACGTTACTTGTTTGTCTATTTCAAAACAGGGCATAGGTCTTGAAAAAGAACCTGATCTTTTGCTAGTATTATCCAAATAATGCCATCTCCTTCCCACTTGTGTATATATTTAAAGAGTTAACAAGTGAATTTTTAGTCTGGGGCTGGTAGAAAATGATGACGAGGGAGAAGGACATTTTGCATTCTCGATGTAAGCCATGAAATGATGGAAACAAAGCTGTGGAGGGCTGAGAATAAATTCTCTGGTTAAAAATCAATGGTCAAAGCAAATATTTAGGCTTCAATGGAAATATACTTCTTCAGTCCTTTCCAGCTGGGGTTTCCAAGAGTGGGAGAAGAAGGGACATTAGCAGAGTGTTACACTTTCGTACATGTCACTTCAGGAAGCCTTGGGGCTACCTCTACTCATATGTTCTTGTCCTCACAGAACATTACATTGAGCCCATTTTTTATTCTACTATGGGTAGATTATCAGAGAATTTGGTAAGTCTGGGGATCTTCACAGACATTAAGTTATACCTTCTTCCCCTAGAGAAAAATAACTCCCCCCAGGCAAAGACGAAAGAGAGTAATCTAATCCCCTTGTATTTGTAAAACAGTTTCCAGTTTCCAGAGGACATTCCTCTAACATTATGTATTTGATCCTCATGCCTTTCTGTGATGGACAGTACATAGTTTTGTTCCCATTTTACTGATAAGGAAACTGAGGCTGGGAGAGACTATTTCCAGCCCAAAGTAACATGACTAATAAGTGGCAGAGTTGGAATGAAAATCCAGTGCTTAGCAATATGCACCATCGTGGCTCCCTCTTTGTGTTAGCAAAAAATGAGAGGAAAGGGTGGCCTGTGAAAAGACGTAAATATGATATCACATTTTGAATAAAACACCTCCAATGCAGCTGGTTCCATGCAGTTGGGAGAGAAGGTCTGGTTTCTTTGGTGTGTCATCCTTGGGCCTGAGCAATCCAGAAATGACTGACTTTTCTGGCCTCTTTTTGTGTAATTCTCCTCTTCCTTCTTCCCCATACACCCTAGGTTCAGCAACTGTGTCCCTTACCCTAATTCTAAGCTCCCTCATATACAATCCCCTGTGGTAGAAGCAACTAACAGCCTACCAGAGATTCATGATCTCTTAGAGTTGTTGGGAAGCAGCTGCCTAGCCAAGACTGCATGTCCCTGCCCCCTTTCACCTACACATGGCCATGTGACTAGTTCTGGCCAATAGAATGTGAGGGGAACTGATGGGTGTCACTTCTAGGCCTAGGTGTTTAAGCATCTGTGGTACCTTCCCCACACTCTTTCCTTCTTATGCAGTGGTATTGGAAACCACCTGTTGGACTTGGAAAGAGCCTGAATCCCTGCGTCACCACTTTGGGAAGAGCCACACAGACCACACTGGTCATGGCATGAGCAAGAAATAAATTTTATTATATTTTAGTAACTGGCATATACTGACCAATATATTTCCCTTGAAGGAAGTCCCTCCTCTCATTTTTCTACCTGGGGAACTCAAGACCCAGCTCAGATACCACATCTCAAGGGCACTTTCCCTGACTTCCCTAGTAAGTCAGTCTAGGCTGGGCTCTCAGGCTCTCTAATAACACTTACTACAGGACATTGCAAGTATTTCTTTGCATGTCTATCTTCCCTGCTTAACCTACGAGTTCCCCAAAGACAAGAATCTCATCATTTATCTCTCAGCACCTACAACAGGGGAAAATATAAAAATCATTAAAAAATATTTTTGACTAAATGACTGAATGGGATGAGTCAATATGGCAGTCTCTTAATTCTAACATCACCGTGAAATAGCTCTGGAAAAGGCTTATGACTTTTGCCAGCCATTTAGACTCTGGTAGTATTCTCACATTGCAAAGCTAGCACCAAGGAGGATATACTCAGAATGCCCTTGGCTTATTCAAGACTTATATCCTGAACTGTTTTACCCAAACTTGTCTTCTGTTTCCCTATTTCTTATTTCTTGGCCTTCAAATCACCTCACAGACCTGACACTTTATACACTGTATCTCTTCATGATCTCTGCCCTTCCTTCTTGACTATGATCTGAACGTGTCCCTTGGGTCATTTTCTAACTAGCTGAGGCAACCTTCTGCTTGACACAGACCTTCTTGGAAGGTTCTGTGCTCTCTTCTGCCACAGGGTCTTAGTACATGTTGTTCCCTTTGCCTGGGGTGCTCCCCTCTGCATTCTGTATTCGTCCACAGTAATTTTCTTTTCTTTTCTTTTTTTTTTTTTTACCTACTCATGGTAACTTTCTTTTCTTTTCTTTTCTTTTTTTTAACCTACTCAATGCCCATAGTGCTAGAGGTTTTCCATTTGCTCCTCCAGCTCTATTCTCTTCAGCTGCCCCTGGATACACAGTCAGCAACTGTAGACATGGCTAATGTGGAGCTTATATGGGGGATTACCAGGAAATGGTGTGAAATTACTGCCAGGACTAATAGGGAAAAGTCAACTAGTGGTCCATGTAACAATGACCAAAAGTTCTATGAAATTATCTGTAAGTAAATTTTTTAAAATAGTTAAAGGATAGAATCATCATTTCACTTGTACAGATGATTTTAATCACATGCTCCTATGGTTTCCTAGGCAAAGAAATCCTGCAAAATGTTTGAACAGGGCTAAAAAAGCTCCCAGTTTGTTCAAAGCTATTTATTTGGATTGACTAGGTTAAAATTACCAAGGAATAGCCAGGACCTCATGAAAGTGTGAAAAAAAAAGTGTGAAACAAAACTATTGAATAAGAGTAAAAATAAATATGTACCATTTGTTTTATACTTATTATGTGCTATGCCTGTTTAATACTTTGTAGGCAATGCATTTACCTGTGATAACAACTATGTATTACAGTTGTTTTACTATATATTACTGCCAAATACATAATATAGATACTATTATTTCCTCCATGTTGTAGATAAAGACGCTCAGAAGAAGATGGAATTAAAGTCATGTATTTAATCATTTTCCATTCAAGATTGCAGAGTACATAAACACTGTGCTCACTTCCTCTTGCAACCATATCATAATTACAGCTAAACTACAGAATAACCATTAAGAATTATTCTTAACAATCATTAAGAAGAACCTGAAGTATCGCTGAACTGAAGACCTACAACTAAGGATATACAAAAGAAGCCACCTCAAGACTGGTAGGAGGAACAGAGATATGGAACAGGCTGATCCCACACCCATCCATGTGTGACCGTTAAAAATCAGGAGAGATATCTCCCAGAGGAGGGGTACCAGTCCCACACCAAGTTCCCTAGCCTAGATTTCAGCATAGGGGAGAGAAGTCCCCATAACTTCCAGTTGTGAAAACCAGTGAAGACCGTGGCTGAGACAAAGGGTGACTGCAGTCCGAGGCAATCCTCTAAAAGGGCCTATGCAAGGACTTACTCACTGACAGACTTACTAGCTTTGAGCTCCAGCACTGGAGCAGCAGATTGAAAGGCACAAGGGACATGGGGGTGGGGGGAGGAACTGAATTGTCTGGTTTCATTTCTGAGTCCGCATCAAACTGGCTAACACCATTTGTTTGCTCCACCTGGTGATTCTGAGGCTCTGCCCCACCCAACTTTTGGGTAGACCCAACCTGCTTCCAGTGACTTTTCCATACAAACATCCTGACTTGGCTCATGCTGCAGAATTTCCTAAAATCTTTCATAGGTTCACAAAACCCACACAAGCAGCATCTGGCTTCAGCATGTCCCATACCTCTAGCTGAGCATCCTAAGCCTGGCACTAGTGACAGCTGGCCTTGCTTTGTGACTTGGCCTCTCTAGGCACCTCCAAGCACAGTATGGGTGGCAGCTATCTGTAATCCACAGCTATCTGTAATCTTGCTTTGTGGCTCATGCCAGGTGTCCCTAGGCAGGGCACAGATGAAGGCTGAACTTGGCCAGAAGGTCCCAGGGCTTCGGAATTAGCCGGAGCATCACCCAGCTGCCTCCAAGGATGAAACACCCAAAGGGCTTATGGGAAAGGCACCAGAACCCTGCTCAAGTGAATCCTGATTTGTAGGGTTAGCCCCTGTACCATAACTCCTCCACTATCGTCACAGCCAATCCTCACAAACAATCAGCCTGAAGGTCAATCTTTCCCACTGACGTGCAAACACCAATCAAGGCTCAACTACAACAGGAGGGCACACACAACCCACACAAGGGACACAACTGGAACACTTAGCTCTGGTGACCAGGGAGACTACTCAGCTGGACCCCACAGAACACCTACTACATAAGGCCACTCTAATAAGACCAGGAGATATAGCAGCCCTACCTAATACATAGAAATAAAGACAGAGAGACTGTCAAAACGGGGAGACAAAGAATTATGTCCCAAATAAAAGAACAGAAAAAAAGCTCCAGAAAAAGAACTACGATGTATGATAAAAAATTATGGTGAATGTTTAAATAAAAAAAAATTATTTCAGTAAAAGACACATTACTATTAATCCTCTTCAGAATACTCCCTCTTGCTTCAAACACACTTATCCCATAGTTCTTGCCACTTTTTGAAGCAGTTCTGGAAGTCCTCTTTCGTGAGTGTCTTTATGAGCATTTAAGAAACAATATGTGTAGAAAATTGCCTGAGAAATGAGCAAATGTTTTCATCCTCCATCATGGCAACACTCCATGTGACACATCGCTTCTGATACGGCAGTTTCTGTCAAATAAAAACATTACGGTGTGTCCTCATCCACCTTATTCACCAGATCTGGCACCGTGTGACTTCTGGCTCTTCCCCAAAGTCAAAACGACCATGAAAAGTAAACATGTTGAATCGATTCAGGACATGGAGGCAGCCACGGCAGCACAACTAAAGACACTCATGAAAGAGGACTTCTGGAACTGCTTCAGAAAGTGGCAAGAATGATGTGTGTGTTAGAAGTGAGGGGGATTAATGGCAATGTGCCTTTTATTGTAATATTTTTAAATTTAAACATTCACCATATTCTTTGATCACACCTCATACATAAAATAGAGACAAGCCATGCACTAGATGCAAAATTCAAAACACTGGGTATAAGGATGCTCAATGATCTCACGGAGAACTTCAACAAAGAGATACAAAACACAAAAATGGAGATAGAACACAAAAAATAACCAGTCAGAGATGAAGACTACAATAACAGAAATGAAGAATATATTAGAGGGAATCTACAGTAGATTAAATGAAACAGAGGACTGAATCAGCGATTTAGAACTTAAGGTAGCAGAAAACACCCAATCAGAAAAGGGAAAAAAAAAAGAATCCAAAAACATGAGGAGTGTTTAAGGGGCCTCTGTGACAACAGCGAGCATATTAAAATTACCACCATAGGGGCATCAGAAGGAGAAGAGAGAGCAGGAATCGAAACCAATTTGAAGATATAATGATGGAAAACTTTCCTAACCTGGTGAAGGAAACAGACACATCGTCATTACCTTCCAGGGGCTGCCTACCTTCATAGACTGCACCCACCTCTTCCAATATCCAAACTATTGACCGGAATGTTGACTGAGCAATTTCCAGGCAGTAACAGAACGAACACAGAACACACAGCCTTTTGCAGTCCATCACATGTGTTACTCGGCCTTTTGTCAGAAAAGAAAAATTCCAAATCATCTCCATGGCTGCAGAAGACATCCCTTTATGGCCTTTGCAGCTTACGCTTAAATTTTGTTCAGATAATTAGTACTTTTGTTATGGCACTTAGAATAGCTCATAAGACAGAACTGTACATCTGCTGTGTAATGACACATACTTTCAACCAAAGGGCTGCCTGCATTTCAATAATGCATAATTAATACTTATGAGAACCCCTGTTTCATTCTGCCTGGTCTTCTGGGAGAGGACACATAAATGCCTCACCAATCTTTTAACCACCCTTCCACCAGTTCTCCAACTATTTTCCTCTATTATTATGGAAAATACAACATATGTTGATCACTCTTAGCTTATCTCCCCTCGATTAATCCCCTTCATGTGCTGCCAATAGACTCAGATTAGCTCACTCAGCTCTAAACCCTTAGGCACTCAATCATTCATCAGACATCTATTAAATGTCTCCTACCACCCATTGTGCCAAGCACTGCTAGGTAATGTGAATGCAAAGATGAATAAAGAATAACTGTCTGGTTAGGAAAAAGAGACATGTAAGAAAGAAGTACAACAATGTGTGACGATGGCAATGTTAGAATTATGTAAAGGGCACACAGTATGAAGGAGGAATGGTCTACTCTACCAAGAGGTCTAGACAGACGTGAGGTGGCCTGGGTACTAAAATTCAAAGGTGAGTCACTGTTGTGCCCTTTGAATGATGGGAAGGGCAGGAGCTCCAACAAGAGGGAGCCATATGAATAAAGGAACCTAAGAATGACAAAGGCACATTTGGAAGACAGTAAATTTCTTCAGAAGCATGATGTGTGTCTTAGAAGAAGTTGGCATGTGGCCAAGACATGAACATGGCAAGAGCAAAGCTGGAGAAACTGGCATATGCTCGATCACAGACAGTCTTGTATACAAGACGAAGAGCTTGAAAAAGTTTTCAGCAGGAGAATAATTGCAGTACATTTCAGCAGCATCATACTTGCGGCACAGATTGGTGGGCACAAGATCAGAGGTAGCAAAGCATACACTGGTAGTTCCTAATCAACATCTCTTCCTTTCTCCTTCCTATCAGAATCTCAGTTTTATTGAGAATTTACCCTCCTCCATGTGGTTATCCATCCTCAGCCCCAGGGAGAGTATCTGATTCGTCTAGGGCAATCATAGGTATTCCATTCCTCTGGCCAGTGATGGGTGTGTGATACAATGTTGTTAATGAGATCTGAGGGGAAGTCTGCTGGTGGGCTACTGGCAAAGATTTCCTCCCCGCTAACAAAGACACACAGAGAAGATGCCTTTTATTTCCTGGACATGATTAAATTTGGATGTGATGCTCTGAGTAATTGGATTAAAATACCTCCTTGTCACATTACCTCTGACTGTTATAGCCAATTTGAGTTGGGATTTTCTCCTACTTGAAGCCAAAGATATTTTAACTGGTACTAGTAGGGAAACTAATTGGGAAACTTCTGCAATATTCCAGGAAAGATACAATAAGAATGAGAACTAAGAATTACGCATGGAACAGGGGGGAAACGGAAGAGCTATAGAAATGCCAAGTCAATAGATGCTAAAGGATTTGGAGACTGGGAAGGAAAAGAAAAAATGTCTAGATTGACCCTCAGTTTTCTAGCTTGGGTGACGTTTATAATACAGTAATTCCCCCTTATATGTGGGGAACACTTTTCAAGACACCCAGTGGATGCCTCGAATAATACTGAACTCTATATAAACTGTGTCGTTTCCTATACACACATACCTATGATAAAATTTAATTTATATATTAGGCACAGTAAGAGATTAACAATAGTACCATTACAATTGTAATAAAACATATGAATAACTTTGGGGCCATTAGTAAGTAGCATAAGGGTTACTTAAACACAAGCACTGGGATACCGTGACAGTCAGGCAGTCTGACAACCAAGAAACCTCTAACTGGCTAACGGGCAGGGAGCACATACAGTGTGGGTACACTGGACAAAGGGATGACTCACACCGTGAGTGGGACAGTGCAACATTTTATCAGGCAATTCACAATAGCTCGCAATTCAAAATGTGTGTATTGTTTATTTCAGGAATTTTCTATGCGATGTTTTTGGACCACGGTTGACTATGGGTTCCTGAAACCTCAGAAAGCAAAACCACGGATAAGGGACAACCACTGTACATTCATTTTTTATATCACGCCGGAATGCAGCACTTGCCTTGCAGTCAGGCCATGGCGGCTCTAGGAATTGCTTGTGCTGACCTTTCAAACCTGGAGCAGACGTTCTTTGCTGCCACCTCTGCTGCTACATTCACTGCCGCCTATGGAGTCTGCTGCACGGGCTTCTCCTAGTTCCTCTGGGCATAATAACGCCCACCTCACTCATGCCATGCACGTTTTGCCCCTTGCCTCCTACCACAGAGATCAGGCACAAGGCAAGCCTTACAGCACCCGCCTGGCGCACCCTTTGAAGGGCAAGGGAGTTAACACACTGTGCGGCCATACTTTGAGCAATGGGAGATGGACACCAATGGAGTGTCTTCATCTGGCTCTTTGAAGATGTGCTGTGACACAGAGCTATCAGGTTTTCATAAAGCTGTGGCCAGCTCAGGGCTATACTCCCTTACACGTCCCCTCCCTCCCTTCCTGCCTCACTGCCCTTTCCTTGACTTCTGCTTCCCTGAGATGGCCCTCCCTAATAAAGTACTAGCATGTAAGCCTTTGCTTCATAATCTGTGACTTAGGGAACCTAGGCTAAGCAAATGCTGGTAATTATACAACATTTACCATGTTTAGTGATATTTTTTTCTGTGATTCTGTCTTTTCTGGGTTTCTGGAACTTCAAATTCTAAACCGAAGCCACCGCTCTGATGCTAAGTGACTGTGTCAATATGTCAGATTTAGGAGAGTAAGAGAAAAGAGGATTTATTTTTTATTTATTTATGTATTTTTTGAAAAGAGGATTTAGGTACAAGCTCCAAGTTCACAGCCTAATTCCTGTTCAGTGCAAGAAAAGGCCACGTTCTAACACAGTACTTTCAACTACTTACTCACGGATTGTTTTATCCAATGTAAGTGTCCTGACTTTATTCTTTTTATCTACTTACATTCTTATCCTGGCAAGCAGATATTAAAACAAACTCACATACTTTAGAAGTTACTGTTGCAGAGTCTTCCATATAAGCCTTAGCAAAATCAGTAGGTGTTCCAAAGTGGCCCTTCATGGCACTGTCTTAGACGGAATGTGAAGAGTTTAGAAATCCAACCTCAGAACTTTCTGTCTTACATTCCATGGGTAGACAATCCACCAGGCATAAGTTAATAGTAAGTTCACCAATAAAACCATACCAATGAAATATAAATCCTTCAAACTGCTCCCGGTTTTTTCCCTAGTCCCCTCCCATGCACAGATGATGTGCCGAGAAAAATCACCTTAGCAATCTGTCCCTTCTTTAATAATTTTGCAAAAGTTCCATCTGCTGGGTGGAGAACACATAATGTGATATACAGATGATGTGTTACAGAACTGTACACTTGAAACCTATGTAATTTTACTAACCATTGTCACCCCAACAAATTTAATTAAAAAAAAGGTTCCATCTGGTATGATAGTCATTACTGCCATTTATGCAATACTTCTGGTTCTCCTTATGGGCACATGGTAGAATTGTACTCTTTTGTCCTTTTGAAGTTAGGAGTGACCACAGGTCTTGCTTTGGCCCATGTAATGTGGTCACAAGTGACATGAGTCATTTTCAGGTGGAAGATTTAAAAACTAGGGGTATGATTTGCCCCTCTCTTCTTTCCCTGCAACAGGAATTAGTCATGTGTCACCAGTCCTTCAGCCTGGGTCCTAGAGCGAGATTGAGACAGAGCACAGCCCTTGGCTAACTCATAATGGACATGGAACATGAGTAAGAGACAAAGCTCTGTTGGTTTGGGTGTTGACTGCTACAGCAGCATACCCTAGTTTACCCTAAAGCCTGGGGAAGCCACCTCCCTAAAGCACCGATGATTTCTCATTCAGATTCCCCAGTTGTATGTCCACAGCATTTTGATGCTGAGCTAAGACTCTGAATATGGTAGCTCACTAAATTCTTCCAGCCACCATGTGTTAAGTGTTCTTATCCCAATTTAAAATTCACCTCAACAAGATTGAGGTCATGTCACCATACTGAAAACTACAGAGATGGGTTTTTGGTATCTTGACTAGAAACTCATCGATTGCATTTAAGCCCCCAGGTCCCTCTTTCCCAAATACTCTAAAAGCAGTCTGTGACCATTGTTTATTCAATCTTCTTGGCTCTACTTGAAAGCTATACTTTGCTTTCATATCAAATGAAAGCATTTTCCTCTGCTGACTCTGGCATCTTTCTCCAGTATCATTTCAGGAGCAGATTCTACTCAAGTTCAGAAGAACCCTGGCAGAGACAGGCCATCTGGTCACGTTCCCAATCAGGAAATCCATGTGGAAGCCCCTGTAGGGCTATGAAGCCAAAGAGATCAGTTACGACTGACGTCCATTTTCGACCCCTCTCTCTTCACCTCGAGTACAGAGAATTAACCCCAGGATGAATTCTTGCGATATATGACCTAACATGAACCTCGTCCTCTGAACTGGGTTTAAGAGTGTCCCCCTATATTGGTGTCTACCCAGCACCTGTGAATGTGACCTTATTCGGAAATAGGGTCTTTTACAAATATATCAAGTTAAGACAATGTCTTACTGGATCAGGGTGGAACCTAAATCTAATGTGACTGGTGTTATTAGGCGAGAGAAATTTACACACAGAGACACAGACACACAGGGAGAACGCCGTGTGACATTGGAAGGTGAGAGGAGGCAGGAAAGCATCCTCTAGAGCCTTCAGAGGGAACGTGGCCCTGCTGATACCTTGAGTTTGGACTTCTGGCCTCGAACTGTGAGATAATAGATTTCTGTTTTTCTAAGCTACCTGGTTTGTGGTAATTTGTTACAGCAGCCCCAGGAAACTAAAGCAGCTTCCAAAGCCCAGGCCACAGGAAAAATAAATCTATAGGGAAAAAGCCCACATATATTTTTATGTTATATATATGTGTGTGTTTTTTCTTTCACTAAATACACAGTTGTTTCTTGGTATTGCGGGGGATTGGTTCCAGGACTCCCCAGCAGATACCAAAATCTGACTGCTTACGTCGCTTATATAAAATGACATAGAACAATGTATACAGTTGGCTCTCTGCATATGAGAATTCCTAGCTGTGGAGGCAAAACCTGGGGATATGGAGGGCTGATGGAATATATGTATTGAAAAATAAATCTGTGTGTATGGGGAACTGCACAGTTCAACCTGTGTTGTTCAAGAGTCAACTGCATATATATGAGAATGTTTTTCACTATATATCCCACCCCCGTACATATTCCAAAAATCACACAGATAAATAAAATAACAGTTTGGTTATCATGTAAGGAACAGCTTTCTGTTGCTCCCCAAATCACCCTGCGGGGTGGCCTTTGGATACAGACAGAACTGAGTTGGCATATAGCCTTACCCCTCAGGAGCTGTGAACCCTGAAGCAAGTTTTGTTCAATTTACGTAGCTCTGATCCCTTTATCTATACTATCGGACTAACAAATATACCAGGGGTGCCAAAACAATGTACACACATGGCTTGTATTCATTTTTTGTCATTGGCATATATTGAGTATTACAATTTTAATAGTTTTTTCCTTTCTTAAAATGTGTATACATTTTTCTTGGCACCCTCTGTACATTACATGTTTGTTGTATGGCACAGTGGGCATCTGCCGTTTTTTTATACCTCTCAGCATCGGACTCCTTCCTATGTTTGGGGAAATTCCCCACCGGTGAGGCAGCACCAGCCTCCGACTAGGGAAGCTGAGCTGGCTGACACTCGTTTCCGGCACCCTCACCGGATCGAGGTTCTGCCGATAAGATGCTCTTAGCGTGAAGACTCAGGGACCGCACAGAAGCCACCCGGGGGAGGTCCCAGCCGCCTCCAGAATCCAGCCCATCAGAGGAAGGCTCTGAGGACGGGGGAGCTCTAGGGGAAGGCTGTGCTGCTGTCCTGTCCATGTATGGCTGCACCGCTGTCTTTCAGACAATTCTGCGGCGTGGTTTCAGAAGTTATTTCTGCTTATATAGCCTCTGAGCCTAGCTCTCCAATGCTCCTATGTCCTTTTAGGAAATTTTTAGTCCTTATTTTTTTTTGTTTTAAAAATTAAATTAGCAGAGTTGGTCTCTGATGTTGGCAACTAAGAATCCTGACTAATATGAGAAGCTAAAATGAGATTAAGAAATGCAAAGCACCTAGCAGGAGTCACCAGTTATTTCCTTTCTTCCCACTTCCCTATACAGCTGGATACAAGCAGAGAAAGTCCATCCTGCTGAGGGCGTGGGGCTGTGAACAAGGATTCAGAATACAGCTCTCAGCAAGGATTCTGTCACCAGGTTAACAATGCTGCTTAGGGGCCAGAAGTGGAGGATTCAAAGAATGAAGAGGAAACGTGGTATATACAACACAATAGAATATTATCCTGCCTTAAAAAAAAGGAGATCCTGCCACATCTGACCACACAGATGAATCTGGAGGACATGCTAAGTGAAATAAGCCAGACACAGAAGGACAAATACTGCATGATTTTACTTATATGAAGTATTTAAAATAGTCAAACTCACAGAAGCAGAGAGTAGAACGGTGGTTGCCAGGGGCTGGGGAGAGGCAAAAACAAGAAAACATTAGTTCAAGGTTGGTACAAAGTTTTGGTTATGCAAGATGGATAATTCAATTCTTAATTCCTAGAGATCCACTGCAAAGCATAGTACCTAGAGTTAACAAAACAGCATTACATACTTAAAAAAATTTCCTAAAAGGGTAAATCTATCTTAAGTATTTTTATCACAAAATGATGATGATGATGATGATGATGGTAATAACAAAAAAGAAGGCAGAAGGAATCTCTTGTAAGTGAAGGATATGTTTGTGGCATAGATTATGGTGATGACTTCATGGATATACACATAACTCCAAACTCACAAAGTCGTATACATTAAATATGTACAACGTTTTGTATGGGATTCAAACCTCATTAAAGAGGTTTAAAAAAAAAAAGTAAGGCAGCTAGAGCTGTTTCATCACGTGCAGACAGGACTATTTGGCAGGCCTGGCCCACCGATGATTCAGGGCAGGCCCCATCAGTATGACAGGTTACTCAAAGGTGTGCAGTATTTTAAAGGGGGAGGGGAATTTCACAGCAGCATTTGAGATGAACTCAAGAGCTTTTGACCAAACTGATAAGCCCACACCAAAGAAAACTCACATCAAGAGAGCCTGAAGCTCAGGCTCTGCAAATTAGAATATCAGCTGACAATTTGAACAGGTTACTTGGCACGTTTGTTGTTATTTGTGTTTTCTTTGAAGACTTCAAACCCCTGAATCCCTTCTGTCTAAGCCAACCTCACATTTGGATGCACTAAGCAGCTGTTGTGACTGGGGATTCTCCCTCCTCCAAAAACACTGATTTAAAAAATAAATAAATAAATAAAATAAAGCTCTAGGCTCCTGCTTCTTCTCACAAGTTTCCAGCAACTGGTGCCCTGACAAATGAAGTGTCAAAACATTTTCAAATTAAAACCCTACAGCTCACACAGCCCCACGCCCTCAGCAGGATGGACTTTCCCTGCTTGTACCCAGCACACACTTGAAGAAACTAAAAATAGCCAGATGGCAATTAACAGAAACTCTGAGGAGGGGAATGGGGTGGGTTCCAGCAAGGTCAGTTTCCTGAATGGATTCCAAATGGAGTTCTCAGACAGTAATGCTCTAGCCAAGTAAGGAATTTCATTAAAACTGCATGGAGGAAGCAGAATGAAAACTCAAAATTTGAAAAATTGAAAATTATAGCAGAACTGGAAACTACAGCACCATCCCCAAGACCATCAACGACAATAATACATGGTACGATGTACTGAGCACTTCACATGCGTTGTATCATCTTGACCTTGCAAGGACTCTAGGAAGTAGCTACTACTCTTACAGATAAGGAGATTGAAGACCAAGATCTGAAGACAAACAGGGTCTATGGCAGGTGCATGGTAAGTGGCTAAGCTGGAGTTTGAACACAGTTCTCTGGCTCTAGATCACGTGAACATAACCACTGTGTGATGCTGTCTCATACGCGCACAGGATTTTAAGAAACCACGACGTTTTCACCCCTTGCTTAAATCCAGGAAAACAAAAGTCTCCCGTGGCAATTTCAGCCAACCTTCCCACAGGAGTACCTTTCAGAGGTTATGTGTGTGGGCTCTAAAGTAAGACTAACTGGATTCAAGTCCTGGCCTTTCCATTTACTAGTTGTACTAAATCAGATAAAAGATCACATCCCCAGGCCTCAGTTCTCTCATCTCTAAAATGGTAAAAATAAATTAGTATTTATTAAAGTCGTCCTGAAGATCAAAGAAACTGCTACAGACTGATGTGTGTGTCCTCCAAAATTGATTATTTTGAAATCTTAATCCCCAACGTGATGGTATTTGAAGAAGTGGCCTTTGGGAGGTAATTAGGTGACAGAGAACCCTCATGATGGTATTAGTGCCCTTATAAGAAGAGACAGGAAGAGACTTGCTTTCTCTCCCTCTCAGCCACATGGTTATCCACACCCCACCTGGCCCCACCCACCTCCTCTTTTCCCTCAGAACAGTAGTGACCTATCTGATTGGAAAACAGAACTGAGCATGCCTAGCTCCAGCACTTGGAAGGGGCCGGCCTGCCCACTCCCTACTCAAGCATGCACACTTGAGTCCCCAGTGTGGAAGTTTGCTGGGCAGGCTCTGGACTTGTCTGGGGTGACCAGCTGTTCGGCATACATGTGGGTAGAAAAGTTCAGTTTGGTGGAAAAAATGGAGTAGGGAGCTTGATTTGGACACAGGTCCTAGTCCTGTTTTCTAAATAGCATTTCCAACAATAAAGCTGATATTGTGATTTCTACTGACATCTGTGTCTACTTCTAAATCGTTTCAGAACTCGGAAGGGAAAAGGGATATAATTAATTATCAACCATGTGATTAATTATCACCTTCATAAACCCCAGCAGATGGACGCCTATTTTATTTCTCTGGCAGATAAACGCATTTCAGGCTTGCAGAAAAAGGGTATTTTGTAGAATCAAATAAGGTTAGAGTTGGGAGTGACCTTAAAAATGATCTGGTCTAATACCTTCCTTTTTATAGATGAAAAGATATAATAAAATGGTCAAATGACAAAACCCATGTGAAATTCTGTGCAACAGTCATCTGATGCAATTAGTATGATTAGTAGTTTTGGGAGTGGTCTTTAGAAGCTGTAACCAGAATTAAAATCAGATTATAGGTAATATAGGAAATACATTTTAGAAAATAGATTATAGATTCAAACTAAGCAACATCAGAGGGAGAGAAGTTTCCCTAAATAAAAGTATTACCTCCAGAAAATATCCTCAAACCATGGAGAAGCAATCAATAGCTGAGAGTTGAATTTTTTTTTTTTTTTCAAGAAACCTACCTTCTGTCGATAAGACTGCTCACCCACAATCTTGAATACCAGGTAAGTTGTCAAAAGTAACAAGCTTTTCTCTTCTATGGTCATCCTGCCTACCTACCATAATCAGGTAATCCTCACTGCTAACCCTCACTGCTAATGCCTCACTGGCAAAGCAAAGGTCCTGGCACCTCAAGACATGTGACAAGACTTATAAGACTCTTCATCCAAACACGGCCATCACCATCACCCCTATCTGAGTACCTAGATTGGGTTTTCAGAAAATGTCCTGTCCTGGTAAACCACAGAAAGCCCATTTCGCCCTGTCTCTCCCACCGAGTACAGCTATAAAACATGAAAAGAATGCAAGAAGCAGTTATGTGAAGACTCTGAAAAGTAAAGAGCAGCAGGTAGAATTCGAAATACTACCAAACCATATCCCTTTACCCCTAACCCATAGCTTTAATTTGACACACCCAAAATGGGCAGTGTGTAGACGAGAAAGCTCTTGGAGATGCTTGCTAGTTCTGGCTCCAGCACGAGGCACAGGAAGTCTTAATGCTCAGAGAGAGGGTGGGAATCCTGCTTTTTCTTCCTCTGTTCTTTTCCTTGCCTGGCTCCTCCTCTCCCCTCTCTCCCCTGCGCCCTCTTCTCCCCTTTCTTTTCCTCTCCTTTCCTCCCTTCTCCTGTGCTCCAGCCCGCAGCAACCCTGTGGTGGTCATGGCATCACATCAGCTTACAGGAGCCGAAACTATGAGGGGGTGCTTCCTCTGCACTCAGTGGTGCCGCCGTTCTCAGAGGCGGGGGTCAGCCCCCAGGGCCTTTTCTCTCCTTGGCCTCTGTCTCGCCAAAATGTATGCAAAGTCACGGAAGAGCATGACAGAGGGAGATTTTGGCCCAGAGACTGAAAAGTGGTCCCAGGGAATCAAAAAGTACCAGGGAGATCATGAAGAGAAAGAAACTTGGCAAAGCAATCCCATAAAGGTGTTTGTGTTTGTATATAAATTTCTTGGCTTATCCCCAACCTGTATATGCATGCATCTGATCTTAATTAGCACACCCAAACTTTGAGAGTTCTGCGCAGGTACCAGAATGACCACTGAGTGACATGCACGTGGGACAGTTCCAAATAGCACTGCTAAGCCTTTGAAAACTGAACTGACAGAGGAACCAGAGTCCTCAGAAGACCATCTAGTGACATGGAACTCACAGCCTGAACTTAACCAGGATGAATTAATATTATAACAAAAATAACATTATCCATAAGCTTTAAAAAAGACCCAGAGTTTCATAACATAATATTCAGAATGTATGGAATACAATCCAAAATTTGTGCCATGTTAAGAATCAGGAAATCTTAATTCCCTGGGAAAAGATAATCAACTAAAGCTAACAGAGCAGTGACATAGATGTTACCATTATCTGACAACAATTTTCAAGCAGCTATTATTAAAAAAGCTCCAACCAGCAATCATCAACAGTGCTGAAGTCAATGGAAAAATAGAACATCTCAGTCAAGAAATAGATGACATAAAGCAGAGCCAAATGGAAATTTGGAATTAAAAAAAACAAAACAATAACCAAAATAAAAAACTTTTCTGATGGGTTTAATAGCGGAATAGAGATGCCAAGGAAAGAAAGCCATGGGCAAATCAACTAACTGCAGAATACGTGTTAACTGCAGTTCATGCATCTTCTCTTTGCTTTAGTTAACTATTGCTACTTAACAAGCCGTATTAAAATTTACTGGTTTAAAATGGAAACAATTTATTATTTCTCCCAAGTCTGTGGGAGGGCTGGACAGTTTATCTGCTGGTCTTGCCTCGACCAAGATGGCATCATTCAAAGGTCTGGCAATTGGTGCTGGCTGTTTTCTGGAGTGCGTCAGTTCCCCTCCATGTGACCTCTCAACTTCCAGTAGGATAGACTGGGCTTCCTCACAGTGTGGTGGTCTCAGGGTTCCAGGAGGGTGAGACTAGAAGCCACAAGGTTCATTAAAGCCTAGGCTCTGAAACTCACCCAATGTCACTTCTGTCATAGCCTACTGATCCAAGTACAACCCAAGGACAGCACAGACATAAGGGATGAAAAATTAGACTCTCTGTTAGCTACACAACTTTGCACCTCGATGTGGACACAGGGAGACATGCGTCACTGGGATCATTATCTCAATGTTCTACCACACCCTTCCTATGGAATTCATGCTGTAAATCTCAAAGGCAATGGATGAACAATTATGGCAGTAGAACACAATATGAGGCTCAGAGAAATTCGTTTTGCCTAAGATCACATAGCTAGTTAGAGGGAAAATATGAAACTAGATCCCATGACTGCTTTGATTCCACTGACCAGTGCTTTCATCTCTGATGAAATGCATAGTGTTTTGACACTTTGGCTATTTAACAAGTAGAAGAATAATGAACAACACTTGTATAATGTGCTCACAATCATCTATCATTCAGGTCCATTTTGTGAAGGAAATAAATGCAGGCATTTATAGGGTCTATGAAAAAAAGTGAAGTAAAGTGACACAATAAGAGGTATCCATTATGTAGCACTAAAGCTCTTAACCTGTTCTATGCACCAAAAACACAGTGCATTCAGTCTCTTGAGTTCCTGGCACTCAAAGCTTCATTTCTTTATTGAGGTGAAACTCACATAACATAACATTAACCGTTAACCATTTTAAAGTGTACAATTCAGTGGTATTTGGTACGTTTACTATGTTGTGCAACCACCACCTCTATCATGTTCCCAAGACATTTTCATCTCCCCAAAAGGCAACCCTGTCCCTACTAAGCAGCTGCTCTCAATCTCCCTGTCCCCCAGCCCCCAAGAACCACTAGTCTGCTTTCTCTCCATGGATTTGCCTATTCTGGACGTTTCCTATAAATGGAATCATATGAGCTTTTCTAACTGGCTTTTTTCACTTCACGTGTCTTTGTGGTTCCTCCATGTTGAAGCGTGTATCAACATGACATTCCTTATCATGGATAAAAGAAATATAAATAATATTCCTGATACTCCATTGCATGGCTCCATCACACTTTGTTCATCTATTCATGAGGTAACGAGCATTTAGACTGTGTCCACTTTTGGGCTGTCGTGCATAGCGCTGCTGCCCGTTCATGGACAGATAGTTGTCTGAATACCTGCTTTCCATTCTTTCGGGGTATGTAGTTAGGAGTGGAACTGCTGGGTCACATGGTAACTCTGTCAAAGCTTAATTCTGATTCTAGCTTTTGACAAGCCTTCTTAAAAAATCGCGTGAGATGAATATCCAGCTGCCAGTGTTACCTTATCTCGAAAGTCAACGTGATTCTGGAGGATGGCTCTGTGATAAGTGGCTGTCCTCACAAAATCTTGCATCATGTTCTGCTGCTGGGAAATGCAGCCATAAAACTGTAAGGGGAAGAGAAGGAGAAGGTGAGTCAGCAGCCCAGCAGGCTGCACCTTCATGAGCATGTGGGTGTGAGAGCCACCTCGGTCAGGGCAGGCGGAGCGTAACCACAGGGAAGCTGCGGCTTTGAGAGCTGCAGGGACTACTCCACACCAGCCCTATGATATGGCTCAGAGCTGTGAGGAGACCCCAGACTTCTGACTGCTGCTCCATACACTAGTTTTAGGCCGACATCTTGACCAGGTTTAAGTGCCCAGGCGCCCTTCCCACAGCAGAGGCTATGAGAGAGACCACAGTACAAGAGTAATGGAGATAAGAGAAAGGGGCCAGGGTCAAAATGGATGGCCCTTATGAGTCCCATCAGTCTGGAGGGACAGAATCCTTAAGTGAGGGTGGGGCAGAAGGTTCTGATGGTAATCATCCCTTTGAGGCGTGTCAGGGCGGCCATGTGGTGCACACAAACCCATGGGCACTGACAGGTAGCAATAAACAGCACCATGGTCACTGGCACCATTCGGTAGAGCTTTCTGTGTGCCAGGCCCTATGCTAAGGGCTTCACATAGATCCTCAAATCAAATGAAGTCATTACAACAATCAGATGAATTATCTTTCTCAGTTGAGGAAACGGGGACTCAGAGAGATACAGAAAGTCGCCCAAGTCCCGACAACTTGGTAAGTGACAGAGTGGGGACTCCAACCCAGCTGACGCCATGTTGCTCGCCAGGGAACCACACTTGCAGAACCACGGTGGTACCATATCAGTTCTTTCCTCCCCACCCACGCCTTGCCCAGGTATATGTCACCTTGGAACAAGTCAAATTCCACGTGGGGCAACTTCCCTGACCTGGAAGTATTGGGCAGCAGAGGCCTCTTCTGTCCGTTGGCTGAACACTGAGTATTCCTTTTTCTTATTCCAGCATCTTTTCAAGGTATTTGAAAATGAGCTGAATTCTGCAAGAAAGAAGCAAATCTGTTTCTACACGTTGGAAATGACAGAACTCACTGTGGCACTCCACAAAATTCCAACTGAGAAAATACTGGGAGATTAAAACAGCACATTCATCCCTGAACACATGCATGATAAGGAATGGCAAGGTGGAAATGGGTACTTCTCCGAGGTGTGACATCCTTATTTACACTTGTCAGACATATTTGCATTCACAAATGCCAAGTGAGAAAGCATAATGGAACACAGAGAGGGACTGAGCTCATGGAATTCTCCCATTATTGTTTCCCCAAAGCTTCCAGGCGTATTCTCAGTATGTGTTCTAGGGAAGGTGACTGTTGATAAGGAAAAGAAAAATGTGTACGTGAATACAAAATATATGTGTATGTAAATGAACATATACATAAAATCTCATTCTATTATCACAGTGACAGGGTTTTGTTCACAGTCAGTATTCTCCAGGCATATAGAGAAAAGGTAAAACAGCTAGGAATATGTAAATACAAGGGAATGCTTTCTATCATTTGAGGGGAAAAATACAAAAGGAAAGGCTCAAAAAAATCCCACAAGTGATACTACTAATAGATAACACAGCATGCACAGTTGTCACATTGGGTGACGTCTGCCTTAGAAAAGTCTCTCAAATCCGACCCAGCAGCCCTCACTGCCTGTGACCTCGCCCCTCTCTACCACTGGCATGTGAGTAGGTCTTTCCCCTACAGCTCACGTTGGATCCCTAGCGCCCAGCACTCTTTGTTCACCATGTGCTGTAGCCCACCATGCTCTCCCTGCCTCTGTATGGGAATCCTCCATGACCTCTCTTTTTTTTCACACGCACGACCAGCACTATGCCCTCGGCACCCCTACAATGCGGAAGCATGGAAAGACTCCCAGGTCATCCTGGTCTTGGCCTGGTTTCTGGACTTTGAAGCCCCATCTCTTCTGTTAAGATTCTTCTGATCTCAAACTCCTATTCCTCTTCCAAGATTCAGGTCAGCCAGCATTTCCTCACTGCTGTGTTCTGGAACAGCCACAGGCAGGATTAGTTGCTATAATACAGTGGGCCTTGACACTTGGCTATAGATCAGAATCACCTGGGAAGAAATTTTTAAATCTAGATGCTGCACCCTTAATCCTACATCTGGTAATTCTATGTTGTGGCGGGGACAAGGCATCTCTTATTTTTAAAGCCTCCAGAATTAGTTTTCATGTATCGCTAGGGACAAGAACCTTTGCTCTAATCTCACAGTCTTAGCCTATCATTGTATTTCATATATTACTGAATTTATCAAAAAAATTTTTAAATGTCCATCTCTCTATATCAAACTCTTTCAGAGCTTGGTTTAGAGGTCTGAGCCTTATTCATCTTTTGTCTTCAAAACATGGTGCTAATGGTAAGATTTAAAAACAAAACAAAAAAGAACAAAAACAAAAGACTCGGATGGCTCAGTTGGTTGGAGCGCATCCTCTCAACCACAAGGTTGCCGGTTCGACTCCCACAAGGGATGGTGGGTGGGCTGTGCGCCCTGCAACTAACAACAGCGACTGGACCTGGAGCTGAGCTGCGCCCTCCACAACTAAGATTGAATGGACAATAACTTGACTTGGAAAAAAGTCCTGGAAGTACACACTGTTCCCCAATAAAGTCCTGTTCAAAAACAAAACAAAACAAAACAAAACAAAAAAAACCCATGGTGCTAATGCAGTTGTCACTCAATAAATTCATCTGAAATGTAAATTTGGGGAAATGACTAATGAACTTGATGAAACTATTTTCAATTGGTGAGACAGCCCTGTGAAACCATAGGGCTATTTCATGTGGGGTCAGATAGGTTGAAAAAGAATATTGCTGGAGAATTAATATGTAAACACACTTAACACAATCCCCGTTCTGCTCAAGGGCATGCCATCTACTCTACAGAAACTTGGAGATGGAAAAAGGGAGCGATACTTTTTGGAAATATAAATCAGGATTAGGTTTAAAATGTATCCAGAACATTCAATATTTCCCTAGCTTCTAAATGCTCATTCTAATTTATAAACCCTCACACTTAGCTACTGTGTTCCCACGTGAATTTCTCTTGTATGAAAACAGAATGGTTCTTTGGTTAAAAACTTATTTTCATTTTATATCAATTCTTTATCTTTTGCAATTATACCTTTATAAAGGAAAGGATGCAAATGATTTTAAAATAATTATAAAACCAACACATGAAAAGTAAAAAAAAATTATAAAATGCAACAAATCAAAAAGAAGAAAATAAAAACATAATCCCATTACACAAGCTATTAAACATTGTTAACATTTTGGTGTATCTTCTTTTGGGGTGTGTATATATGTGTGAAAATTCCTCTTCTTTACAAAATTGTATCGTATTATTTTGTAACTGTATCTTTTTATTTAAGTATTGTGAATAATTTCCCAAGTAGTCTCCTTGACCTCGCTGTTAATGAGTATATGTTGTGGATTATTATGGATGTGCCACAATTTAACCAATGCCTTGTGGTTGGATTCCCAAGCCCCACCCAGGTCTACTGTATCAGAAGGGTAGAGTCTAGCATTTATTTTGAACTGTGTTCCTGATGAGTCTGGTGACAAGATATTTTTGAGAACTCCAGTCAACAAATATGGCAACATCAATATAATAATTCTACATTATAGTAAAAGAGACATCATTCCTTCACAATATCATCCCACACATGAAATCAATAAATTAATCAACATTTCTCTTACGACTTTTTTCTTGACTGTTTTCTTTTGTAATTAAAAAATTGCATGTGACTTAATCATAACATTTAGAAATGCAGAAAAGCCAGGAAGGAAAAATAATTCCCAGATATAATCACTGATTCTATACTGAGACAGAATCTCCCAGTAATTTTTCTTTGTATATTTTATCTATCTTTTTATTATTTATAATAACAATAATGTACTCTACTGTTTTACAACCTGCACTGGACAATATAGTTTTAGCTTTTCCTATGTGCTCTTGTTTCTCCAATTTGTTCTCAGAGGCAATATCAGAGACTTAGCATATCTTAATTTCAACAAGGTTTTTGACTGTGTTCCTTCAAATTCTGGACCTAGTTATTTGCTTATCAACTTCTATTTGGTCAAAAATCCAAGTCTGTTAAACTAAAATTTCCTGTATTTGTTTTTTACTCCTTTAAAAAGATATTGGATAATATTTTAAAACTCTAAATGTTTTAAAACTTTGCTGGATAAAAACTCTCAACGAACTATATAAAGAGAACACTCTCAACATAATGAAGAGAATATATGACAAGCCCACAGCTAACCTCATATTCAATGGTAAAAAGCTGAAAGCATTTCCTCTAAGATCGGGACCAAGAGAAGGATGTCCACTCTGGCTACACCTATTCAACATGGCACTGCAATTCCTAGTCAGATCAATCAGGCAATAAAGAGAAATAAGAGGCATCCAAATCTAAAAGGAAGAAGTAAAACTGACTCCATTTACAGATGACATGATATTACATATAAAGACTCCCACAAAACTGTTAGAACAAATCAACAAATTCAGTAAAACTGCATGATACAGGAATCAATGTACAAAAATCAGTTGTGTTTCTAAACATTAACAATGAACTATCACAAAGAAAAATTAAGAAAGCAATCCCATTTACAATTGCATAAAAATTGCATGGTGTCAAATAACTAATACTGTTAAGGTGTCTCTAGTACCCAAAGCAATCTATAGATTCAATGCAGTCATCAAAATTCCAATGATACGTCCCACAGAAACAAAACAAACACTCCTAAAATTTGTATGAAACCAGAAGAGACCCTGAATAGCCAAAGCAATCTTGTGAAAGAACAAACCTGGAAGCATCACACTTCCTGATTTCAAACCGTGTTACAAAGCTGTAGTAATCACAACAGCATGGTATTGACATAAAAACAGACACATAGATCGGTGAAACAGAATAGCGAGTCCAGAAATAAACTTATTCATACATGGTCAAACAATTTACAACAAAAGAGCTAAGAATATATAATGGAGACAGGATAGTCTCTTCAATAAATGGTGCTGGGAAAACTAGACAGTCACATGCAAGTAAATGTAATTGGACACCTAGTTGGACACCATTCACAAAGATCAACTCACAATCAATTAAATACATAAACTTAAGATCTTAAACTGTAAAATTCCTGCAAGAAAACATAGAAGCTAAGCACCTGAACATTGGGCTTAGCAATGATTTTTTGGATTTGGCAATGAAAACAATTGGGATGGGACTATATCAAATGTAAAAGCTTCTGCATGGCAAAGGAAACCATCAACAAAACAAAGAGGCAACCTACTGAATGGGGGAAAATATTTTCAGATAATATATCTGATAAGGGGTTAATATGCAAACTATATAAATAATTCACACAAGTCAGTAGCAAAAAGAATACAAACAGTCCAATTTAAAAATGAGCAGAGGACCTGAACACACATTTTTCCAAAGAGGAGGTATGCATGGCCAAAAGGTACGTGAAAAATTGTTCAACATCACCAATCATCAGGGAGAGGCAAATCAGAACCACAACGAGACATCACCTCACACCTGTTAGAATGGCTATTATCAAAAAGATAATAACAAGTGTTGGCAAGGATGTGTAGAAGAGGTAACCCTTGTCACTGTTGGTGGGAATGTAAATTGGTACAGACACTATGGAAAACAAAAAATTTAAAATAGAACTACCATATGATCCAGCAATCCCACTGGATCATAACCAAAGGAAATGAAATCACTGTCTCCAAGAGATATGTGCACCCCTATGTTCATTGCAGCATTATTCACAGTAGCCAAGAGAGGAAAACAACCTAAGTGTCTGTCAATGGATGACTGGATAAAGAAGATGTGACACACAGACACACACACACATTTTCCCAGTGGAATATTATTCAGCCATGAGAAAGAAGGAAATATTGCCATTTGTGACAACATGGATGGACCTTAAGGGTATTATACTAAGTAAAATAAGCCAGACAAATATAGTATAATATCGCTTATAGGTGGAATCTTTTTCTTTTTCTTTTTTTCAGCCAAATTCATAGAAACAGAGAGTAGAAAAGTAGTCGCCAGAAGCGGGGTTCCGTAGGAAATAGGTGGCTCCATCAGTACAAATGTTCTCCTATGAGTAGGAGGTGAGGTGCTAACATACACGGTGACTGTAGCTGATAACACTGCATTGTAACTGAAGTTTGCTACGAGGGAACTTAAATGCTGTCACCAAGAAATAAACTGAAATTCTCAGACATACTGAACAAAAACAAAAAAGAAGACACTGGATAATATTTACCCAGCTCTAGTCTCCTGGCATCTCTTTAATTCCCTCTGAGCCCTCAGAGATGGCGGCAGCGGTTTGTGTCACCCATCTGTGAGCTCTTTGAGTCCTGGCCATCTCAGGTGTTGGGTTTTCAAAGTCTATGATAAATTCATTTGTCTTTTGAAGATTCTCTGCAGTTGCAAGTCTCCATCTTTGGAGAAACTCTAAGCTTCAGTAGAGCCAGAAATAATGGCTGCCTGATATAGTGATTAGGACGTGTAGTAAGCTGAAAAGTGTAATTTTTGGTTAACAAACAAGACTTTGACTATAAAGTAACAAGCTAGTCTTCTTGTGTGGCTCAGCAATTATCTCCACAGGAAAATGTAGAAGAGAAGCCCCAAGGAAATATTGTGTCACCCCAGCATCCATGCAATATATAAATAGCCTTCCAAAATAAATACCAATTTGGATGTATCAGCTCTACTATGTTTGCTATTTAAAAAAACTCAATAGTGTTACTTTATAGACACTATAGTCCCAACTCTCTAATCCCAGCACAAGGAAGGACCACATTTGACAAAGCAAACATCAGGATCTCTAGTTGGAGAGTTTTGTGATGTATTTACAGGATTTAGGAAACCAGGAACACCCTGGAAGTCCAGGAATCGCATCACTGACTCCTGCCTGGGGTGAATTCTGTCACGATGGCTGCCAGCAGAATATTTTCTTCACTTATCACCCTTACCCTTACTGGTTCAATAAATATCTGTAAATAAAGCAAATGTCTGTGTTTCCATCTGACATGTGAAGATACAAAAAAGAACAAAGAAAACCACCACTCTTTAAAAAAAAGGAAAAGAAATGTAATTGTTGATCTCTTCCCTTCTCTCAGTCTCCAGAAGGAGAGGCTCTGGAAGCCACGACAGGCACTGTCTTAGTCTGTTCGGGCTGCTACAACAAAATACCCTAGATGGGGTGGCTTCTGAACACCAGAAATTGATGTCTCACAGTTTGGAGGCTGGAAGTGTGAGATCAGGGTGTCAGCATGGTCGGGCTCCCGTGAGAACTCTCTTCCAAGTTACAGACTGCCGTCTTCTGGCTGTGTCCTCACATGGTGGAAGGGGCAGGGAGTTCTCTTTCAGAGGGACACCAATCTCATTCATGAGGGCTCCACCCTTATTATCGGACCACTTCCCCGAGGCCCCACCTCCCAATACCATCGCACTGGGGATTAGGCTTCACCATAAGAATTCTGAGGAGACACAAACAGTCCATCAATGGCAAGGCCCACTGAAGGATCCAAAATGAGACGCAGCAGAGATAACCCATCGCCTCTCCCTCAGTTCTTCAAACCGTGGGGAGGGACGCTGGGTGAGAGGAGGGAAGGGATCTGTAAACCCAGCAGGTAATTTTGCCTTTGGAGAGCATTTTGGCAAGGTGTATGATTGTTTTGGATGGAGAAGGAGCCTTTTGATCTGCAGGCACCATTTGTTTGAAAGATTCCTTTAATTCTGTAGATCCAGGATGGCTCCGAGAGGAGAGGAAAGAAAAGGCCAGCTGGTTAGAGCATAATCAAGTATAAATGGATGTTGACATTTGCATACTGGCACCTTCAGCTGCTCAGGGCAGAAAAGATGGGAGGATATGGGTCAGAACCACTGCTCTGGAATAGAGGTCCTTGTGGGCAGACAGGAGTCGGAGGCAGCGGTGTCTATAAAGATGAGGATTCACTTTCAATTATTAGTAAAAGCCAAATCCCTCTAATGCAGTATGGATCATGAGGAAAATGGGAACCCCTTTCAAAGGACACATTTGTCCACACTGTTTCTCAAAGAGATGGCCTGTTGGAACGGCCACTGTAACCACGATGGCTGTAAACCAGCATGCTTCGTCTTTCTTTTTTTTTTTAACCCACAAATACGGATATAACTTTCTCTTTCATAGAGCTATTAACCAAGGACATGGCAGTTCCATGTGACAGCCATTATTATTTTCCTTTTGATTCTCAGTCTTGATTGAAGTCTCTTCCTCACAAACCATTACTTTTCAGTGTAGTTACAGTCATGGACCAATCAAGACTACTGAGGCACACCATTTCCCTTCTGTTCCGTTACTCCTGAAAGACCAGACTGAAGGGATCTGTTTCTGTTGGCTTGCTGCTCTTAAATAGCTGTTATTTACAAGTAACGTGTCTGTGATGCTTTACATAAAAAGTTTATTTACCTAGATGCTAGCATCTTTCTGTTGCAAGAAAGGGTAATACCTGTCTGGATGTCTCAGCTGTTCTGGCCACATGCCACGCAATTATACCAGAAAATCCACAACTGACAATATAATCATGGTGTAGATTTTTGTTTGCTTGTTTGTTTTAAATTAATAATGCATCAAACTCTAGACATGGTTGCAGAACTGCTGCTGGGCTATCTTGAATAATTTACAGACAGCCCATTTTAATTCTCTCTAGTCCATCAGCTCTAATTTGGCAAATTAAACTCTTTTTACTGGGCATCTTAGGAAGTAAAAGCTATTTATTTTGCTGTAGTCAGTATACAAAAAGGAGAATACTGACCATGCACTTCCATTCAATTCTCCTCCCCTTGGTGCTTTCCCCTCGGGATGGATATGGCTTAGGATATGCTGCATGATTCCCCATGTCTCCAATCTGCTCAGAGCTGGAGAAGTAGTATTGTATCTTAGGGCATCACTCAAGCAGGATAAATGTGAGGCCAACAGTTACCATGATCTCCTCTCCACCAGTCCCTTATTAATTCTCTGCATAACATATGGCATCATAATCCCTATTTTATTTGTCTAGTTGCTTGTTTTTTTTCTGTCTTTCCCAATAAAATGTAAGGTCTATGATGGTAAAAGATTTCTTCACCATTAAATCCTAGTGCTTAATGGGATATCTGGCACATAGTTAGTACCCAATAAATATCACTGAGAGAATGAGCGGATTAAAACATTCTTTCTTCTCCCTGCCCCCACCCCTTCTTGTCTTTCTTGTTTTTTCTCCCACAGTCATTACCTTAATCAAAGGCTTATTTTCTCACTGACTCATTTATTCCCTAATTAGAGGTGAACTTAAATATTGAGGGTACCAAAGTGGGCACTTTGTTCAATGTTGCTCAAGCAGTAGTTTGCGGTAATCAGAAGTGTCTGGATGCTGATGGTAACCACTCTGAGCATCTCTTGTAATTGCAGAAGTCAAACGTGACTTATGGTCATCTTTTGTTATTGGTATATATTAAGTATGACAATTTTAATAGTTTTGTCCTTTCTTAAAATGTATACATATTTTTTGGCACCCTCTGTATTTTGGGCTCAGTTGCTCTATCTTTTAGAGAAGTTTAATTATGAAAAGGTTTTTCTAGTTAGGTATCACTGGCAAAACCAACTTATCTTTGGTCTATGATGCATTTTAAGTTAAAATCTATTCACCATCTGAACTTCTAAATGTCAATGCTACTATTCTCTCTCTCCTCTCTCTCTCTCTCTCTCTCTCTCTCTCTCTCTCTCTCTCTCTCTCCCTCCCTCCCTCCCTCCCTCCCTCCCTCCCTCCCTCCCTCTCTCCCTCAATGAAGAGGAACATAATACTTGCATAAGGAAGTCCCCATACCAGCTTCATCCCAACTCCCAAGGTTAGATAAATGCAAACTGAATTTTAGGAAATTTTATGTACAGATATACTTTGTGTGTGTGTGTGTGTGTGTGTGTGTGTGTGTGAAATGCACATACACTTTCAGAGGAAAGCATAGCAGTCTCAGGTGGTGGGAGTTGAAGCAGGATAGAAAAATGAATACAATCCAAACATAAACACTTGTAGGGGACTGTGCTGCTCAGTAAAATTCAACACAAGGATGGCCCTAAGAAGAGCCTCATACCTTGTAAGCAGGTTTCCAAAGTAAAATAGCGAAAGCATTTAGCAATAAAGTAGATTCTCTGAGTGCCCAACATAGATAGCATTATTACAAGATATTGTATGTTTCTATTGCATACATGAGAAAGCTGGAAAAATGGACAGCTTCTCCAAACTTCAAGATAATTTCTTTTACTGCTTTTGCTGCCTTTTAAAACAGAACTTGTCTACATTCTTTGAAAGCAATTGCCAAATTAACATTTCTTAAAACAAAGGTACTTACAAGCTCTAAGAAACTGAACATATTATTTGGCCTTGCTCTTTTCTTAAAGCCTTATAATTAGCAACCAAACCTATGATTCGTAATCTATATTAACACTTACCTAACACTATTTTCATGCAACCAAAACATTCCTACAAAGCACTGGGGAGGAAAATTGGGAACTATGTTATTTGTCCCATCCCTAAATGTTAAGAATCTTATGCAAAGAAGTTAGGCCATAGATCTTGTCAAATTTCCAAAGCAATTTTTATGCATACTTAAAAACCAATTAAACACTTACTGAGATGACCAGCAGTGACCTAAACATTAATAAAATAGCAAGCTTCACTATTTAGGAAAATGAGGACGGACTGTTCATTTGTTTGACTATTGAGCCAGGTCCCTGATCCCTGTGGTATCCTAATGCACTTGCCCTGAAACTCCCCCACCAACAAGGAAAGCCCAAGATCTAATAACCGTGTGGTGTCCAATAAGTAAAAGCATCAAGGGTCAGCTTTGGACAGAGGATTAACTGACTAGGCCAGAGCAGGAACAAGATTCTAAGGAAATGATACAGTCCAAACTTTTGTTGGCAAGTGGTGGAAACGATCAACTAAGTTTAACCGTAATAGGAACTTCATAACTCACAAAACTGAAAAATTCAGGATAAAACTTTCATTTTCAAGAATGGCTATGGCCCCTGTGTTCTTTGCAGCACTAGCCAAAATATAAATGCAAGCCAAGTGCCTGTCCATAGATGACTGGATAAAGAAGATCTGGTACATATACAATAAAATATTCATAAAAAATGAAATCTTACCATTTGGGACAACATGGATGGGCCTAGAGGGTATTGTAGTAAGTGAAATAAGTCAGACAGAGAACGACAAATACACATGATCTCACTTATATGTGGAATCTAAAGAACAAAATAAATGAACAAACAAAATAGAAACAGACTCACAGATACAGGGAACGAACTGATGGGTTGCCAGAGGGAAGGGGTGTTGGGGAGCTGGGATTAAGAAATACAAATTGGTAGTTACAGACCAGTCACGGGGGATGTAAACTACAGCATAGAGAACATAGTCAATAACGTTGTAACAACTATGTATAGAGCCAGGTGGGTACTAGGGGACCACTGCATAAAGTATATAAATGTCTAACCACTATGCTGTTCACCTGAGACTAATATGAAATACTGAATGTAAAGTATAACTCAAAATAAAAAAATAAATAAAAGAATGGCTGGGTCCAGCAATTAGAATGATATTGCCAAGTCGAAGTCTCTCTTCCTCCCTCCCTCCCTCCATCTCTGTTTCTATCTCTTAACGTCTCTCTTGCACCCTGTTTCTGTTCGAACTTCATGCTCAGTCAGCCTGCCCGACTCACAGGACAACAAGGCTCCATCAGCATCTGCAGAACTACACTGCTACCAGCTCAGCAAGCCCAGTCCTTCCAAAATGTTCCAACAAAAGGCCCAGGTTGAATCTGATTGAGCCAAGTTAAATTAAAGACCTGTCTTTGAATCAATTGCTATGGCCAGGGATCAATGCCAAGTGATGAGACTTGAGTCAGTCCTACGTAATCCCAAAGGAAAATTGAGCTTCTGTTATCCAAAGAAAGGCGAGCGGATGAAATGCAGGCCAAAGCACAGATGACCACTACTGAAAGAGAGGTGGACACAGTACAGACTAAGTTGAAACAGGAGACGTAGGAGTGAGAAAAACCTACGTGCTTGAGGGAGCAAACTGGAGGGCAATGAGCCATGGCAAATAGACACTCAGCTTCTTGGCTTCTGAAATCTTTGACTTTGGGCTAGCCTAAACCCAGGTTTTGCCCCCAGCAGCAGGCTGTTATTCTGAAATATCACTACAAAGCAATTGCTCTAACATATCTGGTTCTATAAGATGTTGAATCCCTGACATTGTCATAGTCACTGACTTTATTTTCCTGCCCACACTCCCTAAGAGCATGTGGCCGGGCTCATAGCTCCTGATGCTACACTGTTGGACCCCATACCCCACCTCGATTAGTTAAGAATGAGCTGGGGCCAGAGAGCAGCTCAGCCTCAACCAGGAGACCCAGACACTGTAATCAAGAGACCGGCTCTGAGGCTCTAAAGGGAAGTGAATGTGATTCCACATCTTGGTTTGCCCAATTTATGCTTGCTGTCCCAGAGAAGTGATTGATCTTATTCCCTTTCACACTCAAAAGAGTCTTGTTTTGGTAACTAATTGAGTCATCCTAGCTTTAAGGGAATGTAGTCTTGGGGGAGGTGACCATGCTGGGTCAAATGCAAGAGGAAGAGGCAGCTGAGAGAGAAGATGAGACAAAAAGATGTAGGTGGAGGAGGCCATGCAAGGAATACCTGCTTCCCCATGATTGTTCCAGACACTGCTCCTCTGCCTCAAACGCCATGACACATTTCCTTACAGTAACTTCCCCTTTTTGACTTGAGCTATTTAGTACAGGTAGCCATGACCTGTACTAAATTTTACATTTTTCACCCCTGGGTCATTGCCATTATACTGAGAGTCTTTTGGTTCAATTTGATTTGGTTTCTAGTTTTACTAACAATTTTATGTATTTTTATGTTGTACTCATTTCAAGGTTTTTGTTTGTTTGTTTTTTTAGTGTGCACCGCACTTTTCTCTACCCTTCAGGTGAATTGGTCAATTTGCCGTTGGGCTCATTTATATCACTGAGTTTTAGCCGATCATGGTGAAGACACTCCCATGTGCACATCACATGGAGGATAAAGACTGAATTCCACAAAACCAGCCAGTCACCTGAAGGTCACCAGATTTGTAGAAAGGTCAATGGTACCTCAGTTCACTAAGGGAGGCCAGAATGCACCTTCTAGAGCATTTAACATATGTTCACAGAGGGACTAATTTATTTATGTGGCAGCACAAGCCATTATTCTCTTCATTCTCATGGCTTTCCGAGGCTTCTGCGTGCCACCCAGCAAGCAAAGCAGCACAGGTGAGCACCAAACAGGTGACAAAAAGCACATTTCCAATCTGATTAGATTTACAGTTTTTAAAATGACATTTTTATGGCTGCCTGTTCCATACTCCCTATATTCCCAAAACATACTCTGACTTTGGGGAAGCATTAGCATAACCGAACACAGAATTGTAAAACCTGAAATAGCAGCCTGGGCCTTCAGCACATAGTGTTTGAGGTACTTTATTTTGCCAAGTGAAAACTTAGCATAATAGGTAGACATAAAAACCTCTCTGGGCTTTCTCTTTATATAACATCTGTAAATGAATAAGACAAAAACACCCATTAACTCAGTTGAGAAATTCTGTACCTGTTGCGAGGCAAAAGAAAGCTTTCAAGTCACATAAAAAATCAGTGCAGATGACAAGTAGCATCTTTTGGTTTCACAATACAGCTTTTAAGCTCTAGGCCTCTTCCCACTCAAACTTGGATTTAACAATAATACCACAGCATGGTTGTGGTATTACAAGTAATTAATCGTCTTTATTTTTAAGAAAGCAAAATGCATCTAGTGTAGTTTTCTCACTGACATGAATCTACAGTTGGCTAAAAGCATGGATGTGCATGTGTCTTCTTAGCTCAGTTTCTTTGCTATTCTCTCATTTTCTTTCTTTCACATTTATCTAGCTAGTTCATCGGGTATAAAATGACTGAGCAGAGGCTAAATCTGGCCCACAGGCATTTTGAAATTTGGCCACCATGTGTCTCAAAAATCAGAAAAATCTCACAGGAAATCTGAATTTCCGGCTAAAATTGTGCAGCATTATGTCCCTGGGTCTGAACTTCTCTGTGGCAGCAATCAACATGAGGGAAGTAGCTACTGCCACCTTTTGAATGAATACGAGCTCTCCAGAGCACCACAGATGCCACCTTTCTCTTACTCGGAACCAGCCCACTTCATGCATTTTCATGACCTGCATGGGGCCTGTAGGTATTTGAGTCTGTGCCCCCGTATCCCTAGGGATCCATTATAAAACTTAGTGGACAGCAAGTCTGTAACTTAAAATATCAACTTCTTCCCTTCTATTTCTAAGCAACATGAAATCGTAAAACCTAAGGAAAATGACTGTCAAACATACTTTTATCATGTTATCTTTGTAATCGTTTGTTCCATTTTAAGCTTATGGAAGAAGTTGTTGAGTTTCTTGGCAGTGTCTTTGTTTGCCTATTAGGTGCAGACATTCATCAGGGCAGGTTCAGACTCTTAAGTCTAGAGCTATTAGATAAGGGCCTATAAATCAGCCATTATCATTCCTAAACAGCCTGTTTTCATATGAATATAGTATTGACTGACCTACAGTGTGATTTCAGCTGGGAAGGTGAATTTTTACGAGCCCATCCACCTCCCTTAACCATCCCCTGTAATTAGAGATAACCTAGGGGTCTCAGGAGTGTGATGTCTACAGTTGAAGACCAATTCCGCACATAGAGATGCCCATGGCACTGCCCTGCATCATCAACACCCCCTAACAAGCTGAGCCAAACATCTACTTCTACTACAAGCAACCAATGGATTTAGTAATAGTTGAATGAATGCTTCCTGGTTGCCATCCACCTGCACTTTCCTCATCTGGAATAGGAAATAGCCACTGCTCTGTCCCCTATGGACACAGGGAATTTTGTAAAGTGACAGTGTTTCCTCTTTTGCTTGGGTGCTGAGATGCTCAGAGACAAAGTCATGGGTCAAGAATAATAATTGTATGTCCTATAATATGCACATTTGTGTTTTAATTTCATTTTGGCCTTGGTCTCCTGTGCTTTCTATATTGTCCTTGAACTCATATAAATGTGTGTGGAAACTCAACTTCTAAGTGAAAGATGTTGGGAGACAGAGGCACAAATGTATGATGGGTAAAAAGATTGACCTACTGATTCCATCATACTATATGAAGAACTCAACAAAGGCTGCTTAAATCATTCTGCAATTTTCTGCCTCACTTTCTACACAATAACCCACCCTGCTCTGAACAGCGAATACAAGGGCTTTGGAAGCAACAGTGTTGGTCCCATATGCTTTCAGCATATGGGAGTTGCACTGTCTTCACAGTAGCAGCTGTCCAGGAACCAATGTGAAGAGGAGGACGCTCGGGGAAAGAGCAGGAGGGGAGAGAAACACAGAAGAGCAATCGGGAGCAGAGAAGAGAGATACTTCCTGCTACCAGTCTCAGCCATGGTTTAAAGGCAAGCACACATTTACAAACTGCTCCATATGATAATATTTTCATATTTATGGTGTCACTAATTCAATTCCCATTGCCAAGAGGTATGATGGTAACCATTGTACAGATGGAGAGATACTGACACACTGTTCTCAGAGTCAAATTAGCAAGGCCAATGTTCACTCCAATAGTAGCTCCTGCATTCTAGAAAGTGGGAAAATTCTAAAACATGGGAAATCCTGGAGGGGCACTTTCTATATTGGAAGACGTTGTCTATACACTAATTGAGGATGGCTGGGATGAAAAGGAACAAAGACAAAATTAAGAAGTAACATAAGTAACAGGGAAATGACTTCAGCTGCATCCAGAGAGATTGGCTAGATGGGGAGATGTTGATTCTGTGTTACAAAATCATGGCAGCAAAGGGTTCTCAACAAAATATCACAAAATCAAATTCAATAGCAAATTAAAAAGATTTGTCCCTGGGACGCAAGGATAGTTCAACACACGCAAATCAATAAATGTGATACTCCACAGCACAGAGTGAAATATAGAAAATGATCATCTCAGTAGATGCAGAAAAAAACCATTAACAAAATACATCATCCTTTCATAATAAAAACTCTCAATAAATTGGGTTTAGAAGGAATGTACTTCAACATAATAAAAACAAAAATAAAATAACAAAATAAAACAAAATAAAAATATATGACAAGCACACAGCTAATATCATACTCCACAGTGAAAAGCTCAAAGCTTTTCCTCTAAAAATCAGGAAGAAGACAAGAATGCCCACTCTTCCTACTTCTATCATTCAACATAGCATGGGAAGTCCTAGCCAGATTAATTCGGCAATAAAAAGAAATAAAAAGCATCCAAATAAAAAAGGAAGGAGTAAAAATGTCTCTATTTGCCGATGACCTTATTCTATATATAGAAAATCCTAAAGAATCCACCAAAAAACGGTTGGAACTAATAAAGGAATTCAGAAAAGTTGTAGGATACAAAAAAAAAAACACATGCCAACAATGAACTATCTATAAAAGAAAGAAAAGCCCATTTACAATAGCATCAGAAACAATACAATACTTAGGAATAAATTAAACCAAGCTGGTGAAGATCTATACATTGAAAACTGTAACACTTTGATAAAAGAAACTGAAAAGAAAACCCAACTAAATGGAAAAATGTGTGGGATGAAAGAAAATACTTGCAAATTACATGCCTGATAAAGGCTTAATTTTGAAAATACCTAAAAAACTCATATAACTCAGTACCAAAAAAGAAAAAAAAAAATCCCTAACAATCTGATTGAAAAATGAGCAGAGGAACTGAATACATTTTTCCTAAGAAGACATACAGATGGCCCAAGGTATATGAAAAGGTGCTCAGCGTCACTCATCATCAGGGAAACGCAAATCAATATCTCAGTGATATGTCACCTCACACCTGTTCGAATGACTGTCATCTAAAACACAAGAGATAACAAGTGTTGGCAAGGATGCAGAGAAAAGAAAACTCTTGTTCATGACTGGTAGGAATGTACACTGGTACAGCCACTATGGAAAACAGTATGGGAATTCCTCAAAATATTAAAAATATACTATCATATGATCCAGCAATTCACTTCTGGGTATTTATCTGAAGTAAAAAATAGCATCATCTCAAAGAGATATCTGTACTCCCATGTTCATTGCAGCATTATTTACAATAGCCAAGACATAAAACAACCCAAATATCCATTGATGGGTGAATAAAGAAAATGTGGGATGTATGTGTGTGTACACACACACTCACATATACATACATGTATACATATACAACAGAATATTATGCAACCATTAAAAGAAGGAAATCCTGCCATATGCAACAACACGGATGTATCTTCGATTCTAATTGGTGACCAGATTGGGCAGAACAAGTGAACTTACAAAAAGGTAAGGGTAAGATTGGCTTTTAACTACAAATTAAAATAATGCAAGCACATAAAAGCGTCAATTGTATATCTCACCTTGCTTGCAAGTGACTTACTGACCAATTGTGCACGTTTTATTAGAATGACTTCCATTTACTAGAAATTCACCAACAACAATACTTCTAAGTGAAGTAAGTCAGACAGAGAAAGACAAAGACTGTATGATACCATTTATATCTGGAATCTAAAAAACTGAACTCAGAAACAGAGAGCAGAATGGTGGTCTGCAGAGGCTGGCAGTGGTGGAAATGGGGAGATGTTGGTAAAAGGTACAAACTTCCAGTTACAAGATGACTAAGTACTAATGTACAGGATCTAATATGATGAAGGATCTCATGTGCAGGATGGTGATACTGAATTATATACAGTTAGCAATACTGCACTGTGTACTTCAAATTGCTAAGAAAGTATATCTTAAATACTCTCACTGCAAAACAAAAAGTTAATTATGTGAGACGATGGAGGCATTACTATTAACTAACCCTACTGAGGTAATGATTTCACAATACATATCAAATCAACATGTTGGACACTGTAAACTTATACAATGTGATATGTCAATTATAACACAATGAAGCTGGAAAAAAATTGAAAACCAAACAAAGAACATCAAATTTACAAAATATTGCACTTGAAATATTTCTCCTGTTTTGTATACACACAGGTACACATATACATGTCTACACACACACACACCTCTAATGAATCCCAAGAGGTATAGCGTAGAAGTATATACTGCAAAGGCCAAGAGCTCAAACTCAAACTAGCCTATCTGGCACTCAATTCTGGCTCTACTATTTGCTAGTTGTGTGACCTTGGACCTCACAGGGCCACACACCTTAACCTCTCTGTGCCTCCATGCTGTCCTTTGTAAAATGAAAATGATAATAATACCTATTCCCTAGGGTTAGGGGATAGGTATTATTGTATTACGTGTGTGTGTGTGTCTATAAAATACAGCAAGCACTCAGTGCTTGCTCAGGTTGGAAATTATTTTATTTTGCTAAAGGAAAATGAGTAGACATAGGTGTGAATTCTATCCAAGTGGCCCCCGGGGCCCCTCTCCACTGAGGACCTGTTTATTTCACAATTATCAAAGGGCATGACGGCCCTTTCTGAGTTTTTTTCTTTGAAGGTCTAGCATTGAAATTCACACCAGCACTATGGACGGAAGCCAAGAAAGCCAGCTTTTCTTGGAAGGCTGCATGCCTCAGAACAACCTGAGCCAAGGGGGCCAAAGTGCTGGTGGTGAGTCAGCTCTTTATTAAAAAGCATTTATTGATCACCTGTTGTGTGCTAGGCACAGGGCAGGGGCTGTGGAGAGGATATAAACAAAATTAGAAATAAGGTTCCCACCCTCAAGGAATATGTGACTACACACACACACACACACACACACAAACACACACACACACCTATTACAAAACAATGCATTGTTACATGCAAATGACGTAGGATCATTTGTATTAGGCATCCAAGGACACAGAGTGGTGTTTATTCCTGCCTTCAGGGAAGGGTGCTAAGAGGTGGGCTAAATGTAGGAGGAATTTGGACAGGGAGAGAGGAAGGGGAAGGTAATAGCCTGAAGTAAAGCTCCCAGCAGGGAAGCTTTTGAGTCTTTGTGCAGGTGGGGAAGTGACCTGGTTTTCCAGTGTGGAAGGGCCAAGGGAAGGAGTTACAGAGAAATTTTAAGCAGAACAGAAAGGCCGCTTGGTGATGTAATATTAAACGCGAAGGTGGACTTGTCATCTCATGCAACAGGTAGTCTGTGTGGATTTTTGAGAGGGTTTGGATGACAATTTGAGCAATTTTCTTTGCATTGAGCTTTGGTCCTGCCATGAATAGCACAGCTGACTTTCTGATCAGTTCCATCGAAGTTCATTGTGTTGCAACTCACATGAGGGAAGGAAGCCTGTTTCTGACCTGTTCCCCATTGTCCAGGACAAGGAGTAGACCACTGCAGGAGCCAATCACTGCTACAATGAATAAGTAAAAATCTGTTAGTTAGTAATTACATGTTAATATATAGAGAGTGCTCAGAAGAGTGCCCAGCACAAAAGTAGCTCTAAGAAAGTACTGCTATTCTCCCCTCTGTCTTCTCCCCCTTCGTCTCCCCCTCACCCACCAGCACCACCAGTAAGACAGTGTCACACAGAGTGTGTATCCAGGGCTTATGAATCCTGTCCGCTATGTCTGGGAGCTGAGTATCACCACACAGGTTGCACACTGCAAGAAACAGCCACATAGACCATGAAGAGAACGGTGTGGTCCGGAATTGTTGTGCACAGCAGCCCTGCACAGGCAAGCTTTCCCTGCCATACCCAACTCAGAAGTTCCTTTCACACTTCACCATTCTAGAATAACCCCAAAAACCTGTCCTGCTGTCACTGCAGAAGGCAGATCAAAGGGTGGACAAAGAGTAGGAAGAAACAGTAACAGTGCAAAAATGAGAGAAGTGATTTCCTAAGTAACCGGCAGCTGCAGCAGGAGTTTTTAAGGGCATTGGAAGAAAAGGACCCTCCTAAAGGGTTTGCAGAGAGGAAAAGTAAGGAGATCACTACTTTAAAATCCTGAACTCGAGCAACTGCAGTCAAAGACACAGAGAAAGCATTACAATTGGTATAAAATAGCCGATTCAAGAGTGGGAGCAAAAATTTGGCCTGGAAAGCACAGGATGTAAGCAGCATGGGATACAATAAGGTTTATGGGTGATTAGATTCAGGAAGACCCCAGGAAACAAATGTAAAAGGATCACTACTGTTGCTAAGGAATTTACCAATTCTTTCTGGAGATGTGTTCAGCTGAATAGTCTCTTATTACTATAGTCTCAGATGGGTATCTGTGATTTATATATTATATAAAAGAAAACAACTTAGAAAGCTCTATGCCATCAAAACCATATGGAGGTTCCAGTGTTACCTTTTGTCTTTAAGGGCTGAGTTAAAGAAATCCTATGACTAAGGATAAGAATATAGCCTATTTCTATATTCTTATATTCCCTGAGGTGATAAGCTCAGTTAGGATTCTAGTTGGTGGCCAGATTAGACAGATTAAGTAATTTTACAAAATAGTAAGGGTAAGATTGGCTTTTAAGTGGAAGTTAAAATAATGCAAACACATACAAGTATCAATTATCATATCTCACCTTGCTTGCAAATAATTTATTGACAAATTGTGCACATTTTATTGGAATGACTTCCATTTAATAAAAATTCACCAATAATAAACTGATACCATCTATAAGGTCAACTGGAGTACACGGCACAGATGGAAAGTAGCAGCTCTACCTCTGGCTGCCGAGGGACATGAGCAGAGGGAAGAGCACAGGTGCTGGGAAGGGTCATAGGGAAGCTAGACTTCCAATGCCATGCACCATTGTGGTGGCAGGGGCTTCAGAGGTGCATGGATTAGCCTCACCAAGGCAGTCTCAGGTGGGTTGCTCTTCCTTGGAGCCTACACTCTGAGCATTTCAAAACTTCAGAAGCAGCACTGCAAACATCGAGATGCCAAACTGTCCTTGCTGTGCCTCTCTTACAGCTATGATCACTTGGCGCCGTGTGTGTGACAGTGATGAGGGCACACGACCACCTCCCTGCTGGACTCCTAGTTCCTGGAGAGCGCAGCTGTGTCTGGCTCATTTGCAGATCTCTCGTAGTGACCAGCCCAGCACCAGGCCCATTGTGGACACCTACAGCGCAGGGCTACGTACGTGACACCCATCATCTCATTTCACGAACCTGCAGTCCTCTGTAGTATGTACTGGAATCAGCCCCATTTCACAATGAAGAAACCGAACCTTAGAAAGATGAAGTAACTGCTGATTTACACAGCTGACTGGTGACAGCGTGAGGATTTGCACCGAAAAAGTCAGGTTTTTAACTACCACATTACCCTGCCTCTAGAGCAGGGGTTGGCAAACTAGGACCCACGGGCCAAAGCTGGCTGCTAGCCTGTTTTGTACAGCCCACAAGTTCAGTTTTTTGTTTTTCGCTTTTTTGCTTTTACATTAAATTACACTTTCACATTAAAAAGTCAAAGCAAGAATATTTTGTGACAAATGAAAATGATGTGACATTCACATTTGAGTGTTCATAAAGTTTTACTGAAGTACCGCTATAACACTGTACATTCTTTTACATGTTGTCTATGGCTGCTTCCATGCTACAACAGCAGAGTGGAGTAGCTGTGACAAAGGACATATGGCTTATGAAACCTAAAAATTTTACCACCTGGTCCTTTATGGAAAAAGTGTACTTATCCCATCTCCGGTTACACAGCTAAACAGCACACACACTTGTGCGCCCAAGCTGTGCAGGCGGGTTGGCACACAATGTCAGATAAGACACGGAGGGATGAGTTCCAGGTCAGCCTGAGAGCACCTCCCTCTGAAGGCCCTAGCTACAACCTGTCCACACCTGGAACCAGTGAGGCAAGCACAAGGGGCTTGGCTCAGGCCCATTTGCTGGCAGAGCACGTATTGCTGATGGTAGTTCTGAGGGTCAATGAGGACGCTCAAGAAACCACTAATTGATTCAGCCAACTCACAAGTAACAAGGATCGTGCAGATGACTGACCTCTGCAGACGATAGGAAAATTACATTTAGCCTTGAGTCAGCAACCTGGTCTCCCGCTGAGCGATCTGTAGAGAAGACAACAAGTTGCAGAACTGACAGATTTGAGGAACACCGCCCTCTGCTAGGGATGCTAATTGAGCAGTGACATAGCCAGGAGGCGCACAGCAGGATGGGAGACGGTCAAGCCAGATGCCTGCACAGTCCTGTACATGCAGCATGACAGGGGCCTGGTGGAGCTTTCTCTCTGCACAGCCAGGAGAACCCAGTGAAAGCAATCAGAGGGAGCCCTAGAGGCAAGACACCCTCCCTGGGATAGGGGCGTTCAGAGGAGGGGAGGAGATGGTCACTGCTTGTCCCTATGTTCCATGGTCCTCTTGACAGATGGTCAAGGCAAAGGACACCAACGTCCAAGAAGAGGCTGGGACAACGTGGTCACCACATCAGTTCTTACTGAATATTCCATACAGGTTGTCACTGTGACCCGGTACTCTATATTCACTGTGGTACATGATGGTTACCCTGAAACTGTGCAGCCACAGGAAAGGGAAGGTAGCAGAATCCACATCGCTGAAACACAAAGTGGTACAACACATAAAGCACAGGTCTTGGGGCCAGGATCTCCAGGCTTCAGTTTTGTCTCTGACATTACTACTCCTTGTGGGACCCATATCTGGTCACTTAAATTTTTAGATCCTTGGTAATGTCTTTTGTAAAATAAACACAGAGTTAATCTGTGGGTTACGTATCCTGTGTGAGTCAGGATTAGGTTTGTTTGCATATAACAGCAAAAGACAGCAATAAATAATGGTGACTTCAATGAGAGAGTGATTTATTTTCTCTCATATAAAGTAAGTCCAGAATTAGGCAGTTCAGGGCGGTGCAGCACTTCCACAGTCATATGGACCCAGGCACCATGTTTCCTTCTCCTCTGATGTGCTTAGAGCATACTTTCTCGCCTCAGGGTACCTCATAGTCACAAAGTGACTGCTGTAGCTCCAGCAATCATGTGTACACTCCAGGCTGCAAGAAGCTGAAAGGGGCAATGGGTAAATGACATACTTCTTATCTGAATCAGTCCCTGTTAAGGAGATTCCCAGAACTCCTATGCAACAACTTCTCAGAAATCCTGTATTATTAGGGGTGGCATTAAGTGTAGCTAAAACGTGCACCTCCTAGCCAGCTTTGCAAATAAAGAAGCTGACGAGGAGGTGCACGTTTTAGCTATACTTATTGTCATCTCTAATAATATAGGATTTCTGACAGTGTGGAGATGGAGAGATGAGAAGGGTGAGGCAATTAGCAGTCCTGGCCACAAATGCTTACCTCAAGGGCTGATGCCGTTCCCAAATGACTGAAGGTATATGCAAGGACATGGTAAAGCGGCGAAGGTCATGCAAATAAAATCCAAACTCCTTGGCTTCTCATACAAGGCCCTTCACGATCGGGCCCCATTGTGCCTCATAAGTCACGTCTCTTCCCTTTCTCCATTACTTGGCACTTTATGCTTGCCACAATGAACTGCTGCTGGCAATTCCTTGCATGACTTGCCTCCATGCCTTGGATCTCGTCTTTTTCACTTTTCTTTGCCCAACCCAGGTATCGTCTTCTCCTGGAAGCCTCCCCAGAGCACCAGGGCTGTGCTAAATGTCACTTTGCTGTGCTCCCACAGTGCCCCATGAACATTCCATCCCATCATTCTCCTTATCGCCTTGACATAATCAGTCTATGCCTTTATCTTTCCCTGTAGACCTGTGCCATGCAATACAATAGCCACTAGTCACATATGGCAATGGAGTCCTCGACATGTGGCTAGTCCAAATGCAGATGTTTCAAACACATAGTACAAAGGAAAATAAAAGAATGTAAAATAGCTCGTCAGTAATTTTCTATACTTGTTTCATGTTTACATCATAACATTTTGGATTTATTGGGTTAAACTATATGATCAAAATTAATTTCATTTGTTTATTTTGTCTTTTTAAGAAATGTGTGGACTAGAACACTTAAAATTACCTATGTGGAAAGAGTTCTGGAGATGGATGGTGATGGTTGCACAACAATATGAATGTACTTAATACCAACAAACTGTGGACTTAAAAAAGTGGTTAAGATGGTTAATTTTATGTTATGTGTATTTTTAACTTAAAAAATGGAAAAAATCAACATATTTTTTAACTTATGTATGTGGCTTGCTATGTGGCTCATGTTGTATTTTTATTGGTGGGTGCTGCTCTAGAGTATCAGCTCCTGGAGGGAAATAACTATGTCTCAATGATTTTTGCATCTCAAGCCTGTGCAGTGTCTGTTTGCTAAGTACTGGTTGGACAAAATCATACATAGGATGAAATCTTTGATCACAATATGGCAAAAGCATCTGAGAGGGAAAGATGATTACAGTAAAAGACAAAGGCCTGGTAGAACCGAAATGGGCCCAATTTGGGGTCTTGCGAAGTATGGGAAGTACCAGCGTGGTTCCAGTCACGCAGGGGCTGGTGCACAGCCCCCAAGGAACTTGACGGAAATCTTAGTACTGCCAGTAACCAGTGAATGGCCTTTACGAGTGACATTCACCTTGAGCCTCAGTTTCTTCATCTTTAAACTAGGGATGATTATAGCACCGACCTCATCATGTTGCAAGGAGAAATAAAGGAGATTCTGTGGGCACAGTCCCTGAAGCATAATGAACGATCAATCAATGCTAGCTTCTTTTCTTAGCGTTTATAGGCCTGTCGTGAAGGAAAAGCAATTTTTAAAAAGATGCCCGAAGCCAACCCACATGAAGTCATTTCCCTGCTGAATATTAGAACACTTTTTAATCTGAGATGACAAAAATAATTTGAGCTGGCAGATGGCATAGTGTTGTCACCCACTCTGTTGTTTGGAATTGAATGGATTATACATAAATACCACCACACTCTTTCCTTGTTGGGAAAAGCACCTGGCTCGAGATCTGCTGTGTGTTCTGTGGTGCTAAAATGGCCCTGCATGCTGGCATGATGGCAGAGCAGGCTGGCGGACCGGCGCCCAGCGGAATCAGATGGGACAGGCAGGCCATGCTACCTAACAAACAACTGCCAAGTTGCAGTGGCTTAGAACAGCCTTTGCTTCTCTTCTATGCTACATGTCCACTACAGGTCAGTGCAGGGCCTTTGCTTCACATTATTCTCACCAAAGGATCCTGCTAGAAAACGCCCAGGATTGTGGCTACAAGAATGGCAATTTCCACACAGGCACGTAAAACACAGGCAGAAATGACACATCCCTCTCGCTCACATTCATTGGCCAAAGCAATCATAGGGCTAGAACGAAAAGCACAATGAATATCCGTGAACGGCTCTGAAGATGGACACTTACAGAGTAGATGGTGGCACAATGACAGAGATATGATGTCACCCAGCATTCCAAGATCAAATTCTGTGACTCTAACAAAATCCCCCTTAATTTCACACCAATAGAAAGCAATGAAATGCAAATTGAAATGATGTACTACTTTTAGAACAACGGAATTAGTAAAATCTACAACATGCAATTTTGTTAAGGTTTAAATGAAATGACATACTCAAACACTGCTAGAGTCATCATAAATCAGAACTCATGTTTTTTTAAATTCTAGCTGACATACAATATTATATTAGTTTCAATTGTACGACATAGTGATTCAACATTTATAAGCCTTATGAAGTGTTTACCACGGTAAGTCTAGCACCCATCTGGTACCATACATAGTTATCACATTTATAAGGTGGTCTCTCCATGAGAAGAGGGATTTGTAATAGTGTAAGCTCATAGTAGGGGTTCAAAAACATTTATTTTTATAAATACATTTTAAAAGATGAATGAAGAATAAAAAGAGAACAATAAATGAATGTTGAATTAAAAACATAAAAATGAAGGGATCATCTCTCTTAAGAACCTTGGCTAGATAAACAGTAATGAGAGAAATAAAGAAACAGTTTTCAGGCCTAGAAAGAATAGCCTCTGAGGATCACTTCTGCGTGGGGAAGAAGGTTCTAGCAGCCACAGAAACTCTCATTTCTTCTTTGATGTCACCATCACCCAGGAGTCTCCTTGGCTTTTATTTCCTTCTCCCATCAAGCACCCCTCCTTGAGTTTTACCCCTTCCACCCCAAAGATGGGTTACAGGACAGGATCTGAGTTGGACTGCCTGCCTATTAGAAACAGCCAGTATTTTCCTTCTACCACAGGGAATATAAGATAATGGTGATCTTATTCTCACTGTGTGATCTTCCCTGTTCTCTGAGAAACCTTAACCTATGTTATTGTTTTTGCTGCCAACTATGGATGTAATACTCCATGAAGCTGCTCGTTGACAAGGAGATTGAGTACTATGCTTCAGGTATACTGTGAAGTTTGCACACTGGCCTGAACATATACGTCCCGCAAGGTACTTTGGCAGAGCAATAAATTTCTGAATTTCCAACTACCAGAAGCAGAATTGTACTCAATTCCGAGGTAAGATTGTCATTGACTACACATCCCAGTAGATCTGGAAGTCCTTTGCGTGGGCAAACTAACATGCTGTCTCGTCAATAAATCCTGTATAAAGAGTTCCCTTCTTGAGATGGATTTAATATAGCACACTGCTCCTTCCTATATGATCCATGACTCCATAAAAATCCACTACCATACCCTAAGATGACATGAACCAAATTGGTGTGGGGACACCACTACCTTACCTGGGAACCACAGGGAGTTTTCTCTGATAAAGATAAGGTGGGAAGATTGAGAGAGGCTCTTGCCTGGTAACAACGTGCTCAAAAAATAAAAAATCATGAAAGGAAATGTTGTATCCTTAGCACCCAGCACGTGACTGAATAACTGAGGGTTTTGAATACCAAATACTAATAAATATTTTTTAACTGAATGATAGATGGTATAAATAATGCCTATTTAAAAACTTTTAACTTAATAATAATATATCTAGTTCTTTTCATAAGTATGCAGAGAATTTTTTTCAAATAGCTGCGTGGTATTCCAAACCACCAATAGTCTGATGATGGACATGTTGGTTGTTTGCAGTATTTTGCTATTACAAACAATGAGTTGATGGATGTAATGGATGACAATACCTATTTTCCCACATCATCACCAACACAGTGTATTAACAATTTTTATGGATAAATCTAAATATCTGTAAAATATTTAAGTATTTTGTGTTAATCTATTAGGTGACATAAGTTCTTTCGATACTTGTAAGAGAGCTAAGGCATTTGAAAGCACTTTAAAGAAGAATGGTGGTGGGGGCTGAGGGCTGGGCGGGGAGAATGTAAATAGCAATGTTGAGCACACACTGTCCTATATTAAATAACTTTGCTCTGCTTTTTAAGGATCTATTAGCCAAAAGGAGTAAAAAGGGAATTTTAGAGATTCTCAAGTTCTACTGCTCAGCCACCTCAGCTTCCTGCCATTGTTACTGTAAGGGGCATTGCAATGCAACTCGAAAACTCTTGATCAATACACTTCAGCGGATCAGTAGGTAGATTAACTTATACGGAAATGAGATTTGTTTCTTGGAGAAATGTTTGTAGCATTTGATACCCCAACTCATATGTTTAAGGACTTTTCCATCTATGATTATTTTTACTTTTATTATGAAGATGTTTTTTAAATTAGAATTTTTGGGGCGACAATGGTTAGTAAAATTATATAGGTTTCAAGTGTACAATTCTGTAATACATCATCTATATATTACATTGTGTGTTCACTACCCAGAGTCAGGTCTCCTTCCATCACCATATATTTGACCCCATTTACCCTCATCTTCGACCCCTGCTCCCTGCTTACCCTCTGGTAACCACTAAACTATGGTCTGTGTCTATGAGTTTTTGTTTGTCTTGCTCCTGAATTTCTTTCAGCTTTGTATCCCACAAAACCACAATGAGACATCACCTCACACCAGTTAGAATGGCTATCATCAACAAGACAAATAGTAACAAGTGTTGGAGAGGCTGTGGAGAAAAAAGAACCCTCATACACTGTTGGTGGGAATGCAGATTGGTGCAGCCACTATGGAAGGCAGTGTGGAGGTTCCTCAAAAAATTACAAATAGAATTACCATATGACCCAGCAATCCCTCTCCTGGGTATCTACCCAGAAAATCTGAAAACATTTATTCCTAAAGATATATATGCTCTGATATTCATTGCAGCTTTATTTACGGTGGCCAAGACATGGAACAATCAAAGTGTCCTTTGATAGATGATTGGATAAAGAAGCTGTGATACATATATACACACACAATGGACTACTGCTCTGCCATAAGAAGAGATGAAATACTGCCATTTGTGACAACATGGATGGATCTGGAGATTATGATGCTAAGCACAATAAGTCACACAGAAAAAGTTGAGAGCCATATGATTTCACTGATAAGATTTTCAAGTGTACATAAAGTACATAGATTAATATAAAGATTTCTATCACCAAGTTTCAAAACTTACTCAAAACTTACTAAGATTTTGTCAATCTTAAATCATTTCTACTGCCAAGTACTTTTTGTTTCCTTGGCTGGACATTTTAAAGCAAACCCAGACATAATGTAATTTCACACATAAATATTTCAGTAATATGCAGATATTTTGTGCATATGTTCAGCAGGAAACAGGGACCAGAGAATATGGCTACTATAATAAATACTGAGAGCAGGGAGGCATGGAGCAGCCATGTTCCAGCTGGGTTTAAGTAAAGCATGAGTTTTCCTCATAAAAAGAAAAAATACTATCACATACATGGTGATGGAAGAACTGACTCTGGGTGGTGAACACACAATGTGATATATAGATGATGTATTACAGAATTGTACACTTGAAACCTATGTAACTTTACTAACCATTGCCACATCAATAAACTTTAATTAAAAAAAGAAAAACACCTACTAGAAACTTAGATCTTTATTTTTTTGCTTTCTTGAGTCATTATCCGAAGCACAACTTTAAATATACTCAATAGAATACCAACTTTCATATAGCAAAGGGGCATAAACAATTACAACATAGACAAATCCAGTTATAGTTGGTAATTCCAATTCTCCTCTCTCAATAACTGATAGACAAGTAGACTAAGAATCATTAAAGATCAATCAACTTGACCTAACCAATATTTAGAGAACAGTCCACCCCACAATAATAGAACGCATATTCTTTTCAAGTGCACATGGAATATTCACCAAGATGTACCATATTGTGGTAAAATAACCTCCAATAAATTTCAAACTACTGATATACAAACGACATTCTCATACCACAAAAGAATTCAACAAGAATACAGAAAGATATATGGGGAATCTCCAAACATTTGGAAATTAAACAATATACTTCAAAATAACCCATGGATCAAAAAAGAAATCCATTGGCCAAAGAACAATAACAATACAAATTATTTTGAAGTGCTTGGCAAGGAAAAAATAACATGCCAAAATTTATAGGATGCAGCTACAACAGTGTATAGAAAGAAATATATAGCAGTAAATGTGTATTAGGAAAAAAAAAGAAAGAACTCAAATTCATCATCTAAGCATCTACCCTAAGAAGTTAAAGAGAAAAGAGTAATCAGAGAATCAAAGCAATCAGAAGGAAAAAAATAAGAGCAAGAATCAATAACAGAAAATGGACAAAATAGAGAAAAATAAATGAAACAAAAAGCTGTTTCATTGAAAGGATCAATAAAGTTGATAAACCTCTAGCTAGATTAATAAGAAAAATGATCTATTAATCAGTATAAGAAATGAGAAAGAACATCATTACTTATCATATTGACATAAAAGTATATCATGAACAACTTGATGGAAACTAATTTGACAACTTGGGTGAAATGGACAAATTCCATGACATAAATTACTAAAGCTCACTCAGCAAACAGTAGATACATTAAATAGAACTATATGTATTAAATAAATCGACTCCAGTAAAAATCTTCTCACAAAGAAAACTCAAGGTCCATTTGGATTTGATTGTTAATTCTAACAAACATTTGAAAAAGAAATGATCCCAAATTCTATACAAAGAGTTCACAAAAATAGATTAGGAAACATGTTTCAATTTGTAAGACCAATATTATTCTGATACCCAAATGAAAGATAATTAAGAAAACTACAAAGCAATACCTAAGAAACATAGACAAAAAAATTTATACAATTCTAGCAAATCTCATTTAGCACTGTCATACATCATGACAAAGAGGTTTAACTCAGAAAAACAAGATTGTTTTAATATTCAAAAATCAATAATTTAATTTACTATATTAACAGGCTGTAAATAAAAACAATGCAATCATCTTCATATATTCAGATATAATTTCTATCTTGAATTGAAACACAATTCAAAATAATCCATGGATCCTTGAAACACAATTCAAGATAGAAACTATTAGCAAATTAGGAATATAATGGACTTTCTTCGTCCTGATGAAGGACATCTACAAAAAAACCTACAACTATTGGTAAAACTGAACGCTTTCCCCAAGATCATGAACAAGGTAAGGCTGTCTACTCTAATTTCTTCTCTGCAACACTATACTAGAGGGCCACGCTGGTGCAGTAAGCAAGGAAAAGAAATAAAAAGCATACAGACAGGAAAGGAAAAGGTAAAACTGTCTTTAATTACAGATGATGTGATCATTTATGTAGTAAATCCTAGGAATCTATAAAAGAAACAAGAACTAAGAGACTTAGCAAGATTACAGGATACAAGGCTAATGTACCAAAAATACAAACACATTTCCAAAGCAATGGCTAATAGATGTATTTTAAATTTGGGTTGTTTGATAAGAAACAGGATATTGGCATGCTATCAAAGTGCCTTTACCCAGATTCCTTGTTACTTACACCTAACAAGGAAAGCATAATAACTTTATAGTGGAGAAAAGGAAAGGCATCTTGACCTGGTGATCAAAATTCATACTACTAACAATGGGTAGATAGACCTCAGTACTCCCTGATGTGATATCCTGAGGAGGACACACCTGTCAGGTAGTTTTCTGACTGGCGGTGCATAACATGAACCTTTTCATGAGGAAACCTTAGAAAAACCCAAATAAGGGAATATTCTATAAAATACCTGATCTCTGTTCTCCTAACATCTCGATGTCATGAAGGAAAGAAAAGGGGTGAAGAATTGTTCCAAATTAAAGGAATCTAGAGATTTGACAACTGAACATAATATATGATCCTGGACCAGATGCAGTACAAAAGAGAAAACAAAATGCTGTAAAGGATATTACTGGGACAATTTATGAAATTAGACTATGAACTGTAGATTAAATATAAATATCGTATAGATGTCAAATTCCTGAATTTGGCAACTCTACTGTAGCCATGTAAGAAAATATTCTTTTTCATGGGCTATATCTTGTGAAGTACTAAAGAGTAAAGGAGTGTGACATATGCAAATTACTCTCAAATGATTCAGAAATAAAATGAGTGTGTTTATATGTGTACATATATATACAAAGATAAAGAAATAAATCAAATGTGACAATACTATAAATTAATATGTTTAAAGCATATCAGAAGTTGTCTGTTATGTTTATATAAAAACTTCTTTGTAAGTTTGAAATTTATTCAAAATAAAAAAAGGATGAAGAAACTCTCCCATGATTCATAAACTCCCAGAATAAGGTCCACCAGTGTCTTTCTTTTTTCTCCATTAGTGACATGTTGATAAAAGTTGGCTTTCCTATGTTTCTTATTACAATTAAAGATACGAGTCTTCTACATTGAATGTCAACCAGTGAAGAGTGAAAGGGACAGTTTGGAAGCTGTTGAAGGAACATGGGCCTTGCATTTTCTTTTTGTCACTTGGGTAATTTCTTTCACATCAATGAGACTTAGCATCTTTGCTTCAAAATGGGAATTTATGATAAGAATATACCAACTTCACAGGGCTGCTATGAGAATTACGGAGAAGGCATAAATGCATACCTTTAAAAAGTATATAAAAATTAAATAATGTTCAGACAGTGCTGGGCCTCCGCTTCAAGCCCTCAGACGCTTTCAATCTCCCTCAGAATAACATCAAGATGCTCACCATGGTCTCCAACGTCTCACCTCGTCTGGCCTCTATTTCTCTGATCTCACCACTCACCGTCGCCCTCATTTCATCTTGGCTCTCTGCTCCTAATGCCGTCCTTCAAACACACCCTGCTGTAAGGTCTCTGCAATTCTGTTTCCCTGTCTGGGCCACCCTTAGCCCAGCTCCTTCCTTTCCCCACTTCAGTTCTATACTCAAATGTCATCTCATCAGTGGGGCTCTCCCTCAAAAATTACCTACAAACAGTACACACACTTCACCTCCAGTCATTCTCTGCCTTTCTCTGGTTTCTCTTTTCAGCATTACACACAACTCACTAGATATGTTCATTTACTTATTGTCTTTGTCCTCTTACAATGTTAGCTACATAATTATAAGGACTTTTATTTATTCAGTACTGTGTCTTCAGTACATAAATAAGTGCTCGGCACTTAACAGACTCTCAATAAATTCTTGTTGACTGAATGATTGAATAGGAAGTAAATTTTGCACATATCTAGTATTTATACAGTCAATGAATCATAGATATCACTTTAAGTCCATGTAAATAAAACTTTTTCCTCTGTTGATATCTGTCATTATTAAATATCCTCACTGCTTCTAAAATACAATCAATTTAAATGTACCGGATTTCACAGTGATCTTTGCGATTACTGGAGATTATCTGACATGTGACCATATCAGGTTTGGAGACCACTGAGTCACAATTATGAAGAAGGAAAGGAGGGAGCGAAGAAATATTCCTCATCGATATATCTGGATATTTGATTATTTCTTTCCTAGTGATACTACCTAATAACCAATACAGGTCAACTTCCCAATAAAGTTGGATTTTCTTTCTCACCTAAGTTACAGATAATTGGCAGCTATTCACTCACTTCTAAATATAAAATAGCAGCCTCACATTTCAAATGCCATGTCCTCTTACTTCAGGAAAGCAGAGCACATCTCAAAAATTCAGCAATCGTGTCTGATGGACACTGACACCAATAGACAGTTTTCTGTCAGCACTGAGGCTGACAAATGACAATCACGGTCCCATTGCCACCTGGGATCTGGGCCACCTGGGACCCACCAAGTCACAGCCAGCTTGTTATTCACTTGCCGCTACCTTCCTGCAGCTGTGGACTCCGGTTCTTCACATCACAACCTGCCCTGACAGATCTAGAATAAAGGATCAGCTGCTTGGCTTGTTCAGTTTCCAGGGCCAGGAAAATCAGACAGGCAACCAACTCCCCAAGGACATTCATTAATTTTGAAAACTATTATTAAATTAAACCAAGGAGGACCATCAATTTGCAAACATCTGCACTTGCAAACCATTTGGTGGTGGGATTTAGTCTCAGCAGAAATCAAGAGACACACAAATTCCAGAATAGGAAGGTGTTGCGAGGCATCCTTGGGAAAATTCTCAAGTAAAGTCTGAACTCTTGATATGCATTATTTTTTCTTCTTACAGAACAAATGAGACTAAGTGATTATAGCCAGTGTTCTAAAGCAAAGTTGGCCAAGGTCTTCGTTCCTGAAATAACACACTGAGCACACTGAACCAATGAAGAATTCATATCAGAATTAGTCCCACCTATGGGCTCCCTATTTAGAAATTTGCCTTGTAGTTTTTTAGATTGATATAAACAGATTAAGGAGAACCTTCATCATTTGTATTCGAAATTAGGCAAAAGCAAATTGAATCCAGTTTTGATAACTGAGCCCCAAATCTCTGTATCAAGGAACGTAGTGATAAGGGTCAGTTCTCTCTCTCTCCTCGTCAGCTATGACTTACAGAGGCCTCCTGTATGATCAATAGACTCCTGTCATTGGCCCCAACACGGAGTGAGCCAGTTGGTTCTGGGTCTCATGCCTCTCCAGGCTATTTAATGTTCTCTCCTTGGAGGGCTGGAAGCAGTACATGTAGTACATGGAAACTGGCCCCTGGACATGATAGGGAGTGAAATGTATCCCAGTATTTCTAGAGTTTGACTACTGGAATCTCAAAATTTCCATTTCATTGCATTTCAAAGAAAAGGTTTTGTCCAGAAAATGAAGGCAGCCCCAATCTGACAGCCTCTAAAACAGGGGTGTCCAAACTGTGGCCCATGGGCCAACTGAGGCCCGCAATCCATTTTTAATTGGCCCGCAGCAAATTCCAAAAATATATTTAGTTTATTTAAATATAAACCAGGGGAGGCAATACGTACTTCACCTTGAGTGAGTGGCCCAGCTGTTTGTGTATTTTACCGCACATGGCCCTTGGTGAAAAAAAAAACTTTGAAAAAAGTTTGGACACCCCTGCTCTAAAACATAAAATTACCAGGTTTGCTCAGGCTTTTTGTACCAACTCTGAAAAGAACCCCATGCTTGAAACACAGATGTCATGGAAACATGCATATTATGCAGAGTAAACCAGTATGACCTCCTTGAGCATTAAGTGTGAACACACTGGAAGAAACTTTTCCCATTCAGTTGTCTTACTGCACACTCATTCCTCGTTCTCTCACTGGTTTCTTTCTTTCTTAAAACTAATCGTGTGTCACCAGGAAAGTGTGGTGGCATGGATAAAGTATGTGGGCTTCGGAGTCAGGTAGCTCTGGATTTGAATCCTTAGTCAGTTAATTATCAGTCATATTACCTTGAGAAAGTGACTGATTTTCTTGGAATCTCAGTTCCCTCATCAATAAGATGATCCAATTAAATTCTCCCTCAAGATGAGACAATAGGTTAAATGATTATAATAAAAAGTAAAAATGACATTTTGCTTTCAGCTTAGTTATGTCCCATTACATAGCCCCCCTCCCAAATTTTCCATTTCTTAAAGAAATTAATCAAATAGAAAGTAAATAATAGAGAAAATAATGCAACCAAAAGCTTATTTGTTGAAAAGAGTGATAAAATTGATAAACCTAGGCTGATCAAGAAACAAAGAGAAGACATTAATAACAAATATTAGGAAAGAAACAGAAGAAATTACTACAGATATTACAAAAATCAAAGATTAACATGCAAATTATAAACAAATTTGCCAGTATATCTGATATCTTACATGAAATGGAAAAATTCCATGAAAGAACATAAAATACCAATTGACACAGGAATAAAATCTGAAGTTGCCTACATCTACTTTATTTCCATTAATAAAACTTAATCCATAATGACTTCATAGGTAAATTCTATCAAACATTTAATGGAGAAATAATACCAATTCTACACAAACTATTTTATTCAAAGTAAATAATTCACCAAATTCAAAGATTATAACCTTAATAAATCCAGAAAAATATTTAACAAAATCTAACACCCAATTATGATAAATATTTGCAGTGAGCTGAGGAAAGCAGGGAACTTCCCCAATCTGATAAAGGGCATCCACAGAAAACATACAACAAACATCATACTTAATGGTGACATGCTGCACTTTCCCCCCACAATCAGGGGACTGTCCAGAACAACTGCTTTCTCAGATATATACAACATGGTATTGGAGGTCATAAGAATTTCAAAAGTCCAGAAAATATAAAAGACATAGAGATAAAACTGTCTCTATTTGCAGGTGACAAGTTCTTCTTCTCTTTTTTTAATGTAGAAAATGCTAAGAAACCTAAACTATAACTACTAGAACTAGTAAGTGAATTTAAAATATTATAGTATCTGAGATTAATATTAAAAATTAATTTATTTTTATAGACTAGTAGCAAACAATTGTGTGTTCTCAAAAATGTATTTACAATAGGTTCAAAAACATAAAACAATTAGGGACAAATTTGTCAAAAGTTGTGTATGACTTTCACATTGAAAACTATAAAACATTTCTGGGGAAAATTAAAGACCTAAAGAAATGGAGAGAAATACCCTATTCCTGGACTGGAAGCAACGGCATGTTGATAAACATTTAACAACTGGTTTCCCTCACAAAACAAAAGAGGCCCCTGCTTGTGGAGTTTGCCAATTTCTGTGGTGTAAATTCTCTGACCCACCAATTCCAAGCTTTCAAATTCCTGAAATTTTAATAATGGTCTCTTGTGATACAGTATGAGCTGTCTTTAGCTCACCAATGACTGAAAGACGTAATGTTAAAATGGCAATTCTCACCAAATTGACCAGTCTCAATCATAATTTGACCAAGCACTTTTGTAGACACTAACAACTTAATTATAAAAGCTATACGGAAACACATAGCACCAAGAATATCCAGAACAATCCTGACAAAGAACAAAGTTGGAAGACGTAAACTAACAGACTTCTAGTATTACTTTAAAGGTGATTCAGACAACGTGATAGACATTGGCAGAAGGATAATCACTGGAACAGAACAGAGGGCTCCAAAATAGACTATACATGTCAAATGATTGTGTAGTCATTTGACATGTAGAAGTCTTGTCGACAAACAGTGCTAGAATAACTGTTTATCCATGTGGTCTAAAATTAATCTTTAATCCCATACCATATAAAAAACAATTAAGATGGATTGTATGTCAAAAATATAAAGCTATAAAACTTCTCGAAGGAATTACTGGAGAAATAATTTGCTGTTTGAGAGTAGGCAAAGAGTTCTTAGGACATAGAATGCAATAAACAAAAAAGAAAAAATGATAAACTGGTCTTCATCAAATTTTAAAACTTCTTCTTTACATAGTCTATCATTACGGAAACAAATAAGGAAACTACAAACTAGGCGATAACATCGATAAATTATATATGTGATACCTGCCTGGTACCCTATATAAAGAAAAACAGCTCCACAGATAAACAACCAATTAGTTACAGGCAAATGATTTGAACTCGTAAGCATGTGAAAAAGTGCTTAACATCTTTAGTTATTAGGAAAATGTAAATTAAAGCCACTGTGAGATACAAAGACACAACCACCGAAGAAATTGAAAAGACTGAAAGACCAAATGTTGGCAAAGATGTGGTGTGACCAGAACTCTTATGCATTACTGATGGTAGTGTAAAATGGTACAATCACTTCGGGAAAAATTCTGACTATTTCTTATAAAACTAAGCACGCATTTACTCTATGACCCAGAAATTTCACTCCTAGGTATTGACCCAAGAAAAATGAAAAAAATACATATGTATACAAAAAGATCAGTACAAGGATATTTATAGCAGCCTTACTGACCATAGCTCAAACCTGGAAACAGTTTCAACGTCCATTGAAATGAGAATGGGCAAACAAATTGTGACTATTACTTAGCAATAAAAAACAACAAACTACTAATACCTATAACAGGGAGGAATCTCAAAACATGCTGCGTGACCTTTATTAAAGAGAGTATATACTGAATGATTTCATTTATAGAAAGTTCTAGAAAAGACAAAGCTAATTTATGGGGGGAAAAATAAAAGCTGTCATTATTCCTGGAAGGACAGGAGTAAAGAGTGACTGGGGAAAGGCATAAGGTAACTTTTAGGAATGCTGGTATTCTTGAAGATTTGTGCATTTAAATGCATGTAAATTTAACCATAATAGAAAAACTGAGATGCATAAACAACTTTTGAGTTCTAGTTAATGACATGCAGCTTGAAGTATATGGGGGTGAAATGTGCTGGTTAATATAATTTACTCTGAAATGCATTATAAAAATAAGATGGATTGATGGATGACTAGAGGGACGAGTGGATGAATAGGTATACGATAAAATAACTTCCTCACTCTGGCTGACTGAGTCAGTTTAAAAATAAGAAACCGGGTTAACTTCTTTATCCTAAGTAGTTCCCAATGGCGAAACAACTTTGGACATTTTTACTACCCAGAGGAGAATCTGAACCATTGCTAATACTTTGCATTATCTGGATTGACAGCATAAGTAAAATGGAAAAATTTATATCTAAGCTAAAAAAAAAAAATGACAATTGACAATCAAAGGTAGACCCAAGGCATTGTTAGCCCTAATTTTCTTCATGAGGCTGGAAATCTTCCAGAGTGCCTTTTAGTCCTTTCTTAAAATACTTCTACGGTTGTTACACTTCAGTTTACCTCCCTATTGCTTGACATTTGGTGTCCAGAGTCTAAAACTGTTCAACAAATGATTGCAAGACATCAACAGGATGAAATCATTCTGATTGATACTGAAACTGAAAAATCACATTTCTGCAAACAACCTCATCTTCAAGGAGAATCAATAACAGTGGTGAAGATCTGGACAGTCCTTGGTGGCCACTCCTGCAGCTCTGGATGAAAGGGAAGCAAAAGGGGGGCTAAAAATAAAAACGTGCTTGCCTAGGAAAAGGCTGATTGTTCTCTAGCCCTGGTATCAAATAAGCACCAGAACCAGTTTGCAATCATTTTATTAATCGATGACAACTCACATCAGGAAGCATGCTGCCAAAAGCCAATCAATCAGAAACAGGGAAAAGTCAACCATCAGGAGATTCTTCTTGGGAAAAAGACAGTGGATCGGGACAAGCGCAAAACTTACCAGCATGAGACTCAAACTTCAGCAGAGCACTGTTGTACCCCAGAGTAATCAAGACAGACTCCTTCCCCACACGGCAACATTCAGTGTCTCTGTTGAGTAAGCATTTAAAGACACAGACGCCATCAGCTATAAAGGGTGGGAAAAAAAAAGAATTAGGAAAATCCATTCTGAGCATTGTAAAATTCTCTCATGTTCTCAAGGCTCCCCATTTCTTTTTTCTTGATACAATGTCTCCCGGGACATATGGGAATATGAGGATCAGAGATAAAAAGAGATGACTCTATGGCTAAATACCAATTCTTTGCAGATAAGTTAACAGGCTCAAAACTCTCATTGGTTCTTGCCTTTATGTCTAGGGTCTCACTACCCATAAGCCTTGTATTCCCCAAATATTTTGTACCTCCTGATGCCATCCTAAAAGAGTCCAGGTAATGTCCCTATGGGTTATTCTTGAGCACCTACTATGTGCCAGAGATATCATAAAAATCTCCATTGTAAGTATTATCACTGCCAATATTCCTAGGTGAATACAAGACAGAGAGTATAGGTCCAAATATGCATAGCTGAAAAGTGGCAGAACTAGAATTCAAAGCCAGAATAGAATTTGACTTCAAAGCCCACGTTGCTCCTACCACATTGTGCTGTGGCAAGTGTGGAAAAAAAGGGAGCTAAGTTTCTGCAAGCAGCGCCCATGGTAAGTGGCTAGGGTCTTGTTAGAGTCATCCATACATAACTGGGTACGAACTCACTAGTCCTCCTTTTGTAGGTTATAGACAGGACTTTACCACTGGGGCAGCTGTAATGTGCTGGAAAAAAGCAATGAACTTGGGCTTTGCTTTCATCTTTCATATTTACTAACCGAGGAACTTCAATCACCTAAATACACGGAGTAACATTTTTTCATTACGCAAAATGAAAATATTGATGCTTATTTCACAGGCTTTTTGTTAAGACTGAGTATTAAAGTTTAAATAATTTCTAAAACCCTATGAAAACAATGAGAGACTATTATTTCTCTTATCACAAAGTAGACCTTAGCTCTTATCTTTGATGTCTTCTATTCCCCCTTACAAAATCAAATACAGTAAGTGTATTAAATTCCACTGTTACACATGGGCGTATGCACACACATTCAAAACACACAGAGTTAAGATGATCAAATATTTTCAAATATTTTCAACCATTCCTTCAAATAAATGAGCCCTTCCTGATGAAAGCATTCAGATATTTTTCACAAAAGGTCTCGGCTGGTTAAATAGTACAGATGTTTTAAAAACATTCTCTTGGCATAAAACATGATTACAGGTTATTACAGCCAGTCAGTGTCTCAAAGGCATCAATGTCTCCTTGCAGGGACGCAGACGTGAATGTAGAGGCAGAAGCAGGGAGTTTGGGGCTCTTTTAAACAATATTTTCTTAAAATCACAAGAAATATTTTTTCAAGAAAGCAGGATTTTTATCATTTTCCAATTGTTTCTCTTACAGTTTTGAAGTAGGATAAGGTAGAATGAAGACGGAAGGAGGACCTTAGCCCTCCTCAGTTCCTTGTACATACATGACTGCCCTTTTCCCCGAAAATAAGACCTAGCCGGACAATCAGCTCTAATGCGTCTTTTGGAGCAAAAATTAATATGACTCGGTATTATATTATATTGTTACATTATATTATGTTGTATTATGTTACATTATGTTATACTATATAACATAGTCTTATATAAGACCCGCATTATATTTATTATATTATATATTATATATATTATACCCAGTCTTATATTATAATAAAATAAGATATAATAGATGTAATATTAGATGTAATATATTTACTATATTATAGTAAAACATAGTATAATTTACTATATAGTAAATTATAGTAAAATATAATAAAATTAGAGCTGATGATCCGGCTAGATCTTTTTTTCAGGGAAACACTGTATTGTAGTCTGTGAGCTCTTTGTGAGCAGGGAATATTTTACTTTATTTTGGGGAATCACTATTTTTTTTTTCTGATTCAAAACCTAGCACAGTACCTAGTACTTAATAAATGTTTGCCGAATCAGTGAAGGCATTTTTCATTGTATTGACTGCATACCATCCCAGAATAGATACAAAACTTCAAAATGTATATGATTCAATTCTTCTTAACCAGATAGGCTCAGATTGTTTCTTTTGTTGTTTTGGTTTGTTTTGTGTACGTGTGATTTAATTAGGGTATAAGCTGAGTTGTTGTTTTTTCCTACTTTTATAAATTGAAAAATGCTACCCACACATCCTCTTTTCTTCCTTCCCTCCCTATCTTCTGTTTAAATATGGGTGGGGAAAGTCTTTTTAAGCATGCCATAAAATCCAGAAAGTACGTATATCTATTTCAAGTTTTAAAATCTACCCATGAAAAAAAAAATTTAAAACTTTAAACAAAATTGAAAAGCAATGATAACCTAGGAAAGTGTTTTTAACATACATAACAGAGATAATATGTCCAATATACAATTAGCTTAAAAAATAACAAGAAACAAACATCCCTGTTAAAAAGTTAGTAAGCTATGTACAGTGTCAGATGGGTAGTAGACTTTTTGGGGTTATCACTTTGTCAGGGATTACACCCCATAAAGCCTAGTCATTATGTTGTTTTGTACACCTGAAACCTGAAACTCTTTAAAAAAAAAAAAGATGGATCAATAGGCAACTGACAACTAGAAAAATGCCAATAGCCACAACAAATGTGAAAAAATAATGAATTTCAATAATAATCAATGAAAAATATAATAAAAGGATGAGCACTTTTTTCTCTCCATTGTCAAAATTTTAAGACTATATGTTGACAATATCAAATATTGGAAAGGGTGAGAGAAAGCAGTGAGTGGCCGTTATTAGAAATGCAAATTTCTGTATTACCAAAATGTGTTCCACCCTTATTGTTTAAAATTTAAAATCTATGTACTCTTTGCTAGATATTCTACTCATAATAATTTCTTCCAGGATGAACTTTATCAAGTGTGAATGGATGTACATTCAAGGCTGTGCATCTTAGAAGTGTTTACTACAGGTAGAAAATGTAAAGCTAAGAGACAATCATTTACATGGTTGGTTAAGGCAAACATGATACTTCCACGTTCAAGTTGCAGAAGAGCATGTATGATATTATTGTAGCAATTTAATATTGTGTTTATCTTTGTAGAAAGCTGTTTAAAAAGATATACACCAAAATGTCATCAGCAGTTTCCTCTGGATAGAGAAATTTGGGCCAGTTTTAATTTTCCCTGTATAAAGTTATGCCTTGCTTGAATTTTCTATGTGACTATTTATTTTTAGAATCAGGAAAAACAAGAAAGCTATCCATTTGGTAAACACACACACACACACACACAAAACACAACAACAACAATCAAACAAAAAACACACTACCATCACTAATGTCATTCTCAGTGGGTATTACTATTCTTTACATTTTTTTCGTTTATTAGATAGTAATTGGTAACTTCATTCATTCAAAAATATTTAGGAATTACTGCATCCAATAAAATTATTATTTTAATTCTCAATTCTTAAATCATTAATGGAACTGAATGTTTTGTTACGTTTTTTGTTCGCGAATGTAATAACTTCTTGTGTTGATTTCTTTTCCTGTTCTTTGGCCACATTAGTACATGAAACAAACATTCTAAATGATTTCTGTGAACAAATGTGAGCAAGATGAAAGTGCAGCTATTTTAGGGGAGAGTATATTATCATCCTAGAACTGTGTCTCTTTAAATTTAAAGAATTCATATTAGAGTAATAAAGGACTATGATAAAAAAAATATTGCTGAGGAACATAAAGAAATCCAAAACCAGGAAGTACCACTACATTGATGAAAAGTAGGGGTGGTGTGAAGGTCATTTCCAATGCACGTTGTACTAAGGTTTATCTATCCAGTTAGTATTACTAGTAATAATAATAATAACTACATCTACAGAACATTCTCATTCCCCTGCCAAACATCTCATTTCATCTCTGCAGTGACTCAGAAGGCTGGCTGCTTCTTTCTAAAATTATTTTAACTCTTTTATTTCTAATTTCTTGACTTCTGTCATTTCATTTCTGAGTTTTTCTAATTCTGTTTCATGTTATTCTTTCATGTCCTGCATAATTTTCTTCACATCTCTTAATTTGTTTTGCAAATTAATTTTACAAATTTTTGGATCATGTCTTTTCAGCATGCTTTCATTATTGGTAGGGATGTTACTCTGCTCCTTAATGCCTTTTTTCCTACAGTAGTTGGTTGGGATTTGACCTCCATAGTTTTCTGTTGCTCATCTTGATGTGAATCTCCTTTTCCTGAACTTTTAGAAGGATGGTAATTGCACATGTAGTTTGACAAGAAACTACCAAATTCTTTTCCAGAGTGACTGTTCCATTTAACATTCCCATCAGCAACAGACAAATGAGTCATTTCCTCCACATCCTTGACATTTGGGTTGTCACTGTTTTTCACTTTAGATATTCTAATAGTTGTGTAGTGATAGCTCATTGTGGGTTTAATTTGCAGTTCCCTGATGGCTAATGATGCTGAACATCTTTTTATGTGCTTATTCACCATCTGTATATCCTCTTCAGGGAATGTCTGTTTATGTCTTTTACCCCCTTTTAAATTGGTTTGTTTTTGTTGTTTACGATTGAGTTTTGAGAGTTCTTCATATATTTTAGATACTGGTCCTCTGTCAGATATGCAGTTTGCAAATATGTTCTCCCATTCTGTAGTTTGTCTTTTTGTCCTCTTAACAGGATCTTTCACAGAGCAAGACTTTTAAATTTTGGTGACATCCAATTTCTCAGATTTTCCTTTTATGGATCATCTTCTGGTGTCGAGTCTAAAAACTCTTCACCTGAGTCCCTTGACCTTGCTCATTCTATGGTTTTGTTACACCATGACTGAACAACTGTGACAATCTTTCCACTGCTATCTGCTCGTGCAATTAAAAATGAGTTCCCACTATTCCAAGCTGCCCGATTACAATCACTGAAGCCCATGTGAGTCATTGCAGTGCTCTGCCCAAACCTTCAGACATTCCCCCACTGAATATGAAAGTACAGACTCTCCTGCCTGGAACTGGAAATCCTCCAGGCACCTTTCCTGCTTCTGCCCAACTAACCTCCAATCCCCTAAACATATACCAGACTCCAGCCAAACTGTCCGCTGCTCTCCAAACAGGGCTTGTAATTATAGTAGCAGTAGAGATCTGAAATTAAAGAGCAGGACTTCTGAAGTGAGAAAGCTCCCCTAGTGCCATCGAAAATATTACCTAATTTATCAGTTTCCATTTTCAATGCCACCGCCTCCATGGCACCTTTCCTGATTGCCCCCAACTGGCATATGTTATCTCCCTCACGTCACTAACCCAACAGCACTTTGCATCTCTCTTACAGGACTTCGCTTATGCTCCCATTTGTACCCCAATCTTAACCATTTTGCACGATGTCAGACTGTTTGCCGGCAGGATCTGTGTCATCCTCATCTTCTATTCCTCTGAAGGACCTCGTATACAGCAGGGACCATGAATAGTCAATCTGATTGGAACCACCATCAGCAGCATTTTAATTCAGACACATGTGGCCTATCTGCTGTGTACACTGTCAAAAACAAGTAAAAGGACAAACTTAGCTCACCTTTCTAGCCTCTGAACCAGCTTAAAATTTTTTTTAACCATTCCCTCTTTTCTTTTACATCCTTCTCTCCACACATGATGACAGCAGAAAGCATAAACACTAAAACCAACACCATAATGAAATGTTAAACACCTCTGTGACCAATATTCTCAAATCAGAAGGAAGCAATATTTCATTCTGCCTTCCATGAAAGAGGACACCACTTCCCTAACAGCTTCTCTAGGAACCTACTGCTCCTTCAGATGTATTTCCAGTGCTTCTCTGAGTAACCCTTCAGCTCCCCCAAGAATTTCTCAAGGTGAGAAGGTGATTAGGGGCCAGAGAACCCATGGTTACTCGAATTCTAGGAAAAGGAGAAGTAGATCTTGTTCTTTTTTAAAATCTCAACTCTTTCCTATCAAATACATGTCTACTGTTTCCAGCACTGCACACAGCACATTATGATTGCCAATGTTTACTGAATAAAACAACTGGGTCAATACAGTCATAGACATCTCGGTCACTTCCTAAACTACATAAAAACAAAGAGACTGAAATCTCAGAGCATTACAGATCTCAACGTGGCAATCAAACACTTGTTAATTTTAGTTGATGTTTTTTCAACTCTAGGAAATGGTTTTGGTCTTTGGGTTTATAAAATGTTGTTCCAGTTATGATATGAGATCAAGAAAACTTCACTTCTTCCTAAGAATGTAAAAGTCTTGCTACTTTCCCTGAATAAACTGCTTCTCTCGGATTTAAATTTAATTTCATTCTGAATGTCTCTTTAGGGTAACAAAATATTGTAGCATCCACATTATTTCTGGGTAGAGTTTTCTCAAATCACCAGCTTTCTCCTTGTGGTTTCTAGAGATTATAAACTATCCTCTTGAATTCACGCAGGACGGGATAATTGCTCCAATGTGGTTTCACCAGCTATAACAACAAAAGAACAGGAACTTCCAATGGAAGAGTATAAAATAACAACTTTGCTGTCAAGAGCTGTTCCAGACATTCATTTTTGCTTTTGCCCAGCAGTGGATGTGGTGGTACCAGAGATCTGCAAGCCTTGGTTTGGGGATTTGTTCATACATGCACATTCAACATTATGAGCATCTGCTGTCACGCCAGTCACTGGGGACTGGCAATACTGGGGGAAGATGCGAAGAGAAAATAAACTGCAGCCAGAGCCTTGAGAGAACTCTCAGTGTAAGGAGAAGACGTCTGTTCCAATGTTATGGTACCTCTGAGAAACAAGCAAATAATTTTTTCTGGGAGATCCCCCATAGGAGACATTACACTGGACTTGAGCCTTGGAAGAATCATAAGATCTTTCCAAGAAGAAAGGAAAGAAGGGGGAAAGGTCATTCCAAGCAGAGAGAGAACAGCCTATGTAAAAGGCTAGTGAATGATCATGTCATGAAGACATATGGCAGATCTGGAAATGTGGAATAAGTAGTTCCATGTGGTTTGTAGGTAGAGTAATAAGTGTTAGTGCATCAATCCGCACAGGGATCTTGGAGTAGGGATTTTAAAGGGTTTTGACTGTCTGCAGTTAATGTTGCCATTTTGACTGACAACAGTTGCCCACAGTAACACAATGAGAAATGGGGCATCTGAGTAACCAGCTACCTTTGTTAAGTGCTTGCACATTTTTCCCCTCATTTGTTCCACACTGCTGTGGCATGAGGTGGGGTTCCTTATGCCCATTCTACCAACAGGAAACTTGAGGCTCAGAGTTACTGGGGGATTTGCTTAAACTCACCTCAGTCTGGATTGCTTCAAAGTCTATTCTCATTGCTCTGCATTACATAGCTCCCTAGGAGAAGTAAAAAGGAAGGGGAAAAGGACAGAGGAAGGCATTTCAAAATTTCTCAAAATATGAGCTCTGAAATCCTGCTTCCAAAGCAATCAGGTGTAAATATCCCCTTCTCTTCTTATTTAATCTTAGCTACCCTTCAAAGCCTACTTCAAACCTCATCTGCTCCACAAGGGGTATAGGATCACTGTAAGCCACAAGGTTCACCCTTTGCTAGGAATTAGGCATGGCCTTGTTTTCATTACCTTAATTTCTTGCCACACATTGTTTATATGCTCTTTTTGAACCAGTCCTATCTACCCCTTAATTGGTAAACTTTTTCAGATGCCTTATTCATGTCTTTCTATCCACCAATGCCAACTCAATCCCTTACACACAGTACATATTCACTAAATCTTGGTGACCTAGCTTGGTGCCCTAAGTGCAGAACCAGGCTCTTACCTGGCTCTGAGAAAAATTTTTAAAGACTGTAGAATTTCTTCCAAAAGAATTATGGAGCCCAGATGATCTACAAGCAATATTTTAACAAACATGTGAGGAGGAGGTAGTTTCTACTTAAACTGGTCCAGAACGGAGGAAAAGATGGAATACTACCTAAATCAGTTACCAAGGCAATACAGTAATAAAACTTGACAGACACACTTCTAAAATAAATATTAAATTCCATTATGAGTATGGAGGGAAGATGGAGATGACCGAGGTTTGAATCTTGATTAGAGCACTTACTACCTTTATCTCCTTAGGAATTATTTAACTATGCAATAAATATGGTTATTCGTGATAATATAATAAATAAAATGATAGTATAATATGATAATACAGGGTTAGTCCAAGTTCAACAGAAATAATGATGATGATGCTCACATTTACGATTTACCTGGTGCTGTTCAAAGACATTTATATGCATTAACATCTAATCTTTGCAATAACCGAGGTAGGTATTACTCTAATTCTTACTTTACAAGTGAGTAACTGAGACAGCAAAGAAGACCCTTTGTATGGTGGAGATAGGACTGAAGCCTAGAAGTCTGGCTCTAGGTTCCATACTATTAGCAACTCCTTGAGTCGTTAATATTAGTATCATACTAACATGCCAAAGGAAAATATGTAATACATTTTATGAATGCAGAGAACAAAGAGGAGAAAAAGACAAAGCTTTCACACACACACACAAAACTTTTAAAAATCTGGGGTACATCTTTATTAGAATAAGGAATATTTGTATCGAACCATAAGTTAATATTGTGTTTAAGTTTGAAATTAATTTAAAGTCACAAATAAGACCAACCAAAGAGTTTGCACAAATCTCTATTAACAGACATTGTTCTGAGAGTTCTAGCCTATGTAACGAAGCATGAAAATAAAGAGGTTTAACGATTAGAAAGGAGTTGGTTTCATTGTGGATCTAAAAGAATCAAGAGAATCAACTTAAAACTTATACTAATTAGAGTTGAGAAAGGAAACTGGTTACATATATTATGTAATAAAGTTACTAGTACGTAGTTGTTCTACATATCTGCTCCCCCCAAAAAACTGTTAAAAGTATAATTCTATTTTAAATAGCAACAAAATTATAAAACAATAGAAATTAACTTGGCAAGCAATGTGAAGGACCGGACCATATGAACAGAACATAACTACAAAAACTGGGGTATGTAAAAGACAAATAAATGCAAAATCTAGAAGTTGCCTATAATTCCAAGATTTTCTGTGTGTGTCTGTGTGTGTGTGTGTGTGTGTCTGCAAACTGACCCGGGATTCTAAATTCATTTCAAGAAAGTAAATGATGAAGAAAGCCATGATCTTTTTTTTCTTTCTTTCTTTTTTTTTTGGTGGCGGTGGCAGTGGTCAATAAACAGCCAGATACAGTATTATCAGAATTTAAAAGTGAAAACTGTGTAGTACTGATACATCAGTAAGCACATGGATGGATGTACTGGGGGGTGGGAATCTCAGAAAGAATTTTCTAAGAATTTAGTATTTGATGAAGATGGCATTTCAAGTCAATGTGTAAAGGATTGTTTTTTAAACAAATGATACAAAAAAAGTTGAAAAAATTTAGTGTCATGATAGAGGGAGAGCTTTCTTAAATGAGAGGATATTTATCCTTTTTCTCCCTATATGCTGCTTGCTGGAAACCCGATACGATGAATGGAACTCTATTAGCCATGTTGTAACGATTAATCTGAGTCAAGTTAGGTGACAGAGTAGTGAGTTGAAAGGAAATGATGTTCCTGAAGATTTCCTGGAGCCAGCCAACTACTGGATATTTTTTTAATGTGAGGGAAAAATGTACTTCTATTTTTTAAGACAGTGTTATTTGGGAGTTTCCTCTTACATGCACCTGAATTGAATCCTGACCAATACAGATTCCTATCTAACATTGACAGGAAATAAAAACTTTTCAAAGAACAAAAAGCCATTTTCAAAATAAGCCAGATTATAGAAAAATATTTCTCAAATATCAGAATGGAGAAGGCTTAAGTGTACATGCAAAGGCAAATATGTAAAGAAAAACTGTGTAAAAAAACTTTTTAAAATGGGATCATTTTCTTTATTTCCTTTTCAGATAATTTGTTGTTAATGTAATAAGTGTCTTTTACATGATGAAAAAAGTCTATGAAAAAGTAGACACCATAAGGAAAGAACAAGAAAGATGAAGAAAGCATGGTGAATTTGAAATAAAACCAAACAAATTTTAGAAATTAAAAGAAAAGAAAAAAAACCTAAACCAATAGATGAGTTTAAAAACTGATTTCATACAGCTGAAAAAAGATGTAACGAACAGAAAACACATCTCAGGCAATCTTATAGAGTTACCCCAGGAAAAGACAGAGATAAAACTGTGAAATCAGTTAAGACTGAGAACATAAGATCATCTCATATACATCTAATAAGGATCCTAAGAGAAGAGAGTACAGAGAACAGGAGAGGAATAATACTTGACAATATAATGGATGAGAATATGCTAAAACTTATGGAAAACATGAATCATTATATACTGGAAGCAGGAGTTATCATCAGAATAAAGAAAAATACTTTCTATATTTACATATATGGGGTGAAACTTCAGTATACCAAATCAAAGAGAAAATCACTGAAGCAGCCAGACAGTAAAGCAACAAATCAACTACATAGGAATGGAAATTACACTGACAATTGCCAAAAGAAAGAAGGTTGCATTACAAACCATTTTCAGAATCAGAAATCAACAAAAGCATTTTTTTTTTTTTTAGAAAGCTGACCCTCTGGTTCTAACATGTGAAATGTATTAATTCCTTATGAAAACAAAAGACTCAAGCCAAAGTCTAAGTTTTATACCAAGCTCTTTTTATGAAATTATTGACTTAAGAGACACTAGAGGTCATCTTACCCAGCTTGCTCATTTAATAAATAAGGACCCGAAGTCTAGGGAGTAAAGTGATTTGGTAAAGGCAATCTAGTTTGTGAATTAGCAGATTTGGGACTAGAACTTGAGCATTTTCCATGAACCTCCCTGAAAGGAGAAATCTGCAAAGTTGACATTTTCTTTGTAGGGGGTTATATTTGCCTCAAAAACACTTATTTAAAAAATCTTAAATTTACACACACACACTCACACCTACACAGCCTCCTGAAGACACACACTAATAATGATTACCATAGATTAGAGAACAGACCAGAGGACAGTCAGGCAAATCAGAAATTCTTGGCAAATCAGAAGCAGCTCTTGTGTACTTTGGATAACTCACTGCAGAAGACCCTCCACGGTGACTGGTCTTTCCTACCTAGTGTAAGAGATTGTACAAGTGGTTCTCGCAGGCGCTATAATAGCGTTCTCATTGTTCAGCACTACTGAAGTCCTGTGTAGGTTGCAGTTCTACTGCTTCTGCCTGGAGAAATCTGAGAACGTGCTGTCATCTTCCTTACTATACTTCAGATGGTAAGTAATTTACTTTGGGGTCTAGATTCTCGCTGTTCGTGTGATGGTTCACATATTGAAACAGAAACATACTTGGAAAAATGAGGCCCAAGGTTTCTTTACCAAGTAAAGCAGGAATCTCTTACTGTTAGGTAAGCCTAGACTTGTAGAGCTGAATGGAAGGCAAATTCCTCTAAATGATTGCTGCTCGAAGGGTGCCCCATGGACCAGCAGCCTCAGCATCACCTGAAGCTTGTCAGAAATGTAGACTCCGTCTACCTGTGATTCGGAATCAGAACATCAGTCTATCATGCTCCCAGGATGACTCACGTGAACGAGAAAGCTTGAGAAGGGCTGCCTTAACTATCTAAAAGTGACAGCAGTCCATCCTATTTTTGGTGTCACGCCACATGATTTCCTATTTCTTTCTGTTCAGTCATTCCTCTATAACACACGTGCCTGTATTTTCACCACCTTTGCTATTTGAAAAATAAAATTCCTAGAAGTGAACACTAGACTTCAAAATACTATTAGAACCATTAGATTTCTGACTGAATCTCTATCCCATTGAAAAGTAATTTTTAACATTACTAAATGAACCTGAATTGAATGACTGCCTGAATTACTCTTGAGAAATAGGTAAGTTAGCATATTTGTTCTTTTGTGTACATAAAGGCTAAACTAAGTTCCTGGTACCAATTCCAATGTGTGTGGTGGTGGTCCCCACTCCAACAACCAATTTCCCAGATACCAGCAGGGTGTCCAAGAATTCATCTCAATTTTCACACCATCTACCTGGAGATAACACCAGATTCCACAGGTGGAGGGTTCAGTCCTACGAAACTGTCTCCCCTGCCCACTTCAGATGCCAGTAGTAGGTCCAGGTTGTACTTTAGGCTGTAGATCAGAGGTTCCCACGATCTTCTCCTTGGGTTCCATTAATTTGCTACAGCAGCTCACAGAACACAGAGACATTTACATACTAGATTACTGGTTTACTCTGAGAGGACAGGACTCAGGAACAGCCAGATGGAAGAGATACAAGGGCAAGGAGCTTCCAGACCCTCTCCCAGCGACATCCATGTTCACCAGACCAGAAGCTCCTGGAACCCCATCCTTTTGGGTTTTTATGGAAGCTTCATTGCACAGACATAATTGTTAAGTCCTTGGCCATTGCTGATTAATTCAACCTCCAACCCCTTCCCCTTCCCCAGAGGTTAAGGGGTGGGACTGAAAGTTCCACACCTCTAACCACTAGGTGGGCTCCATTGGCAACCAGCCCCCATCCTTAAGCTCATTCCAAAAGCCACCTCACTAACATAACAAAAGACACTTTATCATTCTTAACATTTAGGAAATTCTAAGAGTTTGGGAAGCTGTAAACCAGGAACTGTGGATGAAGACTAACTATATAAGAAAAATACATTTGAGTCATCTGAATGACCAAACACGTATTTCTTATGAAAAGGTAAAACAAGAAGACAGTCTAATCAGTTCTTGAGTGAATTCAGCTCTGTGTTACATATACCACTTTCATAATCATCAATGATTTTAGGAGGCATTTCCAGTTTTCCTTAATGGTATTAATTTTTTTAAGTGCAAAAAAGCAATTAATGTTCTATTTTTCAAAGTTGTTACTAAATAGATAATCCATCTATAATTTTTAAATGTATAATATTTTCAATATTCTTTTACAATTAGGGAACAGCTGGTAAATATATTTTTTAATGCTGTTTAATGCAACAGATCTTGACTTGGAATTTTCCAAGAAATCTTAGGTTTAAAGAAAGGGTGATGAGATGACCAAGCAGGCCCTCACTGGCAGTCAAAGGATAATTTCACCCCACATCTTTATAAAGGAATCAAAAATTCCTTTATAAAAGGTATTAAGAGACTTTATCTGATAAAGCACTTGTATCTTTACTGCAGTCATAAAAGGATTTTTAAATGTTTAGATCAGTGTGATTTTATAGAATACAGTGCAAAATTTTAAATAACTGAATGCCTTTTTTTATTTTAGAAAGGACAAATAAGCGGAGACAAAATGGTTTCTTCAATAATTGTGTTGAGAGAATTGGATAAACATTTGAGGAATAAAAATAGTTATATATTTACCTCTTACTTCCTCACTCCCCCCCTAAAAAAATGATTAGTAAAGATTTGTGGGGGGGAACCCATAAAATAAAAAAAATTTAAAAAATAGGTAAATTGCTATATGAAGTTGGGCTACAGAATATTTGTATACATTTCCCAGGCGTGATACCAAGGACAGGAGCCATGAAGCAAAAACCAATATACTTGACAATCACAAACTTAAGACACATTGCAAACTGGCAATATGCTGTAATATATAACAAAAGGATAATCTTTAAAGACCCACAAAGAGATAAACAAATTTTTGTCTATCAAATTTGTGAACATATTTTTCAATGGTTTTAGTGAATGCAGATTAAAATACAGAGAAGTAACACTCTTATATGATGAGAATGTAAATGATAGACTATTGTGAAAGGGCAATTTGGTAATATATACAAAAAGCTTTTAAAATAACTATGCCCTCTGATCCAGTAATTTCATTTTGGTGAGTTTATCCTTAGAATATAATAAAGATTGTGAAAAGATTTAATTACATTTCTATTCATCACAGTGCTGCTTGTACTTTTGAATAATTGGAAAATTTTAAATGTCAAGCAACAGGGGGTTAATTAAATAGATCATGGTAATCCACATAAAGGGACACCATGAAATTGCCATAAAATAATGGCAATAAGAAGGATAGCTATTCCTCTTGTATTCTAAGAGAATAAAATTTTTGGTATAATTCTAATTTTATAAGAAAAAGATATATACTTAGAAAAGTAGAAGCACAGGCACTGAAGCTTTAACTTTTTTTTTCTGGTAGGTAGAATTACAGGTTATCTTCTTGCTTGTCTCCATTTTTTTGATTTCCCAGTAATTAATATGCATAGCTTTTTTAATAAGAAAAGACAGTAAAAGTTATTTTTACCAAAAAAAAAGAGAGAGAAACAGCATAATCTTATATGCCTTGAAGTGGTAATAATCACTTAGTAGTTTATTGAATTGAAAGGAACAGAAAATGAATAATATGTATGTGTAAAACTACACTGAAATTGCAGTCTAGGGCACTATTAGAATGCATTTGACAATGAACTCAGTAAGTGCAGCACAAAGAACGAGTGTGCCTGTCTTCCCACATTTCCCTAAAAAGTCACACAGGTTTCCAAAGAAATGAGTATAATTTCATAAATAGTCTGGTATTTATGCATATCTTCTCAACTTACTATTATTTAAAAATGCCATGCTTATTTTGAGTAGTGAGCTTTCCTAACTTGACCATCTGCCTTTTTTTCTCTTAACTCAATCTTTATTTAATTCTTTCTGATAAATCCAAAACTTGATGCCTGTATACAGATAAAGACTCTGTCCAGACAGAGTGTCCAGACATTCATATATTGAGACCACCCTCTGAAATACTACAGGCCAAAAATTTCTCTCTCCTTTCTTTCCTCTGCCATATTTCTAATATAAAGTTTCCATCATTGTGACATTGGTAAGGCCCAGTCTTCAGATTGTAGATCTGCAACATTGGAAATACTTTGCCTAAAATATATGTATACCTTGTGTCCCTGAAAATAAGACCTAGCTGGACGATCAGCTCTAACGTGTCTTTTGGAGTAAAGACACATTATTTTACTATCTTATTTTACTATAACACTGGGTCTTATATAGACTCAGTTTTATTTTACTATAATACCAGGTATAATATAATATAACATAATATAATACCAAGTCTTATATTAATTTTTGCTCCAAATGACACATTAGAGCTGATGGTCCTGCTAGGTCTTATTTTCAGGAAAACATGGTAGAAACATATACTTATATTCATAAAAATATACAATATATATCTGTGGGTTTAAAGTAGAAGCTGACAATAAAGAGAAAAAACTTAATGGTAATTTGGAATGTGTTTATCATTCAATTATCAAATCCCAGAAATGTTTTAACTTAGGTTTCCTTAATGTATTGAACATTATCATTTGTATAAGTAGATTAAAGTATGCCCTAATTTCACCATATTCACAGTTACGTGAAAAACGTTTTTCATTGCACTGAGCCCTTAAATCACCCTGAAGAGGTAACTTGAATTAAGATATAATTATACTCCATCATGGACCTACAAATATAACCCCAATTTATCATATATATACATATATATATATATATGTATAAAATTCTGGTATTTTAATTTACTTTCTCAAGCTAGTCTTTAGTTCTTATATGTTACACACACAAAATTTAGTAAGATTGTTCAAAGTCATAAATTCAATTCTGAAAAGCAAGAATTGACGGGTGCCGAATGTTCCAGGCTCTGCTAAGTAGGTAAAAGGGTAACAGAGAAGAGCGGAAAGAGGTTTTGCCCTCCAGGAGCTTTCAGTTTCAACTTATAAGTAGTCTTGCAACCTAACATGGTGTCATGGTGGTAGTGGGTACAAAAGAAGAGCATGTGCCCAGACTTGGCTGGGAGGGCAGGTGTCCCCAGAGACTTTTAGGAGCTAATTCCTCCCGACTGTGTCACTTTCAGGTGATGATTTACACTTGAAAAATGACTAGTCAGAGAAGTCAGAATGAAATGATCCAGGCAGAAGTGACAGCAGGTACAAAGGCATAGAGGCATAAAAAAGCAGGGTATGTGGCAGAAATGCCACTAGTTTGATGGAACTGGAACACAAAGTGTGGACCCAGGAAGGATGGGAGGAGGAAGCTGGCCGGAGCCTCATACACCATGTTCATCCATCAGACTTTAATTGAAGAGGCAGAAATCATTTGAGCTAGATGAAACAAAAAGACGTTTGATTCAGAAACAGAGACTTGGAAAACCATTGGCAGGGTGGTGTAAGAAGCTTCCAGGCTGATCTTTCAGGAGTGATCCTCACAACAACTCCTCCCAAACAGTCCTCCAGGGAAGCCACCATCTCTGCCATGATCAGAAACAGAGGGATCTAGAAGCTATTGCTGCAGCTGCGGGCTCGAGGGCCACACACTTTCCAGCTACAAACTGATGTCAGCAGAATGGGTGTGTTAGTCCTGGCTTTTAACACCCATGAAACTAAGGAACAGACCCTAGGAACTCTGCTGCCTCTGCCACTAAAAAACGTAAAAGCTTAAGAATCCAAATCTGTGCATGACAGAATGATCACAAGTGATGCCTCTGCATCATTTCTGGCTTTCAAAAATGCTCCTGGGTCTATCTGGTTGGCAGAATCTCTTCAGTCTCTAGCACGCAGTGAAGCTTACTACAAAACAGTCCAAATGGATCCAAGTCATCAAAACTATCCTCAGCATACCATCACAATGAACCTGGGATTTTTTCTTTTTTCTTTTTGGAGATGTAATTCACATATCATAAAATTCACCACTTTAAAATATGCAATTCAGTGTTATTTTTAATTCACAAGGTTGTACAACCATCATCACTACATAATTCCAGAGCATTTCATCACCCTAGAAAGCAATCCTATACCCATTGATAGTCATTCCCCATTCCTCCTTCTCTCTAGTCCCTGCTAACCACTAATTTACTTTCTGTCTCTATGTATTTGCCTATTCTGGACATTTTAAATAAATGGAATTATGTACCATGTGATCTTTGTGTCTGGCTTTGTTCACTTAGCACAATATGATCAAGGTTCATCCATCAACAGTATGTATTTACACTTCATTTTTCTTTATGTCTTCATAATATGTCAGTGTATAAATACACCTGTATTTTGTTTATCCATTCATCAGTTTATTCATTGATCAGTTGGGTTGTTTCCATTTGTTTTTGCTATCATGAATAATGCCGCTATGAACATTCTTGTACACGGTTTTGTTTTAACATATGCTTTCGGTTTTCTTGTGTACATACTTAGGAGTGGAATTGTTAGCTCATATGGTAACTCTGTGTTGAACTTTTAAGGAACTGTCAAACTGCTTTGCACTGCAGCTGCACCATGTTACACTCCCACCAGCAATATATGAGGCTTCCAATTTCTAGACATCCTCTCCAACACTAGTTACTACCTGTTTTATTATGATTATGATTATGATTATTTTGTCATCCTAATGGGCGTGAAGTGGTATTTCCTATTTCTGATTTGCATTTCACTTATGATCTCCAATGGTTAGCATCGTTTCATGTGCTTATTGGCCATTTTATATTTTTAGAGAAATGTCTATGAAAATCCTTTGCCTGTATTTTCTCCCACTCTATGTTCTTTTTCACTTTCTTGATAGTATTCTTTGAGACATAAATGATTTTAATTTTGATGAAGTCCAATTTATCTGTTTTTTTCTTTAGTGACTTCTGCTTTAAGTATCCTATCTAAGAAACCATTGCCTAATCCAAGGTCACGAGATTTCAGCCACTGTTTTCTCCTGAGTTTTATACTTTTAAATCTTACACTCTTAAACACTTTGAGTTAATGTTTGTATATAGTAAGGAGTCTAAATTCTTTTTTTCCCTTTGTATGGGTACATCCAGTTGTCCAGTATTACTTGATGAAAAAACTATTCTTCCCCTATTTACTTGACACCCCTGTCGAAAATCAATTGACCGTATGGCTTTATTTCTGAACTCGAAATTCTAGTCCATTGATCTCAATGTCTGTTCTTAGTCCAGTACCACACTGTACTGATGACGATAGCTTTGCACTAAGTTTTGAAATTGAGAAGTCTGAGTCCTCTTTGTTTTTCTTTTGAAAAATTATTTTGTCGATTCTGGGTCCCTTGTATTTCATATGAATTTTACTATCAGCTTGTCCATTTCTGCAAAAGAGGCAGTTGGATTTTTTGATAGAGATTGAACTAAACCTGTAAGTCAATTTGGCTGAAACTGACATCTTAATATTGAGTGTTCAATATCATCTTAATATTAAGCCTTCCGATCTATGAACACAGGATTTCTCTCAATTTATTTAAGTCTTATTTAATTTGTTTTGTAGTTTTTAGTGCACATGTCTTGCACTTCTTTTGTTAAATTTATTCCTAAGGGTTTTATCCAAACAATTTGGAATTTTAAAATATTACCTTCAGATTGTTCAGTATATAGAAATGCAACTGATTTTTGTGTGAGCTTGTACACTGCAACCTTGCTGAACTTATAACTCTAATAGATTTTTAATGTGTGTGGGCTCCCTAGGATTTTTTAAAATATACAGATATATTTTGACTGCTTTCTTTTCAATCTGGATGCTTTTGATTTCATTTTCTCATCTAAACTCCCGGGATAGAATGTCCAATACAATGTAAAATAGAACTGGTGAGAGAGAACATCCGCGTCTTGTTCTTGATCTCAGGGGCAAAGCTTTCAGGGTTTCACCAGTAAGTGTGATGTTAGCTTCCGTCACCAAGGATTTTAAGGCTGAAGAGGTACAACACTGGGAGCATAGAGATGCAGGTTAATACCTAGGAGACTTACTTTCTCTGCTTTATGAACTAAGGCCAATTACATTATCACATTTAGCGTCTGCTAAGTTTTCTTGGTATATTGTGTCTCTCTATACTCGATGCTCTCTGGAAGGAAGAGGCAGTGCCTAGCCTCCTGTTTCTAACGAGATCACTTCTCTCCCAACCCCCACATGAAACTCTCCAGAAAGATTAAGACACCACTCATAGTTCCAGTCACTAAGAGGTCAGTTCTCCAAGAAAACTTTTCCCACCTCTTTGCTGCCCCACCACTGCAGAAGAGAACTGCAGAAGAGAATAATGACCCAATGGCCTGCACCTTCCAGCTGGTTGCCCATTTTCCTCACACACAGTACTTATTGGAAGTTAATGTAAATGCCTCACATTTACATTAACCTCATATAATACTAGAATTTCAAGCATCTGAAGTCATTCATTTATCTGACCCAGTATCCCATAATCCCTTGGCCTCTAAAACCCCCATACTGGACCCCTGATCTTTCCCTCCATAACCTTAATCTTGTAACTGAAGTTCCCCTCATCTTTTCTAACAGACTGGCAGACCCTTAATCACCCCACTTCTCTGCAGACCTGTCAATGCAAGGCTATTTTTATTTCTGACACCCTTTATGTATTACTTATCTATTGCTGGTAACAAATTACCACAGCCTTAGCAGTTTAAATCAATACAAATTTATGAGTTCTCAGTTCTGTAGGTGAGAAGTTCTTTTCTTCATGCCTGGCTCTTTTTTTCTCATTCAAATATCAGTTTAAACATCATCTCCTAATAAAGCACCTCCTAAAAACACCTCTCCCACCATTCATCCTTAGTCTTTCAGTGATTCCTTATCACATAACCCTATTTTAATTATCCACATAGCTTTATCACTATCTAGTATTTTTGTTTATTATTTATGCCATAGTATATTATAAACTCTCCATTAAAGTATTTATTTGTAGCATTTTCCCCCCTTTATATAGTAACTATACCAAATTTTATTATACGTACCTAACAGTGTTTTCTGTTGATTCTAGGTAAATAATCTAACATTTCAAAATGATAACTTGTGATTTCCTTTCTGGTACCCTTAAAAAAAAAAAAAACCCTTACTTTATTGCCTAAAATTTCAATGACACCATGGACTAAACAGCATTGAGAGGAGGCATCTGTCATATTTTTTAGTATTATATTAATATCTCTCCACTTTGACTATTTAGTATCATGTTTGCTATGGATTTCTGATATAAATGCTTTACCATATTAAGGGAGTTTTTAAATATTTACTAATATATTTACCAATATTACTAATTTTACTCATTTTTACCACACATAAAGCTTGAATTTATTAAATTAATTTTTACCATCTATTTATACTTTCTTCTCCTTCCATTGAAGTGCTACATAAGTGCAAAATTTTATTCCTAGGTATTCTATGTTAAACTATCACTGACTTTCTTTGATAAACTAAGTTGTATATTGTTAATTATTTTCTAATAAGCTATGTACTTAATTTGCTAAGAGTTTAGTATGTTCTCACATGTTTACTCCTACAGAAGATTAGTTTATGGTTGCTTTGGTTTTTTTGCCATGTTTGGCTATCCATGGCACGCTAACCTCATGAAAATGAATACAGTACCTCAGGAAATGAACAAAAATACTCTAACTGTGGATCAGTTTTAATAAGATCAGAATTATCTGTTTCTTAAGGATTTGATAAAAGTGTCCAAGTCACTGAGTCCAATAAAAAAAATGGCTTAAAAAAATGTCTCCAGAATTATACCCTTTCTTATCTCTTGGAAATGCTTTCCAAACCCTATGTTGGTTTCTTGTTTGATAAAATTGCAGACCAAGGTTTCTTCGGTCAATTTACCCCAAAACAAGGATGAAGGTGAAAGGGTGGTGAGAAGGTAATTACTCTCTCTTTCCATTTCAAACTATTTTATACTCTTTTTATCACTTCTGGAGAAGTCTACAAGGATAAATTACAAGATTACCTGTGAATTTCCCTGTTTCCCTGTTTTTGTCCTTTGAGTCTAGAGGCAGGGGTCATTTATGGATTCAAAGCTACTTATTCTCAGTGTAGACCCCTGGTTTCTGATGTTAGTCAAATTCCCATCATGCAGCTACTGAGAGAATCAGGGATCTGAGGAATTCACTCCATTAATACTTTCCCATTAATCAAAATGTTTCTTTTAATCTATTTCTTTTTAAATTTTTTATATCATGCCCTTTTAAACTTGTTCTTTAATAATCAGGCACCACTTTTGAAGTAGATGGATGTATTGTTTTATTGTTTCTTTTCTAATTACCAGCAGGTGAGCCTTCAGAAGAAATTGATCCTAGTATCTAAATAGTGGCACCATGAAGAGCTTCAGAGAAACTATTAATTGGTTTATATCAAATAATTCCACATAGCACATTACTTCAGTCACTTTGGTTTAAATTTCATAAATAATTAATCTCAGAAGACACAGCAGGAGGTTTTCCTGCTCAAACCTAGCCTTTTGGATGTTTTAATGCAGTATGACTATGGTAGAGATTTGATTGCACCTGCTCTAGGAATTTTTCCAGACTAAACTTTACATGGTCATGCTACATGAAATAGAACTCTTGGTCTGCACAGACGGAAATTTTTTTCTTATGATAATATTGATCCTGCCTTTGGGTCTCTACTCACAACTCTTGCTCTGCAGTTCATTTCCAAGCAGAATGTGTGTGCATGAGCGCATGGGTGAGCAATGGAACAGGGTAAGGCATACATACTAGTTCTAGCATGCAACATTATAAGAGAATGTCAATTGCATGCTGGCTCTGTTGATAGTTAAAGCATATGACTCTTCACTCAACTGACTACATCAGTGGCTGCACAAAAGGAGTTTATTCAGAAACATATTTTTGAACTCTCTATTACCCAATAGCTATCAAAATATGGGCTAACAGTAATATTTATAAAATATTATCTTCCAACCTTGACATTCTTTTTTTTAATTCAAATTTATTGGGGTGACAATGGTTAGTAAAGTCACATAGGTTTCAAGTGTACAATTCTGTAATGCAGCATCTATACATTACATTGTGTGTTCACCACCCAGAGTCAGTTCTCCTTCCATCCATTCTAACGTCTATCTCTATATACTAAGCCAAATCATCAGAAAGAGGTGTATCACATATCCATCCTTCCTTCTATACCTCTCCTCTTCCTCTAACCATTTGCCCCAAATATTTCATGGAGACTGAATTTATTTTATTTCCATCTTCATGTTGGTGGCTTAGAACAAAAGTCCTGGTATACCCTTAGCAAGTATACAGCGCAATACACTATGTTTGCTGTCCTTGCCTTAAAACTGGCATTTCATATCCTTACCCTTTTTTCTCTTTATCTTTCATTCCCACTTGCAATTTAGTTTTCTTTCTACGTCTTATTAAAACCTTTATAAGTATCCTTAATTTAATTTTGGAACAAAGTAGGGAATACATAAATAGCTGATATCCCTTCCTTTGAATTTGCTTCAGCAATATTTATTCTCCCCGTGGATTTTGCGTGAATTTTTAAACATACACTCGTTTATCATGCCACTGCCCCCCTTGAAGGGTCTCCATAATATATGGAACTGATTTCAACTTCATTATATGGGGCCTCCAAGATTTCTTTCTCTAAAATTTTACTTCTTATTAAGGAGACATAGGAGTTAAGAGTTCGAATCTTGGCTTTACCAATTATCATATACAGGTAGCTGGACAAATTATTTAACCCCTCTGGCCTCAACCAGAATGCTTTTAAAACTCACTATTTCATATCCAGGAAGAATTCCCAAAATGTATTTTTCCATCTTGTAACTACGTTCTAAGTGCATTCAAAATACAGCATACAAAAGAAATGTGAAGAAATTATAAGTGTACATACAGCTCAGGGAAATTTCATAAAATTAACATGTATTCAGGACCAATATAAAGAAATGGTACATTCCAGTATCCAATCAGCTCCACTTATACCCATTCTCAGTTACTTCTCTTTTGTTGCTATCCTGACTGTTGTCACTATAAATTAGTATTGCCTTCTTAAAATTTCATATAAATGGAATCACACTGTGAATCTCTGTTGTACCTGTCTTTTTTCCCCTTAAACTAGATAACTAGAGATTCTTTCATTTTATATATAATAATATTTAGTTCCATCTTACCGTTATAAAATATTCCATTTTATGGGAAGTTCATAATTAAGCTATCCATTCTATTGATGATGGATATTTAGACTGTTTCCAATTTGGAGCTATTACAAATAGTGCTGCTATAAACACTCTATACATCCTTCATACACATTTATAAACATTTCTGTTATATACCTGGGAGGTAGAATTTCTGTAAACACTTGGGAGGTAGAATTGTTGAGTTATAGGGTATGAGTATGCTTTAGTAGCTATTCTCAGTTTTTCAAAGTGGTTGCAACAATTGAGACTCCCCCAGGAGAATATGAGAGGTTCAATTGCTTCAAATTTTTGCCAACACTTGTTATCATCAGCTTTTTAAATTTTATCCATTCTGGTGAGTGCATAATGACATATTATTATGGCTTTATTTTTCCTTCCCCTAAAACGTAACTAGTGAAATTGAAGGCTTTTACTCAGGTTTATTAGTCAATCGGATATTCTCCTTTGTGAAAACCCTATTTAAGCTTTTGTCCATTTGTCTATTGATACATCTGCTTCTTTCTTAGTGATTTGTAGGGGTTCTTTGCATATTCCAGATAGGATATCTTTACTGGACACACACACACACACACACACACATCAAACACCTTCTCTACTATATGTTGTTAGTCCCTTACCAATACGCTCAGCAATCACCTACATTTTGGTGAATACTTTCCATTTTTGCCAGTGACTTTTTACCATGAGTTTCTGTGTCTCTTTACCTGAAATCTTATGGCTCAGAAATGTGTTCAGCCCAGGCTCAGAGTAGGCCAGAAGTCTCAGGGAGTCCATGCCATAGGAGCAGTTCTCCCCAAAGGTGGAGACCCGTCAACACTTTCATAGAAAAAAAACACAAAAAACTTGCCAACAGAAACGTAGGTTGGCCTGTTTGGAGTATATGGTCTTAAACGTGTGTGCCAAGTAAACACAGCTACAGACGGCATAGCGCTCACTAACGAGGTCTTTCATTCTCCCTTCTCCATCACTGGCTACACACAGAGATTAGCAGTCAGTGTGTGCTCATAACAAGCAGCCAGCTAGAGTGCTGTTTCCTGTTATGGGCCACTCAATTAACGGACAACTAGTCGTCTTCTAAAGACTCAACAGGGCTGATTCACATAATGTCCTGAAGTCTGAGCATCAAATCAAAAGTTCAGATACATTTCTTGATGCTCAGTGATATGTGTCAATGACTACCAGCTGGACATTGCAAGAGTATTCACCAGAATTCACTGAGAACAGTGCTTGAAGACAGCACTGGGATTTGGTAATGACTTTTATCAATGACATGAAAGACTAGATTAACAGTTTGTTTTTCAGATTTGATTTTTATAAGCTAGATAATAACCTGGACAATGGATACTAAATTGTCAAGATGAAAGACAAAATTAGAGAAATGGTCTATAGGAAATACAGTGAGTTAGGACCCACAGTTATTAGTTTGGGATTGTGCCTTTTTTTCATATTTGTATCCCCAGAGTCAAGCACATGCCTGGTATATAACAGCACTCAAAAAATAGTGAATAAATGGATGAACAAATACATAATCCAACATATTAAATATGTTAATTGCCTGATATCTATCTGATGAGTACTTACAAAATACACGTGACATAGTTGGACAGATAAACAATGTTATAAATAAAGATTACTACATTGTTAGTTGGGAGCATGGTTGAGCAGTCTAATACATCATGATAGAAAAATATAAAAATAGAAGTGCAGCAGATAGACTGATAAACTGCAATGACAGAACATAAACAATTCAACTCAGCACACATATTGACCACCTACTACATTTGACCACCTACTTGTTATCTGCCCTAAATGGAAGATAAAAGATGGAAAGACAAAACAATATTGCCCTCAGGAAGCCTACATAATGCACCATACAGACAGATGATGCATTTGAGAAGGATTAGAAAGTCAGACCAGAGTACATGTTGACGACTTATATTATTAGTAAAACAATTAAGATCATAGGCTTTATAGGCAAACTTTGTGAGTTCAAGTCACAGCTCCACCCCTTTCTGAGTGCCACTTGGTACACTACTGAACCCTCTGAGAATGACTATCATTAGGAAGCCCTTGCACAAGGCCTGGTATAGTGTAAGCATTCCATCAATGGTAGCTGCCATTATGATTATCCTTATTATGAGTGCTGTGCTACAGATGAAAAACTGGAATAAGAATGGGATTTCCACAGCAAAAAAAAACTTAGTTGGCTACAACGTGGTATCACGGAGACTCACGTCACATATTTAAACCCTCAATGAGCTAATGGCTTCTCATGATTTTTCACTGTCACAGGCTTTATTTCTTGCTGCCATATAAGTGCATATAACTGTTTACAAAGAGCTCTGTGCAATTAACAGTAAGATATGAGAACTGTATTTCTGTACTGCAGGACAAATTCTAGGAACAAGACCTATCAAATATGACACCTAAATTAGGATTAACACATTACTAAGAGAAGCACGACAATGAAGGTTGACAAAGTAAGCATCATTCTTTTCCACCATTACTAGAATATGAGGTTTCCATGTTTAGAGAAGCATGAAATAAATTAAATTGAACCAGTGAATACTAGTATAAATAATTTAGTGGATACAACATAGCACCTGTACGCAGTGCTGATATTGTCCTAGCAACACAACAATACAATCTAAGCAAAGACGGGATTGTACTCCTGATAGTGCTTGATTTAACTCCTATAAAATTGGCCCTCTTACAGAGAACTGTAATTCAGAACAAAAAATAAAACCACACCTATCAAAAGAAGGCAAAAACCAGAGTGGAGTTCACCGTTGGAAGAAAGGAATGTCACTGTGTAAATTCCCCGTTTTTCAAAGCTTCTAGCCTGAGAGAAGACCCCAGTCTGCGCTATGCAGGATGGGAAAAACTTTGAAAGCAAATAAAAAGTAGTCTTTCTGGCCTGAAGAATAAGAGAACACAATTTGGGGTAACAACAGCTGCCGGATAGTGAGGAGAAACTCCTACAAAGAAGACGGCCAGAGGAGAAGAGCCAATTCTGCGGATACCCCTGCAAATGCCTACTGACAGCTGAAACACACATGCATGGGACAAGCACTAAACAGTTCAATTGAAGCATAATGAACTAATTTGAGACTTAGGTTCCTGAATAAAACTCGAAAGTTTGGGTCAAACCAAATCACTTTCCTGCTTAAAAAGGAAAAAAGAAATCATTTTTAGAAGAATATTACAAATATCAGCAGCTCCACAATATAACATTCACAATGTTCAGGATACAACCCCAAATTATTTGACTTATAAACAAACAGGATAAATTAACCCACTCTGCAAGGAAAGAGGATCAGCAGAAAATGTCCCCAAGATGATCTAGGTGAGGAATTAGCAGGTAAAATTTTAAAGCAGACATTTATATTTGCTTAAGAAAATAAAGAAACATAATTATAATGAATTAAAAGATAGAAAAAATACAGAAATAGAAACTCTCCAAAAAAAGCAAAACAAATTCTAAAAGTAAAAAAAAAGTCTGAAATTAAAAATTTACTGATCATGGCATTGGACACCAGAGGCTGGACATTAATGAATGCCAACTATAATTTTATATATATAATGTGATGGTTCGGTGTGGGGTCGGAGGGATGGTGGATGGGGGGAGGGGGGTTCACAGTGTGAGGGATATAAATGATGAATGTCTAAGTATTACCTTGTTTTGTACACCTGAAACTAATAAATAAATAAATTTATGAAAAAAAAAATTACAGACTGGGAATAGTAGAAAGAAATGATAAACAATCAGTAAGCTTGTGAATGGATAAAAATTATCCTATATGGAAAAGTAATTTACAAATTATCAAAAAAGCCTCAATTAACTGTGGGAAAATATGAAAATCAGAAGGAGGAGAGAGACTATAGCAGATATTTTTTAATATAATGGTTGAATAATACCTAAATTTGCCAGCAGACACAAAGTTTTAGATACAAGAAGCTCAGTAAACCCTAAGCAAAATAAATATCAAAAGAAAAGAAAATCATGCCTAGTTAACCTTCTGAAAAGCAAATATAGAAATAAAATCTTGAAAGTAGCCAGAGAAAAAATGGCATATAATACACAGAGGCACAGCATTTGAATTATCAGACAACTATCTGTAACAACAGAGTTCAAATAGAGGGGAACATCATCAACGCACTGAAAGAAAAAAAAGTAGCCACTAACCTAAAATTCTACATCGTGAGAAAATATCTTCCAAATAAAAAGCAAAACAAAAATATTTCAGATAAAGAAAAACTAAAAGAATTTGTTGCTAGCAGACTTGCACTATATAATACACTAAAAGATGTTATAAAGGCGGAGGGAAAGAATACCAGATGGAAACTTGGATCTTCAGGAAGAAATTAAAAATATAAGAAATGGTAACTATGTTTTAATAGAAAAGATTATTTCTCTCTTAACTGCTTTTAAATATTCATGATAATTCAAAATAAAGTTAGTAACACTGTGTTCTGAGGTTTATAACACATGGAGACGTAATATATATGATAAATATAACAAACAATAGGAAAGCAAATGGAACTGTATGGCTGCACATGTTCTACATTTTACACAAGTGGTATGATGATAATTCTATGTAGACTGTGAAAAGTTAAAATGTATAATTCCTAAAGCAACACCTAAAACTGCAAACAGGTACGGCTAAACATTAATAGATAAATTTAAACGGATTTCTTAAAAATATTCAAATAATCCGAAAGAAGGCAAGGAAAAAGGAACGAAGAAATAAACTACAAAGGGGACAAACAAGTAATAAAATGACAGACTTCTATTCAACCATATCAATAATTATATTAAATGTTAATGGACTAAACACTCTAAGAAATTATCATAACTGAATATTTTAAATACAAAGATACAGCTCTGTTGGGGTAAATATATATGTGTGTGCCATTGTGTGTGTGTGTGTGTGTGTGTGTGTGTATGCAATCAGTAAGCGTAAGTTTGGAGTAAGCAAAAAGATATTACCAGAAATAAAGAGAGTCATTTGACAATATAATAGTCATTTCATTAGGAAGACAAATAATCATAAAAATGTATGTGCCTAGTAACAGAGTTTTAAAATACAAGAAGCAAAATTTGACAGAAATAGACAGAAAATCAGTAAAAGCATAGATGATTTCAACACTATCAACCACCTTGACATACCTGAACTTCTGAATATTCTTTTCAAGTATACATAGTATGTCACCAATATAGACTGTATCACAGGCAGTAAATGAAGTCTCAAAAATTCTAAAAGGTATGTCATATTGAGTATGTTATCTGACCACATAGAATGAAAACAGAAATCAATAACAACAATATATCTATTTTTAAAAACCCCAAATTCAATATTTAGATGAAATAGATAGATACCTTGAAAAACACAATTTACCAAATCTGACACAAGAGGAAATTAAAAATCTGAATGTCCTACATATAATAAAGAGCATGTATTTGTTATTAAAACCTGACAACAAAGAAAACTTCATCTTTATACCCTCAGATGGTCTTCTTGGTGAATTTGATGCCAAACATTTACAGAAAAAAATAAGACAAATCTCAAAATTCTTTCAGAATACAGAGGAAAAAGGAATACTTCCTAAATAAATATAACTGTCATACTCATTCAGAATAACTCTGACAAAGAAACAACAAAAGTAGAAAATTACATGCCAATTTCTCTCACGAACACAGACACAAAATTTCTTAACCAAATAAAATCCAACTGAAACAGTAGTGCATAAAAAGGATAGTATATCAGGACCAAGCAGGGTTTCAAGGAATACCAGGCTGGTTTAACATTCAAAAATCAATCGCTGTAATTCACCACATTAACACTACAAGTTCCAATGAAAACAAAACAAAACAAAACAAAAAAACCGAAACTGGACATAATCCAATAAACACTGTATATGAAAACTCTCAGCAAACTACCGTGTTTCTCCAAAAATAAGACTTAGCCGGACAATCAGTTCTAATGAATCTTTTGGAGCAAAATTAATATAAGACCCTGGTCTTATTTTACTATAATATAACACCGGGTAATATAATATGACATAACATAACGTAACATAAAACATAATACTGGGTCTTATATTAATTTTTGCTCCAAATGACACATTAGAGCTGACTGTCTGGCTAGGTCTTGTTTTGAGGAAACACAGTAGCAATACAAAGGATTTTTCTCAATCTACAAAAAACCTCAACAAACATTATACTTATTGGTTTTAAATGTGAGAAGGCAAGCAACAGACTAGAAGAAAATATCATCGAAACATACAACTGGCAATATACTGGTACCCGGGACTTATAAAACACTCCCACAACTCAAAATCATAAAAAGACAAATAACTCCCTCCAAAACACACAAAAAACTTGAAATGACACTTCACAAAAAAAAAAATATGCTCAGCAAAAAAGCACCTGAAAAAGTTCTCAACACCAGTGTCATCAGGAGAATTAAATTAAAACTACAAGGAAATACAAAAACCATGCCCGAATGGCTAAATCAAGAAGACTGGTAACACTAGCGGTGAGCATATGAATCACCCAGAATTCTCATGTATCACTGGTGGGAGTGAAAAATGGTATAATCACTTTAGTAAAGGCCTGACAGTTTCTTATAAAACTCAACATATACCCACTCTGTGACCCAGCATTTCCAATCCCAGGTATTTTTGCATGAGAAATGAAATCCAAAAGAATGTATTTTATGTATGTGAATATTTATAGCAGCTTTATTTATAACAGCCAGAAATGGAAAATCAATAGAAATGTATAAACAAACTGAGGTATATTAATACAACGGAAGACGACCCAGCAATAAAAAGGAACAAAACACTGATACTCAAAACAGCACAGATAAATTTCAGAAATATTATGTTGACTAAAAGAAGCTTTACACCAAAAGCGTACATACTGTACAATACCACATAGAAGACGGGCAAAACTAATTCAAGGGGAAATATATCAGAATGGTGGTTGCTACTGGGGGGATAGAGAGGTACAAGACTGAAAAGCTTTTTGGGGTGATGGTAATCTTGATAGGGATTGGGTTACATGAATGGAAGCATTTGTCAAAAATCATCACATGGTACACAATGTGGAGAGAGTACAAGAACAACAAAACAAAATGAATATTTTGTTTCATGTAAATTTTACTAAAAAAGAAAAAGACAGTAAACAAATACTGAACTTTATGGTATGCATGCTGAAGTATTTAGGCTGAAATGTACTGATATCTAGAACTGATTTTGAAATGTGACCAAAACAAAAAGGTGGATTATGATAGAGGAATGAATTAATAAATAGATATGTTATTAAAGCAAGTGTAAGAAAATGTTAATGATATAATCTACGTTTGTGGTATAGGATGTTCACTCACAATATAAAATTTTTATGTTAGAATACTACGAAAAAAGGGAGTTTGTACTTATGGAAATTTAGGCAAAAATATTTGAAAGTGGTATTATCTTTAAAAATTGAGAACTTGTGGCCATAACTATTTTCATAAAGTCAAGGCATATTAATCTGGATTACAATCTAAAATGCACATCTTGAAGTAACCATTTATAGTATCTGATATTTTAACTAAAAATGTATCAGAATATCCAACCTGTATCACAGAAACACTGTCATTTTGAAAGGGGGGTTCTGAATGCTATTTATGAATTGGTTTTGAATAACTGTCTTCAAAAGACATTATTTACCTCTACCCAAACTTATTTTTATATTCATAGGTATGTCAAGTTCTAATCATCTGGGAAACTTAATGGCTTTCTATTTTAAATTGTTTTGAGTAAAGCAATCCTTTTAAATATTCAACTGTTTTCTACATTGGAAAGCAAAGAAAATAAATTTAAATAGTAGCAGTTATGTTAAAGTAGAATTTCTAAGTGGCAATTCTAATTACTAATAATTTTACCAAAAATGATTGCAAAATTTGTAACTCTTCAGGTTTTTACACATGACATGTCTTATGAACATCTTGGAATTATTTTATGTAGAGATATGAGAACTCCATGTGGCTCCTTAAAATAACATCTGTAGCTCTTTACAACTGATGGCATAAAACAGGGATGACACATACACGGCAACTCACTTATTTAATACAGATCGTTAAGAGTCCATCAGGGCAGCCACCACTTAGCCCAATGGAATCACGTAATCCTTGTCAACACAGTGCCAAGCAGGCATTGCCAGTTGGTCAGAGTTGTCACTGAAGAAGAAATTTAGTGATCTTGGCCCTGGCCTGTATGTCTTTAGGCCATGAACACAGTACTGACATTACTATTAACTACATGCAGGACTTGACAGTGACATAATCGAACTTTTGACTGTGGAGTCTCTTTGGAAACACAGGCTGGATTCTTAAGGAATTTTCAAAATATGAGGCTGAAAAATTTCTCATGGTAGAGGCAAAATAATGCTTATCCTTTTAGCAAAATAAATTTGTGCAGCATTAATAGTAATATTCACAAAGAGAGTCAAAATTTGAAGACACTGGTAAATATATTTGTGTAAGTATAAATATATCGCAATTGTTTTTAACCTTTTAAACTGCAATTACTTTTGCACCAACCTAATATTATATTTGGTAACTTTTATTCTATCTCATTCTCAAAATGTGTTGAAAGTCCTAACGTATTCTACAAGATATATTATTAGTTTGTTCATTTTCTTTTGTGTAATTTTTGATAAGGAACCTCTGGTTAAAGACAGTAGAATCAAGGTATTTTAATTCAATTTGACTCTATATAAACCCCAGGACGGAGCAACCGATACAAGAGCATGAAGGAATCTTTGATTCCAGTTAAAATAGATCAGGACTGATCAAATGTGGGAAACAATGACATTATTTGAGCTCCTGGGTATTGCTATGTCTGAAGCAGATTCATTCTTGAAATTTTGTTATGTTAGTCATATTTATTTATTGCAGTTTAAGGTATTATTCTGACACCTACAACGAAGAGTCTCGGGAAGTAGATTGTTATAGTCTCTCTCTTTTCTCTCTTCTCTCTATCCATGCACATATATGTATATATAATTTTTATCAAGTTAGATATATAGCTTGATATATAACTCTATATATCTAGAAATAAAAGAGAGTTGAGAGCAATGATGGGAGAGCAAAAATAATATGTAACATATGAAGAATTACATGTACCATAAGCTGTTCTAATTGCTTTATATCAATGAGAAAAATACTAATGTTATCTCCCTTCTACAGATAAGAAAATTGAAACACAAAACATTGAGAAATTATCTTACCCCAAGTTACAAAGTTAGATAATGGCAGCACTAGGAGTTGAGCTCAAGCTGTTCAGCTTCAGAGGACCACCCTCTTAATCAAAAGGTTATTCCATCTCTCTGCTTAAAGATGAAATAAGTACATAGATACGCATCCCACAGTCTTACACATTTTCTAGCAATGGGTTATCCATTTGACTGAAATTTTCCTATCTGGTTAAGAGGATGGTTATACAAAGAGATGAACAACAACCAGATAGTGGCCCACAGTACCCCGAATATAAATATATATCAATTATTCATGGAAATCAGAGATACCTAAAGAAATTCTCCTCTGAATTTTCACGAGAAGAATGTAGAGTGATGAGGTGAAAACCACTCTCAACACACCATTAAGATATACCAGAGTAAGTGTCATACAGCTGTTACTTAACATCATTTGATTACAGCTGAGGATTTTTAGGACAAATTGTAATTAAATTGAAAGCTATTCTACTAGAGATCAAAATAATGCTCTCCAGTTAAAGATAGCCGAGTTTTATTGAAGAACAGGTTTAGTCTATCCAGAGGAAGGGATGAACTTAATTGGTTTGGACACCTATCTCCATGAGTATTATTTTACACTGTTGATTTTTGCAAGCTCTGGGCAGTAGCTGGTTGTAATACTCTCTCAACAGACTAGAATGCCCATGTTCTCTCTTTCCCCCAAAACGGAAGAGTTACATGTTTTGATATGAAGAACTGAGAAGCCTAAACATGGTCCCTGTCCAAAGAATAAGATACCGGACCTTCACAGAAGGTGGCCCAAAGGAATTTATGGAGGACCGGTGGACAGAAACAACATATGTTGAAGAAACAAACAGTTCTGGATCTGTTCTCAACCAAAGCAGGAAAAAAGGATGGCTGTCCCATGCTTCTTTCAAAGAGAGCACAGCTGTGATAGTTTTTTCATGAAAAAATTTTCAAAATCAGCATTATCGACTTTAAGCAATGTAACCTAGTAAATCCTCTAAGATGAATTAGTTGCAAAAGTAACCCCTAGGCAACATTTTGAATTGACCTGTTGTATAGTAACTAGATAAAAGACAATTAAACATCTGTTAAAAATAATGATGTTGGTTTAGAAGCAGTTGATTGTGGGCCATAATTTGTTCTGACAGTAATTAGATATCTAGCAGGACCAACTGTCAGTTGAGTTCAGTCCTAATTTTTGGTAATAAAATCATATTCCTTATATTTTAATTTTCCTTCTGTACACAAAGAATGTGATCCAAAAATTGTTTGACATCTTTAAGATCAAGTTAAGAATAAGAGAAGCATGAGCTAAACTTTTCTAAGTTTTAGAGCATGAGCAACAATTTTCAGTGTCACAAGCTCCTTGCCTGCTCATTCTGATTTTCCAAGGGTAATAAATGTTAAGGTCTACATAAACATCTGCAGACAAAGTTTTTATTGGGGTTAAGCGAGTTAACTACTTCTTATACACAGGGTCAAAGACAGAGGAAAGAACAATTAAAAAAAATCTGGAAAAAATTACATAGTTCCTGACATATTTCTCTACAATGTTATAAATAAAATAGTCTATTTTACACTAGCTCTACCTAAGTCCACTTGCTTTCTAAGATAATAACAGCCAAAATAAATGGATTCATACAATTTAATACACAATATACATAATAGGTAGTTGACAGTTGTTGCCTCATTTAATCCGCACAATAACCCTATAAGTTAGGTACTATTATAACCCAAATTTACAAATGATGAAACTGAGGCTACATAAATATGAATTAATCTGCTCCACATACAAAACTGGAAGATGGCTAAGCAAACTTCAAATCCAGTCTAACTTCAGAGTCATGCTGTAATCACTATGCTATGCTATGTTATTTGGGCTTATGAAGCACAGATTTCTTCTTTCTCAGAGTCATAGAAAACATTTTGGAATACAATTTGGGGAGAAGATGCTTATATAAGATTGACCTTTAAATAAGAAAGAACAAATGACACCAAAGGCACAGGCAACAAAAAAAACTAAATTAGACTTTATCAAAATTTAAAATTTGGGGGCATCAACAGACAATATCAAGGGCTTGAAAAGACAGCCCAAAGAATGGGAGAAAAGTATTTGCAAAGTATATATCTGCTAAAGCATTAATATCCAGAATATATAAAGAACCTCAACAACTCATCAACAAAAATACTGAACAGCTCAATTAAAAAGTGGGCAGAGGATACAAATAGACATTTCTCCAAGGAAAATATACAAATCGTCAAGAAGCACGTGAAGAGATGCTCAACATCACTAGCCATTAGGGAAATGCAAATCAAAACCACAATGAAATAGCACCTCACACCTATTAAGATGCCTACAAACAAAAGTAAGTATTGGTGAGGATGTGAAGAAATTGGAACCCTGTGCACCTTTGATGAAAATGTAAATTGGTGCAGCCCCTGTAGAAAACAGTTTGGTGGTTCTTCTAAAGTTAAACATTGAATTACAATATGCCCCAGCAATTCCTTTGTAGGATACCCAAAAGAATTTAGAGTTCTGGGCAGGATGGCAAAGTAGGTAAACACTGTGCTTGCCACCTCCCATGACCACATTAAAATTACAACTAAATTATAAAACAATCTTGAGAACCATCTGAAGGCTAGCTGAACAGAACTCCTATAACTAACTGTATAAAAAAGATGGCTCCTTGGGAGTGGTAGGAGGGGCAGAGATGCAAAATGGGCTAGCCCCACACCTGGGTGTAGTGGGTGAACATCGGGAGGGATATCTCAAAGACGGAGGTCCCCCCTGAGAAGTGAGGGGTCCCAGCCCCACACCAGGCTTCCCAGCCCAGGGTTCCAGTGCCAGGAAGAGGAGCTCCGACAATATTTGGCTGTGATAATCAACAAGGATTCCAAACATTGAGGTGAGATGGAAGGCTACTAGAAATCCAGACATCCTCTAAGGGCCCATACACAGACTCATTCGCTCACAGGCACTCACCCTGGGCTCCAGCTGTAGCAACTAGAGGTACCAGAGACATACAGGGAAAGACTGAGTTGTGTGGCTGTAGGATGAGAGCTACAGGGCTAGCCACCATTAATGCTGTGTTGAGCCCTCTTCCCATGTAGCCTACAGGGAAGTGCCCTCGTTTCTGTGTTGAGCCCTCCCCAACTTGGCCAGGTCTGAAACTGCACTGGCCTACTGAACTCTGCTCAGCCCAATCCTGGTGACTCCCTTGGACCCTGCCCCACCCAACTAGCACAGCACCTTGGGAGGCACTTGTCACACATCTCAGGAGGCATTTTTAGCAACAAACAGTGGGTCTTGGCTCATGCACCAGTGGAGGCAATTTCAGTGGTGGGCAACCAGCCCCAACTCATGCTGAAATCTTTCTTGGACAACTCTCAGGAGTCTTCAGGCCTGAGGCAGGTGGTGGCTGGCCTGGGTGTGCCCTGGAACTTTTGCAATGGGTCCCAGACTCAGCACTGCTGTCAAACCTAAATCTGCATTAATCTGGTGAACAATCGCCCCAACCTGCTACTACCTGGCACCCTGACTCACCCAACCCACATATGGACTGAGGCCGTTTCAGTGGCTGAGCCTTATAGGCAGCTGGTAGGTGGTGTCAGTCCTCAGGGTTCCCTGGGCCTTTTGCTAAACTACCCCAGGCCTGATACTGGTGGCAGCCAGCTTAGGTTCTCAGCATGGCCTCAGCATGTACCTCTAGGTCCAGCACAGATAGTATCCAACCTGGATAGCTTTATGACTCCTACCAGCTAGCCGTGGGCCAGTCACAGGCAGCAGATGACCTTCGGCTGCATGGGAGCCTCTTCATGAGGCCCCAGAACCAACACACCCAGAGGCCATCTTCAGACAAAAACAGAGCACTGCCAGATTAGCTCCAAAAAAGGCACACCCAAAAGGTCATCTCTATAGGCACAGGAGCGCAAAGGGGTGAATCTCCCTCTGTGGGGTCAGTCCCCGCTCAGCAGCTCATACACTGTGGATGTGGCGAATCCTCACAGCCAGTCAGCCTGAGAGTCAATACCACCTGCTGAGGTGTCAAAAGCAATCAAGGCTCAACTACAACAGGAGGGCACATACAATCCGTACAAGGAACGTTCCTGGAGCACATGGCACAGGAGATCAGCGAGACTGTGCAACTGAACCATACAGGACACCTACTACATAAAGCTATCAAGTCAAGACTGAGAGACACAGGAGTTCTATTTAATACATTGAAACGAACACAGGGGGCAGCCATAATTAGGAAATAAAGAAACATTTCCCAAGTGAAAGAACAGAAGAAAACTTCAGAAAAAAACTAAATGAAATGGAGGCAAGCAACCTACAAAATACAGAGTTCAAAACAGTGATTATAAGAATGGTCAAGGAACTTAGTGAGAACTTCAACAAAGAGATAGTATCAAAAAGGACATAGAAAACAAAAAATAACCAGTCAGAAATAAAGAATAACTGAAATGAAAAATGAACTAAAAGGAATCCCAGCCGACTAGATGAAGCAGAGTATTAAATCAATGATTTGGAGAACAAGGTAGAAGAAACTCCTAATTGTAACAAAAAAATAAAATAAAACAAAAATGGGTTAAAGAACCTCTAGGACAACATCAAGCATAACAACATTTGCATCATAGCAGTACCAGGAGAAAAGAGAGAGAGCAAAGAATAGAGAATCTATCTGAAGAAATAATGACTGAAAACTTCCATAACCTGATGAAGGAAATAGATATACAAGTCCAGGAAGTTAAGAGAGTCCTAAACAAAATGAACCCAGAGAGGCCCACACCAAGACACACAGTAGTTAAAATGGCAAAGTTTAAAGACAAAGAGAGAATCTTAAAAGCCACAAGAGAAAGACAACTAATTACTTAGAAGGGAGCTCCCATAAGACTATTAGCTGATTTCTCAACAGAAACTTTGTAGGTCAGAAGTGAGTAGCACAAAATATTTAAAATAATGAAAAGCAAGGACCTACAACCGAGATTACTCTACCTCATAAGGCTATCATTTACAATTGAAGGACAGATAAAGAGCCCTCCAGACAAGAAAAAGCTAAAGAAATTCACCACCAAGCCAGTATTACAAGAAATGTTAAAGGAATTTCTTAAAGAAGAATAAGGGTGATGGGAAGAAAAAAGAAAAAAAAGAACATACTTATGAATAATAAAATGGCAATAACTACATATGTACCTATTAATAACTACTTTAAATGTAAATGGAATAAATGTTCCAATCAAAAGACATATAGGATAACTGAATAGATAAGAAAATAAGACCCATACATATGCTATCTACAAGAAACTCACTTCAGATCAAAAGACACATAGAGACTGAAAGTAAAGAGATGGAAAAAGATATATCATGCAAATGTAAACAAAAATAAATAGCTGGAGTAGCAATATGTATATCAGACAAAATAGACTTTAAAACAAAGGCTATAATAAGAGACAAAGAGGGACATTACATAATGATAAAGGAATCAATCCAACAAGGGGATGCAAACTTGGTAAACATGTATGCACCCATTATAGGAGCCCCTAAATATATAAAGAAAATATTGACTGACATAAAATATTAACTGACAGTAATACAGTCACAGTAGAGGACTTTAATGCCCCATTGACACCAATGGACATATCTTCCAGACAGAAAATCAACAAGGAAACAACAGATTTAAATGACACACTAGACCAAATAGATTTAATTGATATTTTCAGAATATTCTACCCCCAAACAGAAGAATACACATTCTTTTCAAGTGCACATGGTATGTTTCCCAATGTAGACCACATGTTAGGCCATAAAACAGGTCTCAATAAATGTAAGAAGATTGAAATCATGTCAGTCTTCTTCTCTAACCACAATGGCATGAAACTAGAAACCAATTACAAGAAAAAAATCCTGAAAAACATGCAAACACATGGAGGTTAAATAACATGCTATTAAACAATGAACAGGTTAACAATGAGCTCAAGGAAGAAATCAAAAGATACCATGACACAAAAGAATATGAAAACATAATGACTCCAAATCTATGGGATACAACAGAAACAGTCCTAAGAGGAAAATTCATTATTTGCATATGACATACTATTATATGAGAGAACCCCAAAGATTCCACCAAAAGTTATTGGAACTGATAATGAATTCAGTAAGGTAGCAAGATACAAAATTAATATTCAGAAATCCATTGCATTTTTATACACCAGTAACGAAATATCAGAAAATTAAGAAAAAAATCCCATTTACAATTTCATCAAAAAATAAAATATCTAGGAATAGATTCAGCCAAGGAGGTAAATTATATGACATTGAAGAAATAAATAAAGACATTGAAGGCATAAATTTAGCCAAGGAGGAAAATTATAAGACGTTGAAGAAAGAAACTGAAGAAGCCACAAACAATAAAACATTTACTGTACTCACAGATAGGAAGAACTAACTTCATTAAAATGACCATACTGCCCAAAGCAATCTATAGGTCCAATGCAATCCCTATCAAAATATCAATGGCAGTTTTCACAGAACTAGAAAAAATAATCCTAAAATTTATATGGAACCATAAAAGACACCCAACAGCAATCTTCAGAAGAACACAGCTGGAAGCATCATGCTACCTGATATCAAACTACACTACAAGGCGATAGTAATCAAAAGAGCATGGTGCTAGCATAAAAACAGACACATAGATCAATGGAACAGAATAGACAGCACAGAAATAAACCCATGCCTATACAGTCATTTGTGACAAAGGAGGCAAGACTATACACTAGGGTAAAAGCAGTCTATTCAATAAATGGTGCTGGGAAAACTGGATAGATACATGTAAACATGAAACTAGACCACCTTCTTATTCCATATACAAAAACAAACTCAAAATAAAGATAAATGCAAGACATGAAACCATAAAACTCCTAAAAGATAGCAAAAGCAGTAAGCGCTCTACTGACATTGCTCTTAGTGATATTTTTTTCTGATATATCTCCTCAGGCAAGGGAAACAAAAATAAATATACAAATCAAACTACATCAAGCTAAAAAGTCTTTGCACAGCAAAGGAAATCATCAACAAAACAAAGATAGCCTACTGAGTGGGAAAAAATATTCATCAATGATACATCTGATAAGGGGTTAATATTCAAAATGTATAGAAATCATACAACTCAACCACATAAAAACCAACAATCCAATTTAAAAACGGGCAGAGCATCTGAATAGACATTGTTCCAAAGACATGGCCAATAGACACATAAAAAGATGCTCAACATCACTAATCATCAGAGAAATGAAAATTAAAACCGTAATGAGGTATCACCTCATACCTGTCAGAATAGCTATCATCAATAAATCAAAAAACAAGTGTTAGCAAGGATGTGGAGAAAAGGAAACCCTTGTGCACTGTTGGTTGGACTGCAAATTGGTGTAGACACTATGGAAAACAGTTTGGAGGTTCCTAGAAAAATGAAAAAATAGAACTACCCAGCAATTCCACTTCTAAATATTTATCCAAAGAAATCCAAAACACTGATTCAAAAAGATATATGCTATGCATTCCCTATGTTCACTGCAGTGTTATCTACAATAGCCAGGATATGGAAGTAACGTAGATGTCCATGAATAGATGATTGGATAAAGGAGATGTAGTACATATACACAATGGAATATTACTCAGCCTTTAAAAAAATGAAATCTAACCATTTGTGACAACATGGACAGACCCATAGGGTGTTGTGCTAAGTGAAAAAAGTCAGACAGAGAGAGACAAATACCATATGATCTCACTTATATGTGAAAGCTAAAGAACAAACAAAAAAACAAACAAAACAAATAGACTCATAGATACAGAGAACAAACTGTTGGATACCAGATGGGAGAGGTATTGGGGGAGTTGGGTGAAAAAGGTAAAGGGATTAAAAAGTATAAATTGGTAGTTACAAAATAGTCATGGGGATGTAAAGTAAAGCATAGGGAATGTAGTCAATAATATTGTAATAACTATGTATGGTGTCAGGTGGGTACTACACTTATTGGGGGGAATCACTAAAGTCTAACCACTACTCTGTACACGTGAAACTAATATATAAAATAATACTGAGTGTCAACTATAATTGAAAAATAAAAGATTTTAAAGCAGGGATTCAAAGGAAATCAAATTCTGCTATATGCAGAGGGGTGGGGCCAGAGGAGTAGAACTAGGAGTTGGACCAGGGATGGGTAAAAAAAAAAAATTGATACGTTACATGGATGAAACCTAATAACATTAAACTAAGTGAAATAAACCAGGTACAAAAGGACAAATATTGTATGATTCCACTTATATGAGATACGTAAAACAGCCAAATTCATAGAGCCTGAAAGTAGAATGGAGGTTACCAGGGCAGGGAGAGGGAAGAGTAGAAAGTTATTAATGGGTAGTTTCTGTTGGGGATGATGAAAAAGTTCTGGAGGTGGATATTGATGACGGTTGCACACATTATGATTGACTTAATGCCACTAAATTGTACACTGAAAATGGTTAAAATGGTCAATTTTGTATTATGTATATTTTACGACAATAAAAAATTGTTTTTAAATGAACAGAATCTACAATGGTTTCATCCCATCCAGGTGCTACTTTGCCTGCAGAATTAAAGAGCTAAATTACAAGAGATCACAGCAGAATTTGAAGAGTTTGGAGGTGGGACATCGTCACTGGCTGACTTAACTATCTATAGAGAAAATATTAGTTGTGCTCAAACAGAAAAGAGTCTAACTCCTATAAAAACTCAAGCTGACCATTTACTCTTGGTTTATAAAGCTGCTTAAAGTAAGTCTCTTTAAGTAAGTCTCTGGCGTCAGATGGAATATGAGCACCCAAATCCTTCTGCATGAGATCCCTCCACAGGAAACTGTACTGACATTTACATGGACTGCTGTTTCTCACTGCTGGGCCTGAGTTCGCCCTTCCTCAGGGCTGTTTCAGTTGAGATTCGCAGGACAATGACAAGTTTGGGATGAGATTTAAATGTAATCACAGCCTAGGTGGCTGCTCCTAATAACTACTGCCCCAGGAACTACTGTTATCCATAATTAATCTGGGGGAGAAAAGGCAAGGTTGCTTTTCTAGTCATCTAAGCAATTACTTGAAAAACAGACAGCCAAGTGGGAACCATTTCTCTCGGCAAAGAGGACTGAATTTTAAATTTTTAAAAGGCTTCCAACTGTATGTGAGACTTATGCATACTGCTTAGATTCTCTGAGCTTTGGTTTCTCCACTTCCAAAGTAGAGATAACAATACTGCTTCGTAGGATTATTGTGTAACTTATAAATAAGATCTAGCATAGTGTCCAGTATAACACATACCCAATTAAAATATATTTCGTTATCACAAGTAAAATTCTTACTGTATTAGTGTTCCAGAGAAACAGAACCAATAGATCGATCTATCTATCTATCTATCTATCTATCTATCTATCTATCTATCTATCTATCTACCTACCTACCTACCTACCTACCTATCTATCTATCTATCTATCTATCTATCTATCTATCTATCTATCTATCTATGTATCTATCAATCTAATCTATATAGAGAAAAGGAGGGAGGATGGGAGGGATATTAAGGAATTGGTTCATACAATTGGAGGGGCTAGAAAGTCCTAAAACTATAGGACAGGATGGCAGACAGAAGACCCAGAGGAAATCAATGTTGTAGTCTTGAGTCCAAAGGTTGTGTGAAGGCAGAATTCATTCATCTTTCGGGAGAATTCAGTCTTTGCTCTTAAGGCGTTCAACTGATTGGATGAGGCTCACCCACACCATAGAGAGTTATTTGTTTTACTTAAGGCCAACTGATTTTAAATGTTATTTTAAAAAATGCGTTTACAGCAATATCTAGACTAGTGTTTGACAAGAAAACTAGTGCCTACAGTCTAACCAAGTTGACACCCAAGAGTTAACCATCACATGTACCAACGTACTTAATCATGTAACACTTGCAACTAGTCATTTTAGATGACCAGTTATATTGATTAAGTATCAAGATGGGGGGCAGGAATCAATCCTGAATATAAGTAACAACATTTGATATAGATATAAGAAGAAGGAAAATGAGGTTTATTGAAAAGGGTTCCATGCAGGAGGTAAGCACAATCACTGGCCTTGTTTTCTGAATCCCAGTTCTCCAACTGACTGAGGCCAGCTCAAATCACACAATGCTCTGTGTGGCCCCACCCTCTTTGGCTCACTTGGATTTGTGATTCAAAATTTTCTGAAGTAATATTTGGAGTGTTATTGGTGGTTCTATGTATGGGATGACTCATCAGCTACAACTAGCATGGGGATGGTAATACTTGACACAAAGTGACACTTGTACCATATGTTATTTGTAAGATCTTGTCCATTGATCAAAAGAGCTCAGGACACCCAAATGGTTAGGCTTGGATTTTTATCCATGTCAACCACATTAGACTGACTACACATGAGTTAACTCATTGGGACAAAAACTAGTGATAGGAAGAAACAAAGCATGACTTGTGTCATGTCACTGTATGAATAGGTCCTACTCGTAGCTGTACCACTTGGCTGAGTAACTGTGGGAAAGGCAATGCTCTGGAAAACTAGTGTTTTCTCTGTAGAACAAGGATATAGTTTGTGTTTCCTCCCCTTACAGAATTTGAACAAACCTGTAAGAAACTACACAGATATTCTAAATTTTCTTTAAAATGTATTATGTTTTTGTTACCCTGTGGCAATGTTAACTATTTTTGTATAATTTTCATTTCCGTTTTTCATGTTGTGAAGATGGTTTTATATATTCATTTTTAATCCGGTCACTTCACTTTTTGAAAACCCTAATGATTTTGTTGATTCTTCTCAGTTTTTCTACACAGACAATTAAATCATCTATAGATTTTATTTCTTCCTTTTCCCCCTTATTTTTGACACTTGTCATTGAATTGCTTAGTATTTTCAGAATCCTAATTGTTATGGCAGGTGTCCTTGTTCTGGTCCTGACTCTGAAAGGAAAGCCAGAACTGATTTTCAGCCAGTCCGGTGGTATGGTCTTACAGGCTTGGGAAAGAGCTGCTGTCCTGACACCCCCAGGAACTCCCAGTCTCCCACTCACAAAGGGCAACGCCTCAGATAGTCCGGGCCTTCAAAGGACTCTGGCCCAGCTCAAAAGCCGCGCCCTTCTGCCAGGTGGTACCGGCACTGTGTTTATCAGCGGTTAAAGCTTCTCATATCTCATCATTATGAAACAGGCTGTTAGGTAAAGATGTATAGCCTTAAAAATATTTAGAGTCTTTCCCTTTCTTACTTTAATGGCAGAGAATTATGTTGGATATTTCTTCATACAATACCATAGATTTACTAAGGATGACATTTAGAGAGGACTTTATTTTTCTCACATAGAAAACTGCTGCTGTGATCAATGAAAAACCAGAGCACCAATTTTACGTACATTGTAAAGGCAAATATGTCAAAAAAATACTTAAAACAAAGAGACTTCGAAACACAAAGTATTAGTGATGATTTTAAGATATTTTGGTTTTATCTGCCTTCCACTTTTTTATAGTTTCCTTTTTTCTTTACATTATGAGTTTACAGTACTTCTACACAAGAAAAAAACCCTTTATGATGAAAAATGAATATTATTCGGTGCTCTCAAAAACTTTATAAGACAATTTGCACATACATGTAATTAAATTAAAATAATGACCGAGCAACATGTAAAAAAAAAAAGTGCAAGAAACTACAATAAATTGAAGTACAGACGTGCAGCAGGGGGGAAGTATTGGGCACAGTTTGTAAAAATTATTCATTTATAATTTCCATCGTTATCTACTTCTTATAAGGATTTTAGGCTCTTTATAAGATTTGATGAGGAAAAACTTGCAACAAACCTCCTTGGAGAGTACAGGGAACTTGGCATACATCAGGCACAGTGCTTTCATGATGTTCTATTTTACTGTGTCCCTGTGAATACTGGCAACTCTGAGAACGGCAGAGCTCAGAGTCATGGCAATGTTAAATACTGACAATATTCTGAAAGGAGTAATTGTGCTGGGCCATCAAAACAAACCAGCATTGATACTTGACATCACTTGAACCCACCTATCCACTTTATTCCCTTGTTCGAAAGGCTGAAAAGCAATGTCTAATGAATCCACTTCTCTCCCTTCTCTGGGAGCACTCCCTGAAAGAAAGAAAGACTTCAGGTTTCTGAGCTGCTTTTAGGTATAACAAAGGAAAGGAACTGGATGGAGTATTCTCAACTGCGGAATCACAAAACATAACTGAGATATCAGTGGCTTTGCATTTGGTAGTTAAGGGGCTGCGGGCCAGGTTGCACTTTATTTTGTCACTCTGTGAGGATGGATGCATTAGCAATAAGCTATGAAAATGCCAGCCCAACCCGAAAGCTCTTACAAATTAACAGTCAAGCTTCACCTAGTGTCCATGACATTTCATCGGATGTGAGTGTGAATTAATCTAATAGAAACCAGGGGCTGTTACTGTGATTTAATTTAGTACAAAAATGTGGGGTATTAGACTATAAAAGCATATGTGTGACTGAAGAATATATTGTATCTCTTTATAATTTCTACAAACAAGAAGTTAGCTAAGAAAGTTTACTGAGCAATAGAAATTAGCTTGTGAGACTTTGGGTAAGTTATTTCACCTCTCTAAAGCCTCAAGTTCCTCAACTATAATTACGTGATAATAATGATGATGGCAGTGATGATATTAATGAGAAGGTCTTCCTTGTGGGGGTTGTAGCAAGGCTTAAATAAAACATCAATGTGTGGATTTGTAATCACTACATAAAGACGCACTAGTCTCTGCTCTTCCTTGCCATTTCATCTGTCTTTAGTGTAGAGATCATTCCGAACAAACTTACACAATGCCAGCCAGTATATTTCAAAACAAGCAGAAAGCAAGCCTAAATCCAGAAAACCATTTTAAATTACTGGCCAATGGCCAAGGGACTGACCCAGGCAAACGGAGGAGATAGTAGCAGAACCAACCCAGAGGTTCTGCTCCTTAACAAGCAGCTTGAACCTTTAACCCAGGTAATACTTTCAAAATGAATGGAGGTCAAATAATGAACAGAATTTTTAAAATGCTAATAGGAAAATGGGAAGCAAATGTATGGAACAAACTGTCAGAATAGGCAGGTTGCCCAATGCTTCCAAATCCTTGCACTGGAAGTACAGCCATAAAGACAGGATTGCTTAATCAAAGCCTTCTTAGAAAAGTACATTTATACTCGATGCACCTGTATCTAATTAACTAAAAATATTTAACACAAAGAACTCTTTTTGTGATCACCCACTGTAAAAAATTTAGTTACCTCATGAAAACCAACACATCTACCCGGTGGAAGCCTGGCCTACTGATTGTCCCAGGTAAAGACCTGAACAGTGGGTCAATTGATGAATTAGTGTTTCTGTTCTATGTCAGGATGCTCTGCCTTAATAACACCACTAGTATCTGTGAAGGCAGGAAACTGTGAATTTCCATACGTAACTTCACTTTCATATCACACCTTATAACTTCCACATTAAAAAAAACCCTCGACTCTTCTAGGTCTCCTGTGGGGTTCATCAGTTAGTATCATGAAACAATCCCTATTTAAGCTCCCAAATCATTTTCTTTCAGAGCAGTGAAGTAAACTGATTAATTAATACATTTGAAAATTCACAGGATGTTAAAATTGAAAGAAACTTAGAAATGCTAGTTTGAACTCCTCATTACCCAAATGGGGGGAAAAACAGAAGCACACAAAGGCCCAAACACTTGACCAAAGCTGCCCAGCAGATTCATTTCTAAATAATCAGCTGACACAGGAATGAGCACTTGGGTGTTTTCCAATCTCATGGCTTTCAAAAAGTTTTTAAAGAACTTTTTTTTATTATTTAAAATGAAATCTTACGTAGAACTCCAATCTATATGTAACAGTCAGAGATGTGTGCTAACGATCAGGGGAGAAACTGGCTGACCCCGCCTCTCCTTACCACTCTTGCCATTTGTCTTACCTCCTCCACCCTATGCCCAACTCTGGCCTGCACGACTCCTCTGCAGAACCATGGGAGTTAGGGGAGTTAGAGTTAGAGTCTGAACCTTTGCATATATCACCATGGGACTTCTGTTTCTGCTGAAATACTGGGGCCCCTTGTCTGCACCTTCACTACTGGACTGCACTCTCTGTGATCACCGGGTGTGCCCTGGGGCCAGACTCGTGTCCTCTGTTTCTCTTCCTTTCCTCCTGCTCCTGCATATACACAACTTAATTATTTCTCCTGGTGCCTTCTCTCTTTTAGGCCAGAGCCATGGACAACTCTAGAAACTGCTCTGGATGTCTGAACAAATCTATTTTATTGAACAATGTATCAAAGAAAAACAGATTTTCTGGTTCAGAATGTCACTACTGTTTTATAGTTGGCCCCTTCTTCACTTGGCAGTCTGTCGGAAAGGAAAAAAAAAAGCAAAACCTGAAAATGTTCTTTCTTGGGGTTTTCATCATTCTGATAGTGATCTGGGTGGATTCATTCTCCAGGGGCTTGAGAAATCCGAGCCTCTCCAACAGGCATGTTCAAGCCAACATGCATCATTACATTAGATTTTGGGAAAGTCGTGGGATTGTAAAACCGGTTCCAGGCATCCCAACAGTAGCAACAGACAGAAAACTATTATTCCCGCTTTATAACTGCCTTTCTTTTCACAAATGCGACAAGTTTAAAGCAAAATCTTCTTCCCCACCCTATAGTACATATAGGAGATAAATACCATTCCCTTTACTTGCCATCTTCACTCAATCTTCGCCAACCAGAACACTGCTGACATTGGAAAAAGACAAGTTATGTGTTGTGGGGTTGTCCTGAATCTTGAAGGACATTGACATCACTGCCCTCACTCAATAATCCCAGTCCCCAATCACGGTGACAACCAAAAATGGTTCTATATATTCTAAACACTTCATAAGAGTGCCGAACCATCTCAATTGAGACCCAAACCCTATTCATCACCTCTTCTACTTTTCCTTTTCCGCTTTACCCCAGGCCAGGTCAGGGGCCCCTTTCCCTGTCCCCGTAACACCTGTGCAGTTTCTCTAGCTCTGTCTTAATGCAGTCTCATAGCATGATCCATTTGTGCATTTCCCCACTGCTGTCCACTCCCCCACTTATGAATGTCTTGAGGAAAAACATCATACCCAATCTTTTGTAGCCTAGTAAGTGCTCCACACATGTTCACTGAAAATAGTGGATAAAACAAATGACATATGCAGAGAATTTGGTCGATGCTAAGGAAAAAAATGTGAATATGTTTTGTAACAAGCAAAATCTTCTATCTTTTCAACTCCCCGAAACCACCCCAAAATATGTAATTTTGGAGAGACTATGTGGAGCCATTTTTACTCTTTGGAGTAACCTGTGTTATTAGCTTCTGCCTACTTTCAAACCTCTTTACTATTAGTAGGAAAAAAATAGCTGATTCCACCACCAATCACAAATCCATTCAAACTGTTAAGTTCCTCTATCTTTGCAATATTTGAGGAGTCAAATTGGTTGCTAAATGGGGAATAAAAACCCAAGTTATAACTAAGGAAAATACCAACATCAGAAATGAGGCTTAGAGTAGGGAAGCAATGGCCTCCCCAGGGTGTGTGAATTATAAGAGACACACATGAAATACAAGGACACAAGAAAGCATCCACGGGTCCCTGATTGTATGAGGTTTCCATATGCTTCATTTTATTTAACCTTCACCATTTAATCTCTTAGGAAGTGGTACTGTAACTATTCCCCTTTTACAGGTCAAGAAAATAAATTTCCCAGAGGTTAAGTAATCTCCTCGTAAGTAACAAAGCCAGGATTGAAGCTCATCCTAGCTTCAATTTATACACCTCCAAGCTCTGAATCACCATGCTCAACCATCTTCCGTGAATACAGCATTAAACTCTTCCTACCCAATTACGACACTTACACATGAACTAATACACTGTGTCTTTCCTTCCAGATCACGTTCCACTAAGTCTTCATGTGTCACTGCTCCCATATCATGGCTGCTTTCTCAAGAGGAAAAGGTAGAAGAGAAGGGAGAACATTTTTTGATTACCTACGACGTGTCAGGTAATGTGGTTTACAGTGAAATCTTATTTAATTCCCATTAATAAATGTACCTGTATTTTCAGATAAAGAAACTGAGATTCCAAGGTCAAGTCACCTGCCAAGTTTCATCTTTCTCCGAGGCCACACAACTAGGGAAGTCTCAAATGGGGATTCAATGCAAATGAGTCCTCCTATTCCACAATGTCACCTACATAATATTTTAAAATAAAATATCGGAAAAGACGGGATTTTCTAAAGTGTGTAGAAACACTGGCTCAGGCAGTATATACGAGCTACCAAAAAAATCAAGCGAAATTGCCAGTGCTGTTAGGATAATCATTTAGACTGTTGATGAAAAGCAAATGGTAGAAACTTTTCCAAAGAAAAATAGAGAGATTTCCACTAAATTGATTTCTGTGTGTGTTTTTTTTGTTTTGTTTTGTTTTACAGAATTAAGAAAAAAAAAAATCTAACAGAGGGTTTGTTGACTATATTCATCGTCTTCAAACAAATTCTGGCCTATCAGCCCATGTTCAGAAACAATTTCCTGATTGATAATTATATTAAATTATGCAGATGGAACTACAGTTCTCATCTGACTGTATTTTGTGTTTATAAAAGTCTTTTCTAATCAGTAAAGATTAGTTACAATATGTTTTGTATCAGTAATTATAAAACGGCCATGGTATTTAGTACATTTCATTATATTTTCAAGCATCAGATTCTCAGGTTATTAAATTAGACATGCTACCACTGGAGAGTCTGGCAATTTTTCCTAATTAACAAAGACAAAGGAAGACAAAGGAAAATCTGTTTCATGGTCCAAATGTATTCAGAAGCCAGTACCTTCTAAGAGACACTACACTTGGTGATACTTGTGGAAAACACACACACACACACACACACACACACACACACAAACACAAAGGCTCCACTTTCTCCAAATAGCACAAAGCAGGCACTCAATAAAAAAGGAGTTCTAAATGAAATCTCTCTTTTCCCCCTATTTGTGCTTTGGATGCTATTTTAACACAATTGCAATCAAAATGATCATTGAAAGAATTGTTACAAGTTATATGTGGCCACCAATGAAAATCAATAAGGCCTCTTAAATAACAGTTCCAATGAAACAAATTATGCATAATTCTTGCCTTCACAACTCAATGATGCTTGAAATGAAATCCCTTTATACCCTTTATGCAAGTATGTCTTAGTAGTACTTAGTGACTTGGAAAACGGGGTTCTTATCAGCAAGATTTCTGCTACTGCACGTTTACCTCGATTTAAGGGGTCAAGAGGTGCTGGATCAATGTATTTAGGTGCTTGAAGCATGCTGTTTCTTAGCTTACAGAAAAATGCTACCTACAGGATCTTCCTGCTCTTAAATAGGGGTGAGGAACAGAAAAAAATAATCCTTTAAACGCAGAGGTTTTTAACCGTATGAAAGTCTTCATAAGTTTCAAAATTACAGTTTCGAAAGGGAAAATTAAAGAACAATCCCTTCATTTCCCTTCTTTCTCTAGTTTCCAATATAAAATGTCTTCCCTAGGAATATTACCAAAATAAATATGGACAAGATTAGATATAAAGAACTATTTATACTAAGTCATGGAAATCACAGATATGTGTGTATGTATACAATTCATATATTTCTACGATGATACATATACATATATACAGATAGAAAACATATATAAACAACGATATATATATTTATATATATTATACTGATGATTATATATGTATGTACACACACACACACGTGAAATATTCAGAGGGTGCCAAAAAATGTATACACATTTTAAGAAAGGAAAATACTATTAAACTGTAATGCTCAATATATACCAATAACAAAAGATGCATACAAATCACATTTGCCTTCTGCAATTACAAGAGGTGCTCAAAGTGGTTACCACCCGTGTCCAGACACTTCTGATTATGGCAAATTACTGCTTGAGCAAAATGTCCACTTGTACATATTTTTTGGCACCCCCAGTATGTATATATAAGGTGTGATCAAAAAACTACAGTTATGTTTAAATACAGAATGTTTAAGTAAAAATATTTATTACAGTAAAAGACGCATTGCCATTAATCCCTCTCAAAACACTCCCCCTCACTTCGAACACACTTAGCCCATCATTCTTGCCACTTTCTAACGCAGTTCTGGAGTTCCTCCTTTGTGAGTGTCTTTAGTTGTGCTGTCGTAACTGCTTCCATGTCCTGAATCAATTCAAAACAATTACCTTTCATGGTCATTTTGACTTTGGGGAAGAGCCAGAAGTCACATGGTGCCAGATCTGGTGAATAAGGTGGATGAGGATACACAGTAATGTTTTTATTTGACAGAAATTGCCATATCAGAAGCGATATATGACAGGGAGCCTTTCCATTGTGATCACAAAATTCGGTGAATGCTGCTGCTGAGCGCCATCCAAAGGAAAGGCAGGGATCTTCAATTTGTGAAGTGGTGTGTTGAACCTTAGTAACATTGTGTGACAAGTTTCAAGTTGTTCAATGATGCCGTCAGTTGGGTGTGAGCTACAGTTGAGAGAAGGTGTATTCACCAGATCTGGCTCTGTGCAATTTCTGGCTCTTCCCCAAAGTCAAAATAATTCAGGACATGGAGGCAGCCATGACAGTGCAACTAAAGACACTCACAAAATAGGACTTTCAGAACTGCTTCAGAAAGTGGCAAGAACGATGGGATAAGTGTGTTTGAAACAAGGGGAGTATTTTGAGGGAGATTAATGCCAATGTGTCTTTTACTGTAATAGTTTTTTTTATTTCAACATTCACCGTATTATTTGATCACAGCTCGTATCTATATCTATATCAGTGTATATTTTATATATGTATACATGTGTATATATATCATCAAAGGTATATACTTCATATATATGTATATATGTATATATATATGTATGTATATATGTATGTATATATGTATGTATATATATATATATATATGATTTCCATGACTTCCTGACTTAATGTAAATACTTCAATGTATCTAATCTTGGTAATATGCCTGGGAAAGATACAATGATAGCTGACAATTATCATAGTGCTATGTGCTAGGTAGGCACTGTTCTAAATGCTTTTCAAACTAACTCATTTAATCCTCATAAAATAGGCAATAATATGACCCTCACATTACAGGTAGCAAACTGAGGCAGAGACTCTCCAAGTCACAAAGGAGTAAGTGCTAGAGCCAGGGTACAAACTCAGGCAGCCTAGTCCCAGAATTTGCACACTAACAGCAAAAGCTACTGCACAGAGACCAGAAGACACTGCATGTGCTAAAGCCACTGCTTTCCAATTTCATCAATATGCTCACCTTTGCTCCTCACCACTAGCCATGATGGCTTCTTTCAGTACATTCTATTTCCCGTGCCATCTACAAAGTCTTTGCATGTATCGTTCGCTCCTACTGGACCACTCTTCCCTCTCTTCCTTTCAATCTCAGCTCGTTTGCCACTTTCCCAGAAGCAGCCTTCCATTACCTCCCTAACTACCTACTGCCCATTCGAGGTTCCCCAAGCACGTGTTTTGTTTGGAGAACAAGATTACACTTGTCTGTGTAGTCACGTGATGAATGTCAGTATCTCCCACTGAACAGTCAGCTCTAACATGGCGGAAACTGGGTCTGCTTTTGTTCCTCTCCAGTGTTTCTGCCCGTATCCATAACATTGTGTGCACTGAATGAATGGAGGGATAGACTACTCTTGTATCCTCTGAGCAGATAAGTCTTTCAGATGGGTTTTTTCTTAATTTGAAGAATGAACTAGTTAATGTATACAAGAGGGCCAAACAGAGAGAGGATGTGTCAGAATGAATGGTTAGAGAGGGGTGGGGCATGGGCCTCATTCATCCATTTGGCTGACAATCACTAATCACCTCCCTGGTAAGTAGCAAGTAATGTGGAGGTCTTGATGAGGACAGTTCTGTAAGGAAATGGTTCTGCTACGAGTAATTAAACAAATGCAACACAATTAAAGGACAACTTATAGAAAAAGGAGAATAGGGGAACAAATTAACTCAACATAGGCCACAGTGAGAATTGTTTTAGTGGCAAAGAGATCTCCAGCTAAGGCTAGGAGGAGGCGAATGCGGATTTTTAAGTGAATGGAAAACAATTAGATAAAAGCTTATGTTCAAAGCTATAGGCCCATAAGACAAAACAGTGTTTGAGGTGTCACAAAGAGTTTGAAAATGCAGGAGTGAAGAGTAAAGCTGGGGGTTAGTGGACGAGGTGGAGGCTAAGCAGTGACCAGATCCTGCAGGAAACTGTATGCCATGCACAATACTTCTGACTTTGTCCTACGGTCAATGAAGAAACTTTGAAATTATAAATGTAGGACAATCATGATATAAAATAGCACCGACTGTTGTTCCATGCCGAAATTTTTTTTTTTCTTCTCTTAACTTCAAAAGTTATTCTTGCCTATCCCACCCTTGATGTGTTTGGAAAGGCTCTGCACTCCCTGTGTTCGGCCCCTCACAGTGTCTTTCACTCGGATGACTTTAGGGATTACCTCCACTGAGGTGGTTCTCCAGACACTATCTCGAACCAGGTCCCCCTTCCTGTTTTACCCCCACACTTTTTACCACACACCTGGGCACTTTATCTCTGTTTTAGCCTTCCCTTGCCCCAACCCTCCGGTAGCTCCACCTTGTGACTTCCCACGATTTCTTAATATAATTTCACTCAGGATTGAAGTCACACACTCACATCTCCTCTTGTTGGACAAGTGAAAATGTTGTTTATGAATATTAGAAAAATCTTGCTGGTAGTAATGCAGAAATTGTATTTAAATGGGAACTGGGGTGGGCACTAGAAAGATGACTGCAGCCTTCCATCTATCTCCTTTCACCCTTATGAAGCTCTTTAAAAGGGAGCTACATTCTGGGGAAGGCTCTTAGCTCTTGGCTGTAGGTAAGGCCACCACATACAGGTGTATAGGTTGTACACTGCACATAGTTTACCAACAAGCAGTTTAATAGGAGTTTGATCCAGGCCACATTCTTATTAACCATATATTTTTTATCTGTGCAGAGGGAGGAAACTTATTCTAACTCAACAATGGCTCTGTGTGTCGAAGTCTAACAGTCAAGCAAAGTTGACGATAACTTTGGAATCATACAACGGATACATAGAAGGAAAAAGAGAAAAGACCACTCTGCCCAGTAATAAACACACTGACGCCCTCAAGTCCTTTGTACCTTTGACAATTGGAGCAGAGAACCCCCAGCTGATTATCTGCTCCACAGCCACATCTTAAAGTGAAGCCTGCCAACCAACATGCCCTGTCTTCTTCTGCAGAGTCTACTGTCAGGCTTCTCACTGAAGAGCAAAATGGGGACCAGGGAAACAGCCACTCATAAATGCAATGCCGGTAGAAACTCATGCGAGCTTACAGAATAATCAATACACAACTGCGTAGGAAACTCCTGCCAGTCCTATGCATATACACTAATCAATGGAGTCTTTGAAAGAAAAATAAGCAACTAATAAAAAATACAAACAACTAACAAAAGCCAGCATCACAAAGAATTACCAAGACAAATATTTGAACAACTGACACCAGAAGAAACAGAAATAATTTAGTAAATGGAAGAGGATGTTTTAGGAGGTTTGATAACCACAGAGAGATTCCAAAGGCTATGGTACAAATGTTAGCAATGCTTAAATCTAGTTGGAGGGTATTAGCTATCCATTAAACCCACTTGTCAGTATTTCTTTGTGTTCAGAAAATTTTTTGAAAAGTCAACAGGTAAAAGGACATTGTATCTATAAAACAAGGACAAAGACAAACTACTATAATTGAGGAATGAAAAATATGAAAGATTTCTGAAATGGAATGGGGTGATTATTAGAATTAATAGTTCTAAAAAGCAGAAAGGTAAAAGATTACCAAATGCTAAGGAAGATAATTTTTAAAAGAAGATTTTTTTAAAAGAATCAGATGTATTATTGTGAAATTTCAGAACACCAAATATAGAGAGAAAAATAAAATTACTACAGAGAAAAGAATAGATTGCCTATAAAAAAACTAGATCGAACTGAGAACAGACTTCTCAACACAATCCTGGATACTATATGACTGCGTGGAAATGCATTCAAATGTCTGAGAGAAAATAATCTAGAAGCTAGAATTGTATAATGAGTAGATAGAAATTAATCTGAGGACAAAACACAATTTGAGTCATGCAAGATTCAGATAATTCACCTCCCATGCACCGTATACAGCACACAACAGCAGGCAAGAATAACTTAAAAATAAAAAGCTCCAAAGAAATTAAAGAGAAGCAATGAGTCCTTAACATTGGAACATTTTTCTTTGATTAACAAGGGTTTAATGACATGGAATTGACTTCTTTCTCTATATGGCGTAATCAATATTTAGTACTTTTAAAAATACAGTTTAGATAATCATAATACTATGCTGTTTTATTGAACTCATAGACAAAGCAAAGGAGTCTTAGAGACATGGAACTATCTATAGTATAAATGGTCAAAAATCAATGAGAAAAAATACATATGCTTAACAAAATCAATAAGCTTACGAGTAAAAATGCTCAAAATCTCTCCTTTTTCATATTGAGAGCCAAGTCTGAACACCAACTGGATAACAAAGAAAAGTGTGTCATCTGAAATCAAAAACTGTTAAGCATGGTTACATATCAGGCATTGAAGAGGACGAATGTTATGATCAAGTTTTTAAGATGGTAGAGCCTGGAACATTTTTAACTTTTTAAATTCCTATATAAAAGGGATATATTGTAAAATGAGCTTACATAAGGTGTCAATAAATGTTACTCTTAAAATATTTTCTCTTTTCATATTTTCCACCCCACGACGCCTCACTACAGTGGCAGGTGTACTGTATATGAATGACCAAAATGTAACAATATAAGTATGCCTCACATCTTGATCTCAATCTGTTTCTCTGTTAGAAAATTAAACAGCCTTGCTTGTAGCAGATAATCCTTCCACAAGTATTCTTTCAGATGGCCTCTGCATGTGGCATATTCATTTGAGCCTTAACATCTCTTAAAGTTAAAGGGACCTCTCTAGGCTTCGCTCTTGGGACATCAGCATATTTGTCAGTTTTTCCAACACAGACTCTGTCTTTATATTCTGCCAGCTGACTATGAAATTCAGTTGACTACAGTGAAATCTGGCTTTCATGGGGAGTTCAGGAGTTAACCGTTACCCGAAAAAAAAAAAAAAATTCTGTAGGAGGAAAAGTCTGTCATGGTTAATGATATGATTTATTGCAATTACAGAAAACTACCCTGATTGTTCAAATTGCGGTCTGTAGGCCTCAGCCAGATTAAATGCCAGGCTGCGGCTAGCACCGGGGAGGTAATCAAATAATTTCCTTTGCTAAATAACACTGTTTGTAATTCACTTTTTAAGGTATAAATTGGTATGACATGACTGACAGAAACAAAACACCAGGATTTTAAAAAATTAGATTATGCAACGAAAATGGACCTGTTGTTAGGTGACCAAAACTGATTTTTTTAGGTCATTTGTCTTCAAAGATATTTGAAGTTCAGTACATTAAATACAGCCAAACATTTCACATAACCGAAGATCTAGTTGTTTCAAAATAATAACATCACCATTTAAGAATGTTTGTGTCCCTCCAAAATCCATGTTGAAATCCTAACCCCAAAGTGATGGTATTAGGAGGTGGGCCTTTGAGAGGTGCTTAGGGCATGAGGGTGGAGCCCTCATAAATGTGATTGGTGACGTATAATTAAGACCCTCCAGAGCCCTCCCTCCCTCCCTCTTTTTATCATGTGAGGAAACAGAAAAGTTGGCCATCTGCAACCGGTGAGGGGGTTCTCACCAGAACCCAACCATGCTGGCACTCTGATCTTGATTTCTAGTCCCCAGAACTGTGAGAAATAAATTTCCGTTGTTTATAAGCCACTCTGTCTGTGGTATTTTGTTAGCACAGCCTGAATTAAGACTGCTCTCATCATTCAAGAAATTTGAGGAAAAGAGAACATCTGCCCCAAAAATCCAAGGAGTATGGACAGTTAACTTGGAAAGAAAAAGGAGTAAAATAGAGGTAGTATGTATATTCAATTAGATATTATCCACTCAGAAGATAGTCTGCTTGAACTAACAGATTTGAGAGCAAGGGAGGAGGCAGCATTTTTGAAAGTCTGTCAAATGTCACAATTAATTTGTTCTAGTTAAAATAAAAAAAGAATCCAATCACGTATGTTGTTGGTGATAAATGTGGATGATCAAAGAATCCTCAGTGGTTCAATAATAAGAATAGTCAATATGGATGCTTGCTATGTGCATGATCTTCTAAAAATTCTATAAGATGGCTTTTTCTATAACCCATTATCATCCCTTGCATGACCAGACCCAAGCATTTCTAAACAACTACTAAAGGGTAAACAACGACTAAAGGGTACACATTAATTACAGCTCACAGTGAGGACACCAGAATCATAAGCTGCTTTATTGCGCCTTTCCAAGAAGCATGAAATCAAGCTTTGTTCTAAAGTTAAGTGATGGGATAAGTTTTGATCTTGCCTATGCTGAATTTACAACCCACTGAGGAAACGGAATGGACAGAGATACCACAAATAATCCACTAAGAGTCCACTGACACAAGGAAAATATGTATATACATATATATATATGATTTAGATATATTAACACAGAAATCAGTTTAAGTATATGAGGTAGTATGAGATGTAGATCGATTTGAATTAACGCAGAAAAAGCTGTTATTTGGGAGACATTAGGAAAAAAATGTGAAAGAAATTTGAATGATCAGAGGAAAGGGTAGAAATGTAGAGGTCCTAATCTAATTTGCAACTTTGGCCATGGAATGGGGCTTGATCATATCAGGGGTGTTTATCTGCAGAAGCACTTGACTGTCAGACCCACTTAGAGGGATAAGTCAGACCCGCTCAGAATTAAGTAATGAAGCTGAGGCCAATATTAAGCATGAAAACGATGGCTGATGGCTGACAGGAATCAACATCAAGGTTTTTTTAAAGGAAAAAAAAGTGAGATTTTTAAATAATGACAAAAATCAGAAACCAAAAGAAACAAACAATAGAACGGAGGCTAAGAGAGATGAAGAGTAAAGGAAATGTCCCAATAATTTCAAGTCTTGCTGGCTATGTGCAGTTTTAAAGCACTGGATTTTTCAATCTCTCAAGAGGGCATTTAATTGTGCACCTATTTGGTTCTCCCTAAATTCAACATTCATTTGAGGCAGAAACTCTCACAACACAAAAGAAAGCCCTGGTTGTCCTTAGAAAGTCTCTGAGGTGAAAAATCTGAAGTTGGTAACTATTCTCAGAAATACATTCTGTTTAAGAAAACCTTGGTGATTACTTCTTCATCTTTCTTTAATATAGCATTTATTTGTCCCCCAAAAGATTTGTTTCTGTTCTTCTGTATACTGGCTTATTAGTTACAGCTTCTTTTTCATTCCTGAAATACTGTCAGATGATTTTCTAATACTGCCAGTTGTTTTAAAAATGCTACCACTAGGGAGTAACCAAGAGTAAATATCGAGATTCTCTGTACACAGAAGAAAAAAAAAAGAAAAGAAAATCTTCCAGTTAATGTAACTTAACATGCCTAGTTTAAGCCAATGATAAGGTTGTTACTAGGAGAGTTTTTTGTATTTAGTTACTGTGTTGTACTGATGAGTAAATCACAATTCCTTAGTTTAGAATATAGAAAGGCACAAAGGAACATCATTCTAACCCTAATTTTATACATACAATGGCTAATTTTATGTGTCACCTTGACTGGATCATGGTGTGCCCAGATATTGGCTAAACATTATTTCTGGGTGTGTCTGGATGAGATTAGCATTTGAGGTGGTGGGATCAGTGAAGCCATTTGCCCCCCTCTCCAGTGTGGATGGGCATCATCTCTAGTCCTTTTGAGGGCCCGAATAAAACAAAAAGGCAGAGGAAGGAAGAATGCAGCCCTTCCTGAGATGGGACATTGATCTTCTCCTACCCTCTAACCTCCCTGGGTCTCAAGCTTGCAGGGAGCAAGCAGATCTTGGGATTTTTCAGTCTCCATAATTGCCTGAGCCAATTCCCATAAAAAATTCTTCAGTCATACACAGAGGATGGCAAAAAAAATGTATACACATTTTAGGAAAAAACTGTATTAAAATTGTAATACAATGAACGATACTAGCATTCATTTGATTAATGCCATCTTTTGAGCGAACGTCATACTACCCATTGCTATCATAATTCAACTTCAGAAAGTAATACATAGATAATATCTTTTAAAATGCGTCTAACGCGTCTAAGATGATCTAATGTGTCTTCTGGAGCAAAAATTAATATAAGACCCAGTTTTATTTTACTATAATAAAAGACCAGGTATAATATAATACAATACAATATAATATACCGGGTCTTACATTAACTCATGAAAGGGTTAGGTGTCAACCCTTTGTTCAGGAGTCCCAGATCTAACCAGTGATGCCATCAATGTCCAATTGATGAAGGAAGCATGGGCAAAGAAGAAAGAGATCCTCTTTCAGAATTCCTTTCACCACATACCAGTCCAGTTCAATAATCAAAGCTAGTCTTATGGAAACTTATGACAGAGGTAACAGGTACTCGGGATACATCCTCCATGCTCTACCATGGGAAACTTTCTAAAACATAGGTTTATGACATTACCGTCTGTCTGATCCAGAGAATAAAAACCAAGCCTCTAAAAAAAAAAAAAAAAAAAGAAGTGTCAATCCCCTTCCCCCAATCATTTCTACCCTTTCCAGCCCATTCCCATCCAACTCCTTTAGATAACCAATAATAGTCTCTCATATATCCTTTCTTTCCTTCTTGTTGGTATACATTTCAGATACCCGTATTTTCTTATTTCCTTTTCTTTCTCATACAAAAGGTCGGGCATTATATTCTTCCATTTTAACTTTTTCACTTATCCTGAAAAATCATTCCACATTGGCTCACAGATCTTCTTCATTTGTTCTATACCTACCCAAGTCTCTGAAGAGTGGACGTTAACACAGTTTATTTAATCTATCTCTCCAATGTTTCAGTGTTTAGGTCATTTTCAATATTATGCAATTACGGATTACACTACAATGAAAAAACTTCACACGTTTCCATATTGTTTAAGGGGTACCTTCAGGGTAAACTCCTAAAAGTGGAACTGCTGGACCAAATGACAAGTACATATGTAGTCTTTTTGTTTTGCTTTGGTTTAGATAATGTTAAACTCACCTCCAGAAAATTGTACCAATTTGCATTTCCACCACAAATGTGTTAAGAATGCCTGTTTCCTCACAGAAGCAAAAACAGAAAGTGGTATTGTTATACTTTTTAACTTTTGCCAATCTGATAGGAAATGATAACTCGGGGTACTTATATTTTTCCTTTTCCTTATTAAAGTGAGGCTAAATAATTTTTCATATGTTGAAGGGCCACTTTATATCTTTATCTCTGAATTGTCTGTTCATGTCTTCTGCACATTTTTCCATTGGATTTTAGTCTTTTTCCCTCACTTCTTAAAATTTCCTTATACAATGAGGATATTAACTCTTTGTGATCTATATTGCAAAATTTTCTCTGTCAGTTATGTTTTAAATTGCTAATGTTTATGTTTTTCTGCATTAAATTTTATTCATCATTTCTCTTATTGTATCAGTATGTTGAGTCCCAATCACCTTCTCCTTCATGCAGGTGAAAGAAGAATCATGTATGTTTCTTCTGGAATTATTTTATATTTTATATTCCAGATTTCTGATCCATCTGGAATTTATTCTTGTGTATGATGTGAGTTATAGATCTGCTTTTATCTTTTTCCGAATGGCAAAACAATTGTCCCAAAGTCACTTATTAAAAAGTCCATCTTTGCTCTGATGAGCTAAGATGACATCTTTATATTATAGTTCCAGATATTCTTGAATTTATTTCTAGACTTTTTATTTTATTCCACTGATCTTTCTCTTCATGTTTTAATTACAGAGGCATTGTGTTTTTTAAATATGGTAGGGCTACACTTTTCACATAGCTTTTCCTTTTTAATGTTTTTTTGGCTATTTATTGTTCCATACAAATTCTCATATTAAGTCATCCAATTCCACTTACACAAAAGTTTTGTTGATATTTTATTGAAATTATGTTAATTTATAAATTAGCTTAGAGAGAGTGACAGCTTTATGATGTGAGTCATCCTTTACAAGAACAGGGGAGAAAGTTTTTAATTTATCCACATATGTTTGTGTTTTTCAGGAGTGTTTTAAAGATTGCCTTATTTAGTTTTTGCAAATTTAATGTTGAATTAACTTTGAGCTTAATCTCCTTTAATGCCTTTTAAATGGGGTTTCTGTACCATTATATCCAAAAAAATGGTTATTATTTCTGTATCTGAAGACTAGTAATTTTCTATTTCCTTATGTTAACTTTATATTCTGCTACTTCACTGAATTCTTTTTTATTTGAGAGAATTTTACCATGGTTTCTAGGGTTTTCCAGGTACCTGATCATTATATCAGCAAATAGAAATTGTTTTGTTTCTTTTTCCAATTCTTATCCTTCTAATTGTCTATTACTTCCAAGACAAAGCTGAATAGTAGTGGATAGTAGGCGTATTTCCCTTCATGGAAGTGCCTCTAGCGTTTTCCCATTAATATGCTTGCTTTAAGAATGAGTTATACATTTATTAAGTTGGATTTTGTCCAAAGATTTTTGAGCATCTCTGCAGATATTAGTATGATCTTTTTTCTCTTTAGATTTGTTAATACAATATTTTCCTGGATTTCCTAATAGTGAACCAAGCTTGTACTCCTGGAATAAATGTCACTTAAATCATGGTTTATCTGTTTTTTTTATTGTGATATTGGATTCTGTTTGCTAATGTTTGATTAAGTACTTCTGCATCAATATTTCTAAGTGATATTGGTAATAACTTTCTAACTATACTGTCATTACTTACTTCCTTAAAATAATGTTGATACTCTGGAGGAAGTTATAGAGCTGTGAGTCCATCTGGTCTTCAAATATTTGGGAGAATTCCCCTGGGAAGCCATCCAGGTGTGGCGCTCCCTTACGACCTTAATTGTTTGAGGGAGTTGGTCTGCTTAAACGATTCTTTTTAACAGAGCCAGTCTCTTTAGGAAATGTCTGCTCCATATAGGTTTTCAAATTTATCTGCACTGTTGTTGGCAAAGAAATCTCTTTTTGTTTTTAAATTCGTCATTAGATTAGTGATTTGTATATTAATTTTTTTCAAAACCATGATTTTCACTTTATTAATTATATTTACTTTTGTTTATTTGCCTCCTTTTCTTTTTTCTTTCTTTTTTGACATTTCCTAGCTTTTTAGAATTTAATTTGTTAACTTTCACTCTTTCATTTTCATTGATAAAAGTGTTTAAGGCTATGAGTTTTCTTTTAATCACTCCATATATATATATATATATATATATATATATATATATATATATATATATATATATATATATATGTATACACACACACACACACACACACACACACGTAATGTTCTTCTATCCTCATCCCCATTTTTGACCTAGTGTAAGATGCACAAAGTCTTATCACTCCTCATCCTGAAGCTCATTCACTCATTCACTCATTCACTCAATCTTTGGGAGATTCTAGTAGATTCTCAAGGACTACTGGATACAAATTCCTGAGCTCTTGCATATTTAACAAACAAGAGTGCTGTTCTATTGCTGATGTACTCTGTGTGTTGTTTTTGAACCAAAAACATTTTGTTGTTTTTGAGGGTCTACTGCCAGCCTAGTACTCGTGCCTTTGTAAGATAGTTTATCTTTTTGCCATGTAACTTTGAGGACTTCTAAAACTATCTTTATAAACTGTAATAATTTTATTAAGAGAGGTCTCATAGTTAGTTGTTATGGGTCAATATTCCCTAGTATCTACTAAGCCCTTTCAATATGTAGATTCTGACATTTTATTTACAGAAAACAAGGTTTAAAAAACAAAAACAAAAAACATAGTTTTACATATTAATTCTGTCCATTGTTCTGTAGATGTTTTTTCAGGGACTCCAGTTATACCTAACTGAATCATCTTTGCCTACATTTCATTTCAAATACCTTTTTCTTTTACTCTTTCTTTTTTAATCTCATATTTTATTCTCTTGGCAGTCTTCTGATTTTCTTCAATGCTCTAAGAGTTTGTTTGAATATCTTATTCCTTGGGGAATTCTTAAATTAATTTTCATTTTTAATGTAATTTAGGCTATTTCTTCTGTTTTTCCTGAATTTAATCAACCCTTATTTTAGACTTTTTTTTGTGTGTCCATTTCTGTTCTTGATTTTTAATTTCTGTTTCAAAGTGGTTTTTCTTTTCAAATCCCCAAATGCTTACTTAAGAATATTTCATTCCTCTTAATTTAGTGAGCGGAATTTTCATCAGCTGAATTAATTTGATTCTCATTTCCTGCTATATTTTTATGGTAGTTATATATAAATTATAACTGTGCCTCTGCATTGCTGTCTACAGACGAACTGGTGGTTTGAAGGGTTTTAAAAGATGCCTAGTTCAAGAGTACACTCTTCTATCAGGGTGTTAAAATGTGGTCCATTTATTGGATGGCACTTTTTTCGGAATCAGGGCTATAGGGGAGGGGTTGTTTGATCTTTGCTTTTTTCTTTTGCCTTGTAAGATCACAAATGTGCTTTCTTTTCTCTTCAACACGTGGCTGTAAAAGGGTGCGTCTCCATTTTAAATTTGTCTCCTGAAGTGTCACCTTTTCAAAATGCCTCTTGACACACTGTTTGCACTTTTAAGTTTCTTCTCTGTTGTCAGTCAGCCTCCTGATCCACAGGGTCCTTTTTTCCCCAGTATGTTTACTTTTATGGTGGACTTTCTCTTTATGGTGATAGTTTTAGATGACTATCAGGCCCACTGCTAGTTCTTCCTTCTCTATTTTATGCAATTTTTCAGGGACTGCCCTTGTAATTCACAAGGACTTACAGCAGTGGGATGGAGTTAACTCACTGGGATTCCATGTTTTTGTAGTTGCTGATATTTTTAAGTTTAGACAGTATTTATCTTGTTATGCTGAGAGCATGAAATTTAGTTCTTGCTATTTTTGTTTTGGGGGGAGGATATGTTGGGAGAGTAAGATGGATACCATTACCTTTACCTCAACTACCCAGCAAATTAAATGTTTAATAATTCTGTGTCACCACATGAAACATTTCTAATGACTGTCAGCTATGAGAGCCCTAGTTTTCCACCCATGTCATAATACTGTCCCCAAAATATGTTTACTAATTCTCTAATTCTCTAGTATATGGTTGGTGTATACTGTCATACCTGAAATGACACAGGAAGAATGGGTATATCAAAATCACAGAATTATAATATATATTTAAAGGTCTGTCCCCAAAGATGGACACCCCTGACCCCCCAATCCTCTAGTAGTTAACTACCTGAAGATGAAAAATGTCAGACAAAAAGGAAAAGTACAGTATTGGGAAGCAGTTACATGGTGCATAAGTATCCAGTAAGAGACGTTTGCTAAAGGCTATTATAAACAGATGGACATGGGTTCATGGCTCTTTCTAGCCTTCACTATTCTACCTCTCTTGACTCAGTTCCTCTGTATTGTGTGTCTTATCTTATTCTCTAAGTATTGTGTTACTGGTATCTTTAATAGAAATTTCACTCTGTGAATTTAAGAGCTGGTGGTCTCCACTGAGATAAACCAGAGGACCAAGTCAAGAAGCGTTAATGGCAAGAATGCATCTTCTCAGAAGTTCAAAGACTTTGGGTCCACCAACTTCTGACAACAATCTCTGTTTCTCTTAGGTCAAATTATCAAGAGTAAGAATCAAACAACATAAGTGGCTGGCTATTTTTGATTACTTGTAAGGTGATATCATGGTGCAGGCACAGAAAAGTACTCAAATAATTGTAAATGAATAATTATCAGAAATGAAAATGACCATGACATTTCATAATCTTCTATTTGCCAATGACAGAATATGCTGTTTTGGAAAATGTTTATTTAAAGGCTACTATTCTGCTTCAAATGACATGAAATCCCTATTTGGGGGATGTAAACTACATGGAGAAAAGTGTCTTCTCTAGCATTCTAAGGAACTTGATTTGTTAGAAATTCCAGGACCATTTTGAAATGTGGGTGCTATCTACAGATTGCAAATATGTTTGGCCCCATGTGAACGGAACTAACTAAAAGCATAAAAGCATAAAAACACATTTAAGAAAGACAGGCGGAAAAAGAGTGGGAAAACTTGGAAATGATATACAAAACACTAAATGATGCTTTGTTGAAGTAGACATTGCATACTAGCTCAACTGCTTCCATTAACTTGTCATATTATTATTACTCTTATTTTCAAGTTCAGGCACATGTTCTGAATAGGAAGAATTTGGTCCAAGTGGAACAAAATTAACCAATGAAAGACAGACTTGATGAATTTTAAAGATCACAGAAAAATTATCTCACTGTGATAATGGCTGAGTGAAGCTGAGATGGGTTCTAGATCCATATTTTCCAGGGAAAAATTACAGTTTCTGTCCCAGGAGCTGCATAACCATACCCTCTAGAAGCAGGCTCCACTGTACATCTTCCTAGAAACAGAGAAATGATTAAGACACAAACCCTGACCTCACAAACCTGAAAGTGAAGGGCCACAATAGAATATGGGGAAATGCAAAGAAATAGGATGACTGAAATGCTTCAACGTCAGATATATACTGCAATTCTAAATAGAACATCAAGGAATCAAAAGCTTTATGAAACAAAGCCCTCATGTAAAGAAAAAAGAAAAATCAGCACTATTCCTAAGAGTCAAGAGATAAAACTCACATAAGTTGTCTAAGAAAATGCATTCTAAATATTCTCCAAGGAGACTTCGGGGCAGAGAGCTGCTCTGGGCACTGGATAGGCTCAGCTCCAGCCTACCTCTTTTATGTACTAGCCCTGTGAGCCTATAGATTCATTTCACCACTCTGAACCGCAGTCTCTTCTGACGCTCTTATTATTCTACAGATTAGAAAATTAATATCCATTGCCTATAGTTGACATGTTCTCTGCTCTTCTGATCTGATATTCCTAAAAATCTAAGGAAACAGAATTCATACCCTGCAGGATTTGTCATCTGTAGACAAGAAACATTCTTCTCTGAGGCAGAAAAAAAAAATATGAAATCAGAAATGAGTTTCCCTGTAAGGAAAATAATAAGCTTTATCCAAAGGAAACTCGTGAAGCAATGACACAGACCTTTTGTTTTCCAAACACAGAGAAGCATTATGAAGGCTCAGACGCCAGCCCTATGACAGCTGGGTTTGTATCTCAGCTCTGCTCCTGCGTCTGAATGTCTTAGGCCAGTTCCTAAACTCTGCCTCAGGGCACCTCACATTACTTTGCAAATACCTTAGGATCTGTGGTGTCATTAGCCAGATTTGGTTAGGGGAAGAGCAATACACACAATTTAGATTCACTTTCCTTTCCTTTTTTCTAATCTATGGATTTTCATTAATCTTTGATATTTCCGATAGCCAAGATCTAAGACATGGCTGTTCTCTCAAGCCTGTCAAGAATTTATCTCCATGTCTGTTAAAAAAATAAATTCTAAACCCATGGCTGTGTAAATGTCAAGGTTTGTGAGACAGTTTTAGATAATGATTTAAAGCCATAGAACATGGCTAGTACAAAAAACAGCAATATCTATACAGGTACCAGTTGCTTATCCCGTAAGATGCAACAGACCCATAGTAAGGGGTCCAGCTTCCTTTCCTCTTCCCTTCCTTCCTTCCTTCTTTTCCTCTTTCTTTCCTTCTTCATTCCCTTCACTTCCCTTCTCCCTCCATTTTTCCCTCCCTCCCTCCCTCTCTCCCTCACTTTCCCCTTCCTTCCTTACTCCCTTTTTCCTTTCCCATCTTGTACTAACTTCTTTGTTTCACTCTACAAAACGTCAGTTTAATTTCTAGTATTTGAAACAGCAGCTCACTCTGGCTCCCCTGTGAGTGACTTAATAAAAGTACTTCAGTGTCTAAACAGAAACACAAGGCAAAATATATCTCCAATACATCTCTTTCCTGCAAAGAAGCAAAGCTAGCTAAGCATTCCAGACAAAGGAGTGAAGTCATGATTAAGGTGCCAAAAAATTAAATAGAAGTTACCACAATGGGATTTGTCTTCTTCATAAATAGAGGTCTCGTCTGTCCAGCTATCTAGACCAAAGGATCTAGAAGCCAAAAGCACACTGGAGCTTATTTTTGTTTCATCAATCAGTGCCGCTCTGCAGAGATGTCATATATGTTTACACACAGGCTTTAGTACTGCAATCTAACTGCAAATTCCCCGAGAGTTTAGGACAGGACTATACATATACCTGACAACTAATGTGAGAAAGAGATATTCATCACATTGTGTTTAATAATTTATGTTAGAAGCACAAATACATTTTTCTCAAACAGGCCTATAGGAAGTCCAGCACAAAGATCCTGATGCTTTCTCAATGGTACTCGAATGCACGCTCTGTAAAAATGGTGACTTTTTTGGGTTCATTCCTTGTGGCAGGCAGACTCAGTGATCCCTGCCTCCAAATACTCAGGCCATTGTGTAATCCTCTCCCCTCAGGTGTGGACTGGCCTACTGACCAATAACTGCAACAAAAATCATGGATGTTACTTCCAAAATTAGGCTACGTAAGGCCGAGACTTTCATTTTGCTCGCTCTGTCTGTCTGTCTCTGTCTCTGTCTCTCTCTGCTCTCTCTCTCTGTCTCTCTCTGTCTCTCTCTCTGTCTCTCTCTCTCTCTGTCTCTCTCTCTGTCTCTCTCTCTCTGTCTCTCTCTCTCTCTCTCTCTCTCTCTCTCTCTCTCTCTCTCTCTCTCTCTCTCGGTGTCTTTGAGGAAACAAGTCGCCATGTTGCACAGGCCTGTGTGCCAAGAAACTGAACATGACCTCCACTGAACTGCCAGCCAGGAATTGAAGTCCTCGGGTAACAACCCTTGATAAACAACTGCGCCAACACACACACACACACACACACACACACACACACACACACACACACACACGTGGGCTTTGAAAGGGATCTTTACCCAGTCAAATCTATCAGACCTCGTCGCTAAGCAGAGCCCCAGTTACAGCCTGAGCAGAGGACCTATCTATGTCAGGTCCCGAGTCCTGACCACAGAAGCAGAGATAATCAATGTGTGTTGTTTTAAGCCACTAAGTTGGGGGTTATTTTGTATACTAAACAATGGATGACTAATGCACTGTTATTTCCCCAGTGCCTTGAACCATGCTTGGCTCATAGGTTGGTGCAATAAATACGAATTGCAGGGATCAATAAATGAAATTAATTAATGCCACTGATACGATAAAAGTTTCTGAAGAAAGTTAGTAAGCTATCCATCACAGTGCTGCTGTATACAACCCAGCAAGGTAAATAAATTCAATTGTCTACAAGAAACATGGTATCAAATACAATTTTCTAAAATAAACATATGGTAAATAAATACAATTTCTGATAAAAAAAACATATTAAACAAGCTTAAAAAACACATTAAACAAGTCATCATAATAGCCTCAAGTTTCACTTATATTCCCCAGGAGGTAACAATCAGCCAGCTATAGCTAAAAACAAAACAGTATTGGAGACCTTCTGACCCTTCTTAGCAAAGAGACTAACTAGGAACTCAATGTCACGATGATAAGATTCGGAATAGGCATAGCTCGAAGAGTCCTTTCACCTGACCTGGCCAGTGCCCTTTCTTCTTTATGCATTTATGATTTCTAATTGGAAAATATGCTTCAACCTTCTCACTCATATTCTCAAAAGCATTTGGGCCAACCTCTTCCCTTCCTCTCAATGTTCCTCATTAAATACTCTTTGTGAATTGTGGCCTGTGAGTCCAACTTCAATTTTAGTAAATAAAGAGTAAATAAATTTTTACAGTTCAAGAGTAAATAATTTTTTAGAAAATTTCTCATTACAGGTTGTGATAATTGCTATGAAAGCAAGAGTGCTGAGATAAATGGCAGTGGCTGCAGAAGGTACAGTAGGTGTTTAGCATGATGGAAAGTCCTTTCTGAAAACGTGACTTTCAAACTTGAAACTGGCGGCTGAGAAGGATCCAAATATACAAAGGGCTGGTTTGGGGATATGGGCATGAAACAGCATCTCAAACACAAGGAACAGCACATAAAAAAGCCCGGAGGAAAGGTTCCTCAGCAGAAGGTTGATATTACATATTGCAAACGTGAGAGACAACGATACACAATAAATGTATTGTAGTTTGCTAAAATCTATTTTGATACAATCACAAAACATATTTTTTTCAAACGGTCCTGTAGGGAGCCCAGCACAAAGTCTCGTCATGTTTTCTGAATGGCACAAGAATGTCAGCTCCATAAAAGTGGCAGTTTTGCTTTACAACTGCTTGTAAAATGTGTTTGCCTTATTTTTATTTGATCATTTTGACTGTACTTATTTGGAAAATTAATAGAAGTTGTTTTGAATTTTTTGTTGTTTAATCATTCTGTTTTTCTCATAACTTTATGAGGTAAAAAATTATTTCAGCTTCCAGGAGAGAAAACTAAGGTTCAGGCAGGTTTGGTAAACATGCCCAAGGTCACAAAGCTAGTAAACTGGGGGATCTGATCTGGTTGATCCAACCACCTCGCCAGGCTAATCATAAAACAGAGACTAACATAGTGAGAAGAAAATAACACAAAAAAAGAATCACACAATTTTATTGAGATGACTGGCCTGGAGTATGAAAACCTCGATTCTGTCTAAAATATGCCAAAAGCGATACCCTCAGTCACTCTACATTCTCATTAAGGCTGCTAAGCTCAGTGAAGGATCCACCTTCCTCCAAAGGATGAGCAAATGTCTCCTTATGCCATAGGCACATCCAACTTTGGGTTTGTGACTAGAAGTCCAGGTTTATCATGCGCTAAAGGCTGGGTAACTAACACTAGAAGGCATCACACAAAGGGGGCAGCAGTCAAGTTTTGAAGACACTATACCTGGGACAAAATGGACCAATAAAATAATGTCAATATTATTGACCCTCAGGTGATGTGAGGCTAGAGATGATGTGTCTAGCAGCTACCATGCAGGAGTAGCTTAGCTAAATTAAGGTAACTGTAACACTCAGAAAGTGATCTGGGATGTCCAGTGATCTCTCAGACCTGAAAAAAGGAGCTTATTCAAGAATGTAAAGTCATTCCTCTGAGGGGAGGATTTCTCTCCTATCAAAATGCTAATACACTGGGGAAACCTTTTATCTGAAAAAAAATCTTCTGGTTGAAACCCTGGGTAGTGGACACTGGGAGTGGAAACTGAGGGGTATGGGGAAAGCCCCCAAGCCCTAGGAACTCCTAAGGGAGGAAAGTCCTGGGAGGAGGGCATAAGAATGACAAAAGGCACTTCGGTTTCAAACCACCAGGGGTAAAAGTGCTCATCATCTATGACCTAAGCAGAGGGAGGAAGAGGTAAAGAGGGATTTTCATCCTGAGGATGGTTCTAACCTGCTACAGTTATAAACCTCATCTTTAAAGTAACTTTTTATTTCAAATGTCCTGCGGCCAGTCACAACACAAAGCACAAACACGTCACTGATACTTTCTTGTCTCAATAACCTTTGTTTCGAGGACTAACTCTGAAAATGAAGGGACAATTATGCTGTCTACAATTTACTCACAAAATTTCCATGCCTCTTTTCTCTTCCCAGCGTCACTGACTGAAAGTGTTAATCGGTGGATTGCCTGTCGTTGCCCTGATTTATTCATCAGTGCTGAATACAGAACACAGACCACATTTTGCTACAACTATTGAAAACAGGGGAAGAAAGAGATCTTAAGGGGTCATTATTTGACCAAGAAAACAAGTCTTTTCATCTATTTTACTTCTGCTGTCTTTAGACTCAGATACACAAGGGCCTTGGACGGTTTCCCATTTGTCATCTATTTGAGGTACCATTACTGCGTGACAGAGGAAGGAAAGGCTTTCTCTTTGCTGATGTGTCCCATGATGATGGAGCACAAACTTGGGGCTAGCTGTGAGTCTCAGCTGAGTTGCATTAAATATCTTTCTTGGAAAGCTATAAAGCAATCATGAAAATGTTGCTCTTGGTAAAATAAAAATAAGAGAAAGAAGTTAGTTGGCAGGATTCTGAGTATATTTCAGAGAAGTTACTTGGCAGGATTCTGACTGTATTTCGCATGCGTTCACAACTCTTCAGTGCAACAATATCTAAATAGTTGCTGGATTAAATGGTAGCGTGGGGGTTTTTCACTCCGAATATTAGGACTAGTCTTCTGTTTGGGAGAGGGACTACTGTGCCAAAGATCTATGTAGTATTTTTCAGATAGTTTGGATGGAGAAGTCTGAGAGTATTGTAAGTTTGTGATTATTGGTTGGGCATTACGGGGCAGTGGAAAGGATTCTGCATGTTTCCACCCTCCTCTGTCCATGTAAAAGGAGTTTTGCTAACACGCATGAAGGAGGTTCTTCATTGTCACAGCAACTAGGGCACAAGAATGGGGGTTGCTGGCATTTACTGCTAAGGGACCAAGGTGCAATGTCTCTCACCAGGAAGAAAGTCCCAGCACAAATGCTATTCGTGCCCCATTGAGACATACTGTGCCCCAGTAACAATTCTAGCCAGCCTCTCCCCCTACCCACTGTCCGCCTGGGGTTCTCTGACTCATGTCTTTAGGAGATTGACAGGACCCTGCCCAGGCAGCCACCTCCCCTCTTACTTCCTTGTCTGCCTGACTGCAAAGAAGGGGTTTTCTGGGCTACTCTCCCAAAGTGGTAGACCTGCATCATTTTATTCCTTTTGGGGTAGGGAGCAAGTTCAATTTAGGAGGGAAAAATGAGGAAGTTTATTGTGGTACACATCAAAACCCAGGCTCTGTGATGAGCTTTTTCAGTAATAAGGATGACCAGGGCTGTTATTATGGCCCTTCCGAAAGAAAGAGGGAAGGAAGGAGAGGGAGAGGGAGGGAAAGTGGGAGCAGGAGGGCGGGGGGTGGGGGGGAGAGAGGGAGGGGGAGAGAGAGAGAGAGAATGAATTACATCCTATATGGTCTGGTTCTCACTGGCAGTTTTAAAACATTGTCCCCAAGTTCTTTGACCCTCCTCCCATAAAGAGAAAGGGTCTACATCCTCTCTCCTTGAACCTGGGCAGACTTGTAACTGCTTTGACCAATAGAGAATGACACAGGTGACGTGAATGGATTTCCCTGGGAGTGTCACAAAAAGTAATGCAGCTCCTGCTCTGTCTGCTGGAAAACTCCCGCTTGGAACCATGACTCTACAGAAGTCCATGGTATGAAGAAACATGCAGGAGGAAGCCATGCCACCTGGAAAGGCCCCAGTGGCGAGACCCACTGACAGCCCTAGTCTTTGAGTCATCTCCAATGTATTAGTCAAGACTCTCCGGAGAAACAGAACCCAGAGGGTGTGTTTCTATATAGAAAGTGATTTATTTCAAAGAATGGGCTCACACAATTATGGAGGCTGGCAAGTTCAAAACATGCAGGGTAGGCTGGCAGGGTGAAGACTCAGGGAAGAGCCAGTATTGCAGTTCAAGTCCTGAGGTCAGCAGCTGGCAGAATTCTTTCTTACTCAGGGACGATCAGTCTTTGTTCTATTAGCACCTTCAACTAATTAGGTGAGGCCCACCCACATTCTGGAGAGTAATCTACTTTACTCAAAGTCACCAATTTAAATGTTAATCTCATCTAAAAATGCCCTCACAGAAACATCCAGAATATCAGACCAAATATCTGGGCAAATGGCCCACCAAAATTGACACAAAAAATTAGCCAACACACCTGCCCAGATGTCAGCTCAGGTGAATGAAGCTCTCTTGGCTCTCTCAGACCAACTTGGCCAACAGCTGAGTGCCAATGAATAACTTCAGTCAATACTAGAAAATGCTAGAAGGAGCAAAAGAATCACCCAGCCAAGCCTTTGCCTGATTCCTAACCCAGAGTATGGGAGCATTATACATTAGTTATTTTAACTCACCGAGTTTAGAGGTTGCTTGCTATGCTTGATAACTGGAACTCACAATACTCCTCATCTCTCTTAACAAGCGTCAGCTACACTGGACATCTCAAATACACTAACTCCTTCTAGCCTCAGAGACTTTTTACCTGCCATTCTTTCTGCCTGTAATATCCCCCACACACACACGCCATCTTGGCTTAGCTGCCTCCTTTCATCCTTCCTGCGTCAGATCAAATACAGTGGTACCTCAGTTTTCGAATGTAATCCGTTCCGGAAGACCGTTCAAGTGCTGAAACGTTTGAAAACCAAGGCACGGTTTCCCCATAGAAAGTAATGCAAAATGGATTAATCCATTCCAGACTTTTAAAATCAACCCCTAAAACTACAAATTTAGCATGAATTTTACTAATGATACAATAGATCCATAAAATTTACAGCATTCATAAACCGAAACGTTCATCAACGGAGATGTTACAAAACCGAGGTACCACTGTATTACTTCCTCAGAGGCCTTCCCTGACCACTCTCTCTAAACTGGCCTCCCTCTCTATTTCTCAACTTTTTTTCATTCTGTTCATTTTCTTTAAAACATTTATCTCAATCTGAAATTACCTTGCTGTGTCTTTGGCTATTGGCCTCCCCCAATTAAAACACTAGTTCGATAAAGATGGGTCCTTATCCAGCTCATTTATTGCTTGCACGGTGATTAGCATAGAACATGTGTTCCACAAATATTTGTTGAATAAAACATAATAAATGCTTGTGTTGTATGACTTCAGGATTATGTCTGTAGGCCTCAACTTACTCTGTTTTCACAAAATTTAATAAAGGAAGATTAAAATTCCCATGTGATACTGAGGATGTTTTTCTCTTTCTTCTGCTCTTTTCCCCCCCCCTCTTCTAATAAGATGAGCAAATACCTAGGGAACAAAAATCCTTGAGTCCTTTTATAACACTTCAGGGACAAAAAATCACTACATTTTTATACTTGAGCATCTATGTGGTTTATTTATATATTTTCCTAACACTTCAGGATTAATTACAAGACCATTGTAAACTAAGAAAGGGAATAAATGTTCTCTCTTCTCTCCTGGAGACCAAGTCTACCCTTAGCCTGTGTGTGATACAATCTCAGCTCTTGTTTCGTCCAACCCCGAGGGATGGGGCTTTCAGAGAGCTTGAAGAAAGGGAAGGAAAGAAACAGGCCCATCCACCACCCATTTTTTGTTTCCTCTCCATTTCCCAGTTTTTTCAGATGCTTGAAGTATGACAACAATATCCGTTTTTTTCCCATCCCCTGAACCCAAGTCCCGGTGCACGGGTCCTTCTTACCTGCAGCTGTCCTCCACGCCCAGCAGGCACCCACTCCTACCCTCCATACTAATTCCCTTGTATGTATTCTGATTTTCCCTGGTATCAACCATGTCTTTTACTTTCTGCTTTCTGATGCTTTGACACAGGGGGACTTGCTGACCCTGGAGAGACTGCCCCTCCCAGGTTAGCCAATTCCTAGAGACAGCAAACAACTCACCTCCGAGCACACTTTTCAAATACCAACCAACCCACTATCCACAGCCACTATCCACTATCCACAGTCCTAATCACCCCACGAAGACGTACCAAACAACTCGGACAGGCTCTACACCCCAGAGCCCACTGAAATTATTCAAGCTCACCATGCTAAGTCTGCTTACCCTGCCTTCCCCATTCCTTGCCCTAGAGAGCACAGGGAAGGCTCCTGCCCACAGTTCCCCTCTCTCCTTCTGCCTCATGACCAATTCTGGTGCTTCTCCATTTGCTCCCACCCACGGTGTGGTGTGCCCCCTCCTGTTGGGAGCGGTGAGTGACAAACTAACTTTTCATTGACAGTCATCTCATTTGTGGACCACACTTTACCTCAAATTTTGCATTAATACGTTGTATTTTAAACCGTCTCTCTAGACTGTAAGTAAAGGCAGTGTCTTAATCATTTGGGGGCAACTCAGATTCTGTACTTAGTGCTCAGTATTTTAAGTTTTATTTTAGCAAGATTTAAAAATTCTTGATTTAAATCACTGATTCATTCAAGAAACATTTATTGATGCCTTGTGTGTACTACGCATTGTGGAATGCTCTGGGGACAGGAGGATGAATTAAACATGTTTCAGTCAGGCTCCTGGTAGGATAAAGACTCAAGACATAGTTAAGGAAAGAATAAATGAATGAATGTCTCCCCAGAATTCACAAGCTGGAGCGCATTATTTGCCAGATCACCTGGTGTGTTCCCTTCATGAAATCACTGTTAACACTAGAGGGTTTTAAAATAAACTGATTTGTCTTGTTCTATCCCATTCTTTACACAAGCTATTGCAATTGGGAATCTAAAAGATGATTCAATTTTTCCAAGTTATTACCAGATTTAATTAAGTCTTACTTAGAACACCTTGAGACTACAGCCTAGCTATCCTTCAGAACAGCCTGCGGACACTGTTTTGGGGGGATAGAATATAAATATTATTAATAATAGTGAACACTTATTGAGCTCTTAATATATGCCAGGCATTGTACCAGACATGGTGTATGCATTATCTAATAACATGACATAAGTATTATCATCCTTATTTTATAGATGAAAAAAAAAACGATGCTCAAATAGGGAGAATAATTTGCTAAATGCAGCACAGCTAATAAACAATGCCAGAATTTACTCCAGAGTATACTTGTTTATCAACTAATCCTAACGTGAGCTAAGAAACTACAATTTTCTAAAGGTGCATTGCTTAGGCCTGTCCTTAAAGTCCATTAAAGACTTTGGGCCAACCTTCATCATCAGGAGCTTTCCTACCCATTCAAAATTCTGCTAATAAATCGACATTATTTGAGTACATCAGAATCTTTCTTCTAATAGTTTACTAGAATTTGTTTTTAAGCTTGCGCTGCCTGGTCACTATCCACAGGGGCCTAGTAGATCACAGAATAAAATGAGCTATTAAAAACAACAACAACAACAACAACAAACACACACGAACCTCCAGAATAGTTACTTTCCCAGAACTCTCCATAGAAGAGTAGTAAGCTTTAATAACTGCAATCATATATAGAATGTTTTTAGGACTAAAGCTGTTAAGAGAGTGAGTTCTTTGCTTCCTTGCTAATGAATCTTTCCCGAGGAATTTAGTTACAATCTGATGACAATGACTGCCTGCCTTAACTTTAATTATTCTTTCTAGTGGTCCTCTCTAGACTTGACTTACTGCATTCAGGTAAGAGCTCACTGCTCTACGTAAGACAATTATATCTTCGTAGACCAGGCATTGGGGAATGCATTGGGGAGTCTACAACTTCAGTCACCTTGAACCTCGGATATTTCTTAATGCACATTTGTGGGAAAGAAATTCATAGGACACCAACTAGTGTGTAAATCTCAAATCTGCTCTTTCGTTTCTCCCTGTGTATGGCTGCATATTAAACAAAATTACCACAACAGACAAACGGAACTCTTTCTGGCACCTTGAGTTTCAGAACTACCAGGGGAAACACTGAAAGCTACTCCTTTATCCCTCTTGCATCCAAAAGAGAAATTGATGAGTTGCTGAGTAAGGCTTTTGATCCCTTGCCAAGCTTCAAGCTTCTTAAGACACTAGTGGAATGGTATTTGATACTTCTTTTTTAAAGACTCAAATCTCCCCATTCCAGCCTAACCCGGGAAGACACATCTCAAGACTTTCTTTTATTCCACAATAAGCACCAAGTGCCTACTATGTGCCTGAGTCTGTTCTAAGGCCTTGGAGATACAGCAGTGAGTATGTATTCTATTTATCACTGAGGAGCAATAGGAAGTACCTTTGAGTTATTTGTAATTCCCACTAGAACCAAACCCCAGCGCAGAGCCCAGAATCTTAGAAGTTAGGGTGAGAAGAGACCCCAGGAGTCTTTGGAGCCTCACAGCTGCCTAGGGTTCTGTTGCCAACACTTAACTAGAAAGGGGTCTTTCATAGGAACTGTGGGGAGGAGGTGTGAGTCCCTCATATTTACATGCAGAGTTGGCATGCAAGTATGTGCACTTCCAAGGGCCAGGAACTACAGAGTTCCTAGAATTCTCAAAAAAGGTACGAGATCCCACACAGATGAGAAGCATTCCCTTAGCATACCGGTAGCTGCAAGAACCCAGAGGACTGCACTTGCACGTCTTTGCTAAAGGTCACCTTTTGAACCAAAAAGTCATGCCTAGGAGACGCTACATTGGCCGCGACAGTCTCTCAGTCCTCCCTACACTTCTCACTTTGCCCCCAGAAAGCTCCAGGTGCAGCTGTAAGGCAGAGCGGGGACGAGCAGCGCGCAGGCCTGAAAGTAAAAGGACATCGGTTCCTGTCCTGCTCTGCTGCTGAAGACGAGTCCCCCCCCCCCAAAAAAAAAAAACCCACCAATTCGCACCTCTTTTCTCCGGACCTCACTTCGGACCTAAGTTAAAACTTAGGGCCTGTGTGCCCTCGGCTTCCAAGTTCTCCGAGAGCAATAAAGACCCAAGGGGAGCAATTTGGGCCTTTTGGGGAAGGGAGGTGGCGCCGCGGTTCCCCTCCGCGAGCCGTCGGGGTGCACAGCTGCGCAGCGCCCCGGAGAGAGCGCGCCCGCCCCCCTGTGCCCGCGCCCCGAGCTCACACACGCCCTCCTCTCGCGTCCCTTCCACGCCGCTGTGCCCTCCACGCGCGCACACGGGCCGCAGCCTCCGAGCGGGACTCGGGACTAGCGCGCACGGGCTGCCACTAGTACTTCACCGTCTGTCACTGTCGCGTCCGCCTCCTCCCCTGCCGGGTGCACCTCCAGCCACAGAGGTTTGGGGTTGGGGGGTGACAGCGGCCCAGCCGCGAAGAGCTGCTCCTCGGTCACGAAGCGCAGCTGCACGCGGTAGTACAGACGCGCGGGGACCCGGGCCGGCGCGGGGGCCGTGGCCATGGTGCGAGCGCCGCGGCCCGAACCCCGGCGGCGCCTCCTCCGCGCCCTGGGCCCGGGGAGCAGCTGCCGGGGGAGGGGAGGGACTTGGCAGCGCCGGCCACCTGCCTCACCTCCGCGGCAAGTTCAGTCTTCGCGCTGGAACTCGCCGGCTGACGTCCCGGACACCTGCTGACCTCCCCCCCAGCCCCCCCCCCGGCCACGCGGCCCTCCCACACACGTCTCGCGGGAGCGCGCGACGGGTGCGCACGTGGGCGTGACCGCCTCGCGGGGCAGCAGCTGAGAACACGCCAGTGGAGAGAGGGCGCGACGCACCTGGAGACAGTTGGGCTTTGGAAGCAGAAGGGTGACACCTGCTGTTCGGCCGCACCGCTCTGCGGCCGTGAAGGTCGCCGTGGACCCGGCCTTGGCTCCGGGCTGTGCTTGGTGGGCACTCACATCGGGTCGGGGGGCCACCGGCGCCTGCGGGGAAGCAAGGGCTCCAAGTGCCGAGCTCTGTCCTTAGCGACGGGATCCGGACGGCGCCAGCGAGGCGGGAGGAAGCCCGGGGCTCCCTGCGGTTGTCTGGGCCCAAGGACCCCTCTAGCCTCCCCTCACGTAATTCGCAACGGAACACTTGCTCCTAGATTGTGAACCATTTCCCGAGAAGTGGATCGGGAGGTCCAGGGACTCTTGTCCCCAAGTGGACGCCTGACTCCCGCAGCTACCTACCCTAGCCAGTTGGTTCCAGCATCAAAGAATGAAGGCTGCAAACCCTGGGGAACCAAAGCACACGTGGTTAGCCTCCTAAGCAGAGAAGTTCTGCTGCAGCGGGTTAAGAGACGGAAATAGTCCTTTTGAGACTCATGTGCCATTAAAGGGAACTTTTCTTCAACTTCTGGGTGTCCTCCATCTGTGGCCTGACAGAAAGGATTGCAAGGAGGAAACAAGGATTGTAAATCTATTGGGATTCCATGAAGACAATGTCCTCACCTAAGCAGACTGACTTTACAAGAACGAGCTTCCATAGGGGTCTGTAAGTTCAGAGTTTCCAACTGGACCTGCTAAATCCAGTCGGGCTTTATGAAATCTCATTTATCTCCTCCCTCCCAGCCCACCTCCCATGTGTCCTAGTTCCTTTAGTAGCCTTTCTGGCTCCTACCCTTATTCCCTCCCAAAGCTTTCTCATCCCTCCTTTTCTGTCTCTTCTCTAAGTAACCGGCTCCTCTTTCTTCCTTCTTCATTCTCACTTCCTACTGCCTCTTGGCTTTGATTTGTGCTCTGGAAGCCCCTGGAAAACAGATATCCTTTAAAGAGTTGGGGAGTTGTGGAAAAAGTTCTGCTGTAAGGACGACAGAATATCTACATCCTGCCCCACCCCACCCCTCACTGTGTCATTCTGCCTCTCCTGCTTCCAGCCTCCTCAAAGCATATTCCCACCTTCCCTATTCCTTCTCAAGCCCGCCTTAATGGCACTAGGTACTTTTAGGCTACCCAAGAGCCTCCAAAGTAGCTCTTAGAGTTCTTTATCCTCCTGCTAAAAAGCTTGTTCACCCTTCAGATGTTGTCAGCTGTTAACTTGGAAAGTAAACCTGGGGAGGGTGACTGCTTTAAACTAAAATGTGAATAATGGACGAAAATGACTCATAAGCACCTCTAAAAGGGCAGTATTTGACCTTAGTAGAATTCCTGTCAGACTCTCAAGAAACCTGGAGTTCTGTTACTTAATAGCAATCTCTCTCCCACATTAATGAAGGGGACACAAACCCAATTTAGGCTAACTTGAGCAAAAACTCAAAATAGCATGATTCGCTAAAAAGCTGGGAAGTCCAAGCTTTGGCCGTGACTAGATTTAGGAACTCAATTAAGGGGAACCAGATGGACTTGACTCTATCTTACAGAGAGACCTTAATCATTTGCTGAAAGCAGTCACTGAGCTGACTTGCAACCTTTCAGCACTCCTCCTCTAACTCCAAAGCAGCTTGGGTCATTTGAAAATGACTGGCTTGCTGTGATAGGTCTACCCAATTTGAGACTTGGACCAGGGAGACTGGAAGCCTTACTAAGTTCTCATCCTCGGAATGTTGGATGAGCAGATAACTAGAGAGAGGAAGTAGCTGGGATGACAAAGCAAGTAATAATCATGACATCTAATGCCAAGTGCTTACTACACGCCTGGCACTGTTCTAAGCATATTACATTAATTCATTTGCTCCTCCCCACTCCCTGTGAGACAGACACTATTATTACCCTCATTTTCACTGATGAAGACATGAAGTCACAAAGATTAACTAACTTGCCCAAAGTCACAGCTTAGAAGGGGCATAACTCCACTACAACAATTCAGACAGAAAAGTCCATGAATAGCCTTTACTACCACTTCTCAATGTGAGAAGCTAGTGGACTAATTTCTTAGTATTCCAAATGGATATAGTTCAAGATCTTTATGAGTCCCCAGAATTGTGAGCACAGAAATATTTAAAAGGTTCCCACTTCCTCTCCTCTCATCCTCCCACTCTCACGCAGAAAGTTAAGAAGTGCTTAGACTTTCCCTCAAGTGTTTCACCTTCCGGTAGTTTTTGTTTGTTTGTTTGTTTGTTTGTTGTTGTTTTGAGTGTTTTTACACTCAAGCAGTTTTTGCCCTGGTGCAAACACCTGTAGCAGCACAAAGTTCCATGAATCATTTCTTCTTAGTTCTGAATCGAGTATAAGGTAGATTCACTATCATCCTCTATTTGAACCACCATTGAATTCAACTTTCAAACTTCTGTTATCTAACAGCCATCACACTCTTCCACCTCTTATTTTTGTCATCAGCACATTCTTTTCCTGATGAAAAAAAAAAAGCCACGAAACTTTTTTTTAGATCAACTCAGGAGACTTACTGAGAAGACAGAGAAGCGCCAGCCTGCAATACAGTGTTGATGGAGTACAGCTGGACAGACTTATCTGCTCCTTCCTGTCTCTGCTCTGCCAGCCTCAGCCTGTGCCAGGGGGCCTGTGTCTTACCAGCTATTTGCAGAGACTAAATGGAGGTCAGAGGATCAAACTTGGGAAACCAAGCCATGCCCCACATTCTTCCCCTTGGGTATCCTCTAGACAGAATAAGCCCCTCGGACGTGAAGGAAAGACCCTGCCACACGATTTCCCTGATAGACCTCCACCATTTCCGCCTCCTGATGGACATCGTTGTCAATATAGCATCAAAAACATAGACTATTTCCGTACATACTATCTGTGTCCAAAGCTTTGAGAGAGTCTTTCTACCCTGTTCTTTCTCCATCTAAAACATGAAGGAAAAAAAGTCCTCTGGCCAGCATCATTTGAGGGTCTGTGGGAGGAAACTCAGCTCAGCTTCAGTATCTGAAGGATAGCATCAGACCAGTGCGGAGCTGAGAGAGAGAAAGGAGGTCCAGAATCAGGTGCATACCTGAGTGGGCATATGCACCTCTGTCTATCTCCTGCTTCCCACAGGAAGCAGCCCAGTCTGTTAATGGACTGCAAATTCAATAGTTTGAGGTCTAAACTAGGTTCTTCAATACGTGGGGAGCCCTTTCTTTTATCTGATGGCAGATCCCACCTCCTGGTCCAGACGTTGTTTTCAGAGGGACTCAAACCTCCTGTTTCCTTCCCCTGATTTCAAAGTATATTATCCTCAGCAGTATGATGGTCACACTACTCATTATGGTGTTCCACACAAAAAAAGATTTGTGCTTCAGCCACATAACACATTTCCACACATCATGAAGCTTTTGATGTCAGCAGTAATCAAAATACAGTATAACAATCTGCATGTGATCTAGCCCACTAAACAATTGGAGTCAAGACTCATTATTTGCAGATTCCACATTTGTGAACTCACCTATTCACTAACATTTATTTGTAACCCTCAAATCAATATTAGCAGTGGTTTTGTGATCATTTGCAGACACGTGCCGAGTGGTGAAAAGTTTGAGTTGCTCGGTGCACGCATTCCCAGCTGAGGGTGAGCAACGTGATCCTCTGCCTTCTTGTTTCAACTCTTACACTTACAGGTCATGACTAGCAAGAAATGAAAAGGGAGCCCTACAGGGTTGGGAGTGCAAGGAAGAAGCAAGCCATGCTGAGAAGTACCAAGCAGCTTGGAAGGAGGCAGATTTGGGGTCCAATGCCAGCCGGGCTCCTTATTACTTGGGTAATCCAAGTAAATTACTCAGATGCTTTGAATTTATGGAAGTTTATGACCCTATAAGCTTCCTGTGAAAATTAAATGACATTGGATAGCAGTCACTAATTATATAGTGGCTATTATCAGTATTATTACTCATTGAAGAAAATATAGACAAGTAAAAAGATAAAAGCTTACATCAACCATGTTCCCTCACCTGAAGGCAACCATTGGAATTATTTTAGAAGCATTATTTCTAACATTGTTCTTCTATTAGCCAGCTAATCTTGTCATCGAGTCAGCTTTTTTTATTGAAAGAGAAAAAATAGTGTGAATACTCACAGGTATGAAAGATGTACATAGAATTGACTCCATTTTTCCCTGATAAGAGAAAAAAAGACTTATTAGGTACAAAGACATATAAGTTTCAGCTTTTACTTATTTTTGGTTTTGTTCTGTCATTTATTTATGGCTTGTGAGTTATATTATACTCATGCCCACAGGCACATTGGCATGTTTTGTAAACTACCAAATAAACAGTAGCTCTATTTCCAAATCCGTTTGTAGGGAGGTGAAAGCAAACATAAAACAAAACAAAACAAAAAAAAAAACAATTGGGGAAAACAAGCTGGAAAACTGAGAAAAGGGTTGGAAGGTGGGAGGGGCATTTTGAAAACTAACGTGATTATGAATCTACAAAATCATAGTTAAATCCACAGTCAGACCCCCTGCAATAGTCAGTTACAAAGACATGAGTTTGCTGGTCATCTGCCTAGAGTTCTTCCCAGAGAAACGATGTGTTTGTAGGAGATCTATAAATGATTGCTCACGAGGTTCTGCTCTCCAAGCAGGAATTACAAGACTAACATAACAAACTTACTGACCCACCTGTTATTCTCTCAGCAATTCACCATAAACCAGAATACACTTGATTATCAGACTTATTAGAGAATATAGTAGAAAGAATAAAATGGATGATAACAAAAAAAAATGGATCAGCAAGTATTTCACTAATGTACCAATACCCTTTTCAACTTCATACATAAAAGAAAGTTGCTTTGCCCATTCATCTTAATGCTTCCTTCCATTCCTAATATTCTATATATGCAGAGCGATGGTTGATATTTATTAATTGGTCTACATGCATTCTCATTTGCAAGTATCATATGGTTGCAGATGTATGTATAGGCTAGTCCACATTTTAAAGGGCAATACAAGTCAACCTTTATCATGCTTAAGAATCATCTGGAGAGATGGTTAAAATGCAGATTGCTGAGCCCTGCCCCTAGTGATTCTTATTTAGCAGGCCTAGTTCATGCCTAAGAACTTTTATTTCTAATTCTATTTCTAATAAGATCTCAAGTGATGCCAATGCTGCTGTCTACCTCCTGGGGACCGCACGTAAAATAGCTCTGTTCTCACCTTGGGAGGAGTTGCCTGAAGTCAGGCTGCCTGTTGAAACACGCAGCCGCTACTCTAGGAAGCTGACGAATTGCCTATACCAGTGGATCATGAAACATAATTGTATCATTCAATTATAAGCGTGTAGTATTTGCAAGTAGTTGGTTTTGCCACAGACATTTTGAACTACTTCCACATCATTTCAAAGCTGTAATAATAGTTTATTTTGTCAGGGACATGTTGACATTGGAATTTCCAGAAGGGGCAAATGAAGGACAGTTAGACCATTTTAAAGAGCTTTTAACTCCATGCTTACAAAACAACCAATCAGCATTTCCCTTTCATTTGTACTTAAAGGCTACATGAGCATCCGAGTTATGGTACAAAAAGCATTTTAACCTTTCTTTTTGCCACGTCACATCCTCATCTGCAAAGTGAGGATGGTAATTTCTATATCAAAGACTTGATGGGAGCATTAAATTAATAAGGAGTATGAAAGCAACAACAGAGCCCAGGGTAATGCTCCTTGACTCGCCAGTCTCTCAGCTTATCTCATCTTTGCCATCAGAGAACTCACTCATCACAGATAGTAACTATATATATAGGGTGTGTGTGTGTGTGTGTGTGTGTGTGTGTGTGTGTGTGTGTTCTGATTTAGTTAACCTCTCTCTCCCCCACATTATTGTAAATCCCATGGGCATCTGCTTTGCTCACTGTTGAAACCACACTTAACCCCATTCCTGGTTCATAACGGGCAATTGGAAAACATTTATTGAATGAATGACAATATTTGGCCTATGGTAAAAACTCAGTAAATGTCAATTTAAGAATAGATATATACAAAATATTAGATGCAATCAAAATGAAAAATGTAGAGAAGAAAGGCATTCTTAATTAAGAATTTGAATGTGACGCCAGAATTAGCCGCAAAACTAACAGCATTCGCTGGGGACTGCTGAAGTTTCTAGCTGCAACTGCAAAGCAAAGACTGACAACTCTTGCTTTAAAAGTTGGGTCATTGCCTAGAAGGAGGAGGAGGACGGAAAAAAGGTGGGAAGAGAGGAGGGGGAAGAGGGAGAGGAGGAGGAGGAAGAAGACGAGGAGAAGGCTGAGCCACCTATCTCTTGGGTCCTCCTTTATTTTTGTTTAAGAATCTACTAAGCCTCTGATTTCTTCAAACATATTGCTTGTTCTTTCTGAGTTCGCCTTCCTACTGGAAAATTTCTATCAGTGATACCATAAGCAAAGAATCCTAGAATTTACAAGCACAATTCAGAGTTGCAGCTCAATAGATCCTACAGGTCTGCCAAATTTGTCAACTTTACAATGATGGTCTGGAGGAAAAGAGTGGCTCAATTAGATAGCCCGAAACACTGACACACAAATAGCACATACATTTTTACCTTTCAAGGTTCAAAATTAATTTTTTGGTATGAGAACATTATCAGTATGACAGTTTTACTATACAAGTTAAAAATAGAAATTGCATAATAGGACAAAGACTCTATATCATTGAGCTTTTAGTCCAGGTGCACTGCAAAGTGTTTTCTTGGAAGAAGGAGAAACAAACAGCTCAATTCCTGAGGCAGAAGTTGCATAAGGAGACAACAAACTAATTGTAGGCAATAAAAATAAATCAACACAATTTTTACATATATATAAATGCAAAGTAGATTATTTTAGACAGCTTTCCCAAGCTTTGAAATCAGAACTCAACCTGCAGAACGCATGCCGTTTATCAAATACAGCACAGCATTAGTTTGGAAAGCTTTCCAAGGAAATTCAAATGTTCTGTAGTTTTGCATTAAGGGTCTACTGTCTTTCTTCTGCTACGAATTTTTGTACTTGGAAATTATGTCTCTATTAAGGAAAAGATTCCTAGTATGTACATGCTGAAGAGATAATATATTTATGTATATAGTTTTCAGTTTATGGTGCATAGAGACGGGGTTCCAAGTAATCAGAGCTATGCTTCCATTTCACCCACAGGCTGGGACACTTTCTTAGCCTCTCTGTGCCTCAAGTACAGCCACTCCCCCCCCCCCCACAAGAGGGGGATAATAATAAAGCTAACTTCATGGAGTAATGGTCAGAATTACTTCATTAATTTTTATTTATTTGGGCTAGTTTAAAATTTGTTTCCATTCCCCAAACAGGCATAGTTCTATAGCATATGGCAATAGGAATACATGCAAAAGTACTTGGTAATGCTAAGACCCACACAGAGAATTTTATTAATGCTATTTAACGTACCGTCTAAAATAAGAAAGGAACATAGCTACTGGCCATTGGTAAAAACAGCCCCAAATGGTCACTTGTGAGGCGAGCTTCTGCAGGTTGACTGAGCCCACGCCTCCTTAGGTCTTTCAGAGTGGCAGCACTCAGTACTTTGCATCGACCTTTCATGGTACCTGCCAATTATCTTCCCCGGGTACCTGCTAAGAGGGGCTGCAATCTCGAACAGCTGCAATCTCTGCTCTTTAAAAATAGAAAACCACTTTAACCTGTGTAGGCTGAACACAAGAGTGGGCAGAAAACTACCTCAACCCTAGTCCACTCAAAGCTTTCTCCTCCTTTGTATCTTAAAACACTGAGTTTTTCTTCAAACAATGCATTATTTTTCTGAAAATTAGAAATGAATTGGTCAAATAGGATATTTATTGGTTAACCAACTATACACAAAAATGAATGACTGCTACTTTCCTAGTTTCTTTATACATATTACTACAATGGAGAGAAATAATCAGTCTTGAGGATGATTTTCGAAAGTCACTTAGTCCACAGGCTATAAACCACCACACAAAAAGGAAATACAAAAAAATATATATTTATATAGAAGATCAAATGCTCAAGCTCATTCAATTTGTAAAATGTGAAATAAAAATATGAAGGAAATCTTTTTTTTTTTTACTTTGTGGAATCACAAAAGATTTTAAAAATTGTATTGACTAAGGGACAGAGAAATAAGCATACTGGCTTGCTGATGATGGTTATGTAAATTGGTATATCTCTTTGGAGGGCAGTATCTATCAAATTTCAAAATACCTATCTCTTATTACTCAGCAATTCCACTTCTAAAATAGACTGCAAATGGACTGGAGTCAAAGCTTATGAGAAGGCCAGATTTTAAGGTCAAAATCTAAACAAAATAACAAATTTATTCTGAAATCCCTTCAATCCACCTCAAAGTACAACATATCCTATAGGGTTGTAATGCAATTTACATGCAAGTAGTGTATAAATGTGTAGAGACACATATGCAAAATATAACCGGTATTTCTAGCAACAGAAGATGATGGGACCATCACTCAGTACCTGAAAAGACAAAATTGAATTTATTGATGATTAAAGGGGAGTTATGATCAGGCACAGTGTCTGCACAGAGTAGACTGATGAGCTTACCTGTTTTGTTTTCTTTTTTTAATTTATTTTTAAGCATGGAATTAAGGGCTTAAGAAGTATAAGTAGCTTGACATCATCTGTAGAAGCCTGGTTACTTAGGCGAGACCATTGATTGGTTGGAATTAAGGCTGCTCATGGAAGTGAGTTCCATCGCTGATTAGCTGGTTTTTCAGAAGGGTGGGGTTGACATTGATTGATTGGCTTGTGAAAACTTGTTCAAATTGTTGATTCATTGATTTATAAGGAGTTTTGGTGGCACCTTGTTATCATAGCTATAGAACAGTCCATCATTTCAGAAATGTGTGGGAATTTTTTCATTGTCTTCAGTGGAGCTCACTGAAATGTCTTTTGACGTAATGCCATAAACCCACAAGTGCAGGAGTCCTGTGGACAAGGAAATTCACTGCCTAAGGAGGACGCAAAGAACGTAAAGTGTTCAAATCGTTTGGTAGCTTCATACTATGGAATACAATGAAACTTTTCATAAGGAAGGAATCTGGATGTACTGATAGGGGGCAGTTTCCAAGATATGGTGGTGAATACGAAAGGCAAGGTATAGAACAAGTTCTTATCCATAATCTCTGGAAGGATAAAAAAGAAACTGATAAAAAAGATTTACCTCAGGAGAGAGGATCTGGGAACCTGGTGATGGGGAAAGAGGAGAACCTTTCATTAGAAAGTCAGCATTCAAAAACCGGAACTCTTAGACTCCAAGTTCCATTCTCTTTTCACACTGCCCTTCCAAACTCCTCTACGTTACGTGCTATTTTTCAGGTCGATGTTCCCGATAGCTTTGCATAAGAGTACCTCTGATATATTCCACAAAATGGTCATTAAAAACTTACTACATAACACCATTAGCTAAAATCCCTCTCTTCTTATTCATTCCCAGTCGCTTTGTTGAATGTTTTCTCAAAGTTTGGCAAACCTGGGTTAAACACCCTTCTTAGAGATCCTCTCAAGGCAACATTGTCCTGCCCAGAGAGCTTGGTGTCATACACATTCCCGGCCCTCTGCCTGCTCCGTACCTCCCAAGGCAGTCTCACTTAGTCACCCTTTGGAATGCTCATGGTGTTTACATTCTTCATAAACCCGAAGCCTGTTTTCTCCACATTCCCTATTTAGTCAGTGCAGAGTTGACATATTCTATATATGTCTTTCAACCGCCTCCTAAATCAGTGCCTCCAGGGCCTCTGAAGTATTTTCAGCAATCTTCTCTCATATCTTTCCAGCCTCTTGCATGCAATTGAGAGGCTCAGAACTAAACACAGCCCGTGGTGCGGTCTCTAGAGACCTCCATAGCAATTATTACTACAGTGAGAAGAGAACTCATTAATGCAAAATAAAGTGGAGCAAGAACAAAGTCCTGTCAGAATGACTGAAATTTCTAGGGCTGCTGGAGTCAGCACTGAGTGAAGGGTGGCAGGGGGAATGAGAAGGGTATATGAACCATCAGCACAACACAGTATCAACATGACCCAAGGCCCATGGTCAGATGGCTGAAGGTGCTATGAGATCAAAATATTCACACTACTGTATGCTTGTTCCCTGGGAAGCAGCAGGGTGAACTAAGTAGGAGAATTTATTCATTTTTATTTAACTTTCAACAATTACATAGGTACTCCATGGGCACTGTGAAGAGTAGAAACTACATGAATGAAGTAAGATGAAGCAAATACAAGTTATAATTTGTGCATAAAGCGACAACTATAGTTAAGATTTCTGATGCAAATCCTCCAGATATTTTTCTCTACACATCAATAGATGTTTCAAATTGTGTTTTAATCTGCATTGCAATTCAATAATATATTATGAATATTATATCTATTTCATAAATTTGTTCCTAATCATTGCAAAGCATTCTCCAATGTATGGATTTCAATGAATGTTGCACAATTGGTTTACCATCTTTCACTATTCACCATTTCACTATTCACCATTCACCTGTAAGAAGCAGTCTTTTAGCTATCTCATACCCATTTTCTGTGGTTGGTGCCCAGTGATGGAGGGTTTTATTGTTGGGGGTGGTGATAAAAGACTCAATCCCTCAGGAAGATAAAAATAATTTTAAGTTGCTATACCTCTAGCAACATTGCCTTTAAATAAATAAATAAATAATCATAGAATTACAAAAAGAAGTAGACAAATCTAGAGAGTGAGAGTTTAAAACTCACCTCTCTGAGTAAATGATAGGACAAAATATACCAGAATGAATACTGAAAATATGAACAACATAATTACAAACTTGAGCAAATGAACGTACATAGAATCTGCACACAGTATTGAATACCGCACATTCTTTTATGATACACACAATATTTAAGGAAACTTACTATATACTAAGTCATAAGGTAAACCTACACTAATCTCAAAAGATTAAAATCATATAGAATTTATTCTCTGACAGCAATGAAACTAAGTGACAAACCAATCACAAGATAACTAGAAAATCCTCATAGTTGGGAAAGTAAGACACGGATTTCCAAGTTGTCCATGGGTTAAACAGGACATGAAAACATAAATTAGACAATGTTTCGAAAAGAATGATTACAAACACATTTCAAAATGTCCCTGCACATCTTTATGCCAGTAGATCGAATGACTTAGGGAAAACGAAAAATTTTCTGAAAAAAAATATAACTTCTTCAAACTAACTTATGAAGGAATTAAAAACCTGTGTCATAACAGAACCATTAAAAAAACTGAACCAGTCATTTAAAATCTTCCCGAAAAGGTCCAAGTGGCTTCACTGATGAAGTCCACCAAATATTCAAGAAACAAATAAACAAGACAGAGGTATTGATAGAGGAACATTATTAAAAGAAAACATATCGGATAAATACCCCAAAGATAAGAAAGACATTTTAATATATAAGTCCTTTTTACTGTACCTAATAAGCACTCCAAAAGAGTCGGTTATTAGCTTTATTAGTAGTCAAAAAACTGGAATCCCAGAAAAACATCATTCCTCTCTAGCATAATAGTAGCAATGACTAACCAAGCCCTTTCCCCTGAACCACCCAGGGGAACATACATGGGGGTTATAGACCCTCCCACAAGCTGCCCTCGGCCCTCCCACAGAGCTCTCTGGGTCCCTGGTTACACTCATGTGTTACCTCATTTAATTGTCACACTACCCCTATATTGTGGATCCTGTTCTTATCTTGATTTTATAGATGATGAGACTCAATTTTAGAAAAGTGATTTCCATGGCCACATAGCTAGCAGATGGCCTGCTGGGAATGGAAAACAGGCAAACTGGAAAGCTCATACCCTTTGCTTATCCTCCATAACTATATCATAAGTGGTACCACTGAGCTTTTCAGTGCTGTCAATCAGAATATTTGCTTTCCCATAACAACACTCCCCTTCCTTGGCAAAGATAAACGAGTGCTGACTACTTCAAAGAAGCATATGGTGCCAAGGATTGACCTTTGGATAGCTATTTACAGAATGCCGACATTCTGAAGTTTGTGCCATCGTCCAGCATCAGGCGGTCAGCAGTTACCCATAACAGGTGTTTAAAATAGTACTTGACAAATATTTATTAACTCCATAACACAGGGATTAATATTAGAAGCTGTCCCACTGAGTTGTTGGGATAATTAAATGAGTTAATACATAAGTCCTTTATTTCACCCATCAAGAAGCAAGCAGTCAGAAGGCATCACCACAAAACACCTTCCTTTCAACCTCCCATCATGGCCAAAAAGCAGTTTCTTCTTTTGGACACCGTGTCCCCTCAGCCCCAACTGCATTCTATTATGATGAGCATCCATGAGCAAAGAACACATTAATTTCAACATTTTTGTTCCTCTCAAAGAAGAAATATCCTGATTCTGCAGGAATGTTGGCGGTTGATCAAATCAATTCAATTACTAAGCATACCCATCACTGCAGTGTCTTGGCTTCTTTATCATGAGGTGAGTTGCGTTCTCCAGTCTGGAATAAATTTCCCATCTGGACACATTACTCTCCCTCCTCTTACAGCTGTATCAGTTTCAGTCCTTTGATTTCTCAGAGACTTTGCTACGTGAGTCAGTCCAGTGTGTAACACCAAGTCTAAGGAATCACGAGTCATGTGTTACATTCATTTCCTATTTTTATCTTTGCTTGGTGGAGTGCGTTGTGGGGTTTTAAAATAGATCTTGGTCTTCTTGGACCTTTGTATTCTAATGTATTCTTAGGTTGAAAGAAAAAATGTACAAAGCCAGATTTAAAGCACAGCCTTCTTCTCACAAGCCCCGACTAAGCAGTTGCTCTTGGTGAGCAGAAAGAGAAGCCCCGCAGCAGATCCCTGGGATGGCAGGATTGTGGTGACTGTTCCTCTGCCAGCACCTTCTGCAGGTTCTTTAGTCCTGAGCAAGACAACCAGAGGACCAGGGTCCCCAGCATGTACTTGTCTTGATGCCACAGACGAAACAATTGAAAGCAGTCAGGCTTCCTTATAAATCTGACATCCGAATTTAAAGAATAAATGAAAACTTTGAAATGTCCTGAATTTTAGAGAGATGGTATGCCATTTACAGGAGTATTAGGTCATTACTCTGACCCAAGAATTTTAGTCTAGTGGGTACAAATTTCAACATCCATAAACTCAGCTCTGTTACAAACGTATTTTTTAAATCTCTATTTCCAGTTCCCATTCTGCTAGTTAGCAGAAAACTGCATAGCTGTTACCTTTATAAAAAAGAATTGGATTGGGAAAAGGAATTTTTTTTAACTTTATATATTTCTGCATGATTTTATTTTTTTATTTTATGGAATGAAAGGGTCCAGTCTCTCTAACTTCTAATAATAATCCTCTTTGGACCAGATCTATTATTTATGGACAAACAGGATGGTGATATTTCAGAATATTCCAGGTTCTCCCAGCAGAACATTGCAGTGCAAATATGATCTCCCCCAGAAGCCACCTTATAAAATCAGATGTTAGGACTCAAGCATCTACAGACTATTGTGAAGAAATTGGGCCTCTGAAAAGATATAAACATGTTCTAGTGCCAGGAAAGAGAATTCAATAAAAGGTGCAAGAGAATGATGGGAGTAGACCAGAAGGCAGTGAGTGTGGACATCTCCATTGGCTTAAAAGGTGCAAGAGAATGATGGGAGTAGACCAGAAGGCAGTGAGTGTGGACATCTCCATTGGCTTAAAAGGTGCAAGAGAATGATGGGAGTAGACCAGAAGGCAGTGTGTGTGGACATCTCCCAGCAAGGACAAGGGGCAGCGAGAGCAGTGGGGTGGATAAGCTGTGGGAGTGTCCTCCCTCTGGCTCTTTCATTTGTATGATGCTGAGTAGCAAAAGCTTTTCTATGCAAGATCACGACTTGCTGTTTCACTGGTTCTAAGCTGTGTGGCATTTGGATTCTGCAAGTAATTCAGGATGGCCATATGGCATCCTAAGTTTAAGTGCCTGGGATTGGGCACATTGCAGGGACAGCACACCTATCAAGCAGATAAACTGTCCTATTTCTGCAATACAAACAGTGTCATTTCCTGCCCATCATACCTGCTGTTTCTTAGGGTTTCCCCCTAGACACATTCGGCGGTCTTGGTGTGCTGCCAGGTGTCACACGGAGGCCCCGTATTTGGAAGATCACAGCACTGCTCCTGCAATGCACGGAACTTGCTGATATTACTCATCTGAATGGCCATTTGGGCTAGGCAGAAAAACACAGGGAACTTTACTGAGAAATATTTCTGCAGAATAAGGACAGACTTTCTAAAATTTCCTGTGATAGATTGTATCCTTTACTCCCAGGAAGCCAAAGATTTTTTTTAAAAGAACATTCTTGGTATTTCCTTGTTAACCTGCATCAACTTCACCCAACATATCTTTTTGTAACAAGATGTAAGAAATCATGCAGGCAGCATTCATTTGATGATTGAAGAATAAACATGTCAATGGCGACTTCCGGTTCAAGACATCATTGAGGAATGTGTAAAAAGGGACGCTGGAATGCAGTATTTGGGACACCTTTCAGTAAAGATGCGAGTTATATGCTTCCCAGGCTTTAGAAAACTGTTGGGTGGATTTGGGATTTTAAGCCATTAAACTCTGCTTAAAAGGTGAGTCTGGGCCCAGACTAGTTTTAATCTTATCAGCACAATAAATTATCTTAAAGCAAATATGCAGATAACCACTACACAGATCAAGAAATAAGATGTTGCTAGCACACAAGAGCCACGAGCTCTTTCATAACTGCAAATGTTTTCTCCTCCCCAAAGGTAGACAATATATTATACTATGCTTCTTCCTGTTTTTGAACTTTATAAATGGAGTAATGTAACATGTATTCTTTCATGTTTGGCTTTTTTTCCCCCCAGGTAATGTTTGTGACATTTATCATGTTGTTACTTGTATTTGGTTTAATTCAATAATATATGGTATTTCATTGTATGAATAGCCCATAATTTCTTTATCCATTCAAAGAAATGGTTGTTTTCATTTTGGTGGGATTATGAGTCACATTTTAGATCAGAAGGATTTAAATTTTTTTTTCGTAATTTAAAGAACAATTCCCCTATTTAATACACGTAATAAAGTGTTCTGAGAATAGGTAGGTATGTTTAATTGGCTACTGTTAAAAAGACAAAGATGGAATGCTATGTTAACATAAGTGCTTAGTGTTGTATTTGTAATTCATATTCCAAGTTTAACTTCACGATGATCACTTAAGGTATAAAATATTTATTTGCCCCAAGTGCATCTACAATTAATATGGCAATTGCTGAGGAAATGTTTCTACATAATCACAAACAATTTTGCTGAGAAATCAATTTGCCAGATTATTTAGGATTTTTTGAAGTGTTGATTTCTCTGCTGTAAAATGGAAAACAATCCTAGATCAAACAGAGGACGCTTTTACATTTGTTTCGTTAATTGGCTTCTAGTAATTTGATTCGAGCTATTGAAGGAATTATAAATTGATTCAAAGTTTCAAGGTAGAATTCAGCAATACATTTCCCCCATTTTGCAATGTATTGACCCCAAAATTTGGCTTCTAGAATTGTGTGCAGAGAATACATGTGTATGGGAAAAATAGGATAAATGCACAGATAAAATGTTTAAAAGGAGTTGTTAAGAATTATTAGTAATAGCAGAAACAATCAACCGTAAATAGCAGAATCATTAGGTATAATCATAAGAGAATTGGTTCATTAATTCCTACCACAAATGTTTGTTAATGAAATTAGATTCCAGGTACCATGCTACACCCTGAATCTCAGGAGTGCCGGTTCAAGATGGTGACATAGGAGCATTCAGAAGTCACCTCCTCCTATAGACACTGACCCTACAGCTATATGAGGAACAATTTCCTCTGAGGAAAACCTAAAGGCTGGCTGAGCAACTCCAACACATCAGGCAAATGAGAACAAAACAAAACAAAACAAAACACACCTAAGCAGATAGGAGAGGATGGGACACAATTTCACCATAAACTTAACCCCCAGCTCTGCAACCAATGGTCAGGAGGGAACTTAAAATCCAGAGCTCCTCCCTGAGGAACCAAGATTGCACCCCACATCAGGCGCCACGAGTTTTACGACCTGCCCCTGAGCGAGTCCCCAAACATCTAAAACGTTTGAAAACCAACAGGGCTCCTGTCCTTGAGACCCACAAAGCTACAGCAAAACAGAAAGGACCTCAAAGGGCTCCCACAGGGCTCACCTGGCCAGGGCTCAGCACGGAAGCAGATCCACCCAGACTTTGCTTATTATGTGTTCAAGTGTTGGCTTGAGAATCTAATTTAACACATTAATGTATAATTATTTTAGTTATTTTATTATTTTAGTTATTTAGTGATTACTAAAGTATTTGTGTTCAGACAACTCAGACACAACTTCTCATGTCCCTAGTAATGCCTATGATACTTTCCAATCCCAGAGCTAGCAATAAACCAAGGCGAAAACAGGTCTTACCAGCGTAGGGAAGCCACTGTGTGTCCGGTGCCTCTGCCCTAATACTCTGCCACCCAATCCCTGTAAGGCTCAGCCAACCTCTCCTGCTCCAGACATTGCTCTAGCAAGCAGCAGACCTGAGTCAGATTAGAGCTCTTCTACTCCCTCCTCTGTTTTTAAAGTACATTATCTTCAGCAATATGGCAACCGCACTACTTATTATGATGGTGGTACACACATACACACAAATCTGTGCCTCAGCCAAATGACAAATTTCAACATGCATTACTTTTAGACCATAATGAAGGAAAAATATTCGGTGGATTGAAATGAATCAGTTAATGAAAACCAGCTACATTTCTCAGGCTGAGTTCAAGTGTTGAAATGTCCAACTTCCAAGGGAGAAGAAACTAATATTGGGAAGAATATTGCAACCAAGAAGTAAACACACTAATTATAATACATATTTGAAAGATCTCAGATTTCCAAGAGAAACCAAGTACAAAATCAAGGGTAGAAACTGGGAACGCTATTTTTTTGTACAAAAGGTTTCAAATATCTCACAAGTGGCTAAGGCTACAACATTAAAATGACGAAATTAGTTATTCATTTTCTAGCACAGTATTATCTCCAATATTGGCTATAATTCTGTCTACATTCCTTTCATTTATCTATTAAACAACATTATTCAGTACATTTCTATGTTACTGGATTAAATGCCCACATAAGCTAAAATGAATTTGGTGTTTCTATGGGCTTAGGTGTCAATATTTTTGTTTCAGAAGTAATTCTGTACTATGATATGAAAGCACTATGCTGGAGATTCCCTAAAGGATATTTTCTGTCTTGAATTTCTCTTTTAAAGAAACCCCAAATGAACTGGCTATTCTATATTCTAGGAAGAGGTCTTAATATACAATATAATTTGGAGAAAAAAATGTCTGCAAGGAAAAAAATGTTTTAAACTTGATTGTAGTGGTCATTATATGATGGTGTGTGTTTGTCAAAACTCAGAAATGTACACTAAATGGAGTGAATTTTCATGTAAATGGATAATTCAAAGAAGGAAAAAAACTGGGGCAGGGTATCTTCTTAAGTGTATTAAAACGACTTTCAGTAAGTTATTTCAACCTAAGCAAGGAACTTGGGTGCCAAATATTAATGTGAAGTTACATCAAACAAACGCATTATGAATATCCAAAAATCTGGATTTACAATGGAAATGTTGACAGCTTCCAAAATTCAACAGCATTCAATCACTAATTTTCTTTGAGGGTAAGATTTGTACCCTGCTGGGCTTATAATTTTCTGTTTTTGTGCTGTTCATGTGTAAATATTGCCAATTTCATTTGACACAAAAAAGGAAAACAATTTTGTTTCTAAGCTAGTGAATGACACCGACTACTCTCTACATGAGACAGCGCAATATAAGCTTCCTGGCAATGGTCTGAAAGGAAAAAATAATCAAGCCATTTCAAATGTATTTGTAACAAGGAAACAAATTTATTGATTTTAAAAGACAAGACACCATTTTGTTTTGAAAAACACAAGAAAGCTAGCCTGAGTTCAAGTCTGAAATATTCAGAAAAATCCTACTAATATCTTTAGTATGTTCCAGTCATTTGTTTAAACAACACACTAAAAGTTAATATATATTTTTATAATTATAAAAGTTCCCCAGTTATTGTACAGTACACAATACAAATCGCCCACAAACTATTATTTAGCTCCTGCCAATTTTGAGAGGACATGATATACTAAAAGATTTAGCATTTCTCACAAAAATCACATCAGGAAATACGTATTTACAAAATCAAATACATTATACAAAAAACCATCACATGTTATTCGGTAAAGATGTTTTTAAATAATTAAAAAGTTTATTCAACTGTAGTCCAAAAACTGGAAAAGAACATTACATTATCTCACACATACAATCTCTACAAAAGTTGCTTACCTCATTTACATAATATATTCAGTCGATTGTAAAATAAATGTTCAAATATCTTCTAGTGTTACTATGTTTCTGTGCTTATGGGACTGAATAATGTAATCTGCCACTTACTAAGTGAAATTTAAATGATGGCACTTAAAAAGAAATACAGTTTCTTAAAAAAACACAATGAAAGAAGTTTTACCTAGAAGGTACGAAAGCCCTGAGTGATAGTAGAATTACTGATTGGTAAGCACTACAATTAACCTAATTAAAAGTTTACCACCCCAGGCACAAATTTCCAAGTTTTCTCAAGGCACTCACTTAAAGTTTCTGTAACTAACGCATTGGTCACCACCATAGGTCCCAATTGATGATGGAGATGAGTAGAGAAAAAAATTTGCTTTGGTACAAAAGATGCTTTTTAAATGAATAAAATTCAATACCTCCTTTATTGGGTCATTTAAAAATTGTGTTTAGCAGGTTAAAACAAGGCAATCATTTGTTCAAAACTATTAATTCATTGAAGGAAAAATTTTATTGGTCATCAACAGTCAATGGGAGTTTTTATTTTTCCTTTCCTCCCCAGAATCATAATTCTAACAAAGATTTGTTGTCTTCATTATTGAGCTATATAAACAATTCTTACCAAAGATTTCATTACTCAGGGCTTCCAATCCCAACATCATAATTTATTTAAAAAACAAAGGAAAGAGGGAAAAAAAAGAATCAAATACCGGAATCAATAAAAGACAAAACACATCTTTGAAAATGACATATTACCAATTACTTCAAACAAAAGAAAAAAAAAATCCTAGGCAGTCACTTTGTAAGTGGCTTTTACTATTTAAGTAAAATTGGTAAACTAAACTCAGGTCTACTGGCACATAAAATCACTAGCAGCAATGATCATAGCATGCAAACTGAGAAGCATTTACAGTAAATCATTATGAAGAATTCAAAAGAAGAGAGTTAAATTAAAACCCTTTGAGTATTGCATGTTAACACATGAGTAATTTGCATGGTTTGACTTCCTAAACTGCCTAAAAAGCAACGTTTACGGCAAACTTGCACTAGGCTACAGATGTCCTTTCATCAGACATCGGAATAGGTTACACTCTTATTTGCGTCAGACCAGGGCAGCACAAGCGCATCTGCAGACGACACTGCTCTCATGTTCCATCATGCAGGGGACAAAGGGGTCCAGTGCACGCAGAGCGTCCCTTGAACAAAGTCAGCAACTGTGTAAGCAGACCAGCATTTACAGATATCACAAGCAGTAGTCATTGCAACTCCTGACAGATGAGCTTAAAATCAAGTGCTTTGCTCTCCATTCTATCTATATATAATTTTTTGACAAGTATTAAAGTTTCGGAGCATAGATAAAATTATGCCCTGTATAAAGTTCCCAAACAATATGTTATGAGAGATTTACCTCCAATAGCTTACCTGCCCACAAAGAGTTTAGCTTTTCTTTATCCACTTGAACTCATTTCTTCCTAAGGCTTCACTTACAGTTGTACTTTCTAAAGCTAAAAAAATGAGATCTTTTGTTTTGTTTTGTTTTGTTTTGTTTTGGAAAAAAATGTAACCCTTTCTTTACCATACCTTTTAAAGGCAATCTAGGTACTTTCAGTGTGCAGAGATCGGTTATGACATAGGTCTGCAGGACCATGTGTTGTCTTCCTTTTCTAGAGTCATGCTGTGATGCTAGAAAAGTTGATTTTTTTTTTCTGTAAACAGTACACTTATTTAGATGGCAGTGAATATTTGGGAATAAATATATCAAGCCCTCTTGAAGAAAATTAAGAGTTGTATATAAAATGCAAGTGTTCAGCGTGGAAACACTTTCTCTTCCTACCCCCCTTTTAAAAAAACAGCATAATTAGACATTTGGATATAGAGTATTTTTTTTTTTTACCGGTCTAAGTCTAAATAAAGGATCTGAAAGGCTTTTGTCCCCCATTGTATATCTTACAATGCTCAAAGGGTTAATACAAGGCATTACATCAAAGGGGTTTTCTAATACTAGAACTAAGCACTGAATTAATGCTTCTATTCCAGTTTTTTAAAAAAATCACCAAAACTTGCAGAAATACTAGGATTCCATTAGCTGACGTGTTCTAACCACATCCATGGAGGTTGATCTGATCTAGTAACAAGCCCGATTTTCAATAGCACTGCATGTCAGCCTCTCTCCCCCAGGGTCTGGTGTCATTCATACAAATCACAAGGTCTGATTTCCAGTTTTTGATGGTTGTTATTTTCTCACCAAGAACATGGGGGAGGGGAGGTTATAACAAAGATCAATTTGTTATATATAACCACTGCCTCAAATTGTACACAAAGGTGACTTGCCAAAGTTTTTTACTTTCTACTTGTGTCCACACAGGGAGGACCCACATCACAGTGACACACATTTTTTTCTTTTACACTAATATTCAGCACAGCATTATTTTAGACATTTCAAATACATCATCTGCAGAATTTTTTTTTTTTTTTAAATTTGAAAATGCATCAGACTTAGCACTTCTAGAGAGTGCATTCACGTAAAAAGGTTCATGATTACGGTAATAAAACCGTATTCATTCCTGAATGACTTTGACAGCATTCTACAAGAAGGTCTTCATTTTGACTCGTCTACTACAGATCAAAGGCAGTCAGTGTTGCACACTACTAATTTTAGGTATGCAGTGTTAAAACCATTTTCTAAAATTTACTTTTGTTTTTAAAGTACACCATCTAAAGAGAGGTGCATGAACCGTGCTATACAGTACAAGAAAAAGCACAAAAAGGAAAGCAGATTTCTGAAAAGGCAGTAAGACTTATACAGTCAGTCCAAACAGAGTTTGGATGAGAATCCTGAAAAGTGACCAGCCACTTAATAACTGGAAAAAAAAAGAAAAAGAAAAAAGTTTTAATTGGGCCCTGTGTTCCAAGGAGATGTTTCACCCATTTCACCCTATTGTTCACTGGCTTCATGAATGCAAATCTTTGGGGTATAATTTACAAAGTATATGTGAAGATCAAACTATACTCATGCTACTCAATCATATTACATGGAAATATCTTTTCTGAAACTTAAAAATTCCCAACACACCTTCTTTACATTTTTTCCTCACTGAAAGTGTAGCACTTGGTCTATGTAGATATTTCTTTATGACTAGTGTTTGATTACAACGCCAAGAAATACTAAGAAGTTCTTAAAATGTGTCCTTGTCACTTGTCAATAAATCTGAGAGTAGTAGTGTTGTCTAATATTATTTAGAGTTGTCATAATTAAGGTGAATGAAAAAATGGAAATAAAATGTTCAATAAATGCAATAAATGTGATTGCTCCAATTTGCTCAGATATGTAAATTATGATGTTTTTATTTTCTAATATATTTCACAATTCAAATTCAAAATTGTTAAGATGTTTGTGATTGTGTGTGTGTGTGTGTGTGTGTGTGTGTGTGTGTGTTACCGTGGACCACAACACTGGACTACAAGTAGCATAGATCATAGATGTTATTTTGTCTATTAATCAGAACTATCGACAATATTCATGAAGAAATGACATTCCTGTGTTCCTAAAGGAGATCAGAATATTTTTAGTGAGTCAAACTGAAATGTCAGAATATTTATTAATTCCTGATCTGTCCAAATTTTGAACAAACCATGAACAATTGGAAGAAATGTTGAATCTTGGAGGGCCTCCAATCCGTAACTTTGATCAATCTAAATTTGCCCATTATCCTCAGATTCCTATAACAATATATCCAACATTAAAATAAAGGGAATAATGATAATATTTAAAATTGTTCAATAAACAAGATGAAACCAGTAAATACATTTGGTCTAATACAGATATAATACATAGTTCTGGGAGTGGTGCATGGGGATGGGAAAGTGAACAAACTCAGAAAGGAGAGTTGAAATGAAGTTTTTGTTTTTTTTCTCCATGTTTTGATTTAATTTACATGTAAATGTTTCCTAATGCACAATGAAGAAGACATGGTCTTTGCAGCTTAAGGTGTCTTGTTTGCTTGTTTGCCTTTCTTTCTTTTTTTTAAATGTGTGTGATGGTGCAAATTCATTGCTTTTTTGGGAAAAAAAGGGGGGGATGATGACTTAAATGTATTTAGACGGTGATGTGCTAGTAAAGACTTTCAAATATGTGAGTGAGTTGTATGATACAAAATTTGAATCCATTTTAAAAAATTACGTCTAAAACACTCACAGTTTACTTAAGAAACTTTGTTGATTTTCATTGAATAGTCTAAGGCAACCGAGCACCAACAGTTGAAATATACTGCCTATTACCCGATAAGCCATTTGGTATTTTTAACTTTACAGATTGGCTCACCCTCTTCTTTCCACCCCACCCCCCACCCCATTAAAAATGGAAAGATAAACATCTTGAGTTTCATATAGGCCTCATTAAATAATCTGTTAAGTCATTTTGTGCTTTCCCTTTTGTTTGGCTTTATGTATTTATTTTTGCTGATTAGCTTTTTTAGACCTATTTCAATGAATGGATGTGCCTGTTTTATTGTTGTTGTTACTAACAATTTGAGTGCTTAAAAGAACCTTGGCTCTTCATGTAAATGAAAATGCGGATGGGTGTATCCATTCTAGGATCTCACCTTCTGACTTTGTAGCGGACTCCTATCCACCAGCACGCATGTGCGCTCGTGGACACAGACACCAACACATACAGACAAATAGTTAGACTGAAAAGATGCACTTCAATAAGTACCTACTTATTTTGTTAACTTTCTTAAATGATAACTAAGAATGGTCTAAAACATATGATTTTATGCAACAAATTAAAACTAGCCTGCTATTCCACACCCTTAAGCAATCTGATTTGTAATCAAATAATACTCAGCTCTAGGAACAAAAAATAGGTTCGCGGTCACTCAAAGAGGAAAATTGATTTTGTTGTCTTTTTGTTTTGCTTTGTTTGCCCTAAATTTCCTTTGAAGAACATGTAACCTGTCCTTACTTCGGGAATCTGAAAATGACAGGCACATCTTGTCAAATGGATTGCAGAGGATTTCACAGGAACAAAATAAGCCTTACTAAACCATAGCTTCAGTTCTGTGTTAAGGCACCATGTAAAAGCCGAGGTACGATGATCCCTGATGTACATTCTTCAATGGCACTGGTCCATCAAGCCACCTACCCAAATCCTACCGAATTGGGGATAAGCAACAGCGCGGTGTGCCAGTTACACTGCCTTCAGGTTCTGTTTAAAATTTAAATCCACATACTTTAGAAACCAGGAAATATTTTTGAAGGAAATAACGATATGCAGGTTGCTACATTCCTTTCATTCTATAAATTTTCTTTTATAATAGCAGCATATTGAACTACTATTAGGAAAAAGACCTGGAATAAAAGAAAGTCATCCAAATGGAATGGTTTCCTGTATGTCCAGCTCAGCATAAGTAGCATGTACACTTAAAAAAAAAAAAAGTCAAGTCATTTTTTTTCAGCTTCAGTATCTAGCTATAACAGCCCCACTCAACAGCAGAATGCATCTGTGCAGTGGTCCCAAATACAGAATCAGTAGTCATTAAACAGAGGAATTGGTATGCAAATAACAGTTAAAATTCAATGTTTAACGGAAGCTTGCATTAACATGGTTTAATAATTATGTACACAAATTATGTACATATTAGCATAATCTCTTGCAATTCTGTCATTTACTCTGAACTGATAAATGCACAGCTCAGTTTTTCTTCAGAGAAAAATAGATGACCTTCCCAACCCTCTAGCACTATAATAAAAATGTTCTGTATTCTCTTTCCATACTCCAAAATGTTATCAAAATAGTGTCTTGTGGTTCTGTCCCATGAAAAGCACCTTTCAAAAGCAAATTTGATGCATCTGCTGCCAAATGGGCATGCCTCCAGTGTAAATCAAAGAAATTCATTTCTTTTGATATTTCACAGAAGTGCATCTAATTAAAAACTTACACATGAAATCATACACCAAGACTAACAATCAACAATAAAATATTTTAACCTACAAAAAATGTAAATTACTTTCAATTATAAGAAAACAAAAACATTAAGTGTTGTAAAAATCCTTCTTGACACCTGAAACTAAGAGGGGGAAAAAAACTCTTATTAAGAGGCAAATAATTTGTTTATGTTAAAAAAAAACAACAAAACCTGGCAAAATACATACACCCATTCCATTTCACAACTCCAAAAAGGTAATGTTCAGCACAGATAGAATTTGACAACAGTCGTCCTTCAGGCTTATTAAAATTTCAACGTAAGCCCAATATCAACAGGGTTAATGTTAGCTGCAAAAATATGCTTTACTATTCTTTAGACTGCAGTGTAGGTATTTCCTGTAGCGCTGCACTGTCTGATAGTCTGAGTACTTGTGACGATGTGCTCACTGTGAATTGGATTCAGGAGACTTGGTTGCACGCTGCTCTCGAGAACAGGCTGCATACAGCCCACCGGAAACGCCTGGTTCAGATCGGTTTTCTCTCTTTTGGCTTGAGGTTCTGAAGAGTCATCTAGTTCTTCATCCATTTCACTTTCCACTTCACTGCCTTCATCTGCACAGACAAATAATACCCGGACCATCACCAAAACACAAATTGGAAAATGGCAATCAACAGGCGCTGTAGAAACACTTTGATGCAGTACATTAAGAAAGCGACTTAGCGCTTCTCAGGGGACAAATCTTGTACGTGTTCCTTTCAATGGATTTTACTGGTATCAATGTTTTGTTAATGTATCTATAATTCTTTCAAACAGCAAAGGTAATTTATTATTTTTGGTTAGTTTGTGATTGATAACTTTAATAGTTCTTTTAAGAAGACCTTTGGAATTTCCTAAAGTTTTTATATTAAATAGTGGTATAATTTTTGTTATCATAGTCATTTTGGTACACTACGCTGGCTTTTGGGGAATGTATTGAGCTGAATAGTGCTAACTCAAAAAAGAAGGGACAGAGGGAGGGAAGGAGAAAGAAAGAAAAATTTCAGGGTCTTTCAAATATCTACACTAGATATACATTTCATGTGTGTTGATGTTAATGTAAGTAAGACATATGCTGATTCATAAAATAACCATAGCATGTGTCAGGGGCTGTTGTAAAGATGTTCTGGTGTACATGAATGCTGTAGATCACAGTATTACATTTTTATTACAAAAAATTATGAAGGCTGAGGCAGTAGTATCAGATTAAAAATGCACAACGAATTTCCATTCCTGGCAACACTGATACGCACTGTTAATAGCTGGTATTCATTTCTGGAAATTAAATGTATTAAATAGTCACTGTTAGCTCCAAGTTTTAATCCATTGGATATTAACTAAGACATCATTATAATGGAATACCATCTCATTTTTTCCAGCATGCACTGCTAGAATTCAAAAGTAGAGTTGAAAGAGAAAATGCTCCCACATGGCTTTACAACTGTGTAAGGTTCTTTTTAGAAGAGGGCAGAGGACATTCTTCATGTGGGATCATTTTTAATCAGTGGTGAATATATTTATGCTTTAAAAATCTTTTTACTTCACCTTCAACATGTTTTACTGTTTATCAAAAACAGATACCCATATAATCACATCAAATACCTCATCTATAACTAAAATATATCTACACTTATTGCTATATTTTTGACATTTTATAGTGACTTGCATGAACAGAATCAGATGTTCTCTTCTATGGCATATCATATTCAGGTGGCTCTTCACTCAGATTAAGTTAGACTCCTTCTAAGGATATTGAGTCTCATTTTACCATTTAGGTCACACCTACCATGGAAGTCCCTGCTAATGCAGCTCTTGATATAATGGGGCCCTTGACTTTTCTTCTCTTAATATCAACTGGGGCAAAGATGGTTCTAGAGAAAAGCGATTAGGAGAAACAGGGACCTGCACATATGGTTGTGCAGTGTACAGCTGCCAGGAGCCACATCTCCTGAGAAATGGTATATGCATGTAATTAAAAAGGTTGAGGTTAGATTAACTAGAAAAGATGTCTGTAATGCATCATGAAGTGATAAGAAGGGCTTTTAGATGCAGCAAGACTTCTTGGCCTCTGGAAAATAGCTGTTGGCCTCTGGAAAATCGACTTGATGATATTAGATTTGTCAGAACAAGCACATTGGAAGGGCTGAGGTGCTGCTGGGAGAGGGATACATTTGCTAGACATTTGCTTCATTAAGGGGGTATACTTGAAACATGTTTGTATGATACTTCTTGTTTTATTTATGTATGTATTTATATATAGAAACAAAAAATAGTATCTGGAAGGATCCTCACACTAAATTCTTAATGATGGTAGTCTCTTATGGCTGTGACTATGAAGTTTCCCTGCTTATAGTTTCTAATTCTCTGTATCATTTTAAATTTTTATACAGAGCTAATATTACTTTTAACATTAAGAAAAACATTAAAATTCTCATTTTGTGGAAAAAATCCACAAAAACTCTTAAAGTTTGAGACTTAGGCTCTGATGATGCCAGTTTGGTGGTATGTCAAGAAGCTTCAGCTCTGGGGGTGAATGGGACCAGCAGGGCCTTGCGAAGAAGGTAAAATCAACTCACACTGCTACTTGGCTCCCTCTCCAACAACTTTCCTGTGCCCGGGATATAGTGTGGAAATAAGAAAAGAACCAACATTGAAGAGGAAAAATCATCTCAAGCGGGTAGGCAAGTGAAAAAGAGTGAATAAAGTCTTCTCTTCTACCTGCTGTGGATGGAAACGGCAATGGGATAATGGACTGAGCAAACGTCAGTGCACTCGGCTGCTTTTTTTGAGGACCACCTGTGGGTGACAGGGTTCCTTTCACCCAGATAGAAGGCATGGCAATCCACAAAAGCATGCCCTTTTTCCAGTTCCCCAAGGCAAATAAGACAACTCCATAGACATGTTGTGCATCAGTCCAGACTCAAAGATCTTTCCTGGAAATCTACTTGTGGTTATGGAAATTTGGTACACAAAACATAAAATTAGGTGTTCTTCCCTAAAATTAAGTTCCTCGTGCCTCACTGTCCCTACCGGCTCTGGCTCTGTCCTAGAAGGGCTAATTGTGTAGTTCTCCCTCATCTTTGTGCATGTGGTGCCTGATTCCTGAACTCGATTCCTTGAAACCTCAAGATATCTTCATTAGTTTTTTTTTGAAGAAAGGCCTATATATTTTTACAATGCTTGTTTATTTTTTTACATTAATCAATTTTACATTTTGAAAAAAACTGAGCTAGTATTTTTATAGGATTGTTTTTTGTTTGTGTGTGCCCTATCCTAAACTCTTGTTCCCCGAAGCCCTATTCCTTTCACTCTGTGGTTTTGTAGATCATGAGGTTCTTCAGGAATATATACCCTGTTGTCCCATTAGAGCGGCAATGCTGCTATTAAAAATTAAGAAGTAGCTATGTTATCCTTTTCATCTATACCACTACTGATCTTGCTTTTACAGTAAACTTCATCGCTCTCTCAGAGTTCTTTTTTCCACTGAAAAATGTGAAGTGGTGAGATGGGTAGGCTGAGGAATCTTTTTTTCTTGCCTAGTAGGCCTTGAATAAAACAAAAAAATTTGGACCAATTTATCACTTTTCTCTAGGACTCAGGTGATGGTCACAAATAATTTCTTGTTACTTGTAATGAACTTCAGGCAAAAAGTCATGAGTTTGTAAATGCATTTAAATCTAATTCTTGAATTTAAGGTGCCTTGCATAAAAAAAGCATAGAAATGGAGAAATAATGAAGGGCTCCAAAAAACATAACTGTCATACTCATCTAGGACTATACGCCATTTCCACAAAATAAGAGTGCCACAGATATAAACTACATTTTCCTCTGTGAAAATTTCCCAGTCAAAAAGAGTCCTTAAGAATCTACGTTGTTTTCAGTTCTTACCTTTATCCAGATTTCCAGGAGACACAGCATTTAAATCACCAAACTGCAAAACAACAGTCATTTGTGCAAGAGTTACTATCAGGCAAAATAAAATAATATTCTCAGTCTGTGGTAAAATCCCACAATGACTTTTTAAAACTATCAACTAGTGACCGTTCTGCTCTCTAACTACATGGGTCACATATTTTTCCAATCAAACTTGTCGAATTTGAACAGTTTAAATGGTGTCACAATTTAGCTGTCTTAGCCTCTCTGCAAAAGGATAACAATTTTCTCTGCCTTCCACGCTCCATTTTACTTTTATTATTTCAACTTAACAGTGAAGAAATAGGGGCCTGGTGGCCTGAATGAAGAAAGATGTGGTGGAATAAATTTGGAAAAGCCCCGATGAAGCAGAGCACATAAGCTCTGTCCCCATGTGTGGCTCATGAATCCACTTGGAATCTACATTAGAAAAACGGTTCAGCCGCTTGATTGAATTCTGTTTTTCAAGCTTTTATTAGTAGAAACAAAAAACATAATAGGAGCCCAAAAGTTGAGTCTTTATTTTTTAAAAAATATTTAATTTGACACTTCTCTTTTTGTAATTCGCTGTTCTTATTTACTAAGGGTCCCACTTTAAAAAAGAAAGGTATCTGATTGTTATTAATGCAAATAAACAAACAAAAAAGAGCTTGCAACAATATGAAACAATAACCTTCAGCTTAGACTTTATTTTCTACCTTGGTTTAAGAGCTTGATGATAATTTTACAGTGAGAATATACATTTTGAGAGTTTCAGGGTAAACAAAGATGGATAGACTAAATAAATTGAATAGCAGAGGTAACAAAGCTAATTGGAAAAAGGTGAAGTGAAACCTAAACTCATCTACTTTTTAAATGGCAAATGTCACTTTTTTTAAAGCTGAAGATTCAGAATAAGTCATTATTAGAAATTGAAATTTCTTAACAGACTTAGAAAGGGTGAGACAGAAATTCTACTTACATTCGGAAGTTTGCTTATAAAGAGTTCCATGATAGGAGTATTTTTTTCATCTACAAGGTATGTCTATAAAGTAATAAAACTGATCTTATTTTGCAAACATGCACACATTTTTTTTTTTTAACCTAAACATGTATTATTCTTCATAGTAGCTACCTTGGGAGCTTATACATTTATTCCAAGGTCCAAGGTTCTGGAATTCCTCTTTGATAATTTCAAGACTTAATTTATGTAACATTCAAGAAAGCCCATCCTGTTATTTTACATCCATTTGTGACTCTAAATAATACTCCAAATTTTATTCACTGCTGTGGGTCCTTGGATGATTTCTGACTACTCACCAAGGTCAAATTCATCTCCATCACACTCCAGGATATTCAAAATAATGTTATTTTACTCTAGATTATTTCTTAGCAGTTAAGAGGCAGTTTAAAAAGAGGCATTCCACAACATTTTGAGCCATGGCAGCATTACTGGAACAAATGTGTAGCCTTCCTAGGTGACTGCTTTGAAGGGGACAAGGGCCTCCTGGATACATAACTCCTATGTTTGTTTGGAAGACTGTCCCTTTACTTTATAGTTACATCCCATTGGGCGACAAATATAAAATTAAAAATACTGAACTGTTGTTTTAAAGTTGTTCCTGATTAACGGGTCAGAACCTTATATTAGTTCAAATAAAAAATTCACAGTTTAAATTACATAGGATTTCTTGAATTAAAGAATATAATGCAAGCAACAAAAAAACCCCAGTGGGACTCTTTATTTTTGGCATTATTTAAATATTTTAGAACTATAAACAGAGAATGCCTAAAGCTAAAGAATCATTTTTAAGTTATTTCTAATTGATACAATACAATAAGACTTTTACTTCTTTAAATGAATACTTTAACACTTAAGATCCAATTCTGGAAACAAGTTGGAAGTGATGATTCCAAACATGCCTCTCTACCTACAAACAGTGAATATTCCATTTGTTTTTGAAAAATCTCTAAAAGTTGTTTGAGACTAAATTACTATTGCCATTGGTGAATAATAAATCGCACAGAATGGCTAAACTCCAAAACTCTGGACATATTTGAAAAATTTCTTTAGAAGAAACACAGCTTTTAGTTGCTACTTAACTAAAAATATGACAGCTTCCTCAATACAAACTATTTTTTTGGAAAGTTTCTGCTTAATCTGAATGGATATATCCGATTATTCAGGATGCTAAAAATAAAAGTTAAAGCAACGGAAATCCCAGTGATTGTTATTATCATTAGCCAAAAAACATTTGCATACTAAATGCTGTGTGCTTGTGGCTATCCACTGTTCTGGACACTACAAAAAATCTCAGGGACGCTGTCAATGTCTCTAGGTGTCTCTAGGATCAGTGACAAAATTCCACCAGCAGAGATTAGGTTTAACATAAAAAAATGCTGGGAATACCTAAGAGGTAAGATTTTGATATCTGATCTAGATGAAGGTAAAGATTTTTATATGCATTTGACATGTGAGGAAAGAAAATACACGTGATTAAGGAAAAACCACTTTAATCCTATAGGTACACTGAGTAAGATTAGTTCATTCATTGGCTGTTTCACAAATCCCTTCATTCACTCATCATTCAATATATCTGTACTAAGAGCTTACTATGTGCTAGACACTGTGCCAGCCAATTCCAGTCAGATCAGTCTGGAAATAGTCCCTCTCTCTGGAGGTGAACATCAGAAGTTGCTTATATTATGAATAGGTAGTTTTGCTGAAAATGAGGCAACCAGGAAACCCTGGAGAAGGTTTTAGAAGCATAGGTTATTAGAAGGGGAAATCAATTGTAGGGGTTTTGGAGTGAGCAGCAGGTCAAAGCAGCAGGAAGGAAGGATATAAATGGGGGCAGGGAGGACTGAGGGCCTAAGGAAGAGAGAATCACAGACGGGACAGATGACAAGTACCTAGATTAAGCGAGCACAACCAGAAACAGAAGAGGAGGAAGAGATCAATGATCCGGCTGAAAAAAAATGGAGGTTCATAAGAAAGTACAGAGATGACTGAAAAACTGTAGCTGCAGCAATTGTAAAAACTGTTATTGCTTTTGAACTTCCCTACTGCACAGGGGATTGGAGGGGGTTACGACGTATTGAGGTGACATGTTACAGCTTATAAAGTACTTTCATGGTTCATTATATGGCAGGCTTTCTCTCGGATATTATGACCTCAACTATCACTTTCTCAATATCGCTTCCTCAGAGAGGCTTTTCCTGACAGCCTGATCCAAGTATCGCCTTCCCTGTCATTTTCAATCACTTCCTTCAAAGCACCGACCACAACCTGCAATACTTACTTCACTTCCTCATCTCATCTCTGTCTTCCCAACACTAATGCCAGTGCCGTGAGAGGTGTGACTTTGTCCTTTTCCTAAATGTATCCCCGAGTCTGGTACAGTACCTGATGAATAGTACAGGCTAAAGAAATACCAAATGAGTGAATTTGCTTTCTCATTTCAGCCTCACAAGAAGGCTTATACATTGGGTAAGGTAGGGAGCTTAATCGTACAGCTCCTGAAAAAAATGAACTGATTTGTCTAACATTACATAGGAAATACAGTGTTAGATTTGAGACCATGTGTTCTGACCCTTGGTTTAGGAATTTGAGAGAGAGAGGAAGGGAGGGAGGAAGGGCAAAGTATGTGTGTTCGACACATGGAGGAAGGAATATAAATTAAGGGATTTAAAATGTGCTCTGGGGTTAGAAAGTATATGGCCTTTGATGTATGCAGGAATTAAAATTCTGTCAGCCAGATAGATAAATAGTGGACATTATGAATTAGAAACAGAATGGAACATAGAGAAATCGTATCTGTTGTGCTCAGTAAAGAAGACCTCCCATCCTAGAAAACATTTCCTCTAGGTCCTGACAAAGTGTCAATAATGAACACCCTCCTGGACAACAGAGTAAAAAAAAATGTGTGTCCAAGGCAGCCGGGGGGAGTCTGTCAGACCAGAAATTCTTGACGACAAGACTAGTAACAGCCAAGAAGTGTACATGGGCAACTGGTCATCGGGGCAGCTGGGCAGGATCCTTGGGCGAGGCCCTGACATGTGGCCACGCAGCTGGGGACTGGTTCATACAGGACTGCGAGGCCTAACGCCTGTCTCTAAGCAGAGGCACCACGAGCGGAGTCGGGCTCAGCATGGACTAATGCACCCCACAGGGGCAATGGAGAGCCCACTGCACGTTAGATACAGCCGCCAGCAGCAGGGAACTTTGCACAGTGAGGGAGGCAGGCCTTGTACTGTAACCCTTGGAAACTGAAACAATGCAGTGGAGTTCAGGGAGCCCAGACAGCAAACAAATGAGGCTCTACAGAGGGCCCACAGAGCAGAGGCTGGAGAGAGAAGGAAAGGGCTCAGCGACTGGGATGAAGACCTCACCCCGGGGGACATGTTCCCTCCTGGAAGAGGGTGTTCCCCTGGGGCGACAGGATTAGTGAGTTAGGATCATAACCACATCATCATAGGCAGCCAGGTAAACACCCCCTACAGACACTGCATCTTACTAGCAAATCTGTTACTATATCAAGATTTATAGATTTACAGGTACAGATACAATCTCTCTCTCTCATACACACACACACACACACACACACACACACACACACACACACACCCATGACAAATTTACTTGGTGGCATCAAAATAAGAAAGTGTATAGTCTAGAACAGGACTCGGCAACCTTTTTTTTTTCAGTTAAAGGAGCAGAAAGTAAATATTTTAGGCTTTATGATCCTGATGCAATTACTCAGCTGCCACTATAGTGTAAAAATAGCCATAGACAATAGGTAAATGAATGCGTGTGACCATGTTCCAATAAGACTTTATTTACAAAAAGAGGTGACGGGCTGACCCCTTGGCGAGAAGAACAGTTTGTAAACCCTAGAAGATCTGATCCAGTTCACAATCAGTGAAGGAATGGAAGATTTTGTCTTTAAGGAAGGTTGAAGACAGGCCACAGGGAGGAGCAGAAAGTAAATATTTTAGGCTTTATGATCCTGATGCAATTACTCAGCTGCCACTATAGTGTAAAAATAGCCATAGACAATAGGTAAATGAATGCGTGTGACCATGTTCCAATAAGACTTTATTTACAAAAAGAGGTGACGGGCTGACCCCTTGGCTAGAAGAACAGTTTGTAAACCCTAGAAGATCTGATCCAGTTCACAATCAGTGAAGGAATGGAAGATTTTGTCTTTAAGGAAGGTTGAAGACAGGCCACAGGGAGAATATGGAATCAGTCTTTAAGGACTAGCATGGCTCAGGCACATGGGCAACAACTGATGAAAATCACAAGGAAAGAAACAAGGGTCAGTTTCTAAAACTGGGAAGTCATTTGGAAGACTAATCTTCCTTTCTTTTCTATGGAGGCTTGCATGCATAGACAGAGCGAGGTCAAGACTGGTGTTTAATTGTGCAAATTACTGGGTGAATAGTGAAGAAATCTAGAATGAGAGAAAAGACTGCATGGAAGGTTACAAGAAAAGAGACTGCCAAAAAGGTTACATATGTTAGTAATTCAGATGGGGCGAGCTGCTCTAGTGAGAAGTTTGTTCTAATTTGGATGGTAGATGAAGATGTGAGGAGATAGTCTGATAGCATAAATTCTCCATTGGTGAAAGTAAATGGGAAGTAGTTCCAGATGAGGATGGTTTCTAGGGTGGAGTCATCAACGGAGACATAACAGTGACGTGTATGTCAGAGAGGAGGAAATAAGGAAAAACAACATATTGGAGGGAGTGTCTACAACTCACAAGTAATAAATGACTTCCTTCAGGGCAATATAGCTTTCATATTATAATAGTTCCCTATTGCTACTATAACAAATTACCACAAACTTAGTGGCTGAAAACAACACAAATATATATTTTCTTATTCTGGAGGTTAGAATGCTACAATGCGTCTCATTGAGCTAAAATCAAGCCATTGGCAGGGTTGCATTCCTTTCTGAATATTCTAAGGGAGAATTTTCTTCTCCTTTTCTAGCTTCCAGGGGTTTCCTACAATCCTTGTTGTGGCCCCCCCTCCATCTTCAGAGCTAGCAATGTGAGGTCGAATTTTTCTCCTGCTACATCATCTGACACTGACTCTTCTGCTTCTCTTCCACTTTTAAAGACCCTTGTGACCACACTGCGCCCATCCAGATCATCTGGTATTATCTCCTTAATTTAAAGTCAATTAGTAATCTTAATTCCATCTGTAACCTAACATATTCACAGATCCCAGGGATTAGAATGCAGACATCTTTGGGAGCACATTATACTGCCAACCATATATATAAGCTACTTTTAAAAAACTGTCACATTTGCCTGAGTAAAACCATTTGCCGTTAATTTTTTTCTAGTGTTAAAGGAAACACACTCTCCAGATAAAGCTGTTCGGAACACAGAATTTTTTCCTCAATGTTGTCTGTGTTCTTTACTGTGGTGGGGTATTATATAGACATAAATTCATCTTTTATGATATATTTGTCACTAAGGGCATTTGTACTTTATTTTTCATTTGCGGAGATTTAGAATTTTATGTACAACTTCCTACCAGTCTGAAAATTTTTTTACATTTCAACGTCTAGGCTCACTGAAACCATAGGAACATCCAAAAAGTTTAGCAGGATCACAGAGCTGAAAGTTGTTAATGATACGTAAGGAAGTCATGCTAGACAAAGAAGTGGAAATCAGGTGAGGAAGCCAAAAGCTATTGGGTAGTGGGGCCAAACAAGCCCTAAGCTTCACATCTTGACAGAGGCCTATGGAGTAACTCTCCCGTTAAAGTTATATGCTAAGGAAGAGGAGACATCCGGGTCTTGGCGCGGTTTCATGGGGAACATGTGCCACCAGACTGCACCACCAGCAGCCCCCGAGACCTCAGAATGTCCTCTTGTGTTAGCACTGCTCTGCGCTTCTGTGAGAATCCACGCTGCAGAGGCCAGCAGCCAGCTGCCAAGGAGCTGGGAGGCGATTAACTGAAGGAAGTGACCAGAGGCCGCCTATATAGTATTAATAGAATCCACAAAGTAAACTTTACCATGTAACCCTAGGTACTCCTGCTGACCTGGGACCAAGGTCAAGGGCCGCTAGGCTAAACAGCAGAAAGCTTGAACTAGAAAAGACTATTTATTTGGGGGCTACAGCTACTCTTTAGGAGGAGGCTTTACTTAGATTCAGAATAAAGTCATGCTCTGGTCTGATACTGGAGACCAGTTCTGCCAGCAGGGATAACTTTAAAAATATGTGTATAGGGAAAAAATATGTATATTTGTGTATATATGTATGTTTTTCTAGTTCCTGCCAATGAATCATTCACTCTGGAGAAGAATATCTTTAAGTATCTTAATAACTGAAGACTATAAAATTGTCTGAAGTGGTTTCTATCTCGTGATTGCAATGACATGTCTCTTTGGGATTTTTATCCTTTAAATTGCATAAATTTTGTAACAAAACATATAACGTATTCTGCTTAATTTTGTAACAAAGTTTATGTCAACATAAATTTTATGTTGACATAAATTTTATAATATATATATATATATTCCTTTCTTCCCACTTCACAAGAACTTACAAGATCTATCATTTATTCCTACTAGTTAGTTATTCTTACAAGTCTAGTAGCTATGATCGTCTAGCTAGATATAATTATGTTTATGCTTCTTCCCTAATGTTGCCATTTTCTTTTCTAAATGACTTATTTCCCCATTGTATTTTGTTGTCTCTGTTCTACAAAGCATTGAATTAGTTTGCCTCTGATTATCACTTTGACTACATCACAAAGAATGCTATTGAATTCTTTGTAATTCCATGAATCATTTGACTCAACATTCAAAAATTGTCTACAGGCTATTTTTCTCCTTGCAGTATAGTAATATTAGAGCCTTCTCATGCCTTTATGTTACCTTTTATTAATTTCAACTTCTAAGCTTATCTTTGCATTGTCAAAAAAATGATGTTCTAATTGTACACATTACTTGGTTTGTCAGTGTAGAATCAATTATTAAAAATCCTAATCTGGAGTAGAAGGCATTCAAATATAGTACCTCCTGAGTAATACACATAGCTTCAGATATTTATATAGCTATGGAAAGAAAAGGGGGAGGAAGTACAGCTAACATAATTGGGGACTTACTACGTGCCTGTCTGCCTGCCTGCTTATGCACCCCATCTATCTAACTCTACCTACTGATCTACCTACTAACCTAATTTAATCCTCACAACAACCCTGTGAAGGAATGGTCCTTATGCTTATTTTGTTGATGAGAAAATTAAGACTCAAGTGAGGAGATAACATATAATTTGCCTAGGTTGCAAAGGTATTAAATGGGAAATAGGAAATGTAAATTTTGGTGTGGAGCTTGGTACAGGAGGAACAACATTGGGTGTGGAGCCAGCCTTACCTGGGTTTCAATCACAACTCTACAGTTCTCAGTTATGTGATCCCAGACAAGTTACCCTTTGAGCCTGAGTTTTCCTAATATATGAAATAGAGTCTATTGTCTTCAAAACTCAGTGGTCAAATACTATTTATAAAACCCTGGAATTCCACTGTAAGGCCATAAGATAGTGACTTTCAAAATGAAACATCTCTAGATGAGTAGGGCTACAAGTTCTGCCTGAGAATGGAAGAGTTTTTTAGGCTCTGACTTAAGGTTGTTCACTGTAAACTCCATCTAGGGCTGAAGTTGCAGTCAGTTTATATATACTGACCAAGCCCTTTAGACTGGAGCAAACACCATGAGAAGAGCTAACCTAAGCACTAAACATGGATGGTGTGTGTGTGTGTGTGTGTGTGTGTGTGTGTGTGTGTGTGTGTTGTAGAATGGAGATGACCACACAACCAGAAATAGCTGATGAGCTCAGATGAGTATCAACATGTAAACTCTGGCCTAACCAACTGCTTCTCTCTCGGCTCTTCTAAAAAGTCAATGAAGGAATAAGGCCCTGGAAAGCTTTCCCTACAGAAGCAGAAAGATTGTTTACATGCACATTTGGAACTTCCTGACCTAATTCTAATCTTTGAATATTCTACCCTTTGATTGAACTTTATAATGTTCTGAATTTTACAAATCTTATGGAGCTGAGCATTCTCCTATTAACCAGTTAGGAGAACACAAAAGGATTAGGAAGAAGCAATTATTTTGGGTGCTTTTGATAGTGGATAGAAACATCTTAAAATTTCAATCATAAGAGAATTCAGAGCATTGTTATTTTCTTTAAATGTCTTACGAATGAGAACCAAATTAATCAAAGCATTTTACATTTAGCTTCAGTGCAGGGTTTCACAACTGAGGAAAAATAGCTACTAACTTTAAAGTGATTTCCAATTTTATAAAATTTGCCAGAAATTTAATGTTCCACTTGGTAAAAGTCTTGTGTTCCTCGGTTATTTTTTTTCTGTAAGTGAACTTTTGTATGCAATTTCAAGCAGTTTTACTGAAGCCTGCTAAGATGGCCAAGATTTCAGCCAGTGTGCTTCACACCAAGGCAGTCTGCCCTACTACCGCTGGTGGTCCTGCTCCTTTGGGCTGGCTGGCTACCCGTGCAATGTGCGCTCTCAACCATTCTGTACACAGGCAGCATGTTTTCATCATGATTCTAACTGTTGAGGCTTTTTTATTTTTTTACCCTTGTGCCCCTGGGAACACAGCAATGCATGTACCTTTATATCATTTCAAATCTCTAAGAACACTCATGAGTAAGCATGTAGGTAGTGAAGTAAGCATACAGGCCTTAGTTGCTTCTGAGGAAAAAAGCACGTAGTTTCAGAATAGGAACATTTAACACTACCATTAGGCTAAACCAGGAGGGGCCTCTGTCCCAAGCCCACTCTGTGGAAATCCATGTTCTGGCTTTCCTGTGGCTGTGCTCAGTGTAAGGAGTCAGCTGAGACAGGTGGGTGTACCCTCCTGAGCCTGGGTTTTCCTCTCGCCCCCCAGACCATACTCCTGTTATATGAGACCCCAGAATTCCCCACCCAAAGACCCTGAAACCCCTTCCAGGCCTGTGCAGGTCTCTTCTCCAAGTTCACCCTGCAGAAAAAAGAAGGGACAGCCAATGAGGGGGAGCTGTTTGCAAAGGTGGACCGACCCTGATGCTGGACCGAGGTGTCCACAAGTATGAGCACGAGGTTATTCATAGTGCTCATGATAGGACAGGGAGTACACGACGGGGAGTGATCTGTGAGAGACGATAAGTGATCTAGGGGCCAAAGGCTGGGCCAGGGGAGGACTATGTCTGTGTCACCATTTTCTGGCATGGGACTGGGAGGAGCCTCTAATTTTAAATTTAAACCCAGCCTTCTAAGTTTGTCATCAAGGTATACTGGGGGTGCCAAAAAATGTATACAAGGGGGTACTTCGGTCAACGTTGCTCAAGCAGTAGTTTGCCCTAATCAGAAGTGTCTGGACGCTGATGGTCACCACTTTGAGCACCTCTTGTAATTGCAGAACTCAAACGTGACTTGTATTCATATTTTGGTATCAGTATATTTTGAGTATTACAATTTTAATTCAGTTTTCCTTTCTTAAAATGTGTATATACATTTTTGGCACCTTCTGTATTTATCAACCTAGGTAGATTGAACAGATTTTACTTACAGCTTGATTCATAACTTTTTAAATATTTAGATATAAGGTACCCCAGGCCCTACAATTGTTAGGGTTGGGCCTGGCTGCATATACTTTATGTAAATAAAGCTATGGGTTAAAAAGAAAGAACCTGGGTGCTCATAACCTAACACAGAGTTCCCTTGAAGCTGCCTTCAACAGGAAACCATTAGTTTATTATGTCATGCAAGTACTCCTTAATTTTCATCGTACTACCTCTATTTTAGGGGAAATTATTAACTGGAGGGACAACAGGTGTTGGGATGTGGAAACATGTTCTCTTTGTACCAAGAAAACCTTTACAACTACAAGTGTGAATCAAGTTTGAAGTGCTTGTAGTATCATCTCACATGGCCAGTATACTTATAGAAAAATCTCTCGTATTTCTGAAAGTACATTTTAGTAATGATGGTGAAAAGCAGAAAATAATTTCTCTGAATTGAGGAACGTGCCCATCTCAAACAAGGGTATTTCTTTATCAAGAGGACCAGAGATTTAACTCTCTTCACCTGTGCCTGTGAGCAAGCACACCAGAAAGACAATGGGACCGTCAGAGCCACTTGGGCTGGGCACTGGATGAGTGTAGCAAAGAGGCCAGCAGGGGGAGCTGTCACGCTTAATCTGTGCCAGGAAATCTACCGTTTCCCCGAAAATACGACCCAGCCGGACAATCAGCTCTAATTCGTCTTTTGGAGCTAAAATTAATATAAGATCCGGTATTGTATTGTATCGTATCGTATATGTTATACCCGGTCTTATACTAAAATAAGACCGAGCCATATTAATTTTTGCGCCAAAAGACGCAGTAGGCTGGGTCTTTTCGGGGAAACAAGGTACACACCCACCTTGCTCTGCGGTTGGGTCTCCCAGGCTAACTCTTTTCTAAGCAAATAGCCCTGTGGTGGTGGGCTTCACTGAAGAGGACAGTATGCTGAGATTTCCTTCCTCACGTCTACAGGACCCATTTTAGTTCTTGAAATGCGTTAAGAAATCTTGAACTTCTATTTTCTTCTTTTTTCCCATTTCTAAACTCTTTAGAAAGGCGCGTCTCTAGTTATAAAGCACTTTATAAAAACCCAACTTTCTGCAGAGGTTCTCTGAAATATTGCCAAACACATTCTGGGCAGAGGGAGCACTTTTTGGTCTAAGGGCTTTATTTTTCTGATAAAGAAATCCAGTATGTCTGTCAATCATGAAATCCAAAGCGAAATCCTGTTAGTTGGTAGTCTGTCTTTCCATCATTCTTTTCTGCTTCCTTCCTTGAATGAGTATTTGAGCACCTTTTGTGGGATTGTGTGCAGACCACGGTTATAAGCAAAGCTCACTTCCTACAGAGGATGAGAGGAGGGGTTCCAGCCCAGAGCAGGCAGGGAAGGAAACCAGCACAGGAAACTAATGAGCAGGGACCTCTGAGGGAAATGGTTGTGGCCCTGGGCTGCTGGGTAAATAGATGCTTTTCTCAAATGCAAGGAGAGAAAGGAACAGATTGACAAACCAGGAAAGAGGAGGAAAATGGGAGAGCTTCAATTGCACCAATTCTTAGGAACTTGGAGGATGAAGGTACAGGAGAAGGGCCTGCCTCGTCTCTTTCAGGGGTCACTTTTATAATTTAATTTTGAGTTGTCAGAATTGTGCTAATGTAGAGGAGCAGATTTACAGCCAAAAAGCACACTACGAATTCTAAAAAATAATTTTGATTTAGGTCTGGTCTGTGGGTGGGTGCAGAGGACCTGAAGGGTGTAATTTGTTGTTGTTCCTTTCTGGCATTTTTAGCATTCCAATTGCAATTTCCTTAGACTAATTTCAGTTTAGTTTGAACATCTACTAACAAAAATTGGAAAGGGGAAGGGAGGTGGCACTATCAAGATGCATCCTGTAATGCAGAGGAAATAAGCCCGGAACAAAATAATGAAAGCTTATATGCTACGCATGTGGTTTGTGTGTGATTGTGGGGGCAGGTGTGTTTGGGGTAGCTGTACTGTACAGATAAAAATAAATTAGTGCCTATTCTGAAATTAGTGCCTGGTCTCCCAACAATTTATATGGTAAAAAATTAAAATGTGGATCGAGCCCACGTGACTATTTGGAGTGAGACAGTCCTACTTTCTACTTGGTTCTGATTTTGGGCAACTTTCAATCTGTTTTCCTCATGTGTGAAATGGGAACACTAACACACTTCTTGCAAGGTTTTGGCGGATATTAAATGAGAATGTAAAACACCTAGCACAGTGATTGTCAGGAGGCCAGTCCTCAATTGGAAAAATAGTAATAACCAATAATAAGTTTTATTACAAATAACAAATGTAACTTTTGACAAGTATGTATTACATTTCTAAGTTACTACTATTCCAAGATAGTTTCTTTCTGCAAATGATTTTAAATGATGATATGATTCATTTCCATTTATTTATTTATAATTTAGTAAATTTTAAAAATTATTTCCTCATTTCAGTTACAGTTGACATTCAATATTATTTTAAATTAGTTTCTGGTGTATACCATAGTAGTTAGATATCTATGCAATTTATGCAGTGATCCCCCAGAT